>NC_134455.1:301596146-302221146 GCF_047948215.1 Lycorma delicatula
GATCAGAAGAAGGAGAAAGTAAGCGAGAAAGAAGAAGGTTGAAGTTATTACTTAAGATGAAAATTCAAAACTTTGAGGGAACAAAAAAGAAAGCTTAGGACAGAGATGGATGAAGGTAGTGGTGGCCTAAGGGACCTGCCACTAGATAGAAAACCAGATGATGATGATGATGGTGATGAACTACTGCAAAAATTTATACGAGAAATTTTGTTGTTTAAAATCTTAAAATAGTTTTAATTAATAAATTAATATTATTTTGTATTTTTATTGCTATTATAATTTTTTATGTGTGACTATTTTTACCTTTATTCCAAACACAGCACTATTATTTTAAGTTTTTTCTTGTTGGCCGCTAGATTTAAGTTTAGTATCTTTAAGATTTAATCAATGATACTTGCAAATAATAATAATATGTGAGCGAGGGAAGCAGGCAAGTCAGTTTTCATGAATTACAAGAAATTTGGGTATAATAAATATATTCACTTCTTAAATATACTCAGATAATTTCAGATAAATGTACTCAAGATAACTTAGATAATTAATATAAACCTGCGCGCTAAATATATATTATATATATAATTATATATTATAATTATATTATAATTATTATATATTATAATTATTATATATTATAATTATATTATAATTATTATATATTATGTATTATAATTATATTTAATTGATTAAAAATAAATTATAAAGCAATTTCTTATTATTACTTATAAGTAATTGTGCATAAACTATTTGTGTGTGTGTGTGTGTGTGTGTGTGTGTGTGTGTGTGTGTGTGTGTGTGTGTGTGTGTGTGTGTGTGTGTGTATGTATGTGTGTGTAACGTGCGTTTACATGTTTGTAAATGTGAATGTATGAGAAATATGAAAAAAAACATGGAACGAGAATGAGAGAATATATATATATATATATATATACATTATATATATAAAACTTCTACGTACAACTTAAAATTTACATCAAAATTCATCAGTTGAAAATATTTCATTAGTTAGTGTTTATCACAAAAAATCAAATTCTTCACAAATTTTAAGGAAAATATTTTACTCTAATTATTTTTTTTTCAGATTAGTAATAAATATTCAGCAGTCGGAGATGACTACATCAATATCAATAGTTTCGCATTGGTTATGCTACGCAAATAGTGCAGTTAATCCTGTAATCTATAACTTCATGAGCGGTAAGTAGCATTTAAAATCAATTATTCTTTTAATTACTTTTTTTTGCATTTCAGAGAAATAATATTCATGCAATTTAAAAATATATTATGAATAGGCTTACCATATTTTTTTTGGGTCCAACCCAGATCATATTTTTTAAATTACTTAAAAATCTTAAGTTTACTGAAACATTAAACTTTATTTAATCAGATGTATTTTTCACTAGACATGACTTCTTTCAGAAACGGTTTGTTTGTTTTAATTACATCATAAAATTCACGTGTTCTGAATTAATTTTAACATTTAAAATATTTTTTTCAAATTTCATTTAAAATATTTCACATTTCAAATATGCTACAGTATTCCTCTGGTAAAATTGGTTCTAACCCAAAATACAGCACTTCCATTTGTTTTTTTTTTTTTAGTTAAATCTTTTTTTTAATTCAAGAATAAGGTGAATTTTATTGAGTATTAAAAATGTCATGCCAGATCAGAATATGAACCCGGAATCTTCCTGATAGGAAGAAGAAGCAACCTCAAAAACAGAAATCGATTTTTATACATTTTTCCCTCATGGTTGATGCTTCTATATTGAATATTATTCTAAGAGAAAATATGAATTCCATAAAAATTAACATAAAGATTGTAATAATCTCGACAGCTGTCTGAAACCCATGACTTTTCTTTGAAATTTAAAGTGGCTATGTATTTTCTTGCTCTATAATCTTAATTATTATTATTGTTCAGATGTTGAATATATTAACTGATATAAAAGATTTTTTTGGAGAAATAATGTTTCTTAATAATTAATATATATTCCAGTAATCTTTTAGGCTATGCCTCATTTCCCACTTCAGTAATATTTCGTAGTCAGCTCGATCTCTAAATAAGACCATAATTGTTTATTTTTGTTTATTTCTTTGATTCTCGGAAGTTATTTTTGTTTCAACAATGTAAATGAAAGTAAGCTGAGGATAATAACAAAAATATATTTTAAAATTTATGAATCATCAGAAGTCTTTGGTACAAGCACGGTCCAAATATGAAAAATTATTTTAAATAAAATAATTATTATAAAACAAATCCGACTACTTTATTTATATTTTCTGTTTAATATAAGCATAAAGTTACACTATTAAACTACATGGCAAACATAAACTCAGGAAGATGCTTGGAGTGATCGCATTCGATATTTCGAAAACTATTTTATTTATTGGTTTTTTTTTCATTATTTTATCCCTAACAAAAAAAAATTAATTAATCGATAATCAAGAACCCTTGTTTCAGTTGCAAATTGATTCCGCCAATTATTTACAATTCAAAATCCATTATATAATTACTCACTGGTAATTATTATACATTGATAATTATTTAACCGTATTAATAATTTTATTGTAGCATTGCACAAGATTGATTCAGATAAACAAGTCTAAAAATGTTATTTTTTAAATTGCAAAGATTGTCAGTAGATATTTTAAATTAAATACTCTTACTTTAAAAAATTCGTCATATAATCAAAATGACTATAAAGATATATCCAATAAATATTCAGTTCGTATCATTAATCTACAATTTTAGGGTTTAACGAACAAGTCTCGGTTTCGTCATATACTGCGAAATGTAATAATTTGAGCATCGTATTTATGTTATATACGGATTTTTTTCTTTATACTTGGGTAATACTAATATTGGAACAACTGCTTATTATGCAGGAAGTTCCTAGATTCCACCCTCGTCTGTAGACAGGAATTCTTTCATTATCACATATGGACAAATGAATTATTCGCATAGGTATAACTGAATATTTTTTTAAAGAAAATATACTTAAAATTCTTTTCATTTGTTAATATTTACGAAATTCTAATTTCATAAGTATGTTTTGGTCGAAGGGATGAAATTAAAAAAGTTTATAAATTCAAATTTTTTTTTCATCTAATTTGTTTATTTAATGAACTATTCAAAAATCAAAATTTATTACTTGCTTTATTTTAACTTACAATGTTTTTTCTGTTTTTTCCACGTTTGTCCTCAAATCTTGCATCCTTAATTTAACATACTTTCTGACATTGCCGATTGATGAAATTTTGCACAGTTACTAAGGTCGGGTGACAATACAATATTACACCATTACTTTTACAAACATCTCCCAGTACGGGGGTAAATTAAAGATGGAAATTAAGGGTGCGGGTGTAAATAATTGCAAAATCTGCAAAACGGCTATGCGGAGTTTTAAATCCAAATTAACCTACTAATTAAACTCGCGCGATATATGATAATAATTTGATTAAAGTATGACTAAAAAGTATAGAGCAAGTTTTTAAAATTTTTCTTAAATTTTGTAATATTATTTTTGTTGTATTATCACTTAAACAAACTAAAATTTATTAACTATTAAATATCGAGATACTTCTTTTAGAAAGGCAATCTATTTGTTGTAATACCATACTCCTAATCGTTTCGTGAAAAATAAAATAACATTTAAGAATTTCTTTATTACTGTGATCGTCACATTATAGATTATGAACCCTATTAATTATTAAATAAATGTCCTGTTATCTACCTTTACGTAAATTAACGTTGTTCAAAAATTAGTAGATACACTTTTGTCAAATATACATTTTCTAAACAACGTAATGCGACTAATTTAACATACGTATACGCTAATATCTGGTTTTTTATCAACCTACCTACATATCTTAATAATTTATTAATTTTTTGCATCTCCTTTACAGAAATAAAGAACATGCGATAAAAAAATGTAATATACAATTAATGTAACTTATACTTTGGTATTATTTACTCTAGAAACTAGAAAAATCTATTTCTGGATATGCAAATAGTAAAAATTCATGTTAAATAGAATCAGATTGAATTCTATATAAAATTTCTCATCTTTTGGTATGTTTGACATATTGATATCGGTCTGAGATGACAACAAGAAAAATAAATTTAACAATTTAACTAAGCACTCATAGTTAGTTATATAAACTTCTTATTTAATTTTTATTGACACAGATAATAAATGATGATTATAATTATACAAAAAAATAATTAAAATAATTTTTATTTAAAAAAATTAGAATTATGATATTCGAAATAAATAATTTATTAATATATCACAGTAGAAATTATGATATACGTATATAAACATACAAATACATATGTGTATTATATAGCAACTATCTTATATTGTACGAAATTTTCATTTAAGAATCGCTTTAATCAATTTTAAATGCCGCTACGTACCTTCAGTTACATGAAATATTAAGCTGCAACTGTTTCTCTATTTTCCTTTGTCAGTTTTAATTAAAATAATTTATCCCTTCGTTTTGGTTATCAGTTAATTAAATATATAATAATTTAAAAATTACATTTAAACTACATTTAGCAATAGAACAGTAGAACAGTAAACAGAATATAAAGCAGTTAACGTAGAACAGTTAACCAAAATATAAATTATTAGAGACTAGGCTTAAGAAAAAACAAAATTACTGTCACCTTCAGAAAAATATTACTACAGACCTAGGAAGAAAAATTGATAATTAATTAATACAATAAATATTCATCAAGAAGAAAATATTACTTTGTTTCAGATTAGAAGTAATTAATGAAGGATCAATTTTTTTCCCAAACAACATAAAATATGTTTTACTGGAAATTACATATCGTAATAACACCGTGCAGTAAAGAGTACGCTTAATCTGCAACTACTAATATAGAAAAGTTGGCAACACAGTTGTAGGGCTTCCCTTCACGCGGCTTTCTTCTGATGCACGGCTTATACACACAAGTTAATTAAAAATATTTATCATTTTATTTAAATATAACATTTTTTGTTTATTTAATTCAATGAATCTAACTAAAGCGCGCGCGCATGTCTTATTTCATTCACCCGAGGGTGGCGGTACTATCGGCCACTTTAAATACTTTTTGACACTTTAAATATTATTCATTTAATTCTACCACTTACCTGTGACGTCACAACATAGCAGTCGACTGCAAAAACTGTAGCTCAGTGCTACACTAGCGCTCCTTGTGGTGAGAGGGGGTACTAATGACACACTATTCCCACTTAGCCATTAATTTATTTAGAGCATTTTGGGGTGGGTATACGATTTTGCAAAAGTTTTTTTTGGGAATATTTTTTTTTTAATTGTTTTTTTTAATTGTCGCTAAGAGAAATGAGACCTTAATTAGGCAAAATATCGAAATACTGAGGGTGACTTTGAATTGGTTTCACCTATTTGATCTTTTAGGGTGAACATTTAACGGCATCAATACCCCATATATAGAAGTAATTTTCCTAAGTTTGGTCAAATTCGGTCCAGTAGTTCTGGAGATATAAGGTGATTTAGAGTGCGTCACCGAACACACTCATGCATACGAACATCCGGAAAATTTCCATCCGGCATCAAAACGTCAAGTTCCGGTGGAAAACCGCATATACTCAAATTGGACCGATTACAATACTTTACCCTCTAACGCTACATTTCTGCTGTAGCGCTAGACGGGAAAATAGAATGTTATTACATGCATCGTTTCCATAACAGTATTTCATTCAGAAATCAAACATTCTACAATTGTAATCCTAATTTTCCTTTAGAAACTAGCCAAAAGCTTATTCAATACTTGAAATTACTGAGCAATCTTTTCCATTGAAAAAAATACTTCTATTAGATTTGAGGTCATTTTTTTTTAAGTAGATTTTTGCATGATACGAATATTGAGAATAGATTTTTCCATTGTATTCATAGTAAACGTCGTTTAGATATTCCATTGTTATTGCAAGTTATATCTGATTATACTGGTAAACTCTTCTTATAAAAGTTGAAAAAATCATATTTATTATTTTTTTGGATCAGTTGTTTTTTATTTACACCTAGCAGACCTGGCAATGCTTCGCTATTGCTATATGTATATATATATATATATATATATATATAGAGAGAGAGAGAGAGAGAGAGAGAGATTGAGTGAGGGACAGTGGGAGAGAGAGAGTTTAAATGAACACAATTGAAAATTTGATAAAAGAATTAAAAAACTGAACTTCACAAATTTTACCTTTCACTTATTCTTCTTCCCCTTTTCCCTTTCCAACTTCTCCCTTTCACCCTTCTCCTTCACCCCTCTACCGGTTTCTTCTTACCCTTTCCCGTTTTCCCCTCTTCTCTTTCCACCTTTTCCCCCTTTTCCCTGCCCGCCCGTAAATCGGTCCATCAATTTTTTAGTCTTTATCGGACACACATACGAACATGCCTTTTATATATATATATATATATATATATATATATATAGAATAAAAAAGTCTGTTTGTATATTTGTTTGTTTCGTAAACATTTCGACACCGGTCCCGCCTAGCGGGTATAGTTTTTTGCAAAAATATTTATTTTCACGTAACTAATATTCATATTCTGAATATGAACCAAATCGATCCATAAATATAATTTTTCTAAATATCTCAACCCAAGCGCCATCTAGCCGGTTCACTTTTTGCAGAGATAATTCTTTCCATGTAATTAACATGTATTCTGAATATGAGGCAAATCGGACCATAAATACAATTTTTTCGAAATATCTCTACGCCAGCGCCATCTAGCGGGTCCAAACTAATTCAGAAACATTCCCTGGCATGCACCCAACCATTCCCCAAAGTTTCATCGCTATCGGATGAACGGTTTAGGAAGGCATAAGAGACATACAGATAGACAAACATTCATTTTTATATATATAGATTACTAACGGTTGAAAAATAATTCTATTTTTCAATTTTATGATTTATATAATTTTATATAAAAATTTATTTTTATATAAAATTCAATTTTATATTTTTATATAAAAATAGCGAATGTAAAATAAAAATAGCTTGCTTATTATATGTTTGATTAAAAAAAAATAATAAATACATTTTTTTTAATCACTTTAACTTCCATTTGGCGGTTTGAATTGTGATAAAATTTTGAGTAAATGATAAAAAAATATCGTTCTAACAAAACATTCTGTTTCATCTAAACAGTATTTTGTATTATATTATTATTTATACACCTTTATAAAACCAGACTGGGTTTGCTTTCCATAACATCATATTGAATAAATATAATCAAACAGGAGATTTTATTTAGTTTCTAAAATACTAATATATAGTATAGTATATAATTACTAATAATCAGAATGTGCACGACGAATGCACAAAAATCGAGTAAACAAGTAATATTGTATATCAAACGCACGCTATCTGATTAATCTTCAGAATTGTAAATCGAGTGAATAGTTCGTGTCTATTTATTTATTTTTACGTTTTTTATTTATTTTTTTTCTTAGCAGTAATAATAATAAAATGAACTTTTCAGTAACATTGATTACGCTTAGCAACATATTCAGAAAAAAAAGCAAAAATATAATATGTTTTCCGTACAAATAGACTGTTAAACAGCAGATTGCTGTATAATAATTTCAGAATTGTAAAAATTACTTTTTATAGGTTTGTCAATTTCAAAATATTGTTTTCATCACTACTTCCTTAAGATTCCAATATTCTAGACTATAATTTTTTGGTTTATTGATGTGCCTGTATAAATCAGATACATGTAACAGTACAAGTATGTTACAATATAGTAATCTATTACATTAATGTAAACAAATATGTTTTACCTTCTTCAATCATACGTACTTCAAATCAAAGCTACTTTTTTACTCTTTTTAAAGAAAAAACCGGATGTATGCACCAGTTAAAGATATTGTGTATTGTGAGAAATTTAGTCTGGTAATCAATACAAGTTTTCCGAAAAGCGAGGATTACACAATTCTACCCCTTTTTCATCATTTACATGGTCCTGGTTGTATTTATTCTTTCCCTTCTTTCACTGTTTTGATTAACAAATGTATGTTTGCGTTTCAATCTCAGTCATTCATTTGAGAATTTTCCAGTCCTCCATTGTGTTTAATTCACTGCCTTTGTCCATATTCAGTTTATTTCCATATCTTCGACGGACATAGTAAAAAAACTTCCAATCTTGTTCGTTGGGTACGTGCGCAGTAGGTTTTTGGAATGAACATCGATGTAGTCCATCAACCAACGTAACGCTTCGAACACTCTTGTAGGAGATATCGAAAATTCGCGTATTATATTTGCTCCCGTAAATATTTAAACATCGTACTAATAAAAAATATAAAATTAAAAACATAGATCTGTTTAAAAGCGTGTATTTTTTAGTCATATCTTGCTTCAGGAGCTATTGGGAGTTTTTGTAACTCCATCTCGCAAGTTACCCGTTGCATTTATAATGTAAGAATCTTAGTTTTTTGATACTCTTTAGTATTTCTTAAATAAATATGTATTTGCCAGAAAATTACAACTTTGTTTATTTAGAATTATGGCTGTAACTTTCTATTTTTAAACGATTAATTTTTTTTAAATTTATTATACCACAAGAATTATTTTCTTAAAAATAAATTTTACCAGAATGCTTCCCCTTGAATATGGAAGCCCCATAAACGAAATGTACTTACTAACATATATAATTATGTATCATAAAATTAGAAATAAATATTTTTATATAAAAATATGAAAGAAAGGATTCATAATTTTGGTTATTGTTTTTAAAAAAATTATGCAATCCATTGACGGTTTTTAAGCATACATTATTATAATAAAAAAAGTAATTACTACTGATAAAATATGCAATATTTTTTTTATTAAAAAAATAATGGAACACAAACAGTTGAAATGTATCAAAGTGTATTTATTTTTAATAAAGACTGACTAATTAATACTAAGAAGAATGTAATTTATAATCATTAAATTTCATTTATTTTTTATAAAAGGTTTATAAACCGAGATATGTTATCATGAATGTGCGTATTAATCTAAAATCGCTAATATATTGCTGCTCTTAGCATCATAGTTTAGGTATAATTGAAATAAATGAATATAAACTTTACGCGAATTACATTTAATTATTTTTGCCGGATTAAGTAGATTTAATATAAACATCACTATTACCCTTAAAATAAATCTAATTAACAGACTTCTTACTGGGATTTACTGAATTGTGTACAGTAATACTTAAATTAAAAGTACCCTACCTTTTATTCAACGGTGAATTAATTCTATGTGGGTAGGGTATACAGAGATTAATGATTATAATGTTGATCCCATGTAAGTCAATACGTTGAAAGTTAGTTGTACAACATTTGTTAACGAATTATAATTTTTTTTGTTTTGTTGTTTTTTCCTTAGTTTTACTCCTAACATACTCTAGGCATTATTACTTATTCTACTGGAGAGATTAAATCTTTATTTATGTCTGATTTTTTTAATTGTAATGTATTAATTTAGCGCATAATTTTGTTTAACTTATTTTGGATTCTGAATTTTATGCTATACCGAATCATTTGTGTCGTAATTTGTATCTTTCGTCATGGAAAATAAAAATTATTATTATATTTCTTCCACACAGAAAAATTAATTCTATAATATCACGATATGAATAAGTTTGGATAATTATAAAACTCGTAGCTATGCGTATATTCAATATAAATAAATAAATAAATAATAATAATAATAATAATAATAATAATAATAATAATAATAATAATAATAATAATAATAATAATAATAATAATAATAATAATAATAATAATAATAATAATAATAATAATAATAATAATAATAATAATAATAATAATAATAATAATAATAATAATAATAATAATAATAATAATAATAATAATAATAATAATAATAATAATAATAATAATAATAATAATAATAATAATAATAATAATAATAATAATAATAATAATAATAATAATAATAATAATAATAATAATAATAATAATAATAATAATAATAATAATAATAATAATAATAATAATAATAATAATAATAATAATAATAATAATAATAATAATAATAATAATAATAATAATAATAATAATAATAATAATAATAATAATAATAATAATAATAATAATAATAATAATAATAATAATAATAATAATAATAATAATAATAATAATAATAATAATAATAATAATAATAATAATAATAATAATAATAATAATAATAATAATAATAATAATAATAATAATAATAATAATAATAATAATAATAATAATAATAATAATAATAATAATAATAATAATAATAATAATAATAATAATAATAATAATAATAATAATAATAATAATAATAATAATAATAATAATAATAATAATAATAATAATAATAATAATAATAATAATAATAATAATAATAATAATAATAATAATAATAATAATAATAATAATAATAATAATAATAATAATAATAATAATAATAATAATAATAATAATAATAATAATAATAATAATAATAATAATAATAATAATAATAATAATAATAATAATAATAATAATAATAATAATAATAATAATAATAATAATAATAATAATAATAATAATAATAATAATAATAATAATAATAATAATAATAATAATAATAATGCCCTGAGGTAGATATTCCCCACGTCCGGAACACAACATCTACGTTCCACGTCCAGGGCGGTAACAGCTGTACTCAAGTACATTACATATAGCTGGCTAACGGGGTTCCGAGTGTTGTTTCTCGGATATACTTTTTTCGGTCGATTTACATCTATAGGCCGAATTACAGGACTGGACTTTACGGCCACCTGCAGATATGACATTATTAACGATTACGGAAATGGATTAATACCGCCGTTAGAGCTGGCGATGTGGCGGCCACGGTCAAAGTTATTTGCAGGTGTAACGGAGACCTTTCGTCGTCCACATGCCCCCTGCGATGGCAAGCATGTAGTTAAGGTGCCCATGTTCGGAGCATGGGAGCCCTGAAAGCTTCGGTGTGTAGGGGCCTGGAGTCAGTGCAGAGACTGCGCATCCGCTCTCTGCCAGGACATATGCCGGTTCCACCGGAGTACCGGAACGGACCTCCAGGGTTGGTAGCCCTGGAGTGGGGGTGTACCCCGGCGGCTAGCCTTACTACAGAAGGGATTACTTGTTCATGAATTTTCCTGAACAAACCAACGTGGCAGAGGGTGCACGTAAACACCCTCGTTTAGAGCCGGCTGTTTCGCCTGAAGCGAAACGCCGAAAGAGTACGGAGAGTAAGAAGATAGAAATTGAGGCTAGAAAAAGCTTACAAAAGGCTTTTTTTAAAAGTAGTAATGTACCGAAACCTAAATATTTGGTCATTACAAAGGAGGATGGAAATTTCTCGAGGGTGAGTCCTTTTCTCATCGCTCGAGAAATAAACAAATGTGCTGGAGGCCCTGTAAAGGAAATACGGAAAACTTTTACGGGACTCCATGTAGAGACTGTTAATGATATACAGTCTCAGAAGATTTTAGGGCTGAAGAAAATTGGAGAGCTAGCGGTACGCGTTGATCCCCACGGCACGCTCAACACCTCAAGGGGTGTTGTGGTCTGTCGGGATCTTTTAAACTGTTCGGAGCAAGAGATTGTAGAGGAGCTGGCAGCACAAGGAGTAATAGAGTGCCGTCGGTTGAACATGAGAAGGAACGGTGAGGTCTTACCCTCGGCTTCTCATGTCCTTACTTTCAACCGGCCTACTTTGCCAGAAAAGATAAGAGCGGGGATTCACCGTTTGGATGTGCGGGCATTTGTCCCACAGCCGATGAGGTGCTTCAAGTGCCAACGCTTTGGCCACACCGCTGTTAGATGCGAAAGACCGCAAATATGCGTGTGCGGTGAAGAGGTGCATGAGGGAGAGCCATGTAAAGAGCCTCCTACATGTATAAACTGCAAAGGAGCGCATTCTTGTAGATCAAGGAATTGTCCTGTCTACAAAGATGAGGTAGCTGTGCAGGAAGTAAAAACCCTGCAAAAAGTCAGCTACTTCGATGCAAAAAAAATAGTTAACGCCCGTAAGCCTAGAGCAGCAACATCTTATGCTCAGGCTGCGGCTACTGTTCCTGCTCCTGCTCCGATTGCTGTAGATGAGGTACAAATTATAAATAAACTTGCTCCCACTTTGGCTAACATGATTGAGAGGATCATAGAAAACAAGATGAAACCTCTTGGCAATAAAGAACTTGTTAAGCCAAAGATAGTGATACAGCCTGCTGAAGATAAGTCGATAAAAGTGAAAGTTGCTCCTCCAGAAAAGAAAACGGACAACAAACCTGAATGTCAAGTCCGTCTCAGCGAGATCCTCGATGAAAAGAAAAAGGCGATACCTACAGAGTCTGTTATGGAGGCTCCCAAGCCTCCTGTAACTGAAGTGGCCTCTAAGCCTCAGAGGCCACAAAAAATCACACAGGGGGGGCGAGTGTCCCCCCTCCCACAGGCGGTGACCGGTGCGACCCCCGTGTTGGGGAGCGGGCAGGTTGTCGCCTCTCAATCGGCGCCTGAAACCGGCGCCGATCCATGCCCGTCGTCGTCGGCGGCTTCGGTGGTCTCCGATACGGAGACCGGAAGCCTTACAGGCGACGACCTTCTCCGCGAACACGATGCTGTTCGCAGGATGGAGAAGAAAAGGAAAAAGGGATGGCCGAAAGGAAAACCCAGGCAATAATTTAATTAAAAATTAAAAATTAGCGAGTCGATTGTACAATGGAACATCAATGGATGTTTTTCAAACATCCATGAGCTCCAACGCTTGGTACATGACGTAGACCCGATTTGTATATGTCTGCAAGAAACGCATTTCCGCCGAAATGAAAATTTTAAATTAAAAGGATTTGATATATTTCGGCGAGATCAACCGCCAAATGTAAGAGTTAGAGGTGGAGTAGCTATATTAACATCGACTAGAGCTACCACCGAAGCGGTTGTTCTAAACACCAACCTACAAGCGGTCGCCGTTAGAATGAAGCGACCGCTTAAGATCACTGTGTGCAGCATATACTTACCGAATTACGATTGGAATAAGGATGACATAGAAAGATTAATTTCCGAGCTTCCCCCACCTGTTTTACTGGTGGGTGATTTTAACGCTCATAATTCTCTCTGGGGATCGGATCGAGTAGATCCCCGTGGAAGAGAACTGGAAGGGTTCCTGATGAATTCTGAACTTATTATTTTAAATGACGGATCAGGAACCTTTTTCAATGCCAGAGATGGATCGACGTCCTGTATAGATCTTGCACTTATAAGCGGATCGATAGCACCGAGGTACAGCTTCCATGTTATAGACGATCTGCATGGAAGCGATCATTTCCCGGTGCAAATTGTAACTGATGTTACTAGAACAATATATCCCATCCCTAAAAGATGGTTATTTGAAAAGGCAGACTGGACGAGCTTCACAGCTAGAACGATGCTCCCAGAAACAACCGGAGTTATCGGAGACGATGTCGACGCCATAACAAATGCAATAATCGAGTCGGCATCGAGATATATTCCCAAAACATCTGGGAAACTTACAAAGAAACCCGTTCCATGGTGGAACGATGAAATAAGTGAAGCTATAAAAAGAAAGAAAAGGGCGTATAATGCCTTTAAGAAGCGTCCTAGTATAGAAAATCTTGTTGCCTTTAAGAAATACAGGGCGTATGCAAAACGTCTTATGATAGATTCAAAGAAACGATCCTGGCAGCAATACGTGTCATCCATCGACAAAACCACTACTGTAGCAGATGTTTGGAGGAAAGTGAAGGCGATTTGTGGGCGTAATGATTTTGCTCCCATAACTAGCCTTCAAGATGAAGATGAAATAAAAGATACTCCATATGAAATTGCAGAGCTCTTATCCAATCATTTCGAAAAGGCCAGCAAAACGGCCAACTACGAGGAAGGTTTTCGAACCAAAAAAGAAGAACACGAAGGTCTACTAAATTTTGGAACTGAGTATAATTACTCATATAATGTACCATTTAAAATGGAAGAATTCACGAAAGCGTTGGAAAAATCAGGTAACACAGCTGCTGGTCCGGATGAAATCCACTACAATATGATCAGGCAGCTGAATACCACTGCAAAGTGTAGATTATTAGAACTTTATAATAAAATATGGCGGGATGGAACGTACCCGCAGCAGTGGAAAAAAGCTTATGTTGTTCCAGTACCTAAGAAAAATAAAAATTTAAGAGACCCCAATAGCTACCGTCCTATCTCTTTGACGTGTGCTATGGGAAAAATACTCGAAAAAATGATTAATAATCGACTCGTCTGGGTTTTGGAAAAAGAAAACTTGATATCACCGAATCAAGCAGGTTTTCGACAATACCATTCTACCACTGATCAAATGATCAGCTTAGAGGACATTATATATAACAGCTTTATTACAAGGAAACATTGTGTCGGAGTCTTCTTTGATCTTCAGAAGGCTTTCGATATGACCTGGCGTCATGGTATAATGCTCCAGTTACATGAATGGGGCATTCGTGGCAATTTTCCTACACTGCTCAGCAACTACATGAATGACCGTACCTTCCAAGTACGCGTCAACAACGAATATTCACGTGAAAGAATCATGGAAAATGGCATACCGCAAGGTTCGCCGTTGAGCGGTACCTTGTTTACCATTGCCATTAATAAATTGATATTAGCCATTCCGGTAGAAATCAGCAAAAGCGTCTATGTTGATGATCTGGCAATCATATATGCCAGCAACAAGACAGCTATAGTGAGGTACAAATTGCAACGAGCGATCAATGATCTAAATGAAGTTGCAAGGAATACAGGATTCCAATTTTCACCAGAAAAAACGTGCTGTGTACACTTTTGTAGGAAGAGAATTCCTCATCAAAGTCCTGCTCTGACAATTGATGATAATCCAATACAATATAAAGACAGCGTAAGGTATTTAGGACTAGTATTGGATAAATCCCTCACATGGGGATTACATATACAGGACTTGAGTGATAGATGCAAAAGAGCCCTAAACATTATAAAATGTTTATCGAACCTAAATTGGGGCTCAGAAAAAGAGACATTATTGAGATTGTATAAAGCATTGGTTCAATCTAAACTAGACTACGGATGTATCGTATATTCATCCGCTAGAAAGTCGCACTTAAGAAAGTTAGACGTAGTTCATAATAGCGGAATAAGATACGCAACAGGTGCTTTCCGCACAAGTCCGGCGGCTAGTCTGATGTCTGAAGCCGGAATAATGCCACTACATTATAGAAGAGAGATCCTCTTGTTAAGATATGCAGCAAATATATGGGCTTTCCCTGCCCATATAAATAATAAATTGTTTATGAATCATCCCATGGCTGCATTATACGAACGTCGTGCTACCTATTCCAGACCAGCCGGAATTAGGTACCACGAATTAAGAAGGAAATATGAAATTGCTATACCAGAGACACTAGCAATTTCTACTAGAGAAATACCGCCATGGCTCTTGCCAGCGGTAAATACAAGTTTGGATCTCTCTCAAGGAGAAATAAAAAAGAAACCAGCAGTGATCATCCAGCAAGATTTTTTAGCAACCGTCAGTAATTACGAAGAACATATTAGAATTTATACTGACGGTTCTAAAACTGAACATGGTGTTGGATGCTCGATATATGTAAATGAAGAAGCCCACTCTTGGAGACTGCCAGATGTGGCCAGTGTCTACACGGCAGAACTCACTGCGATTCAGCAAGCTCTTCGCTACACTGAACACTATTGCGAAGAGAGAGTGCTAATATGTTCCGATTCATTAAGTGCACTCGTTGCAATTCGGAACAAGAACATTAAGGATGTCCTAATTGCAAACATCCTGTCCATTTTATACGTTCTAAAACAACGAGGACAGCGATGCGTATTTGTATGGACTCCAGGGCATGCTGGTATTACAGGTAATGAAATCGCAGACGAAGCTGCCAGAAAGGCAACAGTCTGCGATGATTTGGATGCATTTCCTGTAAGAGTGGCAGATATTAAAAACCGTCTAACAAATATAGTAAGAAACAAGTGGAACGCTGAATGGAGGAGTTTAAATACAAAATTAAACTCAGTTAAAACTTCTCCTTATAAATGGAAAAGCGACTTTAAATTGACTCGCCGTGAACAAGTAGCGGTGACCAGACTTAGAATCGGTCACACGCGATTAACAAATTTATATTTGTTAACCGGCGAAGTGAGACCAATGTGCGGTGTTTGCAATAAAACACTGACAATCAAGCATCTAATAGAAGAGTGTACCATATATGAGGACCTCAGAAAGAGGTTCTGTTTTACAAATAATATTAGTGCTGATCTGGATAATGGAAATGAAGAAAATATAGTTGCATTTTTATACGCCAGTGGACTTCTTAAAAGTCTGTAAAATGGAAGTTTAAAGCTGTGGAAAAAGATACTCTAAGCGGTAGTTATATATATATATACATATAGAAGAAAGAGGAAAGATATGGTATTGAGAAGATTAATTATAATTTTAAGTTCATGGTCTTTTGAGAACCTATCTCAAATTTTAATATTGGGGCCCTTTACACCCCGTAAGTGTTTGTGATTGTCCTTGTCTTTCATGTTTTAATGTTTAATGTGAAGTTTGTGTTTTTAAATAAAATGTAAGGGCCCTTTACACCCTTACATATGACGATCCTGATGGAGATAATAATTTCTTTTAAAGAATGTGACGAGGGCTAATGACCTTAGCAGTCGATGCCCGTAAAAATTCAGATAAAAAAAAAAAAAAAAAAAAAAAAAAAATAATAATAATAATAATAATAATAATAATAATAATAATAATAATAATAATAATAATAATAATAATAATAACAATAATATAATAATAATAATAATAATAATAATAATAATAATAATAATAATAATAATAATAATAATAATAATAATAATAATAATAATAATAATAATAATAATAATAATAATAATAATAATAATAATAATAATAATAATAATAATAATAATAATAATAATAATAATAATAATAATAATAATTATAATAATAATTATAATAATAATAATAATAATAATAATAATAATAATAATAATAATAATAATAATAATAATAATAATAATAATAATAATAATAATAATAATACGCGACACCGCTCCCATCACCCGCTCAGCTCTGTCGAGCGGTTTCACCTGTCCAGGAATAGAGGAGGAAGAGGTGTTGTGGATTTGCGGGAGGTTCATGCAAAACAACTGCTGAATCTCCGGAAATACTTCCTAGAGAAGAGCCAATCCAGCTTGCTCCACGGGGTTATTGTAAAAAGTGACAGTAATCTAACCCCATTGCGCCTCGGGGATGAGAAATTTCAGCCCCTTGAGGATACCTTCTCCGAGATTAGTGTGATGGATAGGTGGCGTTCGAGGGAGTTGCATGGGAGGTACTATGCGGCGCTTATGGATGAAGCGGTTGATCGAGATGCGTCTGTGGCCTGGCTGAAGTATGCCGAGTTGTTTGCTGAGACGGAGGGCCTTGTATTTGCTATACAGGACAGGGTCATCAGCACACTCAGCTACAGAAAGCATGTCGTCAAGGATCCTGCTGTAACCGTTGACCTGTGCCGTCTCTGTGGATCGACCAACGAGTCCATCGAACATGTCGTTAGCGGGTGTCAGTTTTTAGCTCCAAGGGAATATACAGTCCGACATAACAACGTGGCGAAGATACTTCATCAGAGACTGGCTTTGGACCTGGGTCTTCTCTCCGTTTCAGTCCCGTATTTTAAGTATGCTCCTCAGTCTGTATTAGAGGACGATCAGTATAAACTGTACTACGATCGTACTGTTCTGACGGACAGGACAGTGGAGCATAATAGGCCAGACATCGTTCTGACCAAGAAGCAGGAAAAAATCACCTTCCTGATTGATGTCACAATCCCATTGTCCACCAACATAGTGAAGAAGTACACGGAAAAACTAGTGAAGTATAGGGATCTTGCAGAACAAGTCAGGGAGATTTGGGACCAGGAGAGCGTAACAGTGGTCCCGGTGGTTTTGGGCGCGATGGGAGAGATTCCACGTTCTCTGCATAGTTCATTAAGATCCGTTGGAGCACCAGCAAATCTGTTCCGACCAATGCAGAAGGCTGTGTTGCTGGATACATGCCGCTTGGTCCGTCGGTACATCACAAGCTCGAGCGATAAGATAACGCCTGTTCTTGAGGGGCCACCTGATCGTCATCAGATGGAACTGCAGACGGGGGACAATGGCCGTTAACATCTGGCAGTTCATAAGTTGTTATGTCTGGTATTTTATCTTTCATTCTTACATTTTACCCATAGTTTTTTTTTTTTTTTTTTTTCAATAGTTCATTCTACCATATACAATGCACGTCAGAACAATAGTTATAGCTCCTGCGCCTTGCCTATGGGCCGGACAGGATGCTTTTCACTGGGCTTGCCCAAGAGAATGATAATAATAATAATAATAATAATAATAATAATAATAATAATAATAATAATAATGCTGCCCTGAGGTAGATAATCCCCACGTCCGGAACACAACATCTATGTTCCACGTCCAGGGCGGCAACAGCTGTACCTTTGTACATCACATATAGCTGGCTAACGGGGTTCCGAGTAAATTCCTCGGTTATGCTTTGCTAAGTTTGACCTGGTTCCAACTTCAGGTCACTAAACGGACTGGATTTTTGGCTACCTGCAGGAAATGAAATAACAAACGATTTTGGAAATGGATTCATACCATTCTTAGAGCTGGCGATGTGGCGGCCAGGGTCAATGTTATTGCAGGTGTAACGGAGACCCTTCCGTTGTCCACATGCCCCCTGCGATGGCAAGCATGTAGTTAAGGTGCCCATGTTCGGAGCATGGGAGCCCTGAAAGCTTCGGTGTGTAGGGGCCTGGAGTCAGTGCAGAGACTGCGCATCCGCTCTCTGCCAGGACATATGCCGGTTCCACCGGAGTACCGGATAGGACCTCCAAGGTTAGTAGCCCTGGAGTGGGGGTGTACCCCGGCGGCTAGCCTTGCTACAGAAGGGATCCACTGTTCATGAACATTGAACATTCAAACGTGGCAGAGGGTGCACGTAAACACCCTCGTTTAGAAACCGCCGATTCGCCACAAGCGAAGCGGAAAAAAAGTAAGGAGAGTGATAAGATTAGAAAAGATGCTGATAAAATCAGTAAAGATTTGAGAAAAGCTTTGTTTGGTAATAATGTTCCCAAACCAAGATTTTTGGTCATTACAAAAGAGAATGGTAACTTCCAAAAGGTAAGTCCATTCTTAATTGCTAGAGAGATTACAAATTGTGCTGGTGGTCCTGTCAAGGAAATCCGTAAGAGGTTTAACGGATTACATGTCGAAACTATAAACGACATGCAAAGCCAGAAAGTCCAGGCGTTGAAGAAGATCGGTGAATTTGCGGTTACTGTCCAACCGCACAGTACACTTAATTCATCTAGAGGAGTTGTTGTTTGCCTTGATCTTCTTAACTGTACTGAAGAAGAAATAGTGCAGGAAATGTCTAGTCAGGGAGTGACACATTGTCGCAGACTTTCTATGAGACGAAATGGTGAGATTCTTCCTTCGGCCTCTCATGTATTGACATTCAATAGGCCAAGTCTTCCTGAAAAGGTACGAGCTGGCATCCATCGGCTTGATGTACGGGCATTTATTCCGCAGCCGATGAGATGTTTTAGATGTCAACGTTTCGGACACACTGCCGCTAGATGTGAAGCGCAGGAAATTTGTATATGCGGATTGAAGATACATGAGGGTGATCCATGTAAAAGACCCCCCAGTCTGCATTAACTGTAAAGGGCACCATAACTGTCGATCCAGGAACTGCCCAGTATACAAATCAGAAACAGCCATTCAGGAGGTTAAAACGCTTCAAAAAGTCAGCTACCCTGAAGCGAAGAAGATTGTAAACCTACGTACACCTAGACCAACGACTACATACGCAGAAGCAGCTGCTGCTCCCCCCACACATAAAATCAACGTGGAGCAGTTGCTTAATACGATGGCACCAAGTCTCGCGACAATGATAGAAAGAATCATTGATTCCAAGATCGAGTCAACTCATCAGATACAACAAAGTAAACATGAGAAGGCTCATTCCCGGACTGACGTCGCCGACAGAAGACCCGTACCAGCTCAGTTTAAAAAACCGGCAAAATCTTCGATTATAACTCCAGCAATAGACGTAATGAAGAAAAATCTTGATTTATCCGACAAAGATCTAAAGATCATCCCGACGACGAGTCATATAGCTAAGGATACTGTGACAAGAGTACAGGAAAAATCTGCGTCAACCAAAATGGAGGTGCAAGTAACTATCGAAAAAGCACCGGACACAGACGATATTAAAACTGTACCTACAGAGGCCCCAAAAGCTCAGAGAACAACTGTGGCGAGAGCATCTGTATCAGCCGGCCCAAGCACAGCCTTAGACATAGAATCGAGTTCATCAGCCGCCGAAAGTGCATCGGTTGCAAGTTTAGACTCAATTGCAACGATGCTCACAGCTCCATTGAAGCTTTCATCACCTGATGTAAGCCGGCGAACGTCATTGGCGTCAGAAAGAGAAGACGATGCCATGTCCGAAGCCTCAGACACTTTGTCGTCGGAAGTTGAGGCCGTTCGCAGAATGGAAAAACGGTGTAAAAAGGGTTGGCCGAAAGGAAAGCCTAGGCGGTAATTTGTGGATTTTAAATTAGAAGATTGAAATTTTGCTCACTTATTTTCTTCATGGAAATATGAATTAAAGAACCTTTTTTTTTATTTTTTTTTTTTGAAGTGGGATGGGGCTAATGACCAAAGTAGTCGATGCCCCTAAAAACCTCAAAAAAAAAAATAAAATAAAAAAAAAATAATAATAATAATAATAATAATAATAATGCTGCCCTGAGGTAGATAATCCCCACGTCCAGAACACAACATCTATGTTCCACGTCCAGGGCGGCAACAGCTGTACCTTTGTACATCACATATAGCTGGCTAACGGGGTTCCGAGTAAATTCCTCGGTTATGCTTTGCTAAGTTTGACCTGGTTCCAACTTCAGGTCACTAAACGGACTGGATTTTTGGCTACCTGCAGGAAATGGAATAACAAACGATTTTGGAAGAGAACTGGAAGGGTTCCTGATGAATTCAGAACTTATTATTTTAAACGACGGATCAGGAACCTTTTTCAATGCCAGAGATGGATCGACGTCCTGTATAGATCTTGCATTTATAAGCGGATCGATAGCACCGAGGTACATCTTCCATGTCATAGACGATCTGCATGGAAGCGATCATTTCCCGGTGCAAATTGTAACTGATGTTACAAGAAAAACATACCCCATCTCTAAAAGATGGTTATTTGAAAAGGCAGACTGGACGAGCTTCACAGCTAGAACGATACTCCCGGAAACAACTGGATTTATCGGAGACGATGTCGACGCCATAACAAATGCAATAATTGAGTCGGCATCGAGATATATTCCCAAAACATCTGGGAAACTTACAAAGAAACCCGTTCCATGGTGGAACGATGAAATAAGTGAAGCTATAAAAAGAAAGAAAAGGGCGTATAACGCCTTTAAGAAGCGTCCTAGTATAGAAAATCTTGTTGCCTTTAAGAAATACAGGGCGTATGCAAACCGTCTTATGATAGATTCGAAAAAACGATCCTGGCAGCAATACGTGTCATCCATCGACAAAACTACTACTGCAACAGATGTTTGGAGGAAAGTGAAGGCGATTTGTGGGCGTAATGATTTTGCTCCCATAACTAGCCTTCAAGATGAAGATGAAATAAAAGATACTCCATATGAAATTGCAGAGCTGTTATCCAATCATTTCGAAAAGGCCAGCAAAACGGCCAACTACGAGGAAGGTTTTCGAACCAAAAAAGAAGAACTCGAAGGTCTACTAAATTTTAGAACTGAGTATAATTACTCATATAATGTACCATTTAAAATGGAAGAATTCGCGAAAGCGTTGGAAAAAGCAGGTAACACAGCTGCTGGTCCGGATGGAATCCACTATAATATGATCAGGCAGCTGAATACCACTGCAAAGTGTAGATTATTAGAACTTTATAATAAAATATGGCGGGATGGAACGTACCCGCAGCAGTGGAAAAAGCTCATGTTGTTCCAGTACCAAAGAAAAATAAAAATTTAACAGACCCCAATAGCTACCGTCCTATATCTTTGACGTGTGCTATGGGGAAAATATTGGAAAAAATGATTAATAATCGACTCGTCTGGGTTTTGGAAAAAGAAAACCTGATATCACCGTATCAAGCAGGTTTTCGACAATACCATTCTACTACTGATTAAATGATCAGCTTAGAGGACATTATATATAACAGCTTTATTACAAGGAAACATTGTGTCGGAGTCTTCTTTGATCTTCAGAAGGCTTTCGATATGACCTGGCGTCATGGTATAATGCTCCAGTTACATGAATGGGGCATTCGTGGCAATCTGCCTATACTGCTCAGCAACTACATGAATGACCGTACCTTCCAAGTACGCGTCAACAATGAATATTCATGTGAAAGAATTTTGGAAAATGGCATACCGCAAGGTTCGCCGTTGAGCGGTACCTTGTTTACCATTGCCATTAATAAATTGATATTAGCCATTCCAGTAGAAATCAGCAAAAGCGTCTATGTTGATGATCTGGCAATCGTATATGCCAGCAACAAGACTGCTATGGTGAGGTACAAATTGCAACGAGCGATCAATGCTCTAAATGAAGTTGCAAGGAATAATGGATTCCAATTCTCACCAGAAAAAACGTGCTGTGTACACTTTTGTAGGAAGAGAATTCCTCATCAAAGTCCTGCGTTGACAATTGATGATATTCCAATACAATATAAAGACAGCGTAAGGTATTTAGAACTAGTATTGGATAAATCCCTTACATGGGGATTACATATACAGGACTTGAGTGATAGATGCAAAAGAGCCCTAAACATTATAAAATGTTTATCGAACTTAAATTGGGGCTCAGAAAAAGAGACATTATTGAGATTGTATAAAGCATTGGTTCAATCTAAACTAGACTACGGATGTATCGTATATTCATCCGCTAGAAAGTCGCCATTAAGAAAGTTAGACGTAGTTCATAATACCGGAATAAGATACGCAACAGGTGCTTTCCGCACAAGTCCGGCGGCTAGTCTGATGTCTGAAGCCGGAATAATGCCACTACATTATAGAAGAGAGATCATCTTGTTAAGATATGCAGCAAATATATGGGCTTTCCCTGCTCATATAAATAATAAATTGTTTACGAATCATCCCATGGCTGCATTATACGAACGTCGTGCTACCTATTCCAGACCAGCCGGAATTAGGTACCACGAATTAAGAAGAAAATATGAAATTGCTATACCAGAGACTCTAGCAATTTCTACTAGAGAAATACCGCCATGGCTCTTGCCAGCGGTAAATATAAGTTTGGATCTCTCTCAAGGAGAAATAAAAAAGAAACCAGCAGTGATCATCCAGCAGGAATTTTTGGCAACCGTCAGTAATTACGAAGAACAAATTAGAATTTATACTGACGGTTCTAAAACCGAACATGGTGTTGGATGCTCGATATATGTAAATGAAGAAGCCCACTTTTGGAGACTGCCAGATGTGGCCAGTGTCTACACGGCAGAACTCACTGCAATTCAGCAAGCTCTTCACTACACTGAACACTATTGCGAAGAGAGAGTGCTAATATGTTCCGATTCATTAAGTGCACTCGTTGCAATTCGGAACAAGAACATTAAGGATGTCCTAATTGCAAACATCCTGTCCATTTTATACGTACTAAAACAACGAGGACAGCGATGCGTATTTGTATGGACTCCGGGGCATGCTGGTATTACAGGTAATGAAATCGCAGACGAAGCTGCCAGAAAGGCAACAGTCTGCGATGATTTGGATGCATTTCCTGTAAGAGTGGCAGATGTTAAAAAACGTCTAACAAACATAGTAAGAAACAAGTGGAACTCTGAATGGAGGAGTTTAAATACAAAATTAAACTCGGTTAAAACTTCTCCTTATAAATGGAAAAGCGACTTTAAGTTGACTCGCCGTGAACAAGTAGCGGTGACCAGACTTAGAATCGGTCACACGCGATTAACAAATTTATATTTGTTAACCGGCGAAGTGAGACCAATGTGCGGTGTTTGTAATAAAACACTGACAATCAAGCATCTAATAGAAGAGTGTACCATATATGAGGACCTCAGAAAGAGGTTCCGTCTTACAAATAATATTAGTGCTGATCTGGATAATGGAAATGAAGAAAATATAGTTGCATTTTTACACGCCAGTGGACTTCTTAAAAGTCTATAAAATGGAAGTTTAAAGCTGTGGTAAAAGATACTCTAAGCGGTAGTTTTATATATACATATAAGGGAGTCTCGAAGCGTGGCACGTATAGTGACGGGAGGTAGCCCTCTTGCCTAGGCCATTTTGGCTCACATGTATTCAAGAGCAGTGAGTCGGGGTGTGTCCGATGATGGCATGGGGGACCCTCAAGGGTGGATTCAGGGCGCGAGGCTATGGGTGTACGCCGTGCATGCCTATAGCCTGATATAAGAAGGATTCAACTGCCACGGCACCCTGGCACGACTGATATACTGCCCAACGGCGGTTCTGGTCGCCCCGAGGGTGCTTAAACAAACTATAAATGAGACTTCGTAGAAAAAAGGAAGAAAGATATGGTATTGATAAGATTAATTTTAATTTTAAGTTCATGGTCTTTTGAGAACCTATCTCAAATTTTAATATTGGGGCCCTTTACACCCCGTAAGTGTTTGTGATTGTCCTTGTCTTTCATGTTTTAATGTTTATTGTGAAGTTTGTGTTTTTAAATAAAATGTAGGGGCCCTTTACACCCTTACATATGACGATCCTGATGGAGATAATAATTTCTTTTAAAGAATGTAACGAGGGCTAATGATCTTAGCAGTCGATGCCCGTAAAAAAATTCAGTTAAAAAAAAATAATAATAATAATAATAATAATGCTCCGAACAAAATGCAACCCCATCTTCAAGTAGTTACATCTTTACATCTGCGCACACGTCCAGGGCGGGCAATGACTTGGTACTTCGGTATTTTCACTTATGTCGAACAACACGCTAATGATTTTGCTCAGGAGCTCTCTGTGGAGTACGGTATCTACTTCCATACTTTCTGTGACAGAGGATCCCCATAAAAAACTTTCGTCCTGGAAAGCCTTTGTCTTCAAATGTGAAACAAAGGAAGAGTTTCGAGTCTAACAAAAAGGAAAAGTTGGAACGAACTAAGTTTCAAAGAACTGTCGGAATCAAAGAACTCCCACACGGTCCGACAAACCACACTGACTCGCCACTTATGAGTGGCCAATTTTCCCATTGACCTCTAAGTTCCAGGGTGGCCTGTGTTCTGACCCTCCCAAGAGCTGGACAGTCGAACATCATGTGTTCGTTCGACCGGACCTCCCCGCAGACGCACAGCTCATCAGCTGCCAGGCGGAATGGAAAAAAATATTGGTTCAAATTCGCGTGGTTGGAGAATACTTGGGCTCCCGTTGCCCTAAAAAACGTGTTCAGGAACTTATTAAACTACATAGAATAGGAAATAGTAGATGAACTTTACGAACAAGGAGTTGTAGCTTGCCGACGCAACGGAAATGTACCCTTCGCATTGCATGTGATTACCTTCAACAAACAAAAGTGTCCCGATAAAATAAAGACTGGTTTTCACAGAGTAGAAGCACATCTGTTTAATCCAACTCCATTGCGGTGCTGTCGATGTCAGAGATTTGGATACACGGCAGTACGTTGTATAAGGCAACAGGTCTGTGCTTGTGGAGACCCACTGCATCCGGATGAACGGTACAGTGATGCACCCGTCTCTGTTAATTGTCACGGGCATCATCTGACAAGATCGCAAAGTTTCCCAATGTACAAAGAAGTAGGAATCCAGAAGGTAGAGACCCTATAAAAACTCGGCTACTTCGAGGCGAGAAAGATAATTTATAGTAGGTCACCAAAATAAACTTTTTACTCCCAGGCTGCTCCAGTAGCTCCTGCAACTTCTATAAAATTAAATATGTTATATCCAAGTTAGCACTAGCCTTGCCGAATATGATCGAAATAATTATTTACGAGAAATTCAAAATTTGATCGTTCAAGTAAAATAGCTAAGAACCGGTGTAGAAAGTTACGGATGTCATTAAACAAAAGTGTTCTTCTTCAACTCAGGTACAACCTCCGGTTGGTATAACGTAAAAAATAGTAAAGAGAAAATACAGAAGTCTCAACGTAATTTAAAGCATTTCAAGGTTCAGATAGAAAATGTTCCCATTCAGTGAAATCGGAAAGTCGATGAGGTCTTTCCGACTTCCCTGAATGGAAGGACAGATGGCGAGAATTTTATCCGCCCCAAAAATTTCATTGGGAAACGCATCAAGTACGGACTTGGATGTAACACTTCCCGCTCCATCCGGATCGATATCATCCTAAAGCGGCCTCAAAACTTCTTCTCCACTATCATCAGTGGTATCGGAGGTGGATGACTAATGGAAGAAACTTACACCTCCGAGGCCTCAGACATTCTGTCTTCAGAGGTGAAGGCCTTCAGGAGAATGGAGAAAAGACAGAAAAAATTTGAAGTAAAGTAAAACCTATGCGACAAATATTATGTAATATGATCTGTATAAATGAGTCGATCTTGCAATGGAACATCAATCGATGTTGGTCGAATGTGAATGAGTTGCGGCTATTGATTACAGAATTAAATCCTTTATGCATTTGCTTACAACTTACATATTTTGAAAGGGTTCAACACAGTTAGGCTTCATCATGGTTAGGCCTAATCAAAGAACAAGAGGAGGAGTTGTCGTCATTTCAGCAACTCGTTGTGCCTTCAAAATTTCATTTGTGCACTGATTTACAAGTGGTAGTTAAACGCATACACCGACCAGTTAAAATAACCTTAAGTTAAACTCTTAATACAATTAAAAAGAAGATTAATACAATTTAATAGGACAATTGAATGTTCCTTTCAACTTTGTGGGGAATACCAATGCTCATAACCCCTTTTGGGGGTTTGAGCATTTGAACTCCGAAGGTAGATCGGTTGAAGACTTCGATACAAATTCAGATCTGGTATTACTAAATACTGGCACAAGAATCTTCTTTAACGCCAGGGATGGTTCTTCATTCTGCATTGATTTAGCTTTTTCCAGCGCCACCATAGCGCATAAATTAGATTAGAGATTTGTTGAATATTTACATGGATGTGATTACTTTCCAACCACAGTGTCATTACACATACCCGTCAAATTGTATCTCAAACGTAAGTTCTTGGCAAATTTGACTGAACTAGCTTCACTAAGCAGATGCAGATATTAAAAATTTAACTGCAGTCATCAACAGCGTTGTTGAAGATGTCGCAAATGTTCATCGCTACAGCAGCATCAAGACACATTCCTCAAAACTCACGATGAAGCAACGACGCTTATAGGCATATGTATAAAAATCTGTGGCTCGAAGATTTCAAAAACTAGATCATATTAACTGAAATTTAAATATGCTGTTGTAGTGTATCTGAAGTTGTGCATTTCAAAATGCGGTTAAGATTGGTTGAGTGGTTCTTGAGTGACGCTCTATTTAAGGTCGAAAAAATTTGAGCGAAGTAAGTTAGAAGCATGGTCGTTGCCGGTTGGAATTTTGTCGTTTCTTTATCTGCGTTATCTAGTTTTAATACTAAACCAAATTAAAAGAATATTAAAACCAAATTAAATTAACGAAAATCCGGTCTTCTTACGCAGAACTGCGCAGGAGTTTTTTTAATTAAAATCATATTTTAAATATGATTCTAATTTAATAAAAAACTATAGATTTTAATTCGCTTTTCTCTTCAACTTTTCTATGGCCTTGGTTTAAAATTTTGCTGTTTCATTACAAAATGTTGACGAAGAAATGGGAAGACTTTTGCTGCGCAAGGCTTGAACTGAGCGAAGCCGTGTATATAGGTTATTAAAATAAAATGTAAAATATATTACTTTTCTGAATATTTTATAAATGATTCGCCTGAATATTCCCCTTAACAGTTTTATAGACATTAGGATAGAAAATATCATCCGGATTTAATAGAACCCGAACTGATACAGCAACTGGTAATTGTCAATATGTCATAGTGAATCCGATGAAAAAATATAGTAGCGTTATCATCAATACTAATAAAAAGTTATTTGTCATCCTATAACGTATAACAACAGTTTTACACCTACCTCACATGTCATTTTTAACGAACATATCAACGTAAATTAATACAAAATATTGGATAATCATTAAACAAAACACGTACAAAAAATAAAATATATGTTCACGGTTATACTATAAAAAATAAATCAAAGATTAAACGGTTAATAATAAGAACGATTATAATACGAATTTCATTGGTTATACATTAAAACACTAATTAACGCAGAATACTACAATTTACGATAAAAAATACTACTGCAAAATATTCTACGCTGCAGTTCATATTTTTTGTTACAATAAGGAATTATTGTACCCTGCTAAACTGAACTGAGGGCCTTATTTCCATAAAACTAACGTCAAACGGTATTCATACATTCGTATTGATTTTTTAGAGTTAAAAAAGTTAGGGATAGCTCTCTGTGTCTAAAATATAATACTTACAAAGACCTTTTTTTATATTTAAGAATCAAATTTGAGAAATGATTACTTAACTGATAATTTAGCAGTTTATAACTAGAATACCCTTCTAAATCGTAAACAGTTAAGAATAATTATCACAAATCAAACGTCGAACCTCCGTAAAAAGTTAGATTTTCACCGGGTACGTGAAAAAAATACATAAAATAATGTGGTTTGCGGAAATAATATATTATTATTATTATCATCATTATTATCATTATTATCATTATTATCATTATTATCATTATTATTATGCTTTTACGGCCAACATGGGACCACTTCAGTCAATTTTAGTTAGATCTTTTCTGAGAAAAGCGTGTTATTTTACACTTCCGAGCTGCCCAGTATTTCTTCATCCGTTCAGATCTTGCTTTCTTTTCTTCATCTATAACACCCTCTTCGTTGTATTTTGTCGTTTGTCTGTCTTTTGTTTAGATCTAATGTTTTTGTCTTTTAGCTTTGTAATTTTTCCAGTTTTATTCTGTAGGTCAGTCAGGAAAATTCCCAATTCTTTCATATCTTCTCTAATTTCTTTGATCCATCCTACTTCTAGTTTTTGGAACCAGAGCTTTTCAATGATATTTCTTGACAGTCTTGCTTCCGGTGTCCTTATGAAAAAGAAAGAGATTCTTTTTTTTCGCATAGTATCAGTAACAGGCTCTATTTCTCGATATACACCTCATTTGGCACAATCCACCCAATGGTGGATTCTTTTTGGTGTCTTCTTTTTGGTGTTTTTTATTGATATACGTTTTGACAAATCTCCTCTCTATTTTCAGAATTTTATCAATTCAGTTTTCCTGAGCGATTTTGAAAAGGGTCTCGCTTCCGTGGTGACTTCTGGCTGAACTACAGTTTTATAATGTTTAAGTTTTCTCTTAGTCGAAAGGCATTTTTTGTTATATGTTGACCAAGTTAATTTTTGGGATTTAATCATTTTATTTGTCCTGTTTCGCAATATCACTTTTTCATTTAAATTATAATATATATATATATAAATATATATATACAACTGTACCCGCCACGCTTCGCTGTGGCGCATTGTGTTTGCATGGATGAGAAATGAGAAACAAAACAAAGTATACGTTTCATAGAAATTTAATTTTGTAATACTTGTGGATATACAATAATTTTTTGTTTTTCTACTGTTTCCGTAGATATAAAGGCTATCTGGTTTGCCGACTCGGGAACACGCAACATACAGTTGCCCATGTGAGAAGCAATCCGCATCTAAATCTAAGCCACACAATTCTAAAGATTGACCTTGAGCTATATTGATTGTGGTTGCAAATGCCAATCGAATTGGGAATTGCAATCTTTTAAATTAAAATGGTGTATCGGTCGGAATTATGGGTATTCGAGGAATGAGGACATCTTCACCTTTGAAAGGCCCCGTTAAAATCGTTGCTTCCACTACGTTATTCATCAATTTCTTAACTGCAAGTCGCGTGCCGTTGCAGAATTTTGGCTGATTAATATTCCGCAACAGGATAATTGGCACACCTATTTTCAATTTTAATATGTGTGCTGGCATCCCTGGCAGATCAAGTGAGTTTAAAAATTCCGTTGGATAATTAACTACTTCATCTGATTCCACAACGGTGTCTATCGACTTATATGTAATTTCCTCACTGTGAATGCTGGATTGAATATCATTATTAAGTTGATAGACATCTTTATTCTTTGCGGCAAGGATAGCTCGTTCACTGAACCAATCGTGATTTCTATGATTAATTTGAATATCGGGAAATACTTTTTCGATCGGTTCTTCTTTCGATGTTACTAAATTACAAAAATTATCAGGAAATGATATTCGTCTAGACGTCTCATCGACTGGTAGCTGTCCGTTTCCAATGTCCAGTAACTGTCGTTACAATACCTCAGCTGATGGATCATTCTGCAACTGGACACGCATATTCGTAGTCAACTGCAATGTACGTACGTGTCGCCACAGTGTTGAATATTTCAGGCAACCATTTATTTCATCTGCTGGTGTCGATCGAGAAATTACAGGCAATGTTTGCCTAAAATCTCCTGCGAGCAATATCAAAGCATTCCCAAATGGTTGAACGTTTCCACGCAAATCTCGTAACAATCGATCAAGAGCTTTAAGCGATTTTTTATGTGCCATCGTGCATTCATCCCAAACAATGAGTTTACATATTTGTAATATTTTTCCCATACAGAATGCTTTGAAGTATTGCACGTGGAAGTCTCGATGATTTGCATGTTTAATGGCAACTTCAGAGCTAAATACGCAGTCCTTCCACCTGGTAACAATGTCGCAGCTATTCCAGACGAAGCAAGAGCTAGGGCTATGTCATTTTTTGAACGAACCATTGCTAGAATCAATCTAATGAGGAATGTTTTTCCAGTTCCTCCTGGCGCATCCAAGAAGAAGGTCCCTCCCAACTCCGTCATTTATCATTTGCATTATGCGATCTTAAATGCCTTTCTGTTCACGCGTTAATTTGGGAATGTTTGATTGGACATATGACTGAAGATCACCAATGTCGTAACTCTGTTCACGGCGTAAATCCACATCAAATGAAGCAATCGCAGATCGGGTGGTCGGGTGGGTGCTGGCATTCCCAATTGACTAAGAACTTTATTTGCCTAGCTAAGCACTTGTCTTCAATATTTATCAATGCTTCGTTGTAAATGCCTGCTGTAAATTCCATGGTCATATTGGCATTTTCTAGGCGTACTCTATGCAAAATATCCTCAGCCATATGCGATCGATATCTTTCCCATAACTCTGTGGGTGATTAAGGGAAGCAAGCGGTCAATATAATTGCGAATAATGCGCGAATTTGGTTTGGATGTGCAGTGTTGCACGCGTCATTAATGCATATATCCCACTGTTGGTCGTTTTCTAATAAATTCAGAGCTTGGTGAAAGGCGCAGCTCAATTACGACACGATCACACAAAAGTATCTCGATTAAAGTGAATATTTAATTCAGATTGTATAATAATCTGAATCAGATGCAAGTGGATACGTTTTTTTTTTTGTTTTTTTTTTTGTTAATAAACAATGCAATTGGGAACAGGTGTTGTTTCAAATGTGACTGCGGTTGTCGTTAGCTTGTATGGCGAGTGTTCCCCTCGCTTCCGGCAGATGGCGCGATCACTGGTACACAGCTGACCGTTAAAAAAACTGTTTTCTCGCGGTCGCGGGTATGTCTGATGCGAAAAATGTATAAAAACAATCTTTGATGCGGGTTATATATCGTGCTAAAATTTTAGCTTAATCGGTGCAGAACATTTTGAGTTTTTGAAGCGTATACAAACGAACACAACATTTTTATATATAAAGATTAATATTTTTTATGACCATCTCTCATATAAAACATAACCTCTACTTACGATTTGATGAAAGGCGCAGCTCAATCACGACACGATCACACAAAAGTACTTCGATTAAAGTGAATATTTAATTCAGACAAAAGTGAATATTTAACCTAACAAAGGATTTTTTGGTCATTATGTAGAGATATTATTTTCCGTGTATTTGGTTATTTCGACTTTTTTTGTTTGCATAGTCTTAAGTCTATCTGGGCTATAAGAAAGTTGGGTGTTTTAATTTATTTACTGTAAGTCATCCTTCTTGATGGCTTTTCTTTTTGTTTTGGTGTTTTTTTTAAAATAAAATACAGATGTTTTAGCTGTTAAATATAATTCAAAGAAATTTGTTACTTAATCAGTTGTGATTTTGTTTACATTGGCAACGGCCATACGGACTCTTTGTGATTGGTCGTTGTGTTTGACAGCGGCCATCTTGCATTGATCTGATTGGTTTTCCTTTGTTTACATTTCCATCTGATTTATTAGCCTCTTATTTATTAAAAAACTTTACAAATTAAAAATAGATAGATAGATTTATTAAAAATAGATGAAAACAATCTTTGATGCGGGTTATATATCGTGCTAAATTTTTTTTTATCGTGTTTTTTTTTTAATAAAATACACAGATGTTTTAGCTGTTAAGTATAATTCAAAGAAATTTGGTCGTTGTGTTTGACAGCGGCCATCTTGCATTGATCTGATTGGTTTTCCTTTGTTTACATTTCCAAATTAAAAATAGATAGATAGATTTATTAAAAATAGATAAAACCAATCTTTGATTGGTTTCAAAAAACCAAATAGGGTTTCAAAAACCCTATTACTGTTACGACTATATCTGTTTTACCTCTATTTAATTTTAAATAATACTATTTCCCCTGTTTAGGTATTTTTAAGAAGACTGTCGCCAACCCATGTTATGTATGTATAGGCCTAATTGTGGTTAGGTTAGATTAGGTTAAGTGTGGGTTAGGTTTCATTTTCCACGGGGTAAACGTGTGCGTAATCTTTTCGGTGCACGTCTATTGTTATTTTACTTCGCCAGAAATAACAAAAGTTGTTTGTGACTTTAGCTACTGAATGGATATAAATTTTACCCGCCAATTAATTTCGCTTTTTATGTTATCCTTTGAAATTAACGATAAAAAAGGTGTTGTGTGGTACATACAACAATTTCAAATGTGTGAAATAAACACATTTCACGCTCTAATAGGCAGTGTCCTAGTGGATATGATTTGTCTCTTTCTTCGACGGATCGCTGGCGTATAATGTGCGAATCTGTGTATCAGGAAATACTTTTTCGATCAGTTCGTCTTTCTTTTCTTTACGGCAAGGAAGAGCTATCCTTGCCGCAAAGGAATCTTTATCTATTCTGTCGAATGGATAAAGATTATGAAAAGCACACGGTTGGAAATTTTGAAATTACATTAAGATGCCCTAATTTTGTTCATTTATTTGTGGGCAAAAGAATACGCAACTAAAAAGTTTTGATAAGGAACTAATAATGATTGCGCTTACTCTAATTACTGGAAAAAGAATGTGCCCGGTTAAGATTGGTGGTGTAGGATATACCGTTGTAACTGATAAATCTTGATTCTCTAAAAGAAAGCACAATGTTGGATATATCTATTCACAACATAAGGTTTTTGAGGAGATATGTGGAAAAAGAAGTGTCTTTTTCTGTACGTAGTACCTAACAGAACTTCTATTACCTTACCACAAATGACAATAATATCTCATCTATGGAACGCCTATAACGGTATCCCTGATTTGCTGGAAATACAGTTTAAACACTTAGCAGTTAGTCACAGTGAAAACTTGGCTGATCCGGTGACTATTACACACACCCAATCCATAGAATTGTTATGGGCATTTGCTAAACGAAGAAATAGGAAGGAATGTGGCTAATGGATTCATACTTTTGTGAATTCATAAAGAGATGCAAAAACAAAGATGAGATTCATTCGTAGGTGAGGTGAGTGTAACATTTGTTACGATTATTTAAATATATTTTTATCGTTTAACACTCAAACCAGTTATAATACTACTCTGCAGGTGAGATATGTAATATATCCAAAGCTTAATATTTACGGTGGAGGCTAACAACTAAAAGAAAAAAGAGGTGCCTTTCATAAAATTATAAAATTTGTAGCTTTCTTCTCGCAACTTCTTGAACTCGACTAACTCCGGCCATTGTACGTGCAGTGGATAAATGCTATTTATTAATATTTCAAACGGACTATAAATTGACGATTTGATTTTACCTCCTTTTTTCTCCGCGGATAGGGGACTTCAAGAACCGTGTAAATATTATTTCACGTAATTTCTTTCTTTTTCTTCCAGAATTTCTACATTCTTTCTAAATAGAAAGAATAGCTAAATAGCTATTCTTTCTTCAGTCCATTCTCCTCTGTTGAGTTTATCTTTTCACCTACCTTTAATTCAAAACATTTCTTTCTGTATTCTTTTCGATCTAGACAGATTTTTTCTGTAATGTTGAAATTTTTGAGCTCTTCTTTCATACATTTAAAATAGCCACCTTGACCTTTGTAGTTCCAGAGTTTATTGAAAATCTGTTGTTTAGCTTTATTTGAATCATTTGAATTATGTATCCATCGAATTTTTCTCGTCGTTTTCTTATTGTTACTTCCAAGTCATGAATTTTACCTTATAAAAACTATTATTAATAGTTTTTATTAAACTATTAATAATTATAAAATTTTGAACATAAAAATTATATCGACTTAGATTGGACATGAGCAGTTCCTTTAACAACAATAATCTGAAAAAAAAACTGACATCAAAGTTGTAATACTTTACTGGCACTGGTTTATATTCTTATATAGTGAAAAAATAATGATACATGAAAAAGTTACCAAGATCTATTTTTTGGGGTGGGGTAATTTATGATGAAGTTTTATTGTAAAATTATCAATATACGTATAAATAAACCAAAAATGTTTTAAAAATTAAAAAAATTTATATTTTTAAATTTTGATCGGCTTCCCCACCTCCAACATTACGCACAAAGTATTTTTTTTGTCACTTGCACTACTACTACGCTTAGGAAGACATTAAAGAAACTCAGGTAAAAAGATTAAATAAATAAAAATATATCTTTTTTCGATTTTTGAGGAAGGGAAGAATTTTGCGCAAATTTAAAAAAAGATATGCATACACTTATGTACTATCTTATACAAAGTAATAGTATGTTTACAAAATTTTGATAAAATTAAATCCAAAAAACTATTTGCCCCACTCCCGTGAGATATTGGCCCCAAAGTTTTACCAACAAATTGTCCTACATACACTAGTTTCTACTCAAAATTTTATCAAAATCACTTATCCAGTAAAATGTTATTAAGTTTCATACTCGCCAACGTGTACATACGTAAATAGATATTTACATTACCCACCCACTTTTTTGTGGTCCCTGGGTCGTGAAAAAAAAGATATATGAAAAAATTCATACCCAATTTTTTGAATGATTACCATACTTTCCTTCATAGCTCAGAGCTGTGAAGGCAGGAAAGCAAAAATTATTAGAAAATCTAAACATATTTTTGGTTTTTTATTTTTATTGAAGATCAATTAAATCTGCCCAAAATATGCTCAACAAACATAGTTATGAGTAAAAACTAAAACCACTAGTCGTTTGTCTTATATATTCATCAACAAAGGTTAATAATTAAACTGTGAACATTAATCAGAACTTACATTTATTTTTGTGAAAATACTTGTGTAATTTCCTATATGAGATACAAATTCATTTTGGAGACATCAATAATTCATCGTTTTTCCCCATAATATTGAAATAAAAATTTGTCCAAAAAATTTTTATATACTCGTATATCTATATTGTTTTGATTTTATTTCTATGTATAAAACTTAGTTATCCTATCATTATTAATGTATTCAGAGCCATGATGTTATCAGCTAAACAGTATTTTGTTTTATTTTATTTTTTTTTTAATGTGTTATTGTTGAAGTTTAAGGAAACGGTAACTTATTACAAATTACAACAGTTTATCTTAATTAATTTTTGTTTCGTAGTTAATTTTAATTCTTTGCTTTAGTTTATTTTTGTTTGCGGATAGACGAACAATCATTTTTATATGTTTTGTAAAAATAAAAAAAAAATTCTTTAACGATTTTTTTTTTTAAAAACATGAAACGAATGTTTAATTTTTGAAAATTTATATAAGATCTTCTGCGATTGTATGACCACAGGTATGAAAATGCAGAATACTTGAAAGCAACTTTCGTAACTACGGCGAACCAGCTCAGCTAAAATAAGATCTTTAATAAATCCTGCAATCTGTTGCAGACTATAGTCTACTATAATCTACACGTAAATCATTAGCGCACCCTAACGGATACCCTGAGCGCATCTGTACTATAGCACACAAACAAGCATCATACACCTGTGTGGTTTTAATTAGTTATGTACTACCTATTAAATCCTAATTACATTATAACAATAGCTTGCCAATCGATAGTGCAGTAATCTACACCTTCTAAAGGTGTAAATCAGTAGTCCCAGATACGACACCAACTGTCACATTTACAGATTATGGCTATTCTCTAACATATCGCAATTTGTTGTAGAACATGATTTAGTTCCCAACACCAACTCTCATTTGTTAATTAAAGTCGAGCACGTGTTCAATTTGTTCGCCCAATCGATGGGTCAATCAACCTTCGCCACACAGGAATGGTCGATCTGAGACTGTTCAAGGTACTTCATTTACATTCATAGGTATCATCCTCATTCATCCTCTGAAGTAATAACTTGCGGCGGTTGCGAAGGCTAAACAGAAAAAAATAAAGATTTGAATGGAATCCCGCCAAGAGCAGGTATTTCCATCAGAGCGAATCTAATTCACTGCCCATCATTAGCTAATAGGAGAGTCAACCCTATCTGATTGTCGTCATCCAGTTTCAGCTAATCAACAACATATACTAACCCACCCATAAACCACTCTAAGAGCGGCATGGAGAACAAGGTCCTGGCCTGTTGAGATATGGTGGAGAAGCTCCCGTTAAAGCAAAGTCAGGTTGAAATAGGGTCAACCCGAGCAGAACGGGTTTCAATGTGCTGCCTTTTTGTCATTATGAACGACGATAAGAACCACTATAGGAGGTTGACAGCTGGCCGTGGTACCAGAAACTCTAGTCAATTTTCTCACAGGCCAGTCTTAGTGCAGAATTCAATTGAGCTCCTTGAATTCAAAACTCTCAAAGACTAGGCATCGCTATTAGCAATTGTTTATCTATGTGTATCGTAGCTACATCTGGATGACGGTAATCTGAGTTGCTACAGCTCACTACACTGTTGTTCAAAAATAAATTTTGTGCTGCGTATTTTTATCATGCCACGCATATTTTTACTATAACCACAGCTATTAAATACATAACCTAAAACTTGGCTTTCTGGAGATAAAAAAACACGTTGTTATTTGACTTATTTTACCGAATTTTCTTTTACTGAAGATTTATTAATTCATGAATAAGTAACAAGATATCATTGATATCCCTTTATCGGTATGCGTATATCTCTTTAAAAAAATCCGGTCAATAAAACTAAAAATTCTATTTTGTAATTAATGTCACCGGTAAAATTATTTTCCTGCCTATAATAAGAAAATAATAATAAGAAGAAAGAGTAGTTTGAATTTATATAGCACAAAGACAAAATAGGAATGGTAATAGATAATTATGATTTTCCAAACACATCATTTCCTTATTAATATTATTTAATCAATTCAAAATTGTTTTATTAATATATAAAAACTGCTAGTTATTGTGTTGAACAGATAAGATATTTTTTTCTGCTGTATAAACCGTTTTATTTAAATCATATTGTCTGTGATAATTTGTTAGCTTAGACAATACATAATTTATTTATTCACTGTAGATGATTAAAAACATTATATGCAAATTGTTAAAAGAGGTCACCGGTCAACGGCTTTACAAAAATTATACCCGGAAAATATTGTACCATTACATAGACCTGTATCATATACCGTACATATCCTATGTTCATATTTAACTAAGTTAATATTTTAAATCCCTTATTTCCATATGAGGTTAAATATTACGAAACATTACTATACATATGATACTGTAACTGCTTTTACAAAATGAAAAACTGCACTGCAGTTTATAAATTTAGTAAAACCTGGTTATTTTATAAAGGCTAGTAATCGTTTTTTTTTTTTTTTTTAATGAAACTGCATACAGTACTATAAATATTTATCTTTATCACTTGTAATGATAATTGATTCTCTAGAATTACTGACTTGCATTTCTATAAATGGTAGACATACTGACCACACAAACTGTACAAATACTAAACAAATTATATCTTACTAACAAACAGAATTTCTTTACCTTCCAGTGTTCTAAATTAATTAGAATTATAATTTTTAAAAAATTTGACACAATATTTAGCTATTTTCTGACAATTTTTATCATAATTTATTGCTTTTTTCAACTGTTTTTCTTTCAAAGAAATATCCCTAAAATGGTGTAATTTTAAATTATTCAAAGGTTATTGGAGAATCAAATATGAAATTTCAAAATGACCAAGAACAAATTCGAACACCGTAATGGTATTTAAGACGTCAAACACCATTACGGTTGCCATGGTGTTGACATAACCTTGATTAAATTATTAAATGAAAGTATTAAAAATTAAATTTCTTTCGCAATACTTAGGTAAAAATTTATATTTCATAAAAATAAAACCAGTAGTATTATTAATTAAGGCCAACTGTTTTAAAAGTCTATTCTCATATTCTTTTTTTTTTTGTCTTCATTCATTTGACTGGTTTGATGCAGCTCTCCAAGATTCCCTATCTAGTGCTAGTCGTTTCATTTCAGTATACCCTCTACATCCTATATCCCTAACAATTTGTTTTACATATTCCAAACGTGGCCTGCCTACACAATGTTTCCCTTCTACCTCATATTCATCCACATAAATAGTTTATTATTTAATGTTAAAAATACAGAATCTTAATTATCATTTGAAGCTCTTAACAAATAGATTTTTATAACTACTCGTAATGCAACTTAGGGCTAGAGTATTTACAACATGCAGTACCGTTTTTTATTTTTAATTCAGATAGAGAAACAATTTTCGTTCTTAGATAAGTAATTAATGAAAATGGGATTATTAATAATGCTGCTTTTTATAATTTTTCCATATTTATAAATGCAAATAGTGTTCTTGTTTTAAATTACCCCTACCGAGGTTTAGTCGCGTATTACCTACCGTATCTATAACAGTTCATTAAGGTATTTATCCAACCCCATTAAAAAGGCAAACATTATTAATTTTCTGAACGTTATTTGTGATACTTAAATTGTAACCTAATTTTTAAATTTCTTTAAAAAAAAAGCTATTCCTCTCGATGTGTAGTTATGTTACTTCTTCCGTACTTAATAAAATTTCAAATCAATTTTACTCGTTCGAATCCAATACAAAGCCAACTTTTTTCCTTTTTTATTAATAATTAATAAATTATGGTTATATAAAATGTAACTCTTACAATTTTGTAACTCTTACAATTATATACAATATATGAAAACCTTTTACAAACCACCCCGATCATATTTTATTCAGATATTATCAGACGTACTCATAATATTTCGTATTTCGGTGATTTAATTAATCAGAAAGAGTTGAAATTTTATAATTAGGGCAATTTTTATTAAACTTTTTAATACAAAAATATTGCAAATAATGTATCGCTTATACATACAATTCTTTACTACCCTACTCTCTCTCTTTTTCTGTTTAGCCTCCGGAACCATCGTAAAAGGATCAATGAGGATGTTATGTATGAAAAATGTAAATGAAGTGTGTCTCAGGTCAACCATAATTGAGATGTGTGGTTAATGGAAACCCAACAACCACCAATGAACACCGATATCTACGATCTAGTATTCAAATCCAGTAAAGTAACTGTCTTTACTAGGATTTTAACCTTAGAAATCTCGATCTCGAAATCAACCGATTTACGATGACTTGTTTACCACTAGACCAACCCGGTTGGTTTACCTACGCCTACTGAGATTAGATTTCATAATATTTAACTTGACGATATTTTGTATCGGTTTACAGTTAATACCATGTAAACATACGGTGAACTTATGTATAAATATCGATAACCAGAAGCAATTATGGGATGATGTTTATTTTTTCCTCAATTTTATTTATTTATTTATTTTTATCCAGTAATAGCGGAAGGAATTATTAATAAATTTAAAGGAAACCTTAATACTTTTTAAGGAAAACTTATTATTTCTAAATGACGCGTACTGAATTTAGGTCTTACAATACCTTATTTTGCATCAATTTTATTAATTCAAATACTATAAAATGACAAAATTTTGATGATTGATTCAAAAAAAGCTGTTTCTTTTATTAATTAATTATAATTATTTGCTAGATATTTATTAACTATCCGAATATACCGTTTTACATCAGGATATGTTTAACTTCATTATTGGATGAAAATCAATTCTCATTAGAACTGCTTCTATAAGGGTAGAAATAAACAAAACCAAAAAAAAATGAAATTCGGTTTTTTATACCGGGTGATAATTTGAAAAGTTACCACGTTTATTATTAAATAGCTATCAGTCCCACCGTATTTCTGTTTGAAGATATGTATACAATTCTTGGGGGAACCTTTTTAAAATTATCTGCAAAGGTTGGAACCCACCCTCTCAGCTACACCTACCACAACTCAAAAATCTTAAATAACAATGATACCATTTAATTACATTAATTGACTACCCGAACCATTTGAAATAATCATAATCTCTGGATTAAAACTGTGAAAATTATTTTTTAAATTATCAACACAAAATTTTGCTCTTAATTGTTTTTTTTTTTAATTTTCAGAGGTTGAAAACTTAATTTTTTTTTAAATGTGACGATGTAGCTTGACAACTCATCGGATGACCCTTTGAATGACAAGTAATTTTGTACACATAAAATAAATATTGGTTTACTGGTACTGAAGTTTTGATTAAAAATGTGTTGATTTTTAGGTTATGATGGGATACAGTGTCACTGACCCAAAGCATTAGCTCTAAAATCGTCCGTTCTTGTTAAAAATATGGTAGAACAATAACACAAACCAAATGCCAAATTCAACTGAAGAACACAACAATTTAAATAAAACATGATGATGAAATAAATACAACAAATACTTTTTGCCACTAATTACATACGATATGAAAGAAAAAATTTACAAAAATTTACCGTAGAAACTAAGATCTCAATAATAGGCAGAAAATGATAACCTGTTATAACAAGTTAATCAATTTTTCAGCATGTTGCCAACAAAGACGTATTAATGGTTGGCAACCTGATTAATGGTTTTTCGTATGTTTAACTGATGTTGTAATGTTATGTTACTGGTACGTTTTTTCAATGCTGGAGAAACCTAAAACCATACTTTTAACAAGAACGGACGATTTTAGACCTAATGCTTTGGATCAGTAACACTGTATCCGAACATAACCTAAAAAAAATTTACTGTTCATTTAATCGTCTTTGAACTGCTATTACTAACAGAATTCCGAACTTTCATCCGGTCCTTTGCCAATTCCTTAGTCAATAGAGTATTCTACTTCTATATTGCTACTTGTGATCATGTACTATTCTTTTTCAATAAATAAATTATTTTATAACATGAGCCTACTGATTGGATTCCGATCTGAAGTTAAAGTTTCTAAAAAAAAAAATTCATATTCCTGCTACTTTGTAGTAGTGTATTGAAATTTTCGAAGCGAACAAAAAATAATTCGTATGTTATGTTTCTTGCCGATTATATAAATAAAAATTCATGTGACACCTAAATTCGCAGCAATCTACTAGGTAATACGATTTGTAGTTACATTATGTGAAGCGGAAAGAGGAGGTCGAAAATCGATTCTAAAAAACACTACACGTATAGAAGAAGAACAATATAATAAAGAGTTTCTGCTTTAGTATTGATAGAACAAGTTTCAAAATTATACAATTCCTGTTTATAAGCATTTTTTAAGGCCAACTCTTTCTTATAAACAAATTTTTAACCCATTTCTAGGTAATACTGAGCTTTATCCGATTGTTCAGGTGTTTTATAAATTCAGTGCGCTAAATTTTTCCCTAATTTAATTTCTATATTTCTTTTACTTTGTCCTACATGACATAATTAATCAGTTTATTTATAAATTGATTTAAGTAATGAACCCATTCTTTACGGATTTATTTAATTCTTAAGAGTTTCCGAGAAAAGTAGCCATAAAGTTAAAGTTGTGAATTTTTAAAATATATTTTACGTTACTTCATGATCCATAAAAATAATCTTGGTATATTGGTTCTTCCTCCATGTAGTCTTGATCTCATCCCTTCTTAATTGGTACACTCAACGAAATTTTAGGAGCCCGTCGAGTTATCCCAAATAAGAACTGAAGTACACAATGCATGTGTGACTCGTTTAGTTTTGAAACAAATGTACTGGAAAGCGTACATTACAAGTGTACAAGTTGCAAGCGTTATGGCAAGTGTATTACACTTCCCATTTACTTTTTGTTAAAGGGACGATTAAAAAAATGTAAAAACTAAGTTCCCCATTTAGAAATTAATTAAAGTAGATTGTGTATACCTGGGATTATTCAACTAAAATCAACATTAATTATCAGGTTTTAGGACCACCGTAAGGTAATAAAATAAAAGAAAACCTACAATTTACTTAAGAAAATGTATTGCTATTATTTTCCTTCTGGGGCAGGTAGAAAAATATAATAGTTTACGTTAAACAAAAATTAATACAAATTATAAAAGATTTCGATTATAATTTTAGAAATAGTTAATATAAGGTAAATTTATTTACATAAAAGTATAATTAAAGGTTACATCATTATTATTTATATCAGTTTTATAATTCAGGATATTTATTTATTTCAAACGCTGTACTTTTGATACTAAGTCATTGATTTCCATACCTGCCAATAGATCTTTCTAACTAACATTCCTTTACATTTCTTAAAATAATCACAATCATTCACTATATGTCCCAGTTCATAACACTGTTTTCTGCCTTATAAATGACATATCTAGACTTAGGTTATTTCAGGATATTTATGATTATCTTACTTTCAGTACATAATTTTTATTATATCATGTAAAAAACTGGAGTGTATGGCAGGAATATTGCAAAACAAACGATGAAGGTCAATATCCCATCGATCCGTTCTTTTATAGTTACAACCATAAAAGTGCTCGTGTTAAAAATGGGGTATTGAATTTTCTGTAAGTCTTATGTTTTACGATCCAACTACTTCATCTAGACTAAAAAAATATGTATGTATGTGCATACGTTTTTACGTATGCGTGTCGCACTGCTTTTGGCCTTATATCTCAGGATTGATCACATCAAATTTCTTCAAATTTGGTTCTATGGAGCATTTGATCATATTAATTTTCTTCAAAATTTGTTTAATGGGATACGCCCAAATAACCACTTTTGATTTTGTTCAGAGAAATTTTTATTAAGCAAATTTGTTACCTACAATGCTTATATAAATAATAAACAAAAATCTGTTTTAAAATAATCAACTTCCACCACATAAAATTTAAAAAATATTTTTTGCCTTTTGTCCTAACAGTTTACGTATTTTTTTTTAGATTTTTTTAATTTAAACTTCATATATAGAACTACCCAGAAATGTCTACAATTTTTTTTTTTTTAAGTTGTAGACCCTGGACCTAAAATGAAGAAAGGTCTTTTGAAAATTTTCTGTTTCTTATTTTAGCCTTTGTTAAAGGAAGTGTTGAATTTAAAAACGATTTTATTTAAGCGAAATTGTTAATCTTAACCTACATATGAATATTTTTAGAAAAACTTATTCCCTACCTCTAAATAATAAATATCTTTTTTTTGTTGTTTGGATCTAACGGTTTTTAATTTTTATTATTAATGAGAACACTTTACCGGTTTTTTAAATAAATATAAAAGAATATTTATTTACCTTTACTTCTATTTGAAGGGCCTTGTTATTAAAATTTTAATTTGGTATTTACAGTTTAATTATAATCACACTATTCAAAGATGGTAATCTGACTTTGATAAACATAAATTTTTAGCTTATCATTGAGCTAATAGATGCCTGTTTTGAGCCAGAATATTGTTAATCAAACCCAAATTTCTGTTACTGATATTAGAAAAAATTACAAGATAAAAATAAATAGCTCATCATAAAAAGTTTTTCTACTTTTTCTAGACTTATAGCGGAAGGTATTCAACGAGATATTTTTATGGCCGGATGCTCTTTCTGGCACCATTCTGCAAAGGAATCGTATTTTATGTATATAATAGCTTATCTATATTTGTAAAATAACGTTCGGTTGAGAACATAAGATAAAACATTCTATTCATACATTCTCTACCAAATGAGTTCTCTACATATATTATTCAAAAGATTATTTTAAAAAAAAAAATATTATGTATTAAGATCGAGGAGAACTTAATTTTTTTCTATATTTGTGCAGAGACTTTCATAAATTCAAGGTATTATTAATACATAATTCATGATTGTATCCGAATATATGTGTGCAATCCCTTATATGTTAATGGATAGACAGACTAATTCTCATTCTGTATACGTTAACGTTGATTATCTTTTTTATACTGTTATATTTTTCATATTTTCACTATTTTATTCTTGGAAAAGAATTTAAAATACTAAAAAATTCTACAAGCTAGCTAAATGTGTACAACATAAAATTGTAATATAAAACATTTGTAGATTAGAATCCAAATTCGTAATGTTTACTGTCTTTTTCAGTTTACCTTTACATATATTGCGGTTCGTTTACAGATGAAGGAATTTGCATTTTTCTGGCTGCTCAACTCATTTTCCATTTTCTCTTTTCCCTTTTTGACGTGTATGTTTTACTCTTTTACTCCATATTTTTATAACCATTCCCTATTACAGATAGTTTTATAAAATGCTTTGATGTTGGTTTTTGTAAATGGTGGTAAATGTGGTTGCATTTTCTTGAATTCAAACAGTAAATCCTATTTTTTACTGAACGTATATGTGTGTGGCGTGCTTCAGTGTTTGTGAAGGGATGAGTATCAGTATAAACATTAGTTAATGGAATTAATATGAGTAACATACAAGAAATCACCTAAAATAGTTTTTAATCAATCCAGAGCACTCTATTCGTGCAATGATGTGCTACATTTATTTCATTTTCGACAGTAATTTGATTATGAAAAGAAAGCCAACCTAATACTTTTCATTTGATAGAAACGTATAAGAAGATCTTCTTTAATTTTTTTTTTTCAACTAATAGCTAAAGAGTTTGGTTTAAAAAGAAGGAAAATTTAGATTCAATTACGTAGACCTGTAGAAAATATCTTCAAAATTTTGAATTTAACAACTTGTGAAGACGTTTAGCCCGTTACGTTACATTAATTAACATTAACTGGAATAAATTTACTGTTAAATTCAATTTATTATTTAAATTGAATAATTAGTATTATTATAATAACAGTAACCCTTAATATTAGTTAAAATTCAATTTTTATAATCATAATAACCAAGATATATTAATTTTTAATACAGAGTGTGTAAAAAATAATCATATGGAAGTTTTAAGACAATTTATTAGATTGGTTTTTGGTTGTTAATTCATTTTGATTTATTTATTTGGTTCTTTTATATATGTTATTAATTATCAATTAAGTTGGAGTTTGGGCTTAACTTTGACATAGTAGTAAATAACAAATAAAATGAAAGAATCATTCTTACAGTTTTTCCCTACAACTGTTCAATATAAGTATATTTCGTCACGCGGCACACATCCAATCGATGGTCGAGTTCTTCCTTCCTGTATTTAAATCAGCATGTTTGGGGCGTAATGGAAACGACAGACAGCTGCTTCAATCCTATACCTTAAATCGGGTATATCAGTAGAGAGGGGAGGTACTACACAACATCCTTTACAAAATTCCAAAGGGATTTTATAATGGAGTCAGATCAGACACATGGACTTCAGGTCCATGTGTTATCAGGTGACTTTAGTGACTATCGCAAATAAGCTTGTCATTGGAGATCCGACCCATCGATTGGGGAAACCGTCATTCCGCCGATCTCGTACACGTATAGAGTTATGCCAGTTAGAGGCGCACCATTTTTTCCAGATACAATTCTCTGGTCCTTCTTGCAGTTAAAAGAAAGTATATACGTACGCAACATACCCAAGTAACCAACTCCTGTTATGCTTGCTTCAGAAAAAAAGAACGGCTCGTCGAGATATTGCACAGAAAATATTTAATTCCGGGGAATCCCTTCTGCATTGTAAGAGTTCATGGAAATTTTCTGACCCCCCCCCCTTTTTTTATGTGGGTTAGCATTTCCACTAATATAAAATTTGGATCATCACTAAACATATTACGATCAAAAATGTCGTCGTCTTCATGCTGCAAAATTTCGATTGCGAATTCGGCACACACCGACACTGCTAATTCGTGGTTGACCTTGCTAAAAAATGTTTTAGGAAAGATTTTCTGAACGTTCAACATTTTCTTCAGACACCCCCGGTAATCACGATCTCTTCTTCTCTCTAGAGACATCTGGTCGTTTCAAGACGATTACGCCATTGGAAAATGTTATTACCGCACAAATATTGTTGTAGGATAACAATTAAACTTTCTACAGAACGCAGTTTAGTTGTTAATACAGATTCACGCTCAGCAAACTGGAAAACACAGAAGACGTTCTGTTCAGAGGTCGCCATCTTTGCAGTAGGTCTGTCAAGCGGTAGACAGGGAATCAATCTACGGCAAAGACGCAACTAATAGCTATTCTTTATGCTCTTTGATTATATACTACATCCTAAGTCAATACTATTAACGTTATCCAAGAGATATTAAAACAAATTAAAACCCCGACGTTTTTTTGTAGGTCTGGCATTATAAAAGGTACGTAATTGTAAATTGTATAATTAAGGATGTAGTGAAGTCTAATTAAATTAACTGTTTAGTTTGAATGTTATTACTTAAACTTTGCGCATTCATAATAGATTATTTTATAAGGACCTAAAATTACAAACAAAAAAACAGGCATAAATAAATGAAATTTAATTAAAAATTACAAAAATTTCTTTAATTTCAGTATTTCTGCAACGATAGATATTAGAGCAACATCTATTTTTATCTATTCTATTAACGTGATCGCTTATAATTTAACATGTATGGTGTTTATCTAATGTCTCAGGAGATGGATTGATGACACTTATTGCGTAATTTCAGATAAATTATGCTTAATAAAAATATTATAAACACAGGTTTATCCTATGTACGTTAAATTAATCACAAACGTAATAATATTACTGCAGTTTCAGAAGATTAGTAACAGAGTAGTAAAAGAAGAGTAGTAAATACGTTTCTATCGCGGAGTATCACACAAAAGAGTTACTATACTGTCTCATATTTAAGCGATTATTAATAATAGTAGAATTAAGTTTCCGAAGAACTTTAAACGTACTTCAGTTAATAAGTCTGTAAATAAAACTTTATTTAAATTTGTTAACAAAATTTTAGTTTGAACTCTGTCTAATGTACCAATAATAATACCTTTTCCATACTGATGCATATAAGAATAAAACACTGCATATTACCCTATCAAACATCATAACTCTAAAACCTTATACGTAGTACAATTACATTTTACTATTGTTGCTACATGCTGTGCTTTTTATCGGCTAGTGCGAGGCTAGCTGGTAGATGTTGAGGGAACTTGCAGTCCACCTATGCCCCTGCACACGCGTTCTTCCTCACCAAGCAAGCTGACCGCGCAACCTCCCGTTAAAGCCCATCAGGGCTATCAACGGGGGAAGGGGTGTGATGACGGGAATCGTCACAAGGTAGGTGTCTTCCGCTACGGGGGTTGGGATGACCTCGCAACTCTCCCGTTACAGCTGCGCTGCGACCCCGCCACTCGCAGGCGCCTATAAAAAACCGGTATCAGCACAGCGAAAGCTTATTTCGTCGCTGGCCTCTGGCCTCTACCAGGAGAAGAAGAATACCATGAAGAAATTCCCTGGCCGGCCCAACGTGCCACTTCCCGGAAGATACCCACATCTCCGCCGGAGAAGCAGGCCTGGCCGGCTTGCCGAGGGAGCCGTTGGTGCAGACCTTCCCGCCAAAGCTTGCCGGACTTTAAGCGGCCCAACGTGGGATTGCTCTGGAGAACCGGATCAGACGCGCCGGTGGAAGATGACCGACGCTCACCCAACACTGGGATTCTGAGGGCCATTACTGCCACGTTGTAATGGGGACCCAACTGCCGCTGAGAGGAAGCTCGGTCTGATTCCAACGGACAAACCGCAACTCCTCGATTACAGCCGAGCCGACATCGCCAAAGACCAGCTTCCGGACCCCGTAGCTCTTTTCAGGGCAACCAAAACACACCAACGGGCCTTTACAGGGCTATCACTTAAAAAACCTCAAACAGCGTTTTTAGGGATACCATAAGGTTCTAAGGAGCCAGGTACCGTCGAAACCACTCGGCAACCCTATGTATTTTAAGAAATGATGGATAAAAAATAATTAATTAAAATAAATAAAAAATATTTGTTAAGCTAAATAATAATTGATAAAAGTAATAAGATTACAATAATTTTGACAGCAAAAATAAATTTTTTTATTACTTTCATTACCAGTTTATACTGCACAAGAACTGAAGAAAATTAGAACTAATTTCTCTAAAAATTCCGTGTTTTTATTGATTTACTATTTCATTTTAAACTTACCTTCATTTGTGGAATAAAAAATCTAATACCTGTCTTGACAGGAGAAAAGGAAATATTATACTCGTTTGTTTTAGTTTATTTATTTTTTTTTTTTTTTAAGAAAAGAAAAACTTTTATATAAAGACAGGAACATATTTATTTTTATAAGGAAATACATCCGTACGTTGCCGTTTGAAGCAGCCTGTAGCTTACTTTAATTCCTTTTTCCTGATTTTTTTTGAGATTACGTTACGCATTTTATTGTAAGATTTTCCGTGAGGAAGAACTACTTTTTTTATTTTCTTTATTCAGTTTCTTTAGAATTCTTTTATTCTTTAAATTCGTTTAAAGAACGTGACATAAACCCCCAAAAAAACCAAATGATTTAAACTATTAATATTAATGCTTAATTTTGTGTAAATTATTTAATATTTTATCTTTATATATTATAATTCTAAAGAAATACGAGTATATAAAGCATAATGTTTGTAATGTATATGGGTATTGTTTTATATGAGTAGAATTCATCTGTAATGAATTATTTCCACCATATATCAAACCTACACAATACTATGATTTTATCTGGAGTTAGATTTACATATAAACGATTTTTAAGCTTAAATTTCCTAACACTGAATTTAAGTTTGCTTTGGTGATTAAATTATACTTTTTTTGAGTTTTTACATCTTAATTTAAAATTATTTTATTTCTGCCAAAATAAATTAGTACGGTTACTTATCTGATACATTCTTTTAATTTAAAATAACAGGAAAGTATATTTTAATTTAAATTAACTTTATTTAATTTAATGAAGTACGAATGAAATTTCAGATTTTTCATCGCATCTCTGGGAAATAAACAAAAAACGAATCACTACTTGCAGGTTTTTTAAATTCGTAACAGAACATTCTTATTTTAATGCCCGAGTATATTATATTTAATCATGAAAGTAAAAAATTAATCACAAACTAGGTTTGTCTCACGTACGTTAAATTAAACACAAACGTAAAAAATGATCACCAACAGTTTCAGAAGATTAGTAACAGATTAGTAAATACATTTCTGTCATGGACTATCACAGAAGAATTACTGTTCCTCTCGTATTTACGTGATTATTAATAGTAGTAGAATTAAGTTTCCGAAGAACTTTAAAGGTAATTCTGTTAATAATCACGTAAATAATATTATTTTTGAATAATTATAAGTATAAATAAATCATTTATATTTATTCAGAAAATTTTTATTTCATACTCTGCCTGATGTATTACAGTTTCGATACTAATGCCATACGAAAAGAAAACAGTGAGTATTATTACCCTACCAAACATTATAACTAAAACCTTGTACTTACTAGAATTATAATCTAATATACGTTGTAAACAACTGAAATATTTAGTTGTTCAGAAATTCATGTTGATCTTATCCACTATGAAATTTATATAAAATAAATATAAATGTGCATTTATTTATTTTCTATTTCTATGGGAATTATTGTAATGTAAAAAGGTTTTTTATGAGTACGTGTCTAGATAACGATACGTAAACTTAGCCAGTTTACTCTGGTTTCATGAAATTATTAGCCTGATAGCACTCCCTAAAGAATGTGTTTTTCATAGGGTGTCCGGGCTAAAGGCGTACAAAGTAACAATTTATATTAAGAGAACCATTTAAAATAATTTAATTTTTTTATAAACACAGCAACTCACCAAGTTTTAATGTAGGTTAGTCAAGTTCAATGTGTGCACCTTTGTAGCTCGGCAGACGTTCAGACGATAATCTAACTCTTTTCAGGTGTTTAGGAGCATCTGCGGCGTTATTAGACCAACAGCTTCAACAGTTCTCTGTTTAAATCGTCCAAATCTCGAACTTTTCTTTGGTACGCATAACTTTTAATAAATTCCCAAGCAAAAACGTCCAAAAGAGTGATAGCTGGAGACCTAGGTGGTCATTCAGTTTGACCTCCTCTCCCGATTCAACATCCGGGGAAAGTGTTGTTCAAGAACATGGTAACATTTCGATGAAAGTGTGCTGGAGAATACCATCTTGTTGAAAAACTAAATTCTCCAGGAATCTGATGAACAGCAATGTTCTCAAGCATGTCGATGTACAAATGTCCTTTCACATTCGGATCCATGAAAAAAAAACGGACGGATAACGCCGTTTTTGTAGAATCCTAACCAGACATTGAATTTCGTTGTATCGCTTTCATTTTCGATCACTGTATGGGAGTTTTCAGTACCCCAAACTCGACAATGCGCCCGTTAACTTTCCCGCACGCATAGAAGGTTACCTTACTAATAAATAACAACGTATCAAGATAATGAGGATTCATTTCGAGACGGTATATTACCTCTGTAACAAACTGATGTAGTAGGTGGTGATCATTTAGTTTAATGTGATGCAGGAGTTGTAACATGTACGGTCGCAAACGGAGCCGCTTATAAGCAATTTCGTGAACTATGGGGCGATAAATTTTCGGTTCATAATTAGCCTACCTAATTGACTATCCAGACTGGCAGTGAATGCATCGCGTACATGAACATAAGCTCGTCATTAACTGAAATTTTGGATAATTTCCAGTTTCTGAAACCAAGCTTCCAGTCTCTCTTAAAGTAGTATTCCACTGACTAAGAGACTTGGTTGTAGGAGAATCGATATCCCATTCAGTTTTTACACGCCGTTGAACTCACATAATTGATTGAAACTTCGTTAACCAAAGCACCCACTGAACCTTTTGTTGATGGGGGGGGGGGTCTAGATTTTGACTGACTTCTGCTAACTAAAATTTCATTGTGAGGTTACCTGCCTGGTTACGCGTATTCTGCTGGTCTTTAGTGTATACAGAATAAATCTTGGAAATATTTCCTTCGATTGAGCCTACATTATAGAAATTACAACAATGGTTTTCTAAATAGAGGCCATTACCTTTTGATATCTTTAGCTGAACATTCTGCAAATTTCCTAATTATATAATGCTTCAAATTCTATCAAAATCATGCATTTGAGTGTTTGTATCTCTATCACTTTCTAACTTAAAACCGTTAACTTAAACCGTTAAAAAAGTGATTCACTTGCTGTTGTTTAGATATCTTCTACAAATATTCTTCTTCAATCCATATCTTTGTGCATTTTTTTAAACATAAAATTTAGCAAATGATTATGCAACAATTGCGCTAACCGCCACCTAAAACTCCATCAGACTGAACACACCGAGAACGAAATGAAAACTAAATATTCAAAATGCATAGATTTATATATTGTATACATACTACTTCGAAATAAAGTATTGAAACTGTATATAGATAACGTTTCAGTATAATGTATTTGAGAGCGCAATAGGCTCAAAACACAGGAACGCGTGGCGAGCGGTGCACATACGCAACAGGCCCAACAACCAATTTGAGAGATAGATTGCACTGATTACAGCAGTAATGGATTCATAACTCCCTCTTGAATCTACTAATCTATGTAAGTATATTTTATCTGGCTGAACCGAGTAAACATAACTATTTTAAAGGGAGTCTCTTTCAGCAACTATTATTCAATTACGAAAATAGTTCGCCTTTAATTTTAACTATTTTAAAGACAAATAAATTATTAATTTCATTTTGTACACTGGATTATTTTCTAAAAGAAAGCTTTTTACTGGATTTTTTGAGTTTCTATGGATTTATTTTAAATGTGGGTAACTCACGCGTGCGCAAAGTATGAATTTTTTAATTCCACACTGATTAATGAATTATATTAACAATCAAATTATGTATTTGTGAATTACTGACAATAATATTCGAAAAATTAGCTTCCGATACATATTCTTCTCTTCCTTGCAATTTTTGCTAAATCATTTTCTTAAATTGAATTAATTCAGAGAGAAAAATTTCTTGTGTGACGGTGTAAGATATAGAAAGCTTATTTCTGTCAGTCAAAGGCAATTCTCATTTTTCTTTTTACATTTAATTTGTTTACTCAGAAAACTTAAATATTACGAAATATCATCAATTGATTACTACTACATACTCTTAAAATGTACAGTTTGTGATCCCTTATATATTTGCATAAAACATGTAAATTCTTGACAATCCTCAACTTAAATTTCATAGCTTTTTTTGTGAAACTATTTTTTGTTTTTCTTTATTGATTTTTTTTATCAATTAATGCCAAAAAAATATTATTTAATTTAGTAATTTAACATCAGTTAATCATTTTGAACCGTAACTGGTATTTTATACTTATTATTATACCTTACATAAATATTCACAGAAATAACTGTTGAATTTTTGTTCAATATACTATCATCAGCATAACAATAAAGTGGTAAAATAATGAAGTGTTATTACAAATTGGTGTATATTTATCAATTTATTTTAATAGTCCATTGGTAAACTTTCTTCAACGGACAAAACCAAAATCTGCAGAAACCACATTCTAACTGTGGTTTTCAAAGCCCACCATCCAGTTCCTGCCTAACTTTCAATTACTACATGGGAGTAAGCAAATTTTCTATCTTTTAGTTTTAATAACATCAGTTGTTTCTATTAACACAAAACGTTTATACTTTACTTTAATTTTAACTATTAATCCAGTATTTGTTTTTTTTTTTAATTCCAAAAATCACAATTGATTAGTTCCATCTAAATGTTTAATTTGTTTTGAGGTCCGAAAGGTTGTTTCAGGTAGATTTATATTGCAAGAATCAACAATATTACAGTTTCGTTTAATGCATATTATTTTAATTAAATATTTAGTAGTGTTATAGAAAGCATTATACTACATCGGCTAGATTTATGATTTATCGGATATTTTCTAAAATTGAAAGTAAATAATGAGACAAACAAGCGATGACTTACTAAAGGGAAATCTTATAAAGATTTTTATAAGAGTAATTTTAAATTCACCCACAATAAATAGGTTCCTACTGTAAGAATAATAAAGAGATTTAGTAAATTACTGTTCAATAGCAAAGTATAATTAATTTAGGAAATTATTTGGTAAATCTGTTTACCAAACTTTCTTGACCTTAATCAACTTTAGATATTTTAAAATAGTAATTGTTCCCTTTATTTTTATTTCAAAGGCTTTTAGTGTGATATTTGTTATTACTTATATAAAAATAAAAGTAATAAAAATGCGAACGGGTGTGTTTCTGTAAGTATACTTTCATGTTAATTTCGTTTCCTGCACTTTTCTATAATTTTTAAGAACATAGATAGTTTTGATCCAAACATCTGCAAAGACTCGTATGTTTACAGTTATAAAATTCAGTTACATATTCTTCCATATATGGTCTTAGTTCTAATATAATAAATTGTAACCTTTGAAAATAAAATTCAGATTCAATTTAATTATTTATCTGAATATATACCGAGTGTCCCACGAAGCGGTATACGCTTTTGATTTAGTATCACTTCCCCATTCCCGCATAAATTCTATTGAAACTTTATGAAGAAGTTCTAAAGATGTTCTGTGACGATTTCAACCTTCTAGGACTTATAGAAACAAAATTGCGGCTTTCAAATAAAAACATCAATTTCAGATAAACCACATTTTTTATTCATTACAAAAGAGCTGGTAAAAATCATTAAAACCAGATGATGTATTGTTAAACAGCTGTTCAAATTGAATAAAACTAGTTAATAATTAGTCGTAGTCTTGCTACACTTTCCTGCGTAAATTTAATAGTTAAAATAGGATTTACAACTGAACATAAATTTAAAATGTTATACATGGGCCATTGCATTTGACAATCTAACAGAGTCCATCCTACATTTCAGAGTTGAATTTCCTGATGCAGCTCCACCAACCAAAATGTCAATCTCTAACTGAAGTGTTTTTTGTTGGAAATTGGCAGTGTAGCTAAAAATTACTTCCGATCTACTGATGAAGGAAAAGAGGAAATGATTTGTGCTTCATTACTGTGATCTCCAAGTAAACCTAATTCAGTGTGAAAAGTTTCTTTACATACTGGTGCCAAAATCGACTGTCCAAACAATAGCAAAATAGAGTAAAGTAAATTTTTTTAAAAGCCACCTGTTTATAATCTTTTGAAAGAAGACCCAATAGGAGAGTGTAGTTTTGTTTGCTGATTGTTAGCAAACTTAGTTTAGATTGAGCATGAAGTCGATCCAGACTGGCATAAACTTGTATTCTCAGATGAATTTACTTTCTACTTAACGGTACGATAAGCAGGCACAACTGTATTTACTACAACACCGAAAACCGTCAGAAGCAGTTTAAATCGAAAGGTATTACTGTCTTGACATTACTTCTGTCAATGGAGTATTAGCCTACAACATAACAGACAACACAATGACTGCAAACAGATACCTAGAATTGTTAAAACAAATAATGCCTCGTTTTACTGTTCCAGAAATGAGATGTGCTATTTTTCAGTAAGATAGAGCCGAACCTCATTTTGCAAACCCGGTTAAACTGCTACTAAATACTCACCTTCAGAGTCGTTGGATCGATGATGCAAGTGAATTTTTGGATTGGCCACTAAGGTCAGACCTTACTGTCTGTGACGTTTTCTTGTGGGATTGTTTAAAGAAGCATGTGTACTCTCACAGCCTTAATACTAATGAAGAGGTGAAGAAGGTCATTGAAGAAGAAATTATACGAATTGCACGACATTTCTTTACGAATGCAAACAAAGAATTTATTAAACGATGTTACCAATTTGTCGCTATTGATGGATTTCAGTTTGAGTAAAGTATTTTCTGTATTAATTCATACAAAAATTTTTCATAATTTTCCAAGTTGTTTTCATTTTGTACTTCATCTGTTTTTAATGATATTTATCAGCTATTTTATAAAAAAAAGTAATCTATCTGAAATCGATAATTTTATTTGAAAGACTCCATTTTGTTTCTATAAATCCTAGAAGGTTGAAAATTTTACAGAACATTTTTAGAACGTTATTTAAAAGGTCTGTAATGTTTCTTTCAGTAGAATCGGTTGGGAAATGGGAGAGTGATACTAAATCAAAAGTGTATACCTCTTCGTGGGACACAAGGGTATATAACTTTTAGTTTCTTGTTTCAAAATACAATGTTAAAACTAAAAATTTCAACTAAAATTCCAAGAATGGTAGCGTTTTTTTTTTTTTGTTTTTTTTACAGTAATTGCATAACTCTTAATTCTAGTTATTTATTCAAAGTATATCACTCGTACAAGATATTAAATCATTTTAATGCATTTAAAATTCATCTTATAGTAGATCACTTATTTTTTTAACGTAGGATTTAATGCTTATATCTTTAAAATGATTTTTTTTGTGGAAAATTATAAAATTCCAGAATCTATCAAAGAAGTAATAAATCAAATGTTATTTACGTATTTTTCTGTGATATTTCTAATTCTTCTTTCAATAAAAATAAAGATTTTATAAAACATCACAAACTGAAATTCAAATTAGAAGGTTGATTTTAATTAACTGCCATTTGCTAAAAACATAACAGTATGTCGGTACTTAACAAGTTTGGACGTATGCTATTCAACTTTAGGGTAGATCTGTTTTTTCAAGATCGAGATGTTGAGCTCTTCTAAACAAAAACGCAAAGGAAAATATTTAACTCATTCCTAACAACTTTATTTATCAGTATTTTAAAAATTAATTCTCTCGATCATATATTATTTATATTTATTACTCTCGTTGCTTCAAGGATTAATGTATTTAATATTAATATTTACATGACATAAAACTATCATTGTTATCTTCCACTCATTTGACAAGGATATGAAAGCAGTAAAGAAAAGTAGCGTTAAACTAAAACAATTTGAAATGAATCTGCATTTTTTTGCTTGTAGGAGTAAATATTGCATCCTAAATTTTGAACAACTTAATAACGTTTTACTGTAGTAGTAATTTGCATTAAAGAAAAAATAATAATTAGTAGATAATAATCAATAATCTTTTTTCTGACTAGTATCACTTTTACTCTTGTGATTGCCCTTTACATTCAATCAGATCACGCTGTGCTGTCACAAAAAAATATCACTGTGATCTGTGTACGAACGGTTAGTTTACACTCTAACTATTTTTTCAAAATACAATACACACATAAATGTTGCACAATTATTTTAATCTTTTTTTTAAAATATTTATTTAATATATTCATACCTGTAAAAATAATAAAATTTTCATGATTACACAATTTTTTCTCTCTTTTTTTGCCAGCAATGCAATCACTTATCTTTCGAAGAGAGATAATGTTCTACGAGAGAAAAATAACTTAGCTCATTCACTGAAAATTAGTTTTGGGCTTTATTCCGTACTGATTGCAATGCTGGAAAACCAAAAGAATTTTTTTCTCCAAATAACGAAACTATAAGTAGATGGTTTAAAGCAATAATGACGTGAAATAGAGGTATCCAGCGATACCTCCCAAGACTACAGTAAAAACTGAACAAAGTATAATACAATTAAGTACAACAAATAAAATATAACTGCCAATACACACAAAGTCCGTAATAAAGTATACATAAATTTACGAGTAATGAAATAGAGCAAAAAAGATAAAAATGTCAATACAATAGTTCAATTGTCAATAAAACAAAGGATAACATTTACCGCACAACAGTCATAAGATCTAATATATGCAATCATTTCAGTCGTCTCACAACCATACTGCTATCCAATAGGTTAACAGCCTATAAAAATAGGCTGCTATAGGTTAATAGATGGTTTTCATACTGTTACTTAAATATGTATATTTGGCGATTAATCGGTGAATTTCTTCACGATTAAATGGCATCCCTACGTAATCTTGGATCTTGTTCTTTGCAAACCATGGCGCCTCCGATCTGTTCTTCAGCATTTTGTTTTGGACCTTTAGATGATGTCGATATTGATATTGCTTGCCGTACTCCAAAGTTTTACCCCCATAGTTCCGTACTGGCTTTAAAACGCCTTATACAAAAACAGTTTGTTACTTAACAACACAAACCTCCTCCCTAGTAACCAGTTCAACCGCGCAACCGTGATATTTATTTGCTTACTCTTCTCTCTCACGTACCTTTCCATGTTAAGCGCGATTCAAATGAAGTTCTAGGAATCTACATTGTCCTAATGAGGGATGTGAGTGAACACTATCTGGGCTATCTGGACTTCACCTCACTGCAAACGCCACATGATTCTAATTTGCAAGCACATGATAATACATTGCAATATTCATATGTACCTTCCATTCACTGTGAAGGTCTAAGTTTAATTTTAGTTTCTCCGAAGTTACTGTTGGGTCATCATCAACCGCCATAATTTATATCATCAGCAAAGGACGCAAGAGTGACATTTTCTGAACCAAGAAGATCAGAACAGTAAATTGAATACAAAATCGGTCCCTTGAATGAACTCAGCGGAATCCCTGATTTCGTATCAAATAAGCCTCATCTCTTGGCCAACGTAACCTATGAAATCCAACTATCAATGTAGTTGCGTAATACCAAATAATATTGTTGAGGTAAGCTCATCTTAAGATTGTAAGACCAGGCAACCATACCTTAACAAATGCTGGAGTGGCCCACTCCGGAAACTAAATTGGTAGTCAGGAATAACGACCCCTTCTAATAAAATAGTTCTAATTCGTCCGAGAAAGAGCCTCTCAAAGATCTAAGAGAGATTTGGCAAAAGGCTGATAGGTCTATACCAAGATACAGCACCTATTCTGTATCCTCTACCTTTTAACCCTCTTACCTCTTTCCTGTAGAGGTTTGCCCTGTTTTGAGACCATTGTTAATCTTTCCATTTTTTTCATTCCGTGGAAAAAGCGTCGGCCGAAATATACAATTGAAGAGGCATATTATGTACTCGGTAGTCCTAAATGACAATATAAACGACATCTTATGAGTTATTAAGTCATATCCAGAAGCCTTGTTTAAACCTCCTACGTTTCCGATCGCTTGCGATACTTCTGCACATGTGAAACTCAGTATAGGTATACATAGAGAAATCGGGCTATACGAGAAGTCATAAATCTTTCCATAATCTGTTCCCTCCATCGGCCGAAAGATTTTGGATAGGTGTATAGCAAATAGTTAGTGCCGTCACGACGAGCCCATCCAGTCGTTGTCCTTAAACTTGGAAATGAAAGGCGGAGGCTGAAGAAGTCTCCTCGTGGCCTTCAGAAACGAATGGTCATCTCTACTCGAAGGGAAAAGACTTTCCACGTACTGTTTGAACGTCTCATTTTTCATAATCTTTATCACCTTTCTTAACTTACGAGCAACCTGTTGATATCCGTCCTATCTTCCTCCCTTCAGGCCTCCTGTATAATCTTTATCTTCTCCGAAATCTTTTTAGTGACAATAAGTTTAATTTATTCTCTTGGATAGTCTGTCCATATCGAATTCAATGCCTCCAGAATCACCAAAATCGTTGTCTGCAACTGCGACATAAGAATGGGGAAGATTAGAAAAACGACCTTTACGACCTCCGATTCAAAGAGGGGAAGTTGCTTTTACTGATATCAAATGGTCCCTCTTCTGATCCTCCAGTAGGAAAATTTTTCCTCACATAAGTAGCTCTTTGCACTTCCCTCTTTTTCAAGGTCTGCTTGTTCACCCTACATCTCTTATAATTTGCATGATGATGCGAATAGCAAAGTGTTGCCGTAGTAGTATTATTCTTCTTGGCACAGTCCGCGGTTTTATGTCGACCTGCGCACTTTACGCATCTGTATGGTCGCATTCCTTTTCCTATTAAGCCTTATTCTCGGACCAAGTCAACAATTATCTTATAAACATCTATATCTTTGGAAACTACCCGAAACTGTTTACTAGTTATTATTCGCATACAGCAGTCAGATTTGTCTAATAACGTCTAAATAGTTCGTAGAGCTTTAATACGTCACTTATTCTGTAAAGGATTATTAGCGGTATTCTAACAACCTTTGTATGGTCGATTTTTCCGCTACTATCAACTATTGGTGCTATCAGTGCTCAAACTGATTCGATACAGGCGATTCATTCACAGAGGGGGCATGTGATGCTTTTGGTTTGCGTAAATTGAGATAGTCTGCCATGGGAACGAATTCTCTCCGAGACCGTAATATCCTTCCACATCTAGAGGCACTCGTCGTCGATAACGTCACTGATATTTTTTACAATGTTATCTCTTATAATCTTGCCCCGCAAAGATTTTCTAGGATCACTGTTGGAACTTATCAAAGATTTTCTTTTTCTGTTTGTTTGAACAATTGTACTCGAATTTAACAACGAATCGTTGTATTTAGTTGAATCTGTTGTTAGCTGATCTGTAACAACTCTCAAAGAGAGCAATTATAGATTAACCTAACTAGCCTACCAGAGGTGATAGAGTTTTATTTTTTTTTAATAGAGTCTTAACGGTAAAAAAAAATATTAATTGTAATTAGTATCTTTGGTTTCCTAATTACGAACTTTATTCACTGCAACATATAATTCAACAAAATAATATACATCACCAGAGCACTAAAAACAACCAAATTCAACAGCGGACCAAAAAAAGGTGTAGATTTTGTAAAACAAAAGTTAAAAAATATGTAATTGCCATATCTTTACTATAAAATCGTCAAATTTTCATCTGCTTGAACCTTTATATAAATTTTAACCATTTTTTTTATTTTTCACTTTTAAAATTATGTTAAATCGCAAAATTATATTAAACAGAATATTATATCAAAATCAGCAGTTAATTTCACAGAAAACAAGAAGTTTTATAAATCTTTTAGCACGAAAAAACAAAAGGTTTCAAAAATTACACCTTTTTCTCGCATATAAATAATAAAAATTAAGTTAATGTTTTTTCACCATAGTTAAAATAAATAAACCCCAATCTTTAATATAAGACAGAAAAGAAACATTTATTTGAGCAGATTAATAGGATCGTAAACAAACAAAAACGACTTTAATCTGGTGAGCGTTCAGATAATGTTATATTTCATAAGTTGTTACAAGGTGGCAACACATTTCAGAAATGTGTTATTTTTGTTTTTATAAGTAATAACTAAAACCTCAGTCGAATAAAGCGACGAAGGAGGAAAAATTAATGGCCTTGGCTGAATTAAGTGCTAAAGGAAGGAGATTTTGACAATTCAGCTGTAATAGAGTAAACAAGTGAAAGGGTTAAAATTTATCGGGTTATAGTAAATTATATCAGTTTATCTTGAACTATCATATGTTAATTAGGTTATGTTCATATTTTAATTAGGTAATTAATTGGGTTTTATGGAAAGAATTGAGAAAAAATTTATTAAAGATTTATGGTAATAAAAATTTACATATATAAATAAAAAAGCGTAATTACATAGAGAGAAAAAATATATTTTTAGAAACATTTGGTTTTGTAAGTATCAAAAAATAAATAAAAAACTGAAAACTTCTCAGAAATATCTCATCTTACTGATTACTCTCATTATATATCATTTTGATATACGAGTACTGCGAGTTCAATAAAAGGATATCTAGACAGAATTAGTAACATAAAAATAGTGATTATTATTAAAAGCGAAAAATCTGATTACAAATCATTTATATACTAATTAAAATTCATCTTTTATAAATTATTTCATTATCCAAAATCACACTAACTTTTATTCTGAATGCTTGCTTACGTATAAAGATAAATTAAAACTTAATTAAATTTTGTATAAGTAATGTTTCGTAAAAGTTCTTTTACGTAACAAAAATAAATACATATGCGTTAATTTAATATTCTATACCAAATACTTTTCTGGATTTTAGTTTGTTTATTTCATGAATTTATATGAAACTAATTGATTTATATAACTGAAGTATAATTTTCTTCGTTTGTTTTTTAAACTTAATTTATATTTCAAAGTTGTAATATTAACTGAAGTGTTAAGTATTATAACTTACATAACTTCCATTACCGCTTATGAAGTTGCCACCTTTTTGCTGCTTCCCGATTAGCTCCATAACTCCATAACAGCTCCATAATTCTGTAACAGTATATCATAATACTCAAAAACCGAAGAGTTGTCAACATTAATCTTCTACATCTCTTTACAAGTTTGAAATAAACTTTTCATTTTGTTATGCATACGATTCTATTCTTTCCCGTTCTTTATTTGTTCAATTTCTTTTGAAATTTGTCGTTAAGATGAGAGTAAAAATAACAACTTGATTTAACGTTCTTAGAACTGCAATTTATCTTTTGTTTTTAAGAAAAGAAATAATGTGTTAGCGTATGAACCGTGGTGGTAATATTTCATACTCATAATTATGGGTTTATTAGGACCACTTCCTATTTGAATATCGATTAATGATGCATAATTACATACTGTATTTATGAGCACAGATATATCTATTTTATTATTATTATTATTATTATTATTATTATTATTCATTTTTTTCCTTAAGGACATTGTTTGGACTAGAATGTTTCATGATTATGTGAGAAGTTGTTTTCTCCTTCTTTTTCTCTTCCCAAACTTTTTTCATTTTCTGATTGTTCCTGTTTCCTTTGTTCTGTCCACTTTGCTCCTGTTTACTTCTTTTCATTCATTACAAATTTCGTGTTCATAATTTTATTTTAAATTTCTTCTTTCTCTCATAAAAAAAATTATCATACTTTAATTTTTATTTTGAATGCTTGCTTACCTATAAAAATAAATTAAAACTTATAAAATGGGGTTCCCCTTTGAGTCCTGTCTCTTCTATTTCATGATGCCGCTCAGTTTTCCTGATTGAGCCGTTCACTACATCAAAGATCCTCTTCGTGAGTCTGTTGTTGTTCATTCGCTGTATGTGCTCGTAGAATGTAAATCTGCATTTTCTTATCAGGTCTGTGAGTGTTTCCGTTCAATCATATAATAATTCTTTGGTTGGTCTCTTCATTCATATGCCATTCATATAAACTGTTCCAAAACTTTTGCTAAGTATTTTCCGTTTTATTTACTTTTTTTTTTCTTTTTTGTTATATAGTCGTCGAATTCTACGGTCATTAGCCTCGCCAAACTCTTTAAAATAAAGTTTAAATCATCATCAGGTTCGTCATATGTAAGGGTGTAAAGAGCCCATACATTTTATTTAAAAACACTAAACCAGATAAGACAGAACAGTTAAACATTGAAAACTCTGCTTTATACAGCCTCAGTAGTATTTCTTTATCTGAGTCCCAGTTGATGTTGGATAAATATTTAATAATGTTTAGGGATTTTTTTGCATCTAACAGTCAAGTCCTGTATATATAATCCCCATGTAAGGGATTTATTCAGTAATAGACTTAAAAATCGTATATTGTCCTTATATAGTATACGATGGTCAAAACAGGACTTCGGTGTAGAATTCTCTTCCTACAGAAGTGTACACAACACGTTTTCTCCGGTAAAAATTTAAAACCATTATTTCCTCGCAACTTCGTTGAGGGCGTTTATCGCACATTGCAATTTGAACTTCACCATAGCTGTAGTGTTGCTGGCATATACAATTGCCAGATGATCAATATAAACAATTTTGTTGATTTCTACTGGAATAGCTAATATTAGTTTATCGATAGCGATCGTGAACAAGGTACCGCTCAACGGCGAGCCTTGTGGTATGCCATTTTCCAATCTTTTTTCTGATGAATATTTGCTGTTCACGCGTACTTGGAAAGTGCAGTCGTTCATATAAGTGCTGAGTAAAACTGGTAGATTGCCGCAAATATCCCATTCATGTATTTGAAGCATTATTCCTTGTCGCAAGGTCATATCAAATGCCTTCTGCAGATCAAAGAAGATTCCGACACAATGTTTACTTGTGATGAAGTTGTTATATATGATGTTCTCTAAGTTAATCATTTGATCAGTAATTGAATAGTATAGTCGAAAACCTGCTTCATGTGAGGATAAATGATTTTCTTTTTCAAAAATCCACACGAGTCGATTATTTACCATTCTTTCAAAAGTTTTTCCAATAGCGCACGTCAAAGAAATAAGACGGTAACTACTGGGTTCTATTATATTCTTATCTTTCTTTGAAACTAGAAAAATATATGCTTTTTCCACTGCTACGAGTGCATTCCATCCCGCCATATCTGATTATATAGTTTTAACAACCTACGTTTTGCAGTGGTATTCAGCTGCCTGATCATGACATAATGAATTTCATCCGACCAGCAGCTGTGTTGCCTTCTTTCTCTAATGCTTTCAAAAGTTCTTCTATTTTAAAGGGTACATTATATGAATAATTTATATTAGTTCCTAAATTTAGTACACCTTCAAGTTCTGTTTTCCGCGTTCTAAAATATTCATCGTAATTAGCCGTTTTGCTAGCTTTTCCGGAATGATTGGCAAGTAGCTCTGCAACTTCATTTCTATAACTTCATCTTCGTACTGAAGGCATGCTATCGGGGCAAAGTTTGTACGCCCACAAAAAGCCTTCATTTTCTTCCAAACGTCTGATGCAGTTATTTTTCTATTAACGGATGACACGTAGTGCTGCCAGGATCGTTTTTTAGAATCTATCATAAGTCTTTTTGCATACAGACTGTGTTTTTTAAAGGCAATTAGATTTTTTAACGTTGGACGTTTCTTAAAAGTGTTATACGCTTTTTTCTTTCGTTTAATAGCTTCATTTATTTCATCGTTCCACCACGAAACGGGTCACTTTTTGAGTTTCCGGGATGTATTGGGAATATATCATGATGCCGAGTCAAGTATGGCATTAGTTATACCGTCGACATCGGCTTCGATAACTCCAGTTGATTCAGGGAGTATTGTACTAGCTATGAAGCTCGTCTAATTTGCCTAATCAAACAGCCATCTTTTAAGTCGGGATATATTTTTCTTGTAACGTCAGTTACAATTTGCACCGGAAAATGATCGTTTCCATGTAAATCCTCTAAAACATGGAAAGTGTACCTCGGTGATATCGATCCAATTATAAGTGTTAGATCTATACCGGACGTCGATCCATCTGTGGCATTGAGAAACGTTCCTGAACCATCATTTAAAAATATGAAATCAGAATTCAAAACTTTTCCAATTTTCTTCCACGGGATTTACTCGATCCGACCCTCAAAGAGAATTATGTGCATTAAAGTCACCCACCAGTATTATAGGTGGGGCAAGCTGAGCAATTAATCGTGCTATGTTATCCTCCTTCCAATCAAAATTAGACAACTGTATGCTGCAGATAGTAATCTGCAGTGGACGCTTCATTCTGATTGCGACCGCTTGCAGATTTGTGTTTATTTCAGCCGCTTCAGTGGTAGCTCTATTCGATATTAATATAGGTACTCCAACTCTATCTCTTATATTTCGTGGTTGATCTCGCTGAAATATATTGTATCTTCTTAGTAAGAAATTTTCATTTCGACAAAACTTCGTTTCTTTCAGACATTTACAAATTTTTTTGATGTTCCATTGAAGAATCGACTCGCTCATTTTTAAATTCGTTAAACTCTATATTTGCATTTCGGCCAACCTTTTCTCCTCTTCTTTTCCATTTTGCGAACATCCTCGTGTTCGGTAAGCATATCGTCGCCCGTGTAGCTCCCGGCATCCGAATCAGAGGCCATCGAAGCCACGGACGACGACGGACATGGATCGGCGCCTGGTTTAGGCGCCGATTAAGACGCGGGAACCTGGGAGACCCCGTTACAGAAGCCGTTTCAGTTACTGCCTCAAGCAGGAGGGAAACAGGGGCTCCCTCTGTGTGGTTTTTGGTGGTCTCCTTTGTGATTTGGAGACCACCTCAGTTTTTGAAAGCTAAGGAGCTTCTATAGAAAACTTCAAAGCAACCACCTTTCTCGTACCGTCATCCAAAATGTTCTGTAGACTCACTGGAAACTCTGGTTTCGCAGCTGTCTTCTTCCGATCTGATATGCTTTTGCTCATTTTCGATTTATTCTCTGGAAGCTGTCTTTATCATAGGCTTTATAAATTCATTATGAGTGAAAGACTTTCTTCTATTGACCATTATTTTCTCAATTATAGTGGCCAATGTGGAAGCAAGTTTGTCGAGAAGCTGCTATCCACATCAGTTGGAGCAGGAACTGCAGTCACAGCCTGAGCATAAATTGCTGTTGCTCTAAGCTCGCGTGCGCTTACAATTTTCTTTGCTTCGAAGTAGCTGACTTTCTGCAGTATTTTGACTTCCTGTACAGCCATCTCGTCTATGTAAGCAGGGCCGTTTCTTGATCTACATGAATGCTGTCCTTTGCAGTTTACATAAGAAGGAGGATCCTTGCATGGTTCTCCTTCATGAACTTCCTCATTACACATACATATTTGTGACTTTTCACACCGAGCAGCGGTGTGGCCAAAACGCTGACACCTGGAACATCTCATTGGTTGTAGTAAAAAAGCTCGCACATCCAATCTGTGTATCCCTGCACGCACATTCACCGGCAGGGTTGGTTTGTTAAAAATAAGGACATAAGAGGCAGACGGAAGAACTACGCCGCTCCTTCTCATGTTCAACCTTTGGCATTCAATGACTCCTTCAGGCGTCACCTCTTCTACAAGCTTCTGCTCCGTACAATTGTATAGGTCCCGACAAACCACAACACCCTTTGAGGTATTGAGGGTGCTGTGAGGATCGACCCGAACAACAAACACACCTACCTATCTTCTTCAGAACAAGGATCTTCTGCGACTGGTTGCCATTAGTCGTCTCTTCATGGAGTCCATTGTAAGTTTTACGAATTTCCTTCACTGGGCCTTTAGCACAATTTTTTGTCTCTCGAGCAAGAAGGAACGGACTTATCCTCGAAAAATTGCCATCCTCTCTACTAACAACCAGATATTTTGGTTTACCAAAATTATTCTTGAATAGAGCTCTCTGTATGTTCTTTACCTTCTTCTCCATTCTTCCAACATTAGTACTCTTCCTCCTTTTTGCGTCAGGCGAAATGGTTGGTTCCAAACGAGGCTGTTTGCGTAAACCCTCTGTCACGTTTGTTGATTGTTCAATTTGCATGGCGTTCAATCCTTTCTGTAGCAAGGATAGCCGCGGGGGTACGCCCCCATTCCAGGGCTACCAATCCTAGAAGTCCGGTCCAGTACTCCGGTGGAACCGGCATATATCCTGGCAGAGAGTGGATGCGCAATCTCTCCACTGACTACAGGCCCCTACACATCGAAGTTTTCAGGGCTTCTATGCACAGACATACATTAGCACCTTACCTACATGCTTGTCATCGCGGGAGGCATGTGGAAAGCGGAAGGGCTTTCGTTATAGCTGCAAACACTTCGTCTCTGGTCACACACAGCGCCAGCTCTAAAAATGGTGTGAATCCATTTCCTTAATCATTAAAGTTCTTCATATCTGCAGGTGGCCAAAAATCAGTGTTTGTATTATGGCCCGAGGTGGTATCGGATCGAAGAAAATTCCATCTCTGAGGGAAAACACTCGAAGCCCCGTTAGCCGGCATTACGAATAGTACATATGTACAGCTGTTTCCATCCTGGACGAAAACATTAATAATGGATCATAATTATTATTATCTTTTCCATTCTCCGTCTCATATCGGAAGATATCTATCATGATAGGACTAGGAAGTTAAGATTGATTCACTGATTGTTTAGAAACTGTCTGACTATTCTACATGTTTTTAACACTATGGTTTTCTGAATTTTCAGTTTGTTTAGGTAGACTTTAAACTTTCTTGTGGCGATTCCTGCTGCAAATATGATCATTGAACTGTAGTGACTTGATTTTGTTTCCAGAGTTCCTTTATTTCTTCCTTTGAACTTATATATTTTGAAATTTTCTCGTCTTCCTTTTGTTGTAGGTTAGTCGTTAAGTATGGATACTTCTATGAAATAGCTGGTTTTATTTTTCTTATCTATTAAAATAGTACTCGGTCTTTGCCAATAACAGTTTTGTTGGTGAGTAGTGTCCTGTTCCAACATTTTTGCTATTTTATTCTCTAGAATTGATTCTGGGGTGTATTTGTAGTACGGAGTTTATGCGTTTCTCGACCAATTATTCTTTTATCCCTGCAATTACTTTCAATGATTTTTATTAAAGAACTACTACTATCCCTGTATCCTTAGAATATACAATAACCTTTTAAAAAATGTTTTTGGACGTAATTGATGTAATTATTGAAAATAGTATTTAAATTGCTTTTGCTGAATGTGTTTTTTTTTTTGTAGAAAAATTCCATCTACTATGTGAATAATGCGGTCAAAATAAGGTACTTCTTTTAAAGGAGTAGAACTAGAGTAATATTTAGATTTTACAATTTTTTGCACACCATCGTCATGGAAAAGAGCCAAAAGATACGGAGCGAGTTCATATGCAAAGCACTCTTTCACGTCCATTTTGATAATTCTGTCTTGTGTGTTGTGCATATTTTGGGTAAATCTAATTATTTTGTAAGAAAAAAATGTTTTTAAATTTTCTAATAATATTTTCTTTCTGCCATCCAGTTCTACAGTTGTACTGCAAAGAAAGTTTTGGGTCAATATCTCCAGGGGATGGGATAGATGGTTTATTTCGGTTCAATTTTCTTAAAATCTTGCAAAAATAACCCCCTTTTATCTAAAGCTCAGTATATGCGTACATCTTACCATTTAAAAAAAAGAAATCGCCCCAAAATCCCTCCCTTCCCCAAAAATCGAAAAAGCTACCTTTTTTATTTATTGCAAATTTCTTTAGCCGAATTATTTTTGTCTTCCTAGGCGTAGTAGTAGTAATAGTGCAAGTCACCCAAAAAAAAATACTTTGGGGCAATATTGGAAGGAAAAAAGTTTAGAAATATGGATTTTTTGAATATTTTAAAACTTTTAATTGTTTTTTTAAACTTTTAATAATATTAAAATATTCAGATTTAAAAAACTTTTTTTAATAATAAGCTCGAAGCTTATTGTAAGCTTGCATGGCATATGAAATTAAAATTTTATAGGGTGTGAAAAATGCCTGACCAAGATACGAACCCGAGACCTCCAGATGAAAGACCGAGACCCTACCGCTCTACCACAGAAATCGACAATAATAAAGTTTTAATAGTAATATTACAATAAAATTTCATCATTATTCACTCTCCACCTCCAAAAAAAGGAGTTTTTGGTAACGTTTTATTGGTTGTACATTTCTCACTGGAATTTTTTTTAGTTTTTTCTATTTAACAAAGTTGTTATACTGTATTTTATGTTGTTTATTATACTGTCACGTTTTTGGAAAAATCAAAAAGATTTCTTTGAAGGTGAGGGAGCAGAAAGAAGTAAAAAACACCGAAAAACGTTTTTAACTTTCTTTTGGTTTATTTAAACATACCAGTATAATGATAATTTTACAATAAAACGTCATCATAAATTATCCCCACCCCAAGAAAGAAATCATAGGTTACTTTTTTCATGTATCATTATTTTTCCACTATATAAGAATAAATAACCAATGCCAAGAAGTATTACAACTTTGTTTTCAAATTTTTTTTTAAATTAGACAAAAATTAAAATAAATTACAACAAAAAATGGATCGAACTTTTCCAAACTCCGGAAAAAAAAAGATTTTTAAGCATTATGAGACTGATGGTACTCTGTATAAATAATGTAGGCTTCACAAAGATAGCACACGTAACTTTCTGTTACATCCACTTCCTCTATTAACTTCATTAAATTTATATCCGTGAACGTTAAATATTATTTTTTCTGTTATTTTTTTTTAAAGTGCTTTATTCTATAATTTAAATAACTTTACATTACAGTAGTCTAACGTAATTTATTTAATGTGTAAACAATTCAGCTAATCTCCTTCCATTTATTTTTCAGTATTGTGACACGTCTGAGCACAGTTTAAAAGTAAAGTAAAACTTTTAATTTAAAATTAATGGATGAGTTTGTAAACGAATCACTGTTCTTACTTTCCTACAAAAATCAGTGAGCATTTACATCAAGTATTGTAGTATATTATAGATTTTTTTTGTTTTTTTCAACTTCTAACTAATTAATTTTACTAAAAATAAAAATAAATTGTTAAATTTTTTTTCGAACGTTCAAGATAAGCAACTAATTAAACGATTTTTTAAAATCAAGGTTGTCATTTTTTGGTTTAAATATATTATGATAACTTTATAATAAAACTTTAATAAATTACCCCTACCCCCAAGAAAGAGATCTTAGGTAGTTACCTGATCTTTTTCTTGAAATTTTAAAGGAAATTTATTAGATAATAAGTTTAATATCTAATAAATTTCCTTTAAAAATGTAAAAAAATGCAGAAAATGTAAAATGTTGATATTTGAGTTTTCATTTGCATGAGTTATGCACTTTTAGAATCAATTTATTACATATTTTTAATTACTATATTTCATTACAGATTATTATGTTTTCATAACAAATACATCACAACAAAAGTGGACTGTAGAGCTGTAAAAATTAGGATTTATTAAATATAATAATAATACGCATGAGCAATACTCTTAGAATTTCTAGACTAAGAATTTCTAGACTAGAATTTGTGGGGTGCTAAAATGAATCCAGTGTCCGGTTAAACTATATATATCTTACAGTGCGCTTCTATTTTTCACCTAAAAGATAATCGAAAAAGTTTTACCTGAATCGTTTTCTGTACCTTATTAATAATTTTAACTTTTATCTCATTAAATGTTGAAGTATGAGGAAGAAAAATAAAAGGTTGTATTCGTTGATTTAGGTTTCGTTATTTAGGAGCTAATATGGAAATTACTACTTTAAAATTTTCTTGGGTAAGAAGAAGTAAATTGTTAAATTTCAAGCAGTTTTTTAATTATTTCAACTTATTTCACTTTGCATCAATGGCAAATATCACCACATAAATTTCTGATATTGCGTCATCAAGTCGAACCACAGTTTATTACATTGTCATCATTACAACTGTTAAATCTCGTATTTTCAATGTAATAATTTAGGTCAACACTTACTTTTATTATTTACTGTCTATATATCAACAGTTGTTACAGCTCTACAGTCCTCTTTTGTTGTGATATATCTGTGATTAAAACATAAAAGACTGTAATGAAATCATAGTAATTAAAAAAACGCCGAAAACACAGTTGTTACCAGCCACGCGGTTTTTTTCTGAGCACAGCTTAACACACAACTTAATTTAAAATACAAACATAACATTTTTTGTTTGAAATCGACAGCTGACGTCGGCGAGATAGGTTGACTGCATAGAAGCTCTGTGATTATAGGTTATACTTTGGTATTTTTCGTTGTTATTTATGGTTTTTGAATTCTAGATTTATTTGTTCGGGGATTTATGTTTGCGTTAAGTTGTTTTAGTTTTTAGTTTAGTTATTGTTCTGTTTTGTTTAGATTACATTTTGGAATTTTAAACTTAGCCTAGCGGTGCTACGGGCTTCTTTATACAGCTGTAAGTTTGCTTGCATTTTTAAGTTTGTTTACATCGACTTATTTTCATTTATACATAGAAAATCTTTGATGTCATCATGGCCGGCCCCGCATCGGTCTAAGGAAATGGCCCCACCGGAGGCGGAGGGGTTCACTGCTATCTCTGATAGCAGTGGAGCTGAGAGTTTGCTGACATGGTTGTGGAATAGTTACAATGTGCGGACCGTTTAATCTCCAGGTGTTCTGGGAAGAAGGCGGGAAATCAAGTCGATTCGTCGACGGCGGGAGACTGTCAATCCAATAGTCTCGACCAGTGGAGACCTTGGGGAAGGCTTTCCGTCTCTCTTCACTAAATCTAATGGCGGTGTGGATGAACGGCGACGTTCTTTGCCAACTTTAGGGAAGTGACGGCTGCGTGGCTCCACGCCTACTGGTGAAGAGATGAAAAATCTAAGGCTGGTGGTTGGAGTCATCTTTTGTCGGGTGACCCCTTTTTTACTCGGAAGGGTGTGAATCCTTCACGAACGTCACTCACATGGAGGAGGATGTACTAGAGGGGGAAGTTGGTGCTGTAGGACTCGTAGGAACGCTTTCGTCACAGAAGAGATGCTTTCAACATCAAGAGATCAACATCAAGAGATGCTTCTCTTTCTTGTTGTTAAGGAGTTGAGTACTTTGGTTTAACATACGATTACCAAGGTAGAAATAAAAGAGTGCTCTTACCAACTGAACAGGAGTGCTCGTATTTTGATCTTATTTGTTTTGGATACCGTACCTCGGGAATCCCAGGGGAAATTTTCTACTCGGCTGACGAATTCGGAGAAGGCTACTCAAACGTACCATATAATCAGCGATGTGGCGTCGCAGATACCGGACGGAGGCTTGGAGCATCCCTTGTCCTGGACACTTGATGAACGTCGCCGGGCGGTTGAAAGTGGGGTAGCGGACGCGAATATTGAACGGCTGGTCTTGAAAGGCCGGCCGGAAGACGTTTCCAAACCATTACATTAGTATAGAACATTACTGATTTGGCAGAGGGAGTGGGGTCCGCGTGGATTTTGGATGTGGCTGCTGGTGTCGAACACTCGCGACATGTGCCGATTTATCGCAAGGTTCCGTGGATCCGGGCCTATGCAGGAAGGCTGAAGGCCGCTCAGGTCTTGACTTTGCAGTCTTCCGCTCGTTATTTATCTGGGGAAGACAGAGGCTGTATGATTAATAGGGACCAGACGGACTACACTATAGTAATTGATACGGCGGTTGGTGACCGAGGAGTGGCTTCGGTCTTATGCAGATCAAGTCCACGTGTGTTTCAGGAGGTACGAGGTTACCCGGTCTGTTTTTCTGAATCTTCGGAGCAAGCTGGTGAGATCTTAAGGCTTTCTGTAGAGTACGTGTCCTGAAAGATGGAGATGAAGCACTTTATTCATCTCTTCGGTTTGACATCAGCTCAGCCATCTAAAGGGAAGAAAATACCACCGGGTCCACCGACCACCCCGGTTGTAGTTAAGGCAGAAAGACGACCAATGCGGACCTCCTCCGTTCCTTAAAGGGTGCGGTGACGCCCTTTACAGGAGTTCTATCCGCAAGGCGGGTTCAGGGAGAACACTTGCATCTCCGGGTGCGTGTTGACAGTGGTGTTGCAGAACAACTCAGCAGAGACATTGTGGAGAAGGTCGAGGGCACCACTGCAGCATTAACTGGGAAGGGTGACAGAAGGACTCATGTAGTTGTCAAGGACTTAGACGTACTTACAATGAGGGATGAGTTCATGAAGGAACTCCGTAAGGTCATTGGGAAGTCAGTGTCTGTGGAAATTCTGTCTATGTGGCCGGCCTACGGGTCAACACATGGTCACTTTGGCCTTGCCACCTCTTCTTGCGGAGAAACTACTATCCGACTGGCGCATCCGCATTGACTGGGTGGCCTGCCGGATGACTCGACGTACCTCATATGACATTTGCTTTCGGTATTGGGATACAGGGAATAGGGCCAAGTTTTGTCTTGGCCCAGACCGAAGAGGTCATTGTTTTTCCTGTGGTATAGGTCTTCCCAACACCCGTAGGGGAAGACACCCACCTTGTGATAATTCCGGTCGTCACATCACCACCCCGTTTCTAGCCCTGATGGGCTTTAACAAGAGTCGTCTTCTGACCCTCTAACTGATTACAACTCACAGTAATAAGCGAGGCCTCGGTTGGGATGCCACCGATGTAAATGCCTCGGTAGACATTTACATCAGCGATTTTTAACTCAGCTTTTGCTTTCGCTGCAGGCCTCTTCTGGACATCTTGACTGTCCTACATCGTTGCTCTCTGAACTAGCTTACTGAGTTAGCGGAAGTACGAACCCCGCGCCTAGTTCTATATTTAAATAAGCTATTTGTGATTTTAAATGTCTCATATCGCGTGAAGAGGGACTCCTTCGGTGTCGGTCATATAGATCACACGGACATGTACCTGTTGGTCAAGGATGTAAGGTGGCCCCACCTGCATCAACGCCATGAATATGTGCACAGCTGGGAAAAATAAGACCGTAGTCCCAACGGAGAGATCCCTTTGGGGTTCCTCGTTAGAGGCGAGCCGTTAAGACCGGAGGCCCGGTGAGGGGAACGCTTTGGGATCCCCTCATTTGGGGCATGGCCAGCAAGGAAGAACTTAATCAGGCGAAATCTTGAGATACTGAGAGTGACCTGGCTCTACAGCTTCACCTTCTTGACCTTTTAAGTTGAAAATTTAATGGATCATATTTAGAAGTCCCATATTTAGAAGTAATTTGCTCAAGTTTGGAAAAAATCCGTCGCATAGTTCTGGAGATATAAGGTGATTGAAGGTGCGACACATAACACCAAACACACACACACGTGCACGCGCGCGCGTACACACGTACACACAAACATCCGTAAAATTTCCAATATCCATCATCTAGGCGGGAAAGTAATGCTTTTACAATAGATGTTAAAATGGATAAGTCATGTTAATTAAAACAAATAACAAAATTTTTACTTTTTCAAAAAAGAGATTTCACATTTTCTTTTAATGGAAAGAAAATTCTTTACACATATAAGGCTAACACATGTGTGGTAACAGCAAATACTATGTAAACAAAATCAGCTGGGAATTGAACTGAGACATCTTTGTTGGTATCTGATAAGCGCTAACTAATATTTTTATTTTAGGACCGGTGTACAAACTTATAATATAGTTTTTTAATTATTCCTACTCATTTACCTGGAAACACTTTGTATGTCATATCGCGCAATAATATGAAAGTTTCAGTCAAAATGTTTTGTAATAATAATTAACTTACATCAAGTTATTTTAGTCTAAGATACCAAGATAGACTAGAAAACACCAAGATTAAGGTCATAATTTTTTTTTTAATAATTACGATTATACTGGCTCAAACAGTTTAAAATAGTTCATCTTTTGTACTGTTATCAACTAATTTTTATCTATACGGTGAGTTTTTTGTAAGGGTTGATGATTATTAGTTCACTACATAAGCTTAAAGTTTGTGCACATGGAAATATGGAACTAAAATTTTGTAGCCTATAAAAAATGCCATGTCTGATGTGGATTCGAACCCGTTACCTTCAGAATGAAACGCTGAGACAATTCATCTCACAATTTTTGCTATTTTTTCTTGTAATTATTATGATATAATATTGCCATAATTATTTTTTTGTACATTATTGTTATGTCCGTTATTCTTATCTGATTATAATTTTATTTTTATTTGACAAAAAATTTGAAAAGAGTAAACACTGTTAAATAAAAAATTGAGTGGAATTGACGTAATTAAGATATATTAATTTGTTGTTTTTTTCAAGATCGCAAAAAAATGTGAAAGTTGTACTTTTTACCATGAGCATAATCTATGCGATTTAAATGTAATAGTTTTTCCTGGAAAACTACCAATAATGAAGTAATACAAGTATTGCTGTATATTTCTTGTATAAAATGAGTCATTTTTAAAAGTTCTTCAGTAAAAAGCTCTTTCTAATTGTTTTTTTTTTTTTAAATTAATACTCATTCCATGAAGTATAAGAAAATATTGATGTTGGTTGTGGCTTTATATGTTAATTATTTAGTAATTTATATATTTATTTACGTCAGTAATTTCAAACTGATTTCCATTGCTGTACTATCTTCCAATAACTTAACTTTATTTTCTTTTAACCGATGTTGAAAACTAGATTATGAAAAATATCAAGCCTGAGCGAAATTTCAGCCAAAAACCTTCCGAATGAAAGGCAGAGACGCAGTTCACCACACTTGTTGGAAAAGTAGTAATATACAACTTTCATACTTTTTAACAGAAAATCATTTTGCTTATGGATTATCATTATATAAAATTGCTGAATATTAAAAAAAAACCTGATACGTGAGTATACGGATTAGACAGACGTCTAATCTATATTTTTACATACTGATCCCTTTTTCTTTGTATTCGTAAAACAAAGAAAAAGTGAAATGCAGAATATTATCTCTTTAAAATTTTGTGTTTTAAGTAAAAAAAATTCAGCAGAAATATAATTTACCTTACCAGAAAATTTATATGGATTTATTTTTATTATAGAAATCGTTCTTCAGTAATTATGAATTTACAAACTTGATTAGAAAATCATCTCGTACCGGTCGAAAATTATAATTTAACAGCTTTTTCGGAAAATAAAACCTAAATTTTACCGTGTTATAATCTGTTTTTAAATTCAACATATAAAACTACTACATAATTTAAACCTAAATTATTGGAAAATAAATTATGTTTTGTATCACAGTATAAACCTTGTATATAGTATTAATATAAAAGTTTGTATTCGGATACTGAAATATTTAATGGCTATCGAATCAGAAAAGGTAAATTTTAAATTAAAAATATAAGTACAATAAATAGGGATCTAAGTGATTTATTACTGACACTGACCGTTCTCGTGAACTAATCATTTTCCAATACCAAACTCTGCAGGGCGTGGTTTTTTATAATTTTATACATACACCCAACTGTCAACATTTATTCATTTTTCATTCGTAATAGGAGCGTTTCTTAATATTAAAAACCTGTATGTAGCTAAAATTATAAAGTGAGGTTTTTTTTAACATATTGTTTTTTTTTAATTTTTATTATGATCTCGATGAAAATTAAATATTACTAAGATTAATAAATACGTATTAATTTTTACGCATTATATAATCAAAACTCTGCAAATTTACAAAACTTATAGCTTCTTGAGCTGCTTAGTTGTATAATCTTATTACAAATATGTTAGAGAAAACCTTTCCATTAATAAAACTTAGTGGTAGACAAGACAACCGTTTCACGCGGAATTGATTATTATTTTTTATTATCTTAACAATATTTGATAATTAGAATCGACAGAATATGATAAAAAATGTCAGGATTACAGAGGTGTAGAACCAAAAGTTATACCGTTTGATCTATTGCTAAAATTGGCTTGGAAAGGAAATAATCTGTTGTTTTGAACTGCTGAAATTCCTAAATCTCTTGTGCTACAAGAATGAAACTCGTGTAACTTAACTCTTCCGAATCATAATGAATCTACATATGCTACAAAATCTTTAGGACAAAATGTTAAAAAATGGGCTGAAAATCGAATAATATTTTCTTAAAAACAAGTGTAAAAGTTCTTCGTTATATTCATTGTAATCTATGAGATTTTAATCTTAAATAGTTTTTTTTCTAACGATTAACCGCGCAGTAGTAATCTGTCACATTGACCACCCAAGGGACTTACTGTTAGTGTAAAAAAAGAATGCTATTAGAATTTATACATTAAAGGTTCACTTTCACTTTAATTTACGCACTGCTGATTACGAATTGTATTTATTTTAATTAAAATTTTCAATTTTATTCTGGAATTCTTATTCAGTATATCACTCAAACATTTTTTTTTTATTCTTGTTTCCAACATATTTTTACTTTGTTCTGAAAATGAATTATTAAAATATCATATGTACGTAAAAAGAAAAGTTCTTTTTTCCTTATAAATAAAATATTCAGGATTATATTCAGTTATGTATTCATCCTAAAAGCAAGTTCTTCTGAATAAACGTTTTTTATTATTATTGTAACTGAAAGTTTTTTTGAGGAATATTAATTTATATTTAATTTTTATAGCAACCGTTAGTTTACTTATTAAATAAAAATTCAAATTCTGATTATGTTCAATAACCAATGCTTGCCGAGACTAAAATGCCATCCTGAGACTTGTTGAGAAAAATTATAGCCTTGATTTTAAAAATATATCATTTCATTACTCTACTAGTCATCTGGAACGTTAATGGGCTCATACATTCAGGTATAATATTATAATTATAAAAACAATTCTACTACAATACGTGATCTGAAAAGTTTACCCCTCGTCAGCTGCTGTTTCTAGTGTATAGTCGCCGCCAAATACGGCGAGCTTGGAGTGGCGACGACTACTACCCGATGTAAAAACATTTTCCTCGCTCTTAGCAATCCCCTAAACAAATAAATTTTTTATTTTTAATAAATAAATCCAACAATTTTGAAATGAAATACAGTCAGCTAATTCTGTACTGTACGTTGTAAAATGTAATAACGGATGACAGAACACTATCTATTACTAATTATACTGTAAATATTGTAATAGGTGGTTGTTACTTAACTTTAATTACTGAAAAATGTATTTTCAGTTTAATTCCTCAGCTAGAACGCTCTTCTCGCTGTCATCACTATCTTCAGTGTAAATATCACTGTCACCACATAAAGACAGAATGAATAATTCTATCAGAGAATCTATTAACGATTGCTGGCTCCATTATTCACCTTCGTGTTTTTTAACCCTTTCACATTAAGGTTTCCAGTGTTCGTCTTTCATCGAATTCATTTTATCTTAACACAGTTTCTGCAAATCTGACATCTTAAACGTTGTTTTGTGGGTCGCAACTTATCTTATCTCGATTATATACTATACCATCTCGATTGGATTTAAATCAGGATGGTAAGGTGGAAGCCGCAGAACTTGATGCCCACTTCATTCCAACAATTCGTCAAATTTGTATAGTTTTCTGTCACTTTTGTTCAACTTAATTAGTTCATACAGTTGGGGTTTAAGCATTTGAAAAGAAAACGGAATATGATGTTTCTGTACCCAAACAATCATGTATTTTCTCTTGCTTGAAGAAAATGGAAGTTTCTTAGAAAGCGTATTATGATACGAAGCGTTATCAATAATTAGTACAGACTCAGGAGAAAGGTTAGGAACTAATTTTTCTTTGGCCCATTTCAAATAATTTTTATTATTCATGCTATCATGGTAATCGCCACTCTTTGATTTGACTGTGCAAGTTAACATTGCGTTTGGAATAAAACCCATTTCACCTCCAACGAGAATTATAATTAAGCGTTCTCCTTTATTTATTTTTAAATGAAATCCCGCACCGCTATCGTCAGCTCATGATTTTTCCGTTGAATGAGATGATAAAATATAGGATTTATCTAAGTATACGATTGCCTGGTTACATTTTCTAGAATCGCTGATTACCAAATGTGAAATCCTTTTCTGCCTAACAACATGTTTTTCAACTAAAACTTCCCTTTAGTTTCTGTTTTGCGCCGCTTAAAACCTAATTCTTTCAAACTTCTTCGTCAACTAGTCTTACAACCGGTAAAAATAATTTTAATTATCAATTCTTTACTATTGGCAGTTCCCCTATCTTTGAATGAAATTCATTTACAGTTTGCTTAACCACACCTTTATCAAAATCATCTTATCTGGTAACTGATTTAAAACGTATATTTTTTTTCGGAGTGATTAACGAACGTTTTGGCCCTTCGGATCGAAGAAGTTCTATTTTTTATTTTCTCAGTTTTGAACCTGAGTCCTGAAAATGCCACAGGCACCTCCCGTTGTCTCTCTTCACAATTCTGTGTGGCAATTAAATACTTGTCATATTTTTATTTCCCTAGAGCTAAAGATCCTTTTTTCATGAAATCAAACACATTGTTTACAATTTCGCGCGCCTGACTTCAAAGTTTTTTACCTTTCACAACAGACTTAAATTCAGCATAAATGATCGCACATGAACGAACTACTTTAAACCACAATAAAATGTTTTAAAAAAATATCGTTTCATGCATTAATTGGCTATGTAAGAAAGGCCAAAAGAATCGAACCGAGAGTCAGAACCACAGAACTGAACTTTATATACGTGGAAAACTAAAAGAGAAAAAGTACAATAAAAATAACTGATTTATATTTGAAACATGATGTCACTTTCTTAATACTGTAAACACTTAAAAATACATTGCTTCGTAAACAACAATTGCATCATGTTTATGCTACTAAGAGATGACTAATCGTGTGTGCCAATGTTTTAGAGAACAATAGTAAAACAGTGACTTGCGGGCTGATCATCCACACTCGAAGTTACATGGCGGCTACTGTACTAGTCATTGTATTGTACTAGTCTGTCGTGTTTTATGTACAAATGTGTCATGTTATTAGTAATCGGATGATGTCTTCTAGTTAGATATTACAAAAACAAAACCGCTCACTTGCCCCGCCTAAGTCAACCCGGTTGACAGAGACGGGAGCAAACCTTCATCGAAAAAGTAAAAAAAGGAAATGCTGTGGATGATTACGGTCTTGATAAAAGAAACTTAAGATGGGGAGAACTTATTGAGTTTTTCATGTAGTACAATTTAGTAATTGCAAACACTCAGTTAGAAATCATAATAGAAGAATATACACATGGAAAAAGCCAGGCGATACTGCAAAGTATCAGATAGGATTACATCATAGTTAAGCAATGATTTAGAAATCAACTCGACTGCAAACCATTTCCAGGAGCAGAAATTGAGAGCGACCATAACTTAGTAATAATGAAATGTAGATTGGGGGTTTAAAAACCTGAAGAAAAGGTGTCAGATGAATCGGTAGAATAAAGAGAAGGTTTGTGGTAGAGGTAAAGAAGATTTTTGAGGACATCACAAGAGGTCTGAGTAACAAATATAAGGTAGAAAATGTAGAAGAAAAATGGGAGAATATTAAAAATGAAATTCTTAAATCAGCAGAAGCAAACTTTGGCGGAACAAAGAGAACTGGTAGAAAACCTTGGATATCAGAGGATATATTGCAGCTGATGGATGAGCGTAGAAAGTATAAGAATGCTAGTGACGAAAAACGTAAAAGGAAGTTTAGACAGTTAAGAAATAAATACCTTAAACAGGAAATGCAAATTAGCGAAAGAAGAGTGGATTAAAGAAAAGTGTTCAGAAATGGAAAGAGAAATGATAATTGGTAAAATAAACGGACCATACATGAATGTTAACGAGAATTTTGTAAGTACATAAGTTAAATCTAATAATGCGTTAAATAAAGATGTTACACTTTATAATACGAAAGAAGAGAGGTGGGTGGAATATATTGAAAAGTTATACGGAGCAAATGAATTAGAAACTAGTGTTATATAGGAAGAAGAGGAAGTTGAAGAAGATTAAAGGGGAGAAACAATACTGAGATCTGAATTTAAGAGAGCATTAAAAGATTTAAATGGCAAAAAGGCTCCTGGAATAAACGAAATACCCGTAGAATTACTGCGCAGTGCAGGTGAGGAAGCGACAGATAGATTATAAAAACTGGAGTGTAATATTTACAAAAAAGGGGAAGTTCCGTCAGACTTCAAAAAAAGTATTATTGTCATGATACCAAGGAAAGCAGGAGCAATAAATGTGAAGAATACAGAACAATTATCTTAACTATTCATACATACTCTAGAAAAAAGTTCTAGATAATTTTTTTTAATCTAGAACCCTGTACAGAATAGTTGCGAAGAGACTGGAAGTAGTGTCAGGAGAAGATCAGTTTGATTTCAGGAAAAGTATAAAAACTAGGAAAGCAATTTTAGCGCTCAGATGAATAGTAGAAGGAAGATTAGAGAAAAACAAACCAACATACTTGGCATTTATAGACTTGTAAAAGGCATCTGATAACATAGACTGGAATAATGTGTTCATTTTAAAAAATTTAGGTCTCAAGTATAGAGATAGAAGAACAATTGCTAACATTTACAGGAACCAAACTGCAACAGTAATAATTGAAGAACATAAGAAAGAAGCAGTAATAAAAAAGGGAGTCAGACAAGGATGCTCCCTATCCCAGTTACTTTTTAATCTTTACATGGAACTAGCAGTTAATGATGTAAAAGAACAATTTAGATCCGGAGTAACTGTTCGAGGTGAAAAGATAAAGATGCTACGATTTGCTAATGATATAATAGTTCTAGCTGATAGTAATAAAGAATTAGAAGAAACAATGAATGGCATGGTCAACGTCCTACGCAATAAATACCCCATGAAAGGAATAAACAAGAACAAAACGAAACTAATGAAATATAATACAAGTAAGTAGATGAACCATTGAATACAAAAACAGGAGAAAAAAGACTGTGGAAGTAGAAGAATTTTATTTGGGAATTAAAATTACTAAAGATGGACGAAGCAGGAGCGATATAAAATGCCGAATAGCACAGGCGAAACGAGCTTTCAATCAGAAATAAAGTTTTCTTACATTAAAAATTAATTTAAGCGTCAGAAAAACTTTTTGAAAGTATATATTTGGAGCGTAGCTTTATATGGAAGTGAAACTTGCACGATCGGAGTACCTGAGAAGTAGAAATTTTTTATATATGGTGCTATTGGAGAATGTTAAACATCAGATGAGTGGATAAAGTGACTAATGAAGAGGTTTTATGGAAAATTGATGAAGAATGAAGCATTTGGAAAAATCTAGCTAAAAGAAGAAACAGACTTACAGGCCACATCTTACGGCATTCTGGAACAGTCGCTTTGATATTTGAGGGACAGGTATATGGGAAAGATTGTGCAGGCAGACAACGTTTGGGATATGGAAAAAAACGTTGTCATGTAGGATATAGGGAGTATGCCGAAATGAAACGACTAGCAGTAGATAGGGAATCTTGCAGAGCAGCATCAAACCAATCAAATAACTGTAAACAAAACAAAAATCACGTTTAAAATTTATAATTAAAAAATCGTGTTTCAACTTAGGCATGCGTCATCGTCAATAAAATTAACAGGTTTTTAGAAAATCTATATTATTTTATTATTTAATTGCGTTACTATTGTATAATAGCAATACAAAAATGTTAATATTTTTAAATCTATTAATTTAACGGGCGATAACTCACGGGGTTTTTCGTCACAATAAAAAGGAATGTTGGAAATATAGCCTCAAATTTTGATCATTCATCTTAGAGTGACTAATAAATATACAAACTACTCCAAAACTACCAACGTTTGTTGTTGGTTAATTCAAAAATTACCCATCTTATAAGTGAACTCTTCCATCCGCACATTGAAATTCGATTATCTTTTCTTAAACAATATCAGCTACAGGTTTTCGGAATTCATTTCCTAATTTTGTAGTAGTGCCATTTAAAAAAAATTACTGGACCATCTCGTTTACATTAAATAATGCTTTATTATTTTCAAGCCAGGATAAAATTGTTTTAAAATTAGCAAAATTTAATATTACTATTAGTTTAACAATAAAAATTAAATATTATCATTAAAATATCAACTGTTAAATATAATATTTCATTTTTCTACTTCGTAATCTTTTTTTAATTTATTCAAAGTAACTGTTTTACATAGAGGAATCTTTCAGTTTTTCTAATATTTTAAAGTTTAAGATTTTATTCACATACATTATTTATTCATTTAAATTCGTCATTATTTTTAAGTAAGTTTTTAAGTTTAAGTTTTTCAAATAAGTAAGTTTTGTTAATATTAAGTAAATTTTATGCCAGCTCTTTGATTTGACTGCTTGTTAATTTTTAAAATTAATTGTTGCCTTTAGCTGTACAGGGACAAGGGAAGCAATTTTAGGCCTCAGATTAATAGTAGAAGGAAGATTAAAGAAAAACAAACATACATACTTGGCGTTTAAAACAAACATACTTGGCGTTTATAGACCTAGAAAAGGCATTCGATAACGTAGACTGGAATAAGATGTTCAGCATTTTTAAAAAATTAGGGTTCAAATACAGAGATAGAAGAACAATTGCTAACATGTACAGGAACCAAACAGCAACAGTAACAATTGAAGAACATAAGAAAGAAGCAGTAATAAAAAAGGGAGTCAGACAAGGATGCTCCCTAACCAAGTTACTTTTTAATCTTTACATGGAACTAGTAGTTAATGATGTAAAAGAACAATTTAGATCCGGAGTAACTGTTCGAGGTGAAAAGATAAAGATGCTACGATTTGCTGATGATATAATAGTTCTCGCTGATAGTAATAAAGAATTAGAAGAAACAATGAATGGCATGGACAACGTCCTACGCAATAAATACCCCATGAAAGGAATAAACAAGAACAAAACGAAACTAATGAAATATAATACAAGTAAGTAGATGAACCATTGAATATAAAAACAAAAGTAATGAAGTGTAGTAGAAATAACAAAGATGGACCACTGAATGTGAAATAGGAGGAGAAAAGATTATGGAGGTAGAAGAATTTTGTTATTTGGGAAGTAGAATTACTAAAGATGGACGAAGCAGGAGCGATATAAAATGCTGAATAGCACAAGCGAAACGAGCCTTCAGTAAGAAATATAATTTGTTTACATCAAAAATTAATTTAAATGTCAGGAAAAGATTTTTGAAAGTGTATGTTTGGAGTGTCGCTTTATATGGAAGTGAAACTTGGACGATCGGAGTATCTGAGAAGAAAAGGTTAGAAGCTTTTGAAATGTGGTGCTATAGGAGAATGTTAAAAATCAGATGGGTGACTAAAGTGACAAATGAAGAGGTATTGCGGCAAATAGATGAAGAAAGAAGCATTTGGAAAAATATAGTTAAAAGAAAAGACAGACTTATAGGCCACATACTAAGGCATCCTGGAATAGTCGCTTTAATATTGGAAGGACAGGTAGAAGGGAAAAATTGTGTAGGCAGGCCACGTTTGGAATATGTAAAACAAATTGTTAGGGATGTAGGATGTAGAGGGTATACTGAAATGAAACGACTAGCACTAGATAGGGAATCTTGCAGAGCTGCATCAAACCAGTCAAATGACTGAAGACAAAAAAAAACACTTTTAAAATTCTATAACGAATAAACTAAAATCATAAAAAAGTTAACCAAGATTTTCGCAGTTAAAATTTTCATTCTTACTTATATAAAAATTCAATTCAATAACCTTCTTAGTAAAATTATGATGATGATAATCTTATTAAAAAAGAAATTATAATAATAAGGCCTCATTTTAGTTCAAACCTAATATCTTTGCATGTACCATGTTGGTGATAATAAAATTTCTCGTTTTTCTTATACATCAGAGATGATAAATTATTCAATAAAAATATATAAAATGTAAAAGATACATCGAAGAAATAATTATGTAAAGTAGTGGATATTTTATTCAACATTCTTAGCACTTAATTTATCTACTTAATTTGATCTTCTTATCAAGTTCATTCAACAACCAGAAAGCATATTAAAATAATGACAACACAATATGGAGCATAATGTTGCACTACAATATATGACGTAATGCGAATAATATATGAAAGACAACTTCTCTCTAATTTAACCTACATCGTTTCAAACGGAAAAAAATGTTAAATGTAGATAAAATATCTAATTTTACTACAAAAAATATACGGTTGTTACGCAACGAAAATGTAGAATAGAGTATTGAGGAATCATTAAATCTGACAGCAAAGAAAATTCAAAAAGAACATTTTTATCGGACATCCATTTTGTAAAAAAAGGAAATCCGCCTTATAACAAAGTGCACAAGTAAATTCAACAAGCCTACAACAGAGATGACCGTAAGAAAAAAAAACGGAGCCATAAGGACTAATATATATATATAAGGATTATAGGAGTGTCTATACTTATATATATATAAAAACGTTTACTAATAGCTTACATTGTTAACTTCATGCCGGCTGCCGAGACGGTTGTATGCCTTTCAGGGTTTTGTTCCCCTGTAACTTTTCAATGAATAGATCAATTTCGGTGAAATTTTCTCGAAATGATTTGTTATTCCCTAAGGAATGTTTTATCATTTTAATTATCCAAAATCTAGTACTGCGTTTTAATTAGTTTTTTAAATGACTGAACTTTTATAAGAGCTCCCTACGGCTATCATAAACGTAGCGGCTAGCTGTTATTATCTTTACCAAGCGTTTTTTCACGCATGCGCTTAAATCAGCTCATATGCAACAACATTTTTTCAGTTGAGGGATTTAAAATTGTTAATTTTTCCATTTATAGATCCCTAACAATTTAAGTTTATCAGATTCACTTCATTATTTTTAAATTCCCTTTTTTATGGGTCTGTAAGATTCGCATGCCGGTATTAAAAAATAAAGTCTAAATATAATTTTAACCGACTTCGAAAAAATAGATCTTACATTTAAATTTTCTTTTTTATAGTTATGTTTTCTATGTTCAAGTCTTACTTTTTTACTATGAAAACTAATTTAGATTATTCTTTTTTATTTTGTAAAGGATCATCCTCTCTGGAAGTAAACGTTTACTTTTTAACTGAAGTAGAGTATATTTTTAAAGGACAAAAGTTAAATTAGTCTGAATTGACAATTTAAAAATATATTTAATATTTTCTCATCACTTATAACTAATATATCACACCATAATGATGTTATTTTGTCACAGTCTTTTTTGCGAAAGTTTAAGTTTAGTTTGAAAGTGTTTTTAATCGATTTAACAGGTGAGAGCCAATATTTTGTTTTGATTATTTTATTTTATTTAAAATGCCAAAAAAATATTTTATTAAACTAAATCTTAGCATAAACCGAACATAATATTTGATTTCACAGTAAAAGAAATTACCAATATTTTTATGACAAGCGCCTTTAACACAGTGCAACAGGTTTTTGTTAGAAAATATTTCAATAGTAAATTCTTTGAAAGAACAATTTCCGTTTAATGTGAAACCGAATCTTTTATTGGTTTTAATAACTTCAACTTTTACCAGATTTTATCATGTCGTTTAACAGATCTATGCAAATTGATAAGATTTTTAACGAAAACCCAAAAAATTAAAATTTTCACTAAAGATAAAAACGTTTTATTCTTTATTCTAGTAATAAAAATTATCATGTCACTTTTACATTAATAATAAAGAAAAGCGTACACATTCGTAGTGTATTTTTCAATTAAGATATTTTAGGTTGTTTTACGATAAAAAAAAATTTCTTTGTTTTTTTTTTACGGACGAGATACGTGAGTTTGAAGTCAGCCTTGATTTTTTTTTAACTCTTTATAACCGAGTGATTATCATCAGCTAATTTATTAACATTAAAATTTATTCAAGATTTGTAGAATATAAAGTTTCATACTAAGTTTCTCTTTCCTACTAAGAAGTCTATAGTTAAAGCAGGTTTAGAATTACATTTGAAAATTTTTTCTGTATTATTATTTTTAAACTGAAGACAAATTTTTATCAAATTTAAGTGGTTTATTCATTAACTGTATGTAAATATTCGTATAATATACATGCATAAAAATAGGACGAATGTGCAAATGTAATCATTGCTTTGTGTGTAACTATTTTAATGTGGAGATCCGCTGAACAGAAAAGCTCCACTGCTCGTTGACTAATTCTACAACCTACTGTATCCTACGAGAACTATCGATTTTGATGTATCCTCAATTACCTGGCCCAAAATCAAATATAGGAATTAGAACCGATACTCATTTTGGTTTAATTTGTATTATATATACCCTATTATTATTATTATTAAATATGTAGTCTGATTTGAACCGATGTGCCTTCCCCTCAGATCCAAATATTACATTAATTACGACTAAAATTTAGTTTGGGTATAACTCTGGAACCAATGAAAATTGTGATATATTGTTGAAAAGCTCTCAATGAGGGCTTATTACTGCAGTAAAGAAAAAGGTCCAAAATTCAGATTTTTGGGAGAGTTTGGGTGTTTTGGATACTTTTGGTTCAGACGATTGAAATCAAAAGTGGAGGTGAACAACTAGATATTACAATAGTCATAAATCCAAAATGTCAACATCTTACGGCTAATTGTTTTTGAGTTATGTGAGATACACATGTACATACATACATCTCTTTTTTTTTCTGTTTAGCCTCCGGTAACTACCGTTTAGATAATACTTCAGAGGATGATATGTATGAGAATAAATGAAGTGAAGTCTTCTACATTCTCAGTTCGACTATTCCTGAGATGTGTGGTTAATTGAAACCCAACCACCAAAGAACACCGGTATCCACGATCTAGTATTCAAATCCGTGTAAAAATAACTGGCTTTACTAGGACTTGAACGCTGGAACTCTCGGCTTCCAAATCGGCTGATTTGGGAAGACACGTTCACCACTAGACCAACCCGGTGGGTAACAAACATACATACGTACGTACAGACGTCACGCCGAAACTATTCAAAATGGATTCAGGGATGGTAAATGAATATTTCCGTTGAAATATGGAAATCGAAATTTTTCGTGATCACAATGCTTCGTACAAGGAAGTAAAAATAAAAGATTGGAATTAAAAAATATTTTATAAATAACTGCACTTAATGCGAAAAAATTGATGGTAAATGGATATTTCCGTTGAAATATGGAAACCGAAATTTGCATAATTCTAAAAATTCATTGTAATTATTACTTTTGTATATTAACACATATATGCGAATGTGCGTGCGCTCACACGCATATACCCATATATATTTTTTTTTAAGTTGTTACAAGAAGGTATCAGTAGTTAAAATAATTGTATAGTGTTTATACATATGCACATGTCATGGATCTGACTGACTGATTCATCATCGCCCAGCAAATACTTATGAAGATAAATTGATGAAAATTTGTGTATATGTTCTTCTTTGGTGTAACAGCACATTAAGAAAGGATTTAAATTCCTAGTTTAAAGGGATAAAATGAAGTAACAATGAAATTTACTTTCTTTTTTTAATTTATCGGTAACAAATGAAGGTATAAACTTGATTTTTGATGTGTACAACTTTCATTTGAATACCTAAAAATAAATATCTAGATTTTTTAAAATTCAGAGATTAAAGGGTTAAAATGGATTTTCAATTTTTTTTAAACCCGGCTATTTTTTTTTTTTTTTTTTTTTTTTTTTTTGCTAACAAATGAAGATATCAACGTGATTTTTGGTGTGAATAATTTTCATGTAAATATTTAAAAACTCAATTTCTAGATTTTTTGAAATCGAATCTTGAAAGGGGTGAAGAAAGTAAAAACTTTGAACAATGCTTGAAAATTTTTCCCATTTCCGACTGTACTAAACGAGATATTCACTAGTGGCGGAATAAAATTACTCCAAATAAATATCTAAAAACTGTTTCGGGTACAAATTTTGAATTTCAAATTTGTAAGGGGGTGCGACGTTGCACGGCGCGGCGACTCAACCAACTTAGCCACTGTTGTTTTATGTGTCATGCGATTGGCTGCATCTGCCTCCGGTAACTTGTCTAAAAAACATATAATAAAAGTAATTATAAAATAATTAGCATACGAAGCCCCTCCTCAAAAAATAAATGATGTTTAAAAGTATAAATGACAATTTTACTTTGTTCACCCGCAGGATCTGATCGTGTAATTATCATCATTACTTTTACAGAAAACAACTCTGACTTGCACCGCTTGTACTTCAAATGATTTACATGAATCGCAAGAAAGTTAGTTATTATTGTAGTTAATTACAGTATCAATAATAAGAACATTTTATACCGCCACTTCAACCGAATTTGTAAAAATAAAAAAACCTGTTAGTATAAGATAATTCCACAAAACGTAATTAATATATACGTATTTGACTGACAATTAAATTTATATATATTCTAGATTAGTTTTGCGGATAGGAAGTTAAAGAACAGATAATCTAACAAATTGTATTATGTCTTATTAAGAAAATTGATATTTCAAAGAATATTATTATTAAATCCCTCATTTTTTCAGATAGGATAAATACGCAAAATACCGATCAGTAAAATAATATCTTTTGTTTAATCAATTACACGCCAAAGACGTATAATGGTGTCTGGTCACCTACTATCGTGTTAGAGTAAAGGTAGTAAGTTTTATAAATTTATTCGTGACAGTATTTACACAAGTATGAAACTAAGTTTCAAGTTAATAGTAATTAACTGTACATTGGCAATTAATATTGATAACTATTTCTGGTCACTGTAAACATTTCTGTTCACTTTGTGAGGAAGTGGTAACAATGGAATTCCCTATCTACTTAGCCCGAACCAAAAAAAAATGGTCACTTTAAACAGATTTTCTCATTAATAAATTTTACCGTATTTAAATTAATTTAAGTGATATGGTTTTTGCTATAAAATATTCATATAAATAAAAAGTATGAAACAAATTTTTGCTGATCAAATTTTATGAACGAAAATTATTAAAACATTTTGAAAATCCATCTTAACAACATAAATAATGCAATTTACACTTGTAAGTAGATAAAATTTGATTCACGTTTGCTTATTTGCCTTTTAAAAACATATAAAAATAATTACTCATATAGACTTTTTACTACTCTTGAATAAATGAAAATATCAATTTACTGTTTTATACAGACAATAAATCGACCACATTCAAATGCAACCATAAAAGTTACTACTACTTTATAGCTTTACCGACTCCCTTATAAATGGAGGATTAAAATTATTATAAACTTCCTAACCGTTTAGCGTGTGATTGTTTGAAAGTTAGTTTATTGTAAATACCGACCACGATCTGTTATTCCTAAAATTTACTTCCATTAAAGTATTTTATCTACATTACTTTATCTTCCACTAAATTTGAATACGAATGATATAAAACCGTGAAATTTACAGTTTGTGTGATTTTCAAGTGGTTTCAATATATCTATAGTAAGCCTATGATTCGAGTAACGAAGTTACTCAAATTAATCAAAGTGAATTGTTTATTTCTTTTTTTTATCTATTAACTCATTAAATCTTCATCTTTTTTTATTTATTTTTATAATTTTTAATTGCATTAAATTTATTTTTTTTATTGTTTTAAAGCTTATTTACGATGGGTTACATAAACCTTTAGTAAATTGGTTCACATCCCATATCATATGATATGTAGTCCTCAGAGAAACTGTTCAAAAATTACACTAGTATAATTAAAATCTTATTTACAGTTGAATAGGCATGACTTTAACCAATTGTAAGCAGCTCCTTTAATACCATTGCTACTAAGTTTTTTCTTCAGTAAAAAATAAGAAACTAAATTAAATGCTTTACTGAAATCAAAGAAAATTGATTGTATGTGCTTGGCTAATATTTAATTAGCCAAGCACATACAATTAGCAATTATGAATGACATTCAACACCACTGGAACAATAGAAAACAAAATAAGATATTAAGTAGAAGTAAAGAAAAATGATGAATCTATGTAAAAAAATATATGTAACAGGTTTGAAATTAAGAGTCGAATAGATAATCCACAGTACTCACATCCAAGTTTATACTACAGACACATTAGGTCGCTATAAACAAGGACACTTAAGTCTAGCAAGTGCAGTCGGTTCAACCTTCTAATGTCATGCTCATTGTCTAGTAGGTTTACTGCCAAGCGATTTGAATGGTAGTTGAGCCGAAGTTCAAGTGTGATAGCTACATCCCCCGGATGAAAGGCCGAGACGCTACCACTCCGCCAAGGAAGTCAGTTAATTTCTTATATTAAAAGAAAAATAAATTTAATTAAATTAATAGCTGTTCTAAATCATGTCCAAATCGTATAAATAATTAGTGAAACGTAAAAATCGACCCTTTTAAAAGGTTCTCATCATTTAACATTATCGAACAATTTACAAAATAAACATAAATTTCTGTTTTTTCATGTTATTGAGGAATACAGATTTAAGATGTCTCAAATAATTGAAACTAATTTCTCTCTGACAGTAACCAAACATATGATAAAAAATGAACTGAAAAAATTAATTAAATATTCTGGAATATATATGTGTCTAGTAAACATAATAAAAAAATAGTATTATAAACGGGTAAAACATACCATTACGCACTGAACTAATAAATAACTTAAAAATTGTAATAATATAATTAGACCATTTGGCCTTAGATCAAAGCATCCCTTCGTAGTAATAATAACAATTTAATGGAAAAAATTAGTCCCAGGTCTTCCATGTGACCCTATCGATTTCAAAAATATTTTCTTATATTTGTGTTTGTAAACAATACTTTCTTTTGAAGCGTCTAATAACAAAAAAGCATGATACTGAAAAATGGCAACGCAGATTGTTACTAGACATAAGGCTTCCTCTATCACGATGATGTTGATGTATCTGTAGTAAATTGAGTTACATTACAGCATACGTTACCCGATATCATATTACGTGATTGATAGCATCACTCTGTCACTGTTGTTAAATGATGACAGAAAAACTTGTATGAACGGTATAAATAAGCTACAATATTATTAATAAACGAAAAAGATTATATATATAATAATAATTATTATACTAAATTTTTATTAACTATTAAACAGTTAGTTAACTGTGTTAACTCTTTGATTATTATTACATATAAAATCCCTTTGCGTAAAAGGAAAAGTTTTTATTGTGGAAACAGTAATCATTGTAACTGAATATGATAATTAAAAATGATGTTTTTTAGAATTTAAAAAACAAATCATAAAAATTTTATAACCCCAAATTTCAGATTTGAGGAGTAGCAAATTATTACAAAGCTTTCCTAAATTTCCACTTCAAAAGATTCCCAAAGAGATGTTAATTTCTCATATATTTGCATTAGTGTTTCGTTCAAACAGAATAAAACTAATCCTAGGCCTCTTTCATCTGCCCTAGAGAAAAAATTACTTAGTGATTTGAAAGTTACTAAATATTGCATTTTAGAAGGAATTCAGATTCCCGTTCGTTATGTGTCTAGTTTTTAAATAACATAAAAAATCAAAATGCCAGATACATATTTCAATGTTACGTAATCATATCACTTTTCAGAGAAGTAAGAATTTATATTTAATAATGTTTATTTTTAATATTGCATCAAGTAATAACTGAAGTACGTTCCTGATCATTATAAGAAACAGGAGGAATTCTGTATACGGAAAAATTACCACATGATGAAATACAAAAAAAGTATGTATAGAATGAATCACGAAGAATGTAAAAAACTTTTATTACATTTAATACAATCTTAAAATCTGCCACGTTTTGATATGTTTTGTTTTTAATAAACTTCAAAATCCTTACTTTGATTTTAGTTTCTGTAGACTTTATTCAAATCATTTTACTCGATTATCCATTTAACTAATATATTTTACGTCAAACATAATATTATGTATTTTTCGACACTAATATTTTGTCTTTTACCTCAGATTTCTCGAAAACTACTAAAAATATTCATTTTTAGGGATTATTGTTTCCAATTTTTCAGGAAAGATTTTATATAAAACCATCAAATTTATTCGTTAATTTGGGCCCCAGTAATTACAGTCTGGCTTTAATTTTATCGAAGGTGCAGAAATCTTTCATCAGCCGACACTCGCTAACGAAACACGTTTCTGAAACTATATACATGAACTTTCTTCTTTGTTTTCAAGAATTTTTATTTTTGTAGCGTAAGGAAAATATTCTATGCATACTACTGTTTCCATGTAGGTCAGCATGCCCGATTACACTTCAATATTAATCAGTGATAAAAAATAAATAAATATCTTCTAATTATTTATGTAAACATTGTAAGTTGTTGTTTAAAAATATCTCCTACTTAAGATTCTGGATAAAATTTATACAACGGAAAAACTAAAGGTATTTCCTATACAAAATGAAAAAAATCATCAAAATCAGCCCATTTTGTGGAGAATAAGGTGTGAATATTCATTTTAAAAAAATTCATAATACGGTATATAAATAGGTATGTATAGTTTTTAAGTAATTCTGACTTTTTTTTATTAAAATTTAACACATTATTATTATTTCTTTTTTTTCTTGGGGGAACAGCATCGACTACTATGGTCATTATCCCTTAACCGCAACAAAAAAAAAGAAAAAGAATATTCTTTCCTTCCTAATAAAAGCACAAGCGACTTAGTCAGAAGATCACACTATCTTGTCAAACAGAGTACAAGACTTATCAGGATATTAAAGCCCTGAAAGAAACACAAGATTAAAAGGGTGTAACGGACTCTTGCCACTTAAAAATCATATCGAATTTTTCAAAACCACCAGTTATATGATTATTTTAAGAAAAACTCATTTTTCATTAAATTCTCAAAATCTCATAAAACTATTTAAATTCTTATTTCCTATCGCCTAGGTTTGCCCTTAAACCATCCTTTCTTCTTTTTTCCATCATCCCGAAGACCTCAATGTCGAGTTCAAAGGTGCCTGAGGCCTCGGATATGGAATCTTCTGACCCTCCGCGCTATCAGATGATATTTCTGTAGATGGTGCGGTGAGCATTGCATCAGAGTCAAAACTCGATGCACTCGTGCTAAAGCGTGTGGGGGCGGCTTAACTGCCCTCCCACTCTTTCTGAGGCTCCATTGGTTGTTGATGGTACAAAATCTTCTTTATCTAATATTTTAATCTCTTCTTTACTGGTGTTGGCTGTTCAGCTTCACTTTCTCTGGTTGAAGGCAACCTAGGACAACCTTCATTCCTAGACAACCTAGGAATGAAGGTTGTGTAACAATTTTTGGTTCCAAGATATTTGTTTTCTTTTGTATCAGTTTTCGGCTACTTTCACTAAACAGGCGACTTTTTAATTTTTCATTGATCATACGTTCGATTATACTAGCCAGAGCCGATTGAAAGATTACTTCGTTTAGTTTAAAAGCAGCTGAAGGAGCTGCAGCAAACCTGTGCATAGAGCGCAATCCTTGGCGTTACGTCGAGCAAAATTTTCCTTGCTTCATAGTAGCTGACTTTTTGTATTGCTTTACCTCTTCAACAGTTACTTCTTGCTTATAGATAGGACAATCCCAAGATTTCGCCGAATGATGTCTATGACAATTGGCACAGACAGGTGGATCCCTCACAAGTCATCGGGATGTAACAGTTCTCCACACATACAAATCTGTTTCTTCGTACATCGTTATGTTTCGAATCTCTGACATCCAAAACACCGCAATGGAGTCTGGATAAACGGATGTACGTCAAATCTATGGGATCCAGTTTTTATTTTCATTGGACTCTTCGGTTTGTTGAAGATCATCAAATGCGACGCGGAGAGTGTAACTTCTCAGTTGCGTCGTGTCTTCAGTCGTCGACAAGCTACTGCTCTCTGTTCATGAAGTTCCTCGACGATTTTCCTCGACGAAAATCCACAATAACATAGCAATAACTATAATAATATTTTTATTATTATACGAAATATTAATAGTAATAATACTAATGTTGTCTCATCGCTTTAACTAGAAAACGAATTATCAAAATATAAAACTCTGTAGCGTAGATATTTTTTATTTTTACTTTTTATTTAACGTAATCCTTTTTCACAGTTAAATAAACTTGAGATATAATTGTCATAAACTTAAAGTATAAAATATGTTGGTACAACATTCTACGGAATGGCATTCCAATTTCTCGCCACTTTCTTCATCAATTGCCTTTCTTTAAAAGAAATACATGATTTTGATGATAAATCAAAGCTGGTTTTGGAAAAATAGAGATTTCTGTAAGAAAGTAAATAAACAAACGACTGTATAACTTTACTTCTGACCTACCACTGGTTTTTAATTTTATTAGTAGGAACAGGAAAGTGAAGACCAGTACCAATTCAAAACTTGTACGACAAAATTTATGGATTTTAGGGGATAACATACAATATGTTTAGTTTTCTGTGTTCTTGAATCGATTAAAAAAATTTCAATATGTGCAATGTTATAAGAACTAGCTACGATTTTTGGAAAAAATGACACTTGATAAATTTTTTTAAAATGTACTCATAAAACGTTTTGAATAAAAAAATATTGTTAAAATCAGCCCAGTAGAACTGTAAAAATTAAGTTATTTTTTTAATATAAATATCTAATCCTTTTATATGTTTAATAAGTTGTTTAATATAAAAATACTCAAGAATATGTCTCTTCTTATCTATAATGTAAATCATATTGTATTGTATAAAAATTAACTTTTACTCTTTTGTATCAAGTCGTGGAAGTAGATTGAGTTTGTAAGATTACGTACCATTAATGTAAATGGTGTAAAAGAAAACTGCTGTACGATTTAAATACCCTTGTTATGATTAATGAAGCACAACTGTTGGAAGTTGAATAGCCAGCACAGCGTGTTAAACTCTAAAAGAGCGAGACAAATGTAAATGTAAGACACTAAAACAGAGAGACGTAAATGTAAGATACAAGCATGATTCTACAGATGCGGTTGCTCAGTAACCGTTACCCAAATGTCTTAAAGTTTCATAATTTTAAACGTTTTATCTCTACCGCTTTTTTGTAGCTATCATTATCGGTGATTTATATTCAGTTTAGTGTAATGACTTCAAAACAAAATAATTATTGTGGCTTTATAAGTTACAGTAATTATCTATATAATATATATTTAACAGAGAAAGAAAAATTATTTTTATCCAGATTAGATTCACTCAAGATAATGATAGTAACCTTAAATTTCGCACATATTGTGCAGCTATGTCAATTTTAAATACTAACATTTCAATAATAGTATTTAATAACGTCAATGAATTAATATAAATAAAGATTTAACGGTTTTATTGAATTAATGCAAAAGAAAATTGACTACATCTACCGTATTTTCTCATTTTCAGGATTTTAATATTAATCTAAAAATCTTTTGCATTCTCTTATTTGTAGAAAACAGGTTTTTTTTAATTCACTAAATATTTTGTTGATATTATGAAATTCTAAACCTATTGCAGTTAGATAATTAAGAATAATTAAAAATACCCTATATTTATATAAACTCTATATATATATATATATATATATATATATATATATATATATATATATATATATATATATATATATATATATATGTCATATTCTGAAAACAATTAAAATTATAAAAAATAAAGTTTAATTTTCCGAAAAAATAATAACCATTCTCTGAAATTTCGTAGCATTTCTGTAGTAATAAGAAATCCTATTTTCCAGTTATGAAGTTAATGTGCGTTAATAATGTTTTCTTATCTTAACTTGTTTCCATTTTCAAAGAAAAATAATTTTTTTTTTTAATTCTATCAATAAAGGAAATAGTAAGGCTATAAATAATCCAGGATAAGAATGGATTTAACAAAAAGAGTAATTTACTTATTTCAACAATTCAACAAAATATTAAGATATGACCTCAAGAAGAGGTTATTAAAAACTTTTCTGTGGAATGCGTTTTTGTATGGAAGCGAGAAAAAAACTCGGAGTGAAGGAGAAAAGGAAAATTAAAGCATTTGAAATGTGGTGCTAGAGTAGAATGAAGAAACTTCTTCCTTATACAAAGTGACTAATGATGAGGTATCTAGAATTGTTTATTACATCGATAAACCTTGCCTCTTGATTGAGTTAAAACAAGGAAGAACCAACTGGATTGAATGAACTGAATTTGCTAAGACATGACGGGTTGACTAAAATGATATTAGAAGGTGCAGAGAAAGGAAGAAGTGCTAGAATGCTAGAGGAAGACCGAGGCTCAAGTATATCAACCGGATTACACAGATATGGAATAAGGTAGGGAGTTAAAAGATATCTGCTGAAAATCAGGAAGACAGGAGATCAACGAAAACCAACAAAAGATGAACAGTATCTATATAACACCATAGACAAACACAGCTGGAAACGTTTGTACTCATGTGTTCATAATATCAGATACAAGTAGATCTTCATATACATATACGGTATGTTAAATTATATTTCTTATTCTAGAATGTGGCTCCCCGATAACTAAACGAGTAAATCCCTACCTACCTAAACGTAATACCACTTAATTTCTCAACCGGATGAAGAAAAGTCGGCTAATTACATGTCCATCAATTTTTAATTTGAAGAGGACATACTAACATCGAAGATGATCAAAATTCAACGCGTGAATCTCAACAACATTAACGTGTAATATTTTACTGATAATATAATTATGCAAGAATTATTAATACGTCGAATGTTTATCGAGAACTTTACTTGGTTGGTTATAAAGATTGATGATTCGTATATTTTTAAACTTCAAAAGGGAGGATCCTTTTTTATCTCACATGATGTGAACGTTCTTCACGCGTTTCATTACCAATATTTTTATAAATCGACGAAAAATATCGATGTGATTTTTATTCTCGAGTCAGTTGAAAAGCGCTTGAGAATCATATCATGTTGAATTCCTTTCAAATTGCATTTCTTCTGACATCTTACATTTCATGTACTCCCGCATTTTAGACAGCCGCTATTCTTGACCAGATATCAGACCCTTGACTGCGTATCCTAAGAATCCTTTTTCCCGTATCTTTAAGTCGTTTTGTGAACCTGACTTGTATCAAGAGAAGGTTCTTCTCTCTTATGAGTAATCTCTTAAACAAATTACATAATTATGTAATTCATAAATGTTATTGCAAACATTTTTGAATATTGCTTTCAGTCACTGAATGATTTTATATTTATGTTTATGTAATAAAATGTAAATTATTAATTACATAATAAAAATACAGAATAAATAGAAATAAAATGTCAATAAATAATTTCAATTTTTTTTTAAATTAAGTTCTACATTAAAATCAATTCATTATTGCAGCATAGAAATTCAGTTCGCTGTATTGTTGTGATGGTCAAATTATAAAAATATATCACGTTGTTGTGTCATACGTGCTATTACTGTAATATACTAGTATAACCGATAGATAAACATTGGTCTGCGCATCCTCTAGAATACGGTAGACAGAAAGTTTGTCTTCCAGTTTAGCTATTAACTATTTTATTTCTGCTTAGCCTCTGGAATCACCATAAGGTTATTATTTCAGAGGATTAATGAGTTTGATATGTACGAATGTAAATAAAGTATGGTCTTGTACAGTTTAGTATTAGCAGACTGACATAAGTCACAATTGATTGTTTCATTCTTTTCTCTATATTCCATTTCTTCACCTTCATTTAGTTTAAATTCTTTTTAATCTTATTTTCATTTCTATCATAAAAGAATATGATCACTTCCTATGTCGGGTCCTGGAAACCATGAGTACATGAATGCCTTAACAGCATTCATGTACTTATTTTCAACCAAAAAATTATCTATCTGACTGATTTATCTGTTGGTCTTGTCCAATTATGTCTTATTCACTTATGATTCTTAAAAAATATATTCGTAATTAATAAATCCTTCTCTGGCAAAATTCAACCAACCAGCCTGTCTTCTCTTCAGTTTGTGTTCCCAATCCAAACTCATCCATTGTCTTTTCCTTTCACCCAATCTTTTCCTTCTCCCAACCACTGTATCCAATTCCCCATAATTATTTTACAGCAATCCTGTTCATTTTATAATAACTCCTCAATGTTATTGTAAATCTTTCCATTTATTCCTCTTTCAATTCCTTATTAGTATAATGTACTTCACCACTACTCAACTCTACTCTTCCCTCCCGTCTAAGCTCGCTCATCCCTACTATATCCATTTTATTTATTTTTACCTCTTCAAGTTTTCCAGCTTGCCTGATGACAATAATCTTTCTACATTACATGTACCTATTTTCTATGTTACTTTGTTTTTTCTATGACATTCCTTCTGCTATTACCCTGAAGATCCAAATGAAAAGTCATTTTACCTCTGGTATATTTAACAAAACAAGAAATCATCATGATGCTTTATTAAGAAAAAGTAATACAGTGGTATTCCCTTGCCCTCTATATCCTAATACCGTTGACTTCCTGTCGAATTCTTCCACCTTTAGGGGGCTATTTCTCATCCCTGGAATAATAGAGTGTCCCAAACCCCTACCGTTCAACTGCCCTCCAAAAAGATCATTGATAGTTCCTTATCCCGGTGTTTGGTCCCTTTACTTGTTAGCTGTTAGTATATTTCAACCAATTTTAATATTACAATTGTAGTCCCCCCCTCATATCACAAGAAGGTGAATTTCAGGATTTTCCCTCATGACATTTTAGGCATAATTGACATTTTTTATATTCTCTAATACTTTTAGAGAAGCTGAGTTTGATAAGACGATGAAAATTTCATCATTAAATAAATTAATATACATATAAATTATTGTAATTTAAATTATTTTAATGATGGAATATTAGAAATAAATGTATTTGTTTAATAATATTTGTAAAATAAATTATTTTTCAGTATTTAGAAATTATTTTGTTAATTTGATGAATTAAATCAGAGGCTCTTTAAATAAAAGACCCTCTGAATACGCTTGTAAACTGTTTATCATAAATCATAACAAATTTACACTTGTTGCTTGTTTTATTTATCATTCCCGGCTTTTGTGTCTTAATACTTATACAAACTATAATTTATTTTCATTACAAAATAAGTTACCTTGTGTATAGCTGACGTAGTTTAAACTTCTTATATATGTTTCACAATTCAAACAAAATTAAAAACTTTATAAGTTTAGAATACTTATTTCTCTTTAGAAAAACAACACAGTAAAATTCACTGAATATATTTTCATGTTACTGATTAATAGGTTTCATCTTTTTTATTATTGCTGTTACTCAAAATAATTTTCATAACAAAATAAATTGCTGCATTTTTTTATTATTATTACTTTTTTCCTGCACCCCTGGGTCAGATCGACATTCAAGCAATACTCAACCCAGGGGGGCAATAATTATTACACTGATAATGATGATTTAAACCTGATTTTAATCTGCTTTTGATGCTGAAAACGAATATGAACAGGGAACGGTCCTGGGGCCGCTGCTATGGTTGCTAGTTATAGATGATCTCCTGCACAGAATGTTCCCTGCTGGAGTTGAGGTTTTGGCATATGCAGATGATCTCGCTGTATTAGTTGATGGCAGGACGGTAATTGAGGTCCAAGAGAGGGCGAACGCGGCTACACAGATTATTAATGAGTGAATGATTTCTAGGGGTCTGCAGTTGTCATTGGAAAAATGTAGGTGTATCGCCTTCACTGGAAGAAGAGTACTGGATCCTATTACTATTTTCATTAATGGTAAAGTTATAGAAGAGGTGCATAGTTTGAAATACTTAGGAGTTACCTTCCAGAGGAATTGTAGATACACTGACCATATAAGTAACATATGTAGGAAGGCTGAAGCAATGGTAAAGAGTCTTAACATTATAATGGCAACGCAGAATGGCCCTAGACCATCAAAACGCAGATTGTTAGTGTCAACGATAGTATCCTCGTTGATGTATGCTGTTCCCACATGGAGTCACGCTATAGATATCAGGCGTAACAAGGAGAAATTAGCGAGGGTGCATAGGAGGACTCCTAGGTGTGGTGGCCGCGCATAGGACAGTGTCCTATGAAGCCCTTTGTGTTCTTGCCGGAGTACTGCCGATAGACCTCATCGCAAGATATAGAGTCGAAAGATCGAAGGGCAGAGCAGATCAAGAGGCCAAAGATGAAGTCAATACTACCTGGCTGAAGAGGTGGACTAATAGCGGTGTGGGTCGCCGGACAAGACAACTCATCCCGGAGATCGAACCATGGATAAGAAGAGGTTTTGGCGAGATGGATCACTTTTTAACACAATTTTTCACCGTGGTGTCTGAAAGGGGCATATAAAATAAAAGATTACTCTCAAATAGAGCATGGCCGACCTGCCATGCCAGTATATAGCTGGTAGGCGGGAAGGCCTATTTAAGTATAAAGACACTCCCCTGGGTGGCGTAATACCAACAAGTCGGTCCGGCCCAGGGGAGTTGAGAGAAAAAAAAAGGTCAAAACATGCAGCTGAAAACACAGCTGTGTTGTTTGTATTAAGCATTGGATTTAGGAATTAATTAATTTTATTCAGTCTTATAGCTGCCGTAAGTTTGTTAACAGTGTAGTGTCATAATGCCAACTAGGTAACAAGTTGATAAAACATGTCTTTTAAAATACTTTACTTAAAGTTGAAAAAAATTCGAAAGAAAATTATTTTAAAACATGTTTTTCCCGATTTCCATGGCGAATGGTAGCGTCTCAGCCTTTTATCCGGAGGTCCCAGGTTCAAATTCCAGTCAGGTATGGCATTAATTTTCATTTCATAAACTCATTGGTAGTTATACTCATTGTTAGTATAGATTCATTGTTACTTATTATGGTGAATTAATCATTAAAAAAGATTGTTTTAAAACATTTTCATGGTTTTTAATCATGGTTTTAATCCTTTCCGCATCCAAGATCAGTTAAGATCAAAGGAAAAACTTGTTTTAAAGCATGTTACATGTTACAGAACAGTTCACATTACATGATATTTTCAAGAAAAGCATGTTTAATCCCATGAAGGTTTTATTTTATTGTTGTTCACATTGCATCCTGTTCCCAGTGAATTCTTCATTGATGGTCACTGTTGTGCTAAATAGTCCTGAATTTTGTTTGTACTAAAATATCATGTGTTACTTATTGTGGTTTGTATTGAACTGTAAAATGAGAGTGGACAGAAGTTGATGTGTTCCATCTAGCTGTTATTTATAAGAGAGAAAAGATTCTGAAAACTTGAAAATATCTGAAAAAATTTAAGCATTTTAACATGATAATAAAGTAAGTCTCTCTCAATGTCTCTCAATTCTTAGTCCATTATTATTCAAGTTGAACAACATTATAAATATCTTCCATATGGCCTCTCTCTTCTTTGTTTTCAGACTCTTCTTCTGGAATCTGTTCATCATTCACAACACTTTTGTAAAAACTGAGTTTTGGTTTGTCCTCTCAATCGTTCCCGAAGTACAGTCGAAGCAGGTGCTTAACATTGATTTTCTTAGCAGAACTTACAATTATTCCAACTTTAATTTTTTCAATCAGATCACTATTTACATCCATTGTTGACTTGAAAACCTTTTTTGCAGATCCATAATCAATCATGTAGGCTGCTTCCCTTGAATAAGAGCTGAAGCTGTTGGAATATATCCTCGTGTGATTATGAATCGTTTGGTGGGAGTAAAACGAAAGAGCCAGTTACCTGAGGATTTCATTACAGTTTGGTGTGGAGTTTTCCAATCAAAAACTTTCAAGACATCTAGAAATTTTCAAAGCTGTTCCATGCTTTTCAAAAATATTATAGTATTCCTCAGGCTGTTTAACTGTTTCAATTTTGTTTAAGTCTCTTTAAAATAGTCCATATACTCGATCAGGTGGCACATATGAATGACCTGCGACTGGGAAAAATAACTTTAGTATTTTCCTTTTATCGTTTTCAGGAGAACGTTTTGTTAACCAATACATGAACATGAACATCAGACAAGGTTTATAACACAAACCTGGAAGGATACAATTTTGTTCGCCTCTTTGTGGACGGGCCGGTGGCCAGAACAAAAATTCAAATTCCAAATTTAAACCAAAGAAATGAAAATCATAAGTAAAGTAATAAGATTTTTTGAAATCATAAATCGATTTGAATTACTGTAAATTTACAATCAAGTGGATTCTAGACAATTTGTTTGATAGTAAGAGAACTTGTCTCATTAAAAGCAGTAAATATACCATTAGAAATAGTAGTTAGTTACTGTTGTTCAAAAATACAAATCCAGGTAAATTTATTGGAAATAATAAGTTCTCAAAGGTGTGATTCTTTACCTGAAATTGATACGTTTGTTCGTTATTTTACTGATAAATATGAAAAGAAAAATCCTTTACCTAGAATATCTGTTTTTTCTTTACTTATTATCATATATTGAATACCAATGGAGTATTATCTTACCTGATTATCTTTCTATTTTTGTTATGGTAAAATAAAGAGAAGCTATGAATAATGAATCAAAGGGAAACACTTTCTTCTACAGCAATCGGAAACGTAATAATCCAGACTTTTTGTATGTTACAAGCATTTCAGTTTGTTTTTTTCTCTATCTCCTTCTTTTCCTTAGTATGTCCGCTATACTTTCATCTTCGTTTTCTTTTTCTACACGACTTTCCTTCTAAAACAAGAAAACGCGACAGCCTTGTTGCTGAAATTTTCCTTTAACTTACTTAGAGCTTGTAATGCAAAAATTTCACCGTACTAAAAAATTAATACTAATAAAAATTCTAATTTTTCCTAAAAAAAATAAAATAAAAAATGTAGAATGATCTGTTTAAATAGTAAACACTCTATGCAGTAGGATGTTAAAAATTAATCGACTATAAAAAATACCCAAATTAATGTTTCTCTTTAAAACAAATACTCCTACCTAAACTGTAAATAGATTTTTATATGAGAGAAAATAATTAATTATTTTAATTTAAATAATTAAATTTTTAAATTAATTTTCAATATCGGTCGGGTGTAGGCGGGGTCCTCTTCGTCTTGGAGTCTTCGATCGGGTGCGAGCCGGATCCTCTTCCTCCTGGAGCCATCAATCGGACGCAATTTTTTTCAATTGGTGAACCGGGTCCTCTTCGTCCTGGAGTCTTCGATCGGTATGGGTCGATTCCTCTTCCAGACGGGTCGGGTGTGACCTGGGTCCTCTTCCGGATGGGTGCCAACAATACCCTCTGAAAATAAACCACATTAAAACATGAATGCTAAATATTCCGTTTTATCAAAATTTTTGTACAAACGGTTAATCATAATTTTTATTTCATATTAAACCAAAACTTTCTTATAATTAAAAACGAAACGTTACAGTTACGTTTCGATGGTATTTAACATTTGATCCTGCTTTTGTATTGAATTTACCTTAATGTATATTTATATAAAATTATTTACAAAATAAATCTTAAGGAAGATTGGTTTAAGAACATTAATAATTTATGTGTAAACCCTGAACACATTTTACAAAATAAAATGAAATATAGACGACTAAAAATATGACTGACATGCAGATATAAAAAAGCAGCCCGATTCAGTTTTTAAAAAAATATAATTTTTTTTATTTTACTTTAAAGTATTCTCTTTCCATTTGTAATTGTTGTAAATCTCAATACAAAGATTCTAAATAAAATATAGTTTACATTTTATTTTTAAATTATAGCCTCGGGCTGATCTAGTTGTGAAGTCATCGAAAATCAGTTATATTTAACACCTGATTTTCGAAGTCGAAGGTTCTGAGTTCCAAATAAAGGTTAGTTGGTTTTATAAGGATTTGAATACTACACAGTAGATAACGGTGTATTTTGGTGGTTGGGATTCAATTAACCACACATCTCAAAAATAGTCGGCCTAAATCTGTACAAGACTACACACCTCATTTACATATATGATCGCATATGATTGCTACGTACACATTAGGAAAATAAAAAATTATAGCCTAAAAAAAAAATTATTATAAAATCCCAGAAAAACAATTTTTTTACTAGATCGTGGATACCAGTGTTCTTTGGTGGTTGGGTTTCAATTAACCACACATATCAGGAATCGTCGACCTGAGACTGTGCAAGACAACGCTTCATTTACATTCATACATATCCTCATTCATCCTCTGAAGTAATACCTTACGGTGGTTCCGGAGGCTAAACAGAAAAAGAGAGAGGAAATCAAATTGAATGAAAAACATTGGATGTGTAAAAGAAAAATAATTAATATAATATTTTTATAATAAAATAAATAGTTAAAATATTCATGTAAATTATTAAAAATTGATTTAATTTGTAATAGTTTTTAAAATATAGTGTTAATATTAATTAATCTATATACTTAGAAATTGAATATGTAAATATTAATTTGTTTAACTCATCATGAGATATCAAATTTTTGAGTATTGAAATGCTAACAAACAATTGATTATATGCCAACAGTTTGTTTTTTCTGTAATATTCCCATTTCAACTTTTATAAATATATATATATTAAATAAAAAAGAATTTATAATAAATAATATTATTTCAAAAATATAATATTAAAACAAAAAAAAAATGAATAAACATTAATTCAGGAACAACAAAGTAAACAAAATAAATATAACTGAAATGGTAATTATGATTTTTTTAACAAAATAATATGCATTTAAAATATTTAGCGCCTAAAACGGTTTCATTTTCATTTTCTACAGATTCAAAATACTTTTCTGTTAAATTTTGTTCTGTTTGTTTTTAATAAAAATTCATTTGTGTTTTGTTTTTCATAGACTTTATTATATCGGTTCTCAGAATTAAATTCTCTAAAAGTTTTGATAATAAAATTTTCCCACTAATTATTGTACTTCGAACCTCTAAAAAAACGTTTTTCTTCACCGAATTTTTCTGTTTTACTTTGGATATCATGAAAACTATATAAAAGATACAGTTTTGAGACAGGATTTATTCGATTTTTTTCACATGAGAAAACAGATGAAATTATCAAGTTTACTCATATAACGCCGTCAAGATTTCAGTATGTTCTCATATCACCGGTGGAACTGTAATCCGGGCGAAATTTGTCGCTAGCCGGTTACTCAATGAAAAACGTTTTTTGATATATGTGAATAAACCTTTTTCCTTATCTCAAACCCTAAAATTAGTTCTCAAAATCATTTCCTATCCTCCTGGATCTCTGCATAATAAAATTATTAAATCTCTTACTTCATATTTCCATTTAATTATAATTGTATATATAGTAAATGCATATATGGTTGTATATATGTAATATATATATATATATATATTATATTGTGTGTGTGTGTGTGTGTGTGTGTGTGTGCGCGCCTGGTTGTTTTATTTTTAAATGATAATTCAATGTACAATTAAAGCCTGAAAAATGTTCAAAATAGCCTTTATAAGCCTTTTTATATAGCGTTTTATATAGCCTTTTGGCTTTTTATATAGCCTTATGGCTTTTTATATAGCCTTTTTTCATTTTTCTCTATTTTATAATTTACTATTTTTATTAGATGATATATTTTAACAGTTTATTAGTAGTAAAGTTTAGTATAATTTTTAAGTATATGCAGATACCTTTTTTAATAACATTTTTCATTATCCGTCATAATTAATCTTTCCATTATTTTTATCATTGTTAGTAACTTTTTGATGAATATTTATAAATATTTAAATCATATTCCATTTATAGTTTCCCCTAAAAGAAAAACCAAAAAATATTACCCTAAAACATAGCTTTTACCTTAAGAAACTTGCTTACAAGAATTTTTTTTTTTTTTAAGGCGAAACCGGCTACTAATTGTAAACATTTAGCTAGAATTATGAAAAACGAACAAAGAATAGTTAAACAGGTTTTCTTTTTTTACAAGCATTTTTTTCAGGATACAGTAAAAGTTAGTCAGTGATGTGGAATTTAATATTTCTTATACATTTTATGTTGGGTGCCTGCGTAGGCTATATGAAATTGTGACTTTAATGGTCTTCTCTTTGTTAAGACTAACTGGCACCCCAGTACAACATAAAATGTAAAAGTAACATTAAATTTCACATCCCTGACTAAAAATATCCGTAAGAAGAGTACGTAAAAGTTGTTTAACTATTTTTTGTTAGTTTTTCATAATTATTCTAGGCAGATGTGTACAATAGCCGCGATGCATTCCTGCTCCCTTTTGCTGAGCACATTTTTCTCTTTTATCTGGATAACGATGAATTTAAAAAAAAAATCACAAAAGGTAAAAGATGTTTCTGTGTAGTTTTATGGAATACCATCTTTAAAATTTGAAAACAGCGTAATGTATGTGGTAAGACCCCCCCCCCCCCCCCACCGTTCTAATAAACATTTAAGATAGCCTATGTTAGTCTACTTCCAAACCGAAGACCTGTTAGTACCCAAAGGATGGATTATAATTGATTGGATCCATGAAGCTACAGAAGGGAACAAACAAACATAACAGTTAAATACATTACCACTTCTCCTATGGACGTAGTCGGGTAAAAAAACGGCAATTACTCTTTATATATACATAGGATAATTAGTATTCTTTATAATTTTCTTCTTTTTTTAATTGAACATCAACTATTTATTTTGCATCTGAAAAACAAAACAAAATGTTTTATAACTGAAATTAAAATGTTGGTTATATATAACATAAATATTACTCAAATACCTTTTTACAATGTTTTTCCTTTCAAATTTTGTAAAATTTAAATACTACCACTTCCAATATACATTTTTTTAAAATGTTTTTAATTTTTAATTCGGTTAAGAATTTTTACTGCTGCTCAACATATTTAATACCTGGAAAAAACTTTTTAATAAATCCTACTACGCGAAAATAAAAATATACATCTATAGTTAAGTAGCATGTCTCCTATCTTATAATTCAGTAACAATAAAATAACAGTAAATAATAGTAATACATAAATAAAATGATAGTACTCGTAATAATATTTATTGACTGTTTACATCATTATTTATCCCCCCTGAAGCTGGATTCGCAGCTTTTATAGTTTCAAGTTTTTACAACCAAACGAAATTTCATATTGAAATCAATTTACGTTTATATAATGTTTTTAAATCATAATTATGTACATAACACATGGAAAAGATTATTTCAAAAATAGCCTGAAAAAGTTTGTTTATTGAGAAATGAATTGTTTTATTATCTATAAAGTAATATAGATTTAATCTTTAAATATTTTGTAAATGATATAAAAACTACAAACAAAATTCATAAAATAAAATTGAAGAGTAATTTTCATATTCTTACTAATATTTTTACATTATTTTTTTTTATCCTGCCATCGTGGTCATTATTTTTATATTATTCTTTATAAATTTGGATTATAATTTTATATCAATTTTATTTAACAGTAAATATATGCTTTGTACCTAAAAAACCTTTTAAAAAATTATTATACATTAACTAATCACTATTTTTTTCTTTTCGATTTTGGTCTCTGAAAGGGCACGTTCCAATGCTCTTACAAAGAAAAATAATCTTCGTTTTTTCACTATTTTAATATATACGTTATTAAATATTTTAAGCTATCCTAAAATTTTGAAAAATGTTGAAAAATATAAAATAAGCATACACCTTTATTTACTGTTACTCATTATATTGAGTAACTCATTATAATTGAGCCTTTTAAATGAAAAACATCTACTGTTAACAAGATGGCTGATAACGTATGTGGTATTTAATTCGATAGAATAAATACACATAAATTTATAATTTCATAAATTCAAGAATTTATGTCTATGATTACTTTCTTACTGATTTTTCGAAGGAAACTACGGTATTTTTTCGGTCTTGCATGGTGGGAGTGGAAAGTTGAAAATGGAATTTATTTACATTTTGAGATATGAGAAGTAGGAAAATACCATTCACTGATATTTAAGTTTCCTTATACATTTACAGTATACATATACATAGGCCTATGCATAAAATGTTGTGACGTGAAAATTTCCAAAACTACTAGATCAATTTTCTTGAAATTTATTTATACTGTAGTCGTTTATGTAAAGTTGTATATTTAAAGGTCTTATAAAGATTGGTTGAGTCGTTCTTGAGTTATGCTTAATTTAATTCTCCAATTTCGTGGCTCAAAAATCTCCGAAACTACTTAACCAGTTTCGTTGAAATTTATGTATGCTGTAGTAGTATATCTGAAGTTGTGCATGTGAAAATGCGATAAAGATAGGTTGAGTCGTTCTTCAGTTACGCTCATTTTAAGGTAAATTTGAGCGCGGCAAGTTAGAAATGTGGGGTTCGTTTTGATGCTACAGGTTTGAACGTCAAGTTTAATTTTATAAATGTTTTAAGTATTTACAATAGACAGCAGCACAAGAGTTTTAATTGACTAAAACTAAAATATAAACATAAATATTTGAATAAATCATTTTAAAAATCGTATTTATTTTATATAGAAAATAGAATAATATTTTTTTTTAATTATTTCATTAAATTACGGTTGTAATAATTTAATTTTGATTATAAACAGAAAATATATTTTAATATTAAAATAAATTATACCTTTTAGTTTTTCATTTTTTGTAAAAGTTTAGATTAGAATTACTTTCAAAGGAAAAATAAAATTACGAAAAGTCGGTCTTCTTGAACAAAACTGGGCAAGAATTGTTTTAAATTCTTTCATCGATTTGAATCTTTATTCCCCCACTCTTTTTTAAATTTATGTTCAAAATATTTCCCATCTATAGGAAATATTTTTAAGTTTTGGAATCTTTCAGTAAAATAGGAGAAAAAGAATGAAAATGCTAATTAAAGTTTATTACACGTATGGAACATGTTCAGCGTTCGTATTTTTTTATATAATATATAAAATTTCCAATCAAATACGTATTTATTTATTCTTTTTCCAGCATATAACAGTCCCTACACCCAATTAAAAATACCCTAATTTTTTTTATGAAGGATGAAAGTGAGAAAACGCCAAGTTTGATTGGTATTCAAACCCAGAACCTTTGAAATGAAAAATAATGACGATATTTTTATACATCTCCATAAATAGATATATATATATATATATATATATATATATATATACATATATATAAAATCAATATGAATGCACGTACGATCTTAATCAATTATCCAGTAAATCTGCTCGTTTGAACCGGTTCTGTTTAGTACTAATGGGTCAGCATAACGATCATCTTTGTATTCAATACATCTACGCGAACCCAAGCGGCTATCCAAGAATAGTCCACCAATCAAACTGGAACTGCCCAGACATTAAAGTACAGTCGAATCAGATTAACCGTGATACTCGATAAAGTGCAACAGTTACTAAGTGCAACCGTTCGGTTGCACTTAGAATTACAAAAGTAGTATAAAATAGACCGTCCTTACCGAGTCAAACTTAATATCCCCGAATTCATCAATTAAACTATACTACGTAAATGAATGGAGAGGCTAAAAAAGCATTGTTAACAGTATCGTCAAAACCAATAAGAGAGTTCTGTACCTACGCATTCAGAAGCAGAAAACATAATTTGCACGATCCCAAATACCTCCATCTTCACTGTAACCGATTTTTATGAAATGAAAATATTTTTGTAAAAAAAGGATCAAGATATTAAATTTTTTTTTAACTACATCCCAAAATTATTTATTTATTATCAAACATGACAAAGTAGAGTCTAATTTATGTCAGACAAGAGAAAAATATCAAAAATGGAAAAGCAAATCTAGTAATATGTATCTTTTAAAACAATTTTGTGAAAATCACAGAATTGTAAAATATTCTATAAGCCCAAGGATCAACAATCACCGTAAGCGTCTATGCGAAATTTTAGAAAACTTCCTCGATTTTTATATTTTGGTTAACCTACAATGCAGTAAGTAAAATTATTTTCATTCATCCTCTTCAAGGAGTGTTATACAATTTTCATGAAAATAATACCCGTTCTGTTTCCTTAAAGAGTATTCATACTCGTTTTCACCTTTTCATGAACTAGCTAGCAGACAATTAATATTTATAGTGTGTTGATATTCAGTGCGTTTTAATTATTTCCAGGAATACGTAAAAAAATAAAACTTTAATAATGAAAATGTTTAAGGAGATGATTTTAAGGGATGTTACAGTATTTTGTGTGAAGTTTTTTCTTTTTAAACCCAGTAAAACTTCATTTTCCTTAAATGAATAACTTTAGGTTTTTGATTTTTAAATTACCTGACACGTTTAATTTTAATAATAATCATACTGTTTCTTCTTTAAAGATACATTATACTAAACACCTAAATCAAACAATATAAATTTTATATGCTTTTTTTTAATTTGTACGTTGAATAAAGAGGATACATTTTGGAATTTTATATTATTTTCCTATATCATATAAAATATTCTCGCGTGTTCGCGGTTCGACAAGGATATTGAGAGACTATCAAACGTAAAAATTTCTTACAAGTCCAATTTGTAACCCTAAAGACATATAAGCAGAATCAATAATAATAATAATAATCATAAAATAATGACAATACGTATGTATAACATAAAAATAGTAATTCAAATAAAAATAACAAGATTTTTTTTAACGACAGTTAAATTATAAATATCAGAATACAGTGCGATTTACTAAAGACTTATAATGACAGATAGAAACTAATATTGGATTAACAAGATAACATTAGAAATCTAAATTTCATACAATTCAGTTTTTGCACGTATAATTACTTTTACTATTTACACGAGTATCAGAACTACCTTATGAATGAATATAATACTGTCACTTTCACTACTGTTTATCCATAACTCACCGAACAACTTCCTGTATTCATCCACTTTCCACGCTGGAATACACGCTCAGTGATATCGCAGTCACCGCAACCGGGTCGAACTCAGGCTTGAGAAACTATACCGTTATCTCTTGTTATCACGACTACATCGAACATGGCCTCGCAGAACTACTCATCATCTCCGCTGGTCCCTGACAGTATTTATATCCCCTGGCCTGCAGAACCAGTACCCGCCTCATCTCTTTAACTGTTGAAGCGTAATAATTCTCATCGTTCGCGTCCTTACGTTTTTTCTGTAGGTTCTCATTCTGGTCCGTAACCCGTCTGGTCAAATAATAGCTTTAGGAGATGCCATTGTCTGCATTACAAAGAACAGACTGTTAAACGGACCTGTTAGTCTGAAAGAAGAATCCCTTTCAGTTCCTTCTGGATTCTTCTTATTATTTTTTTCTCTTTATATCTTTTCTTTCATTATTATTTTCCTTCTTAATTGTAAGAAATCCGTTACCCTCATTCGTTACACTGGTTCTGTTATAATACTATGATTTCATAAATTAGGTTCTTTTTTATAATAAAATATGTGCGGTGTTGAAAAGTAATCTTTTTCTTTAAACATGAGTGATTATAAAATAAAAATTTGCAATAAAATATGACAATACTTATTAACATTTATGGAAAAGATGAAATATGAGCAGGAAAATTTTGATACAGTAAAAGTTTGAAAGTTTGATCCAATAAAATAATCTTTCGCCTAAGTAAATTGACACAATTTTCTTTCACCGCTTACAACAGATTTTCAAAATATTTTTGGCATATATAATTATATAAAGTGTTTTTATTTGAAGAAGATGAAGTGAATAATATATATGTATATATACGTAAAATTGTTAATAGTTTTTAAGAGTATTGCAATATGATTTCCTTAAAATATATTCATAATAGCAATTTACAAGACAGTTAAAAGGATTTTGATGCGAGAGAAATTTAATTCGATTTGTATCAGCTTGAAAGGAAGTGTGGTAATATTATTTTAATGAAGGTAAAAGTACTTTTTAATAAAATTTTCAAAGTAACAAAATCTATCGCTAAAGTTGATTTTACGCTTTTATAATTCACTTACAAATGAAGAATAGGTAATACTAACATTAAAACTTTGCTTTTTTGATCAGCCATCAATTATTTATTTCATTAACTTAGACGCAGAATTTAATCAAATATTAAGGCGTATCCTCTATGTAATTTTACTTATTTTTTGGAATATTTTTACGTTCTCATCTGCTTTAATATATTACAAAATATTCCTCGCTCAGTTTCTGACCTTCTCACGAATATATGTTTACTTTCAAGACTCTGAAATTCTCTGATTCAAAACTATTAAAATTCTGACTACTGTAGGTCACTTGATTTCAGCATCCTCCTTATTATGATGAATATTATTGATTTTTTTTTTAAATTAGACAATTTAGTGCAGTCCTAAGTTTTGGTAAGGAACATGTAATATTTTGAAAATTTTTTAAATGAAAAGTATTGAGAATTGCCTTTTGCATTTGATTCTCCACTAATAACGGTTAAAGTGCTGGACTATCCTCTTTAAGAGTTCAGAATTGAAGAAAACACACGTTTACAAGGCACAATAGTAAGATAGAGTATTAAATCAATTTCAAGTATAGTACAAGTATTATATCTCGGCTACACAAAAAAAGGGGGATAAAGGTTATACGTGAAACCACAGAGTTCTTTTTTGATACAATTATGAAAAGTATAAGTTGAAGAAATTACTAGTATAATGAATAATTTCCAGATTTAGATAAGAGATCAAATACTCTTACAACTAAGTAAATACATATACAATAAATTGGATATGAAGCGGGTTTCCGCAAAGTTTATAATACTGTTGATAATATTTTTAATTTGATAAATAAGTTAAGTTAAGAACGGTAAGAAGGAGCAGGAGACTCTATTGTGTATTTCTGTTCAACTTTTGATTCGCTGATCAGATATTCTTGTATTAAAAATTACACAATGTCGGTATTTAGATAAAGTTTATAAGCATTTTGAAAAGGTTGTATAATGACACGTGATTGTCGGTTTGGGGTAAGCAAGGATTAACTGGTAGTTTTCGTGATCTCACTAATTATTTAGGTGTTGGGTTTGGATAGATATTGTAAATCTAAAATGTTTATTATTTGCCGAGATGTCTTTATTATTGTAGCAGAACCAAAATCATTTCATAATTTGGTTAAAAGGCTTGACGAGTACAATAAAATTTGAGATATGAATGTAATGAAAGTAATTGTTTTTAGGAAGGGTCGGAAAATTTCAATAAATGAACGATAATATTATAAGGGGAAATTGATTTAAGTTGTTAACTATTACCAAATTTGATAGTTAGACTTATTCCTCAGCTGAGTTTTAAATAAAATTTAAGAGATAAGATAAAAAGGGAGAGATTTATTAAACACATCTTGTGAGACGTGTCCAGCAAGTTAAAATCTTAAAATAGATTAAAAAACCCTGTTTTTTTTTAAATAAAAGGAGATACTGTTTTCAGCTACGTATGTATTAACATTTTCCAAATAAAGCAGGGGCGTGTATGAATTATCCTACAAAGACCGGGAGGGGGGAGTGTATAAGACAATTTGATGAAGTGGAGCAATTTCAGAGGTTTTTTATAAAGAGACTGTATGCTCTTTTTCTATACATTCAAAATAATTATGTATCTGTTTAGTGACTGATAAAAAATTAATATTTTTGGGGATTCATTTATTATAATTAATTTTAGAATTACACGATTAGTCTATGAAGATTGACTACTTACTGACATGATGAAGTTACTTAAGGACTTTTCATTCTTCAGTTATCCATGTACGCTCACGCGCTCGTGTGTGTGTGTGTGTGTGTGTGTGTGTGTGTGTGTGTTTGGTTTTTTAAATATGTTACAGCAAGCGTAATAAAATTATTACTTAATTATTATTTAGAGTTATAATAAAAAAGGAGAATATTTTAAATATGTTTTTACGAATTAATATAATTTTCACACCTGATAATGTTCGTTTATTAATTTCTGACGACGTAAAGTGCTCATATTATCGTAATATAAATGCATTTAAGTAAAATATCTCTGAAGATTTCATTTATCCTTGATCTTCCGAAACGGAAGGTTTAGCATGTCAAGGATAAACGACACAGATTTAAATGCCCATGAAGATAAGTTCTAAAAAATACGAAAGTTTATTCCGTAAAGAAGAAAAATACCCATTATTAAAAAAATATATTTCTACGAGTGGTGACAGTATATGTAATTGATTCTTTCCCAAAAAATGAGATACATTAATCTGTTCTTTTGATGTATGTTTTCCAGTCTTTCTATGAGTATGACGCTTGGAATAAATCTGATATATAATTAGCATAAATCAGTTTAATTCCTTTCTTCGGCAGTAATGATTTTATAATCGTTGGTGAGCATAGTGAAGCTGGTGCTTTTAAGACTGAATATTTCCTTTAGCTCAAAATGCTGTGTATGCTGATATGCATCAATATATTTGACTTATTGAAGAAACAAAAGCAATTACATCATTATTGATTTTCTTTAATAAGGCTAATATGGAATGTTTTTATTCTTGCTAATGATTGTGCCATCTTCGTGACTGATGCTTGGTAACCGCCAACCGGTTGATGTGGCTCCAAGCAAAATTAAAAAAAAAGCGAAAAACCGTGTGTTTTCTCTGTAAATAAACCGTCGTTTTTTCGAGCGTCTAACGTGTTGTAAATTTCTTATTGATTTAAAAAAAGATTTCATAAAGGTAATAGTTTTTTTGAAAAATCTTTATAAGTCATTAAATTTTATACACTATGAATATCTATTCCGTAATTAGTAACTCCTGTGTTGTCACCAAGCATTAGTAATTACAAAGATGTTATCTAAATAATTGTAATAATTGATGAATTATTTGATCAAATATTACTTGATGAAAATCCATTTTGACAAAAGAAAACGAGCAAATATACATATTTGTTCATTTTAAATAATTGTAGCTCAAATAATGTAGGATTACCCGTCACCTAAAAACTACCTACGTATCTCTCTCCGGAACTTTGGTGCAATATGGAAGAAAAAAGATACTTATCAGACCGAGTTAAATTAATTGTATCACTAACTGTTTAGTTTATGTTAATTTATATTCATATTTATATGTTAATTATTTATAATTCAGCTTTTTAACGTTTACGGTATGAAATTTACACCTTTGGAAAAGTAAAATTACTTCCAAAACTACAAAATTTAATTTTTCCGTGTTACGTCATCCACTGGGTGGTAACTTCAATTATTCTTGCTGTAAACGAATTTGAATTTAGTCTTGTAACGTCATTAAAATCGTTAAAGAATTCTTGAATAAAATTTTAGTTCTTATAATTTAGATTTATTGACAAAAATATGAATAGATCTTTAATTCTAATGAGCGGAATAGCGTACACTTCACATGAATCAAGATCTAGCAGTGTAATTGCTTTGAATATTAATACAGTTAGAAAGAGTATTATCATATTAAGCTGTTCATTCTAAGAGATACTTATGAAAAGGCTTAATTCAATAAGCAGTAAGATATTGAGCATCAAACTAAATCTGCTTTTATATTTCGTTCAAATTAACTTGAAGAATAATATTAGAACTACGTAAAATGTTTTGAAGTGTGCTTAGCAAGTTTTATTATACGTATACCTCAGATTAATTGGATGAATTAATTTCTTTCTATTTTGTATTTTATCCGGACCAACGATAAACAAGTATAATAATCAGAACTTCGTCTTCTATAACTTACATAATAAGTAAATAACAAACTATATTACTGATCAAACAAAGAACAACTACTCTAACCAAAACTTCGATTAGAATTAACTCCCTCTCAGTTAACAACATCCTCTTTTGATAAGGTATGAATTGAATGCATCTCAGTATCGTTACATTCATTCATTTATACGCGGTAATCTATTTAAAATAAGTGAATGCAAGCACTTATTCCTTAATTACTCTATTAGAACCAATTTATAATTTAAATCTATCAAATATTTACAAGTAGATTATAATTACGTACACTTGAATTTTAAGAAATTTAACTAAATAACAAATTCGACTTACGATGTAATTTTGTAAATTTTTATGGATAGAAAAAATAACAATAAATTTGTCTAGAAATTTATATACTGAAAATTTTCTGCAACACAATATAGTCCAAAAAATTTTTAAAATTACGATAAACTTTGGTAGGTAAGACAAATACTTAACTTATATATGCTTAACTAATAAATAATTGTACGAAAAACAGATTTATTTTTTAACTTAGAATATATTATCGTGTAATTGAGTAAGGTAATCTAATAAGAAGCGTCATGAAGTGGCAGATAAAAAAAGACTGGCAAGTTTTTTTTAGTTTTAGCGGGATTTATAGGCACCCTTGAAACTTAAATTTTGATACCAGAAATTTTATAGCCTTTAGAATCCGAGACAGCTCGAAAATTTCAAAATCTTTTCGCTAATTGGGAGGTATTTGTGAAACTCAGGAAGTAAAATGCAAAGAGAACTGTCGCCGGAGAGTTTCAATTCACAATAGCTTCCGACCCAATGGCGAAACCCAAAATTTGGACCTTTCTCTAAATTTAATTTACTGTACTTTGTACAGTAAATACCTACGACGAAATTTGACTCAAATGGGAAAATTTTACCGCCAAAAGAATATCGACCGATGATTTATTTAAAATTTCAGTGTAAATTAAGGTGTAACCAAATTTTAAATTAACTAATATTTAGTTTAAAACAAAGGAAGATTAGTTCAATTCGGATTATTTAGTCCTGATATGACGAGTTTTATTTCTAGTATAAGTCTAAAATGAACGTCTTTTATAGTGTTAAAGAAAGGGTAGATGAATATACAAAATGTTCGTATATCAGTTGCTGGTTCTTTTCCGTGAGTATAACAACTGCGAATCAACTAGAAAACTTTTTGATAATTAGTAAATCATCTTCAAATGTAGAGTAAGGAAGTAATTTTGGTCACTAATAAATTAGACTGTATAGCCTTGTGTAAATAATCATTTGTAAATAAATAGTGTGTAAATATAAAAATACAATATGAAGTGTGTTTATAGATACCTGTACCTTGTTTTATTATTGTTAATTTTCTGTAATCACTAGGTCATGGTAAAGGTCCTCGGCAAGTGGTTCCCCTCAAATTTACGTATTGTTCTAACTTAGGTAATGGGTCATGTTTATTCTTGAATCGTATCGTATTGTATTTACAGAAATGCCGAACGGAATATTGTGGTGAGAGGAAGAGTCGTAAGTTGTCATGGACACGCGGCAGGAGTACTGTATATTTGCACGAAGTGCAAATAACAAGAGTCACACAAATCTTGACGTTTACCTAGAGCGCTTGAATAAATATGACACCTTTGGATATCCACCCGAGGTCCATACAGTGATAAGAGGTTTATTCGACTTAAAATTACAAATTGTGTGCAAAACGTTTATGCGACATATTGAAAAATCGGTTTTAACATTATGCGAATTATTTTTAGTTACCAGAAACCAATTATTAGTATAACGAAAAGTAACTGAATGTAGATGAAAAGCTAGATAAATACAAATCAAAAAAATTAGTTTATTTTTATATTTCACAATATATACTATGGTTTTTCTTTTTATTTTATAGAAATTTTTATTTTTACTGTTTTGTAATATTCAAAACTATTTCCAAAATTAATCATAGGTTTTCAATAAGTTTATTTGGTTAAGTAAAACTGCATTTGTTTTGTATTTCGTTGAGCATTCTACTAAAATAATCACGCTTTAAATAATTTTATTTTTAATGTTCTATTTACTCTATCAAAAAAAAGAAAAAGTTTTATACTTCTAAATTTTATAATAAAAATGTTTTTTCAACCCTTATCAAGCAACATGTTTACGGTAAATGCTAATAAATAGTGAAAAAATGAATGCCAGTAAATTAGTTGGACACAAAACTAAGTGCAGTTTCATTCACACTCACCAGCAATGAATTGTGTAGGTTTTGTTACTGTGTTCTCTTATCTAGACTATGAATCTGAACAAAATATTAGCCTATTTTTTCCCCTTTTAACTATTTATAATTTAATTTATTAATTGTAGTGGACGTTGACCTCCTGGTATGTTTATACTTTCTCGTAGGGTGTTACCTTGTAAGCCGTAAAGAATACAATGATTCCTCAGCTAAGCTTTAACATTAATCTTTCTATCTCTTTATTAGCCTTTAGTATATTTTAATCTTGATTATTGTACACAAATAAAATTTATGGACATTTTTGTAAGCTTGTAACATTTTTTGAAAGATATCAGAAACTTACTTTTATGACTGCTTTTCAAGTAACAGATTTTTAGTCAGAGGCCTAATTTTGACAGATTTAGTAAATTTGTAGTAAGTTAATTACAAACCGTCTTAGAAGACAAAAAAGCTGAGTATTGCTTTGGAGCTGCTACTGGAGTATAAGGTCGTGCAGGAGCCCATACGACTACTAAATTTGTGTCTATAACTGTTATAAGTTGTTAAATTTACCCTATAGTCGCTCTATAGTTGTTATTTAATATAAAATATTTCCTACGCAAATATTGTGTTTAATATATAGCCATAAAAAGTGAAAATATAAATATACAAAATATATGCACTTAAATTACAAAAAATCTTGTGTGTACTTATGTACGCAAGTAAGAAGTTATACTTCTTTGGCGTGATTAAAAAAAGATTTTTTTTATGCATTCAAACAAATTTAAACTGAGTCAACCGATCGATATACGTTGTAAACTATTGTTGTCATATAACAAAGTTCATCGAATATATTTCGGTTAGTTTAGTTCCCCATTAATTCTTCGGATGACGATTGAATAGGCACGAGGTTTATCAGCGGCTTATGATATGAAAAATATGATACAAATAGTTTTATTTTATAATAGTGTATTTTATCAAAAATGTTGTTTTTGGTAAATCTGATGTACATTATTTTCTCGTTATTAAAAAATATAACTTTACTCATAAAAAATAATGCTTACATAAATATAACCTCAAATCTTGATACACAATTTCACAAAAAGATAAATATAAGCTGCAATATAAATAAAGTTTTATGAATATGAACAATAATATTCACAATTTAAAATATCCGTGTTCAGAAATTCGTGTATATTAATACATATATAAACATATATATTTATTACGGCTCAATATCTGTTATGTTTACAACACGTGCTAATCACTTAATTGCATTGAAGGACTGACTAAATTAGACACTACACGCATGTGGGTCCAAACTGATCCAACTGGGCCTGCGCAAATCTTCATGGTGTGTTACATCGGCGCGCGCAACTTCCGTAACTTGCTGAAAATACACTCTGATCAGTTTCTCCTAACGCGCCAAAAGAAGTATAACTTCAAAAATAAAATTAAAATAAAAAAATGTAAAAACAAGGGGAAAAAATAAATATTAGTGAGAAGTAAAAAAATTATATAAAATACAGCAAAAATGAAGTAAGATAAAACTAATAGAAATATTAAACAAATGAAACAATTTTTTGTATGCGATATCGCCGGTAATCTTATTTACATAATTAATACATCTATTATCAGTATGCCATGAATATCATCGGTTTCTCTTTTTTTTTATTAATTAATACAGGTTTTAAACATAAATCAAGTATTCATAAAAAAATTTCAAACAATATTTCATGGTTTTTTTTTTTTTTTATGTCTCTAGGGTCTAGGAAATGATTACCTGCATAACTGTCAGCATGTTTTACTGTGTACAGTTAACCTCGTTTCACTGTTTACCCCATGACTAGTAACTTCCTACGAATTTAAAAAATGTCTAGGGAAATTAAAACGTTTAAAAATATGTGTGAGTTCGTACTTGCGTGTGTGCTTATTCGTTCGTTGGTTTATTTGGTTGTTTGTATAATAAAATTAATTTTAATGTAAAAGACACGCAAGACAATGACAAGAGCTAACATTCCACAAAATAAAATTTCCCCGTACGTATCGCATTTTCTTACAAAATATGCCTACATTACTGTACTTTTCCGGCTATTGAAAAGATCTTAAAATTTGGCCCTTCCTAAAAAATAAAATTAAACTTTTTTTTTTTTTATACTTCAACTTCTTATTTTTTTTTTTTATTTTTTAATCCAAAGAAAAATAATAATAATAATAACGATTCAATAATTATCTGTTAAACCAATAAAAAGTTGTAAAACAATAAAGAAATTTCATGGTCGTAGGCGAGTAGGAACCTCCAACCGCTGTTGACTTATAAAGTAACATAGAGAGAATTACACACATGCGCGCGCGCGCACACAACACACAACACACACACATACACACAAATTTTCTTAACAAGATTTTAGTAATGTTTAATCAAAATTTCAGTATTGCTCATTTTAATACTATTGACCTCAAAATATCGAGAAACAAAAATGAGGAGATGTCAATCTCTACCAATGGTTTTTTTTTTAGGTTGTAAATGTTATACTATAGTTTAAAACCAAGAGCTTGCTGAAAATAGTGTAAATGTTTGTTTATTGAAAGGAAATTCAGTAATTTAGGCTACATAGATACTGGAGAAATTATACAACGGTAAAGAAATTTGTTTATAAAAAAAAGAAAATTTAAACAGATTTAATATTCGTAAATGCAGTTCTTAATATCATCACTGTAATTATTATCAGCTATTCTTATAAAATTAGCATTCAAAAGAATTGTGCAGATACTGAATGACTTGTACAATTAAGGAAAAATTTTAATTAACAAACATATGAAGCTTATTAAACATTGCAGCGGAGGTAATCAGAATAATTAACTAGTTGGTTAATTAGACAGTGCCTAATTGCTTTAGTTACCCTGAGAAAAAGTACAGTAATTAGACCTTTTATAACTGTTCTAATCTAAAAAATACTAAACTCCATATGGTTTTTTAAACAATGTTAAGACGTTAGTTTAGTATGATTGAATTGTTGAAACCATTATTTTTTTTTTTTTTTTTACTTTTGAAATTAGAATTCATGACATAAACTCTAATCTGGTGCGTAGGAATAAGATGTGGAATTGTTTTAACAAAAGAAAAATGCAATGCTAGATTGAGAATCGACCTAGGACCCTCCAGGTAAAATGCAGAGACGCAACCATTATTTTAACGTAAACACTTCGCCACTGTGATCGGCAAATTATGATTGAGATGGTTTCAAGGAAATATTTTCTCTTTAAGTCAATTTTATGAAGTCAAGAAAAGTAATAAATGTTGGGAAAACATTCAAAAATATTTCACGCTTGACGTTATAATTTAGATATTAAATCTTCCTTGGCCTGCCTCCTTTCACTCTTGCCAGTTTCCTTATTCTCGTTTGTTGAGGACTGATGTTAGACGTAAATAAAAATTAGTATATAGTGTAATTTGAACATATTAACGAGATTTGATTAAATGTGTATTAAATTGTTAATTTTGGAGTGATTTTTTTTTGCAGTTTTACCATTTATTTTTCAACAAAAGTTTTGAGTCCCAATCAAAATAAAAATTTCTATGTCAAAAAATATGATTTTTTTTTAAACAAATAAACTATTTTCTAATTAAAAGCAATATTTTTTTGTTTTAATTTCAATATTATTTAATTATTAATTATTAATTTTTAATTATTTATTATTAATTTCAATATTTTTTTGTTTAAAAAAATATTTGTCGTTAATGTTTTAATTATTTAAATTCACCATCGTCCAAAATAACATTTCAGTTATACACCAAAAAACATTTTTTTTTTACCAAAAAAATAAATCTTTTGAGTCAAAATCAACACACAATAGTTCTTTATTTACAATAAACCTGTTAATTGCAACTTTAAAAACCGATGAAACATTTCTAGTAAGAACCTTTTTAGCGCATTAACCATAGCTCTTCCAGTACTGCTCAATATTTTTGTCAGAATAATAGAACTTACATAATTAGTTACACTTTCTTTAAGAAGATAAATTGGATTAAGATTTTGTTTTAACCAAGAATTGCACTCAGTAAAATTGTGAAGGATATTTTACGCTCACTGAATACTGAAAAAATTAACTGCAGATATATTACATAAATCGTGCTTCAGTCATTATCAAATAATGATTTTATAAGGGTAAAGATTACTGTAATATTTTAACCAATATTACACGGTACACATAGAAGTACATCCGTTACCCATTTCAACATGGAATTATAACTGAAAGATACATAATGTTAACAATCTCTCTAAGTTAAAGTTGTATAAAATATAACATTTATGATGCTATTCCTAATTAATTTTGAAATTTGTATATATTTTAATTTGTAATTTAGTCGGTTTGACGATATTCTCTATTCCTTTATATTTGACGTAAAACTTTTAACTCAATTTTAATATTCAACATCCTCATTCTGAATTATGATATCACTTACATTACAATTTTTCTTTTCCCTTACGTTTTTCTACGCTGTATACATTCAACTAATACCAAATTAACTAAACCTAGATCTATCTACCTAGTTCTTTCTAAAGGATTCTACCACCACCTATTTAAGGCGGTGGTTTAACGAACCGCCAAAAACATTCTTCTTAAAATATATAAATGAATATATACATATTACATATATATATAAAAGAATATGTGAATTATAACTGGAATACAGTTATAATTACTTAAGCTATAATATAACCCAACACGGGTTGAAAAACCATAAATAATGACAAAAAACCCAACCTAGAAAAACCCTCCCTTTTGGGCTACTCAAAGACCAAATGGAAAGGTTTTAAACCATCCAAACAAGAAAACAATTCTTTGGCTAAATAATCTGTCCATTTTACAGATTATTCTGTTGCTTTTTTTACTTGTAGCATCAAATATCTCTTTGAGGATAGGCTGTGTTTTTCTGTCATAATCTTATTTTTCTTATTCCCGTGAGTGGTTTATAATCAACACCCAGCACAAATTACTGGAAATAAACTGATGAAAATTTGTATACACGTTCTTCTTACATTTTAAGTACGGTTTAAACCTAAGAATTGATTTTTGAAATTCGAGTTTAAAGGGTTAAAATCGAGTAACAATGAAATTTACTACTTCTTTTTTTTAATTTCTCTGTAACAAATGTAGATATCTACTTGTGTAGATTTTTGGTGTGTGTAATCTTCATGTGAATATCTAAAAATCTATTTTTAAATTGTATAAATCCGAGTTTAAATAGTTAAAATGAGGTAACATTAGATGTTTAATTTTTGTAATTTCTCTGTAACATCCTCGTTACTGGTGGGTGTAATCTTCATGTAAATATTTTAATAGCAATTTCCAGATTTTTGAAATTCGACCTTGAAAGGGGTGAAGAAGATAAAAAAATTTCGAACAATGACTGCAAATTTTTTCCATTTCCGACTATTTTATCCGTGAGATTCTCTCGATTGAGCTTTCAATACTCTTCAGATAAATATCAAGAGCCATTTTCGGGTTTTTTTCATTTTAATTTTTTAAAGACTAAAAAACATAAATTGTTTATGTACATTTTTATCATTTTATGCTACCACTATTAAATCAGTCTTTATTAAATTTCTTAACATAGTGTTGGCAATTTGTGTTTATAATACTGATTATGTATTTCACAAGTGAAGCCAATTAGCGGGTCTTGTACCAACCAAACTGTTGCTCTAAAGAAATCACAATAATGATAGTTTTATAAAGCGATCAGGCTTTAATTTTTATTTATCATTATTATCCTCACAAGCATGAGTTTAATGAACTTATGCTTTAATGAACTTACACTGAGGAATCCAGGGGGCAGAGCCTCCTGGCTAGACGAGAAGGGCAAGCTAAACAAGTCCTGACCGGCTAAACATCTCCTGACCGCAAACCATCCCCAGGCGGGAAATGCAAGTAACCATATAGCCCTAGCGAAGCCACGACGGGGATGATAGTGTATTATAGTTATATATGCAAGGTATTCACGAAGAATGAAACAAGTTCTATTGGTAAAAGTAAAGAAAATATTCTCATAAACGTAGGTTCGGGAACGCTTCGTTAGCGAATGTCGTTTGGCGAAAGATTTCAACCCTTCAGAAAAGATTTTATCCTGATTTCTGCGCCTTCGGTAAAATTAAACCAGCCTGTAATTCTTGGGACCCAAATTAAGAAGTTAATTTAGTTATTTTATATGAAATCTGACCTGAAAATTGAAAAATGATAGGTCCTTAACTGAATCATTAGCAGCTTTGAGAAATCTGCGATAAAAGACAAAAGATTGGGGTTGAAAAACATACTATTTTATGTTTAGCTTAAGATAAGTAACTTTTTTAAATGGGTAATAAATACATAAAAATGTTAAATAAAGCTAATAGAAAATTTGATTTTGAGTTACATGGTATGATTAATATCTACAGGAACTAAATATATAATCGTAAGAATTTCGAAGTTTATTAAAAACCTAACATATCAAAATTTGGCAGATTTTAACGAAAACATAACGAAATTTCCAGTATTACAAATTAAAAGATCTGAATATTTTTGATGCGGCATACGTAGAAATTTCAATTAATATCGAGTTTAAATAAAAGGAATGAATATCGAGTTTTAAGGAATGGCAATTATTTCGTGCATTATTACACAAGAAGCGAAGCGGGATAGTGAAGGACGTTTGATCGATCAAAGTAACAGAGGTCCATAGGAATACTAATAGAGAAGATTGGGAAACAGGTATTGCAGTTTTCTATTGCATACAACCGTGAAGTGATTTTTAAGCGTAATTTGTTATGACTCGAACACTAACATACGCTACCTGGGTTAAGATAAATATAAAAATATATAAAATATTAAGGGAAAACCCTTAATATTATATGAAATCTGGATGGGAAATCGTTGATGATTGCCTACTCAGCACCAAAGAAGCAAAAATGTTGACTTCAAGACTCTTTGAATATTCTTTATAGCATTAGCGCAGGATTTTGTGCTGTATCCAGGACCGAATTCAACGTCACAACTACCGTTTTTAACGTCTGATCCCAAAGTTTACAACTTCTCCATTTGTGAACGATTAACAATTATTGAAACAATTCAATTGGAGAAAAGTTAGGACATAAATTTTTTTTTATTCATTTGATTTTTCATATTTCTAAATGCTGTAATAATATTGGAAGCATTAACTTCCACACACTTCCAAAATTATCCTAGGGATTCACGATTTTTCAGTTGATCATCTGAAGAGAGAGAGATTTTCAGTTGGTCATCTGACAAATCTCGAGCTACTGTCTCCATTATACAAAATATTTGTTTATATATTCGATAGAGAATGTTTCTTCCTTAACAATGAACATAGAATAAAGCTGGGTTGACTGAGTTTTTGCCCTCCACAAGGCTTGTTTCCAGTCTCCTTTCATTAATCGCATTATTTCGAACGATCTTGTTTGTTTTCTCAAGAAGGGGGTTCATAATGAATGTAAAAGTAAATGAATGCTACCATCAACAATCAATTTCGCCCAGTTCAGAACACTATGTCATCGTGAAGCTCCTCATGCAGGAATAACCGTCGAGAGGAGGTTATTATTCGCGAATAGGGCATACTAGGCTCACTAATGGATATCTGACGACTCAAACAGATGCACCCGTTTGTGCTCGCTATGTCTGCCAACAAACTGTATACGACATCCTAGTAGATTATGTCTGCTATGCGGCATTACGTCACAAGTTTAAACTAGGGCTAACATGCGAAATATTTTTTCCTGTTTAGCCTCCGGGAATCACCGTCAGGTATTACTTCAGAGGATGAATGAGGATGTTATGTAAGAGTGTAAGTGATGTATAGTCTTCTATAGTCTCAGGTCGACCATTTCTGAGATGCGTGATTAATTGAAACCCAGCCACCAAAGAACACCGGTATCCACGATCTAGTATTCAAATCCGTAAAAAGTAACTATCTTTCCTAGGATTTCAACGTTAGAACTCCCCACTTCGAAATCAGCTGATTTGTGAAGACGCGTTCACCACTAGACCAACCGGTCTAGTGGTGTACGCGTGGATACTAGTGGTGGATTATAATAAATATGCTAGGAACAATGTAATGATATTATTTAATGTCTTACGATTAGTAAAGACTGTGTGTGTGTGTGATCTTAATTCAAAAACTTGATTATTCATATAATTTTTAATATCTATCTATAAAATTTGGCGTATGCCGAATGGAATTTTTGTTCTTTTAGTAAAATTTTAATTATTGTATTTAACTGTGGTTTTATTTCGCTTTTAACATACGTCATGGGCTTCTTCCATCTACGCTGTTTTTTTTTCAGCTTTTTTTTGAGATGACGGACATTGACTACTTTGGTGGTTTTACTGTGTGAGAATGGAAATTTGTAGCGTATGAAAAATGCCATGTCTGACCGGGACTTGAACCGGGGAAAGGCTGAGAATCATGCTATGTTTTATATTAATGTTATTTAATTTTTAAATTAATTATTAATTGTTTCTTTTCAATGTTTGTATTTTACTTTATAAATATCGTATACGGGTCCTGACAACGGTGCTTTGAGGTGCGCTCAGAAAAAAATTGCCCTCTACCACGCAGATAGTAATCGGCAGTTAAAATTTTAGCTGATAAAACGCGAACCGGTGAAGGAATGAAATTCATTGTTAATTCAATGGATTATAAGCCAATTTCCATCACCAACACCAGAAAAATTAAGCTGAAAAGCGAAAAGATCAAGAGAATGTGAAAATATAAATTGGCATAAATGGAAAAGAATTTCAAAAGAAAAATTACTCGAGAAATTAAAATAAATAACAAATGAAACAAAAGATTTACGAGTGCAGAAAAATAAAGAATCCTGAGGATAGGAAGAAAGCAAATTAAAAATTGATGAAATTTCAAGGTCGAAGTCCCCTTGTATTACTTATAAGAACTGAAAACTAAGTTATTCTATTATTTTTTTTTTTTTTAATTAAATATTTAGTTCCATGTGGGTCAAGTTCCTTGACGATGCCAAATACAATAAATAAAATTTGTTGATAGAAGGAAGAAGTTAAGGTAGAAAGGAACTAGAATGAAGGTCTAAGGTGTGGGTTTGTCGATATAAACGGAGGAGGACGTATTCAAGCCCAGGCTAGGAGTTGTAATACTCCAGAAGTACAGAGTAAAGAAGAGGACTGCTGACTAAATCCCATTGCTATTGCTAGACTTTTGTCGATCAGGTGAGAAGAGATATCGGATTATTTCACGTTAGTCGCTTCGATGCATCTACAGAAGACTTAATACTTTCTTTATCTTGGTCAACTCTGCTTGATAATCTGTTGTCTCCTTTTCAACTCCGCTGTAAAAATTAAAATTCTTCTTAATGTTAAACTAAGACACAAGTATCGTGTTAGATTGTTTGAAAAAAGAAACTGTTTATACTATGAAAAAATTATTTTTCAGTAGGAAAGAGTTAATTTATTTATGCTAATATTATATTGATCCAATAATATTTAAATTATATAAAATAAATATTAATGATTTTTTTTTTAAATTTCATTGCCAACCGTATTTAAAAAAAAAACTACTGTATTTATGAGTTACATGTTATTACAAATGTTATTTGTTAACATATAACAGTTTTGTATTTACATGTTATAAGTTATTATTAAATAATTATCTGAAGAATTCTTTCTGTTAATAAAACTCACCTCCACTTCTAAATTAATTTTAAAATTTAATACCAGCGATTTTTTTAGTACATTTTACTAACCAGTAGTTTAAAAAAAGCAGATATAATTTTAATTCTCGACAAAACGTAGATGTTAGTTTTTAATTTAAAAATATACCATTTAAATAAACAAATTACAAAATACCTAAAGTATATTATATTTAATGTTTTTATTTGTATTTGGAATAAAAAACTAGTCTTTTTAAGATAAAAATTGATTAAATACAAGAAAATAATAATTGCGAGTACGTTGTTACCCAATAATGTGCTTTTTGTACGAGCAGGCAAAAATCTTATTTAAGATTTGATCTGAACAGATTATTGTTACACTTTAAATGATTATTCTTTTTCCTTTACGTTCGTAATAGAAATGCATTTTCATAATCTCATTACAGAAAAATTAAATGAAAATTTAATACAGTAAAAATCTTTTCTTTGTAATTCTTATATTTTTCATGCTCTACATAAAAAATCTGAATCGTGGACACCACATGACTTTCTTATACGCCTATTAAATTACATATACACAATTTTAAAAGTACATAAAATTTGATTTCACTAATAACTTCTAATTTTGTTCATTTTCTTTTTTTTATTGTTATTGAATTATTATTTATTGTATTTTTTTACAATCAGAGATAAATAATTATTAATAAATAAAAACGTTAAAAAAATTAATTTAAGAAAATAAAAGTTAAAGAAAAGTTAAAAAAAGGAAATGAAGTCGAATTCGAACCGTTGTGACTTTCGCTTGTAATATCCAAATATTTAACTAATTAAAATGTTATTTGGCTATAACTCTGGAACCAATGAAAATAAGTATCACTTATGATATATCGTTGAAAAGCTCTCAATGAGGGCCTATTACTGCAGTTAAGAAAAAGTCCAAAATCCAATTTTATTTTGAGGTCTGACTTTATAAACATTTTTGGTCCACTTGATTGCAATCAAAAGGGGCGGTGCAAAACTAGATGTTACAAAAGTCCTAAATAAAAAATGTCCACATTCTATGGCTAATTTATGCGAGATATATACTATGTACGTACAGACGTCACGCCGAAACTAGTCAAAATGGGTTCAGGGATCGTCAAAATGGATATTTCCGTTGAAATCTAATAAACAAAATTTTTCGCGATCACAATACTTCCTTTACTTTGTACAAGAAAGTAATTATCTATTTATTCTGCCATTTCTGTAATGACTACTGCTTCTTAAAAATTATTATGAAGCAATTGTGCTAATTCTTATTTTTGTTTCGTTAATTGTTTTTTTATTGTTTCTGTTCATCATCTATTACACTTGTCTGTGCATTTCAAATTAATTCTTATTTTTCTCTTCAAAATGTCAATTGTTTACTTTTATTTACGTATTTTTTTTTTATCTTTTAAGATTTTCATCATTTCATTCAATTTATTTTATTAGGCTTAAATAAAGTTTGTAATTTAATGGACAATAACAAAAATAAATTCTTTTCCTTGATTATTGGCAAATAGCAGAATGCTCAAGACATCTACAAATTTATTTTAAATTAATACGTCACAAAATCTTTAAATTAGCGTCAGGCATTCCGAATTTATTTTTCCAATAAATGTATTATTTCTTCTCCGGCCGATCATAATTGCTGGTGTCAATGTTATCGACGTACACAAAAAAAAATTAGAATATTAATCCATTCTCAACACAAGACCCACATTATTTTTCTATTTTCTTAATTTACGTTAAGTTTATTATTACTTTGACTCATAAAGTCTGTAACTGCTGCTGTAAATTAGCCCTGGATTTGAATTTTAAACGTTTCAATCTATCACTTTAATTACACTTCTTTTTTAAAATTAATATTGATTATTTTGTTGTAAAGAGATATGTAATGACATGCTACTGACATTTTAAAAGTAATCCGTAATAATAAATGTATTAATGAAATTTATCATAGTTCTCTGGTTATAAAGTATATTCTTCTATAATTTGCGAAAGTTTTAACAAAAAAAAAAAAAAAAAAACAAGACAAAATGTTAAAAATGTTCTTTTATTACAGTATTTGTATGAAATATGATGCTAGTTGTGCTGTCAAATCTTTCAGATCAAATAGCACAATATTAATTTTTAATTATTAGAGACAATTTTGTTAATGGCATTTTGTACACCACAACATAAGCCGTAGTTATTAAAAAACAAATTTTTCATCAACAATGAGAAGCAGCCCACACGCAAAATATAAAGAAGATTTTAGATAAAAGGAAATTAAAAATATAAAACTTAATAACAGAAATTACAATGTATTATACTTTATACTGAGTGATTCAAAATTCTCAATAATTTGGGAGCTGATTGTGGACATTAGTATAAGAAAAAATCTTTGATTAAAATATGTAGTGAAGTTTTTTCGATTTATGGCTAGCTAAATATTTCGTCTGATTTCAATATACATTCTTGAAATTCAAATTGAGAAACAAATTTGGTAGTTTTAGATGTCTCTGGACCTGGAATTCTTTTAATTTAAAAGTTAAAATAGGTCTTAGAACTGCACCTAGTAATTTTTGGGAAAATTGTTGCAATACCAGTAATGTTTCGTAATGCGCGCGTGTGTGTGTGCTGGACGCATTCCAACAGACCGCCCTCAATACAATTTATAAAACTTATCTTTTATTAGCTTGCTAGAATTAATAGGTAATCTCAACGATTTTAATGACGTTTCGTGTTTTTTCCTTTATTAAAAAAAACATTATCCAGGACCTAATGTTGGGTATTCAATGAAGTCTGTGGTGACATAAAACTTCATTTATTTTTCTCATAAGAACACTAACGATTTACCAGAAGACTAGTCTTGTCAAACAGATCATCCCAAAATAGGCTTGTCAAAGGATATTAAAAAAAAAATTCAAAAAACGAAACACAAGATGACAAAGGTGTAAAGGGTCATTGCCACTTAAAAACACACAAAACATTTCTGACGAAATGTCAAAAGAAAACAACTTCGTCATACAAAAATGAAAAATTCATCCTTTCCTCAAAAATTCTTCATAAATTCGTAAAAGTTATCTCATTCTTAAATACTATTGTCTAGATTTATCCTTAGACCATCCTTTTCTTATTTTTTTTTCATCTTTCTGAACATCTCGATGTCGAATTTCAAGCTGTCTGAGGCCTCTGAGGTGGACTATTCTGATCCTCCATAGTAAATTACAGGATGTTTTACTAATGGCATCAGATGATACCGGCTATGATGGTGCGATATGCAATATATCAGAGTCGGAAATCAATGCACTTCCCGCTAAAGAGTGGGTGGCTGAAGTTCTCATCCTCTTATTAAAAGGTCTTTGCATTTTTGGAGCCTCTAATGATGGTGTTTCGAAATCCTTTTCTTCTAGCATCTTTATTTTGGGCTTCTCATATCCCTGAATGGGGATTTTCTCTATCTGAACTTTGACTTGCAATATATTTGGCTCAGGCTTTCGCTTCAACTTGCTTTACACTAGTATTAGTCGAAGACTCAATCCTTGATAGAAAATAAATCTTTGTTTTAATAACATCTACTACCTTCTGTAGCGATTTTAGACTGGTTTCTTTAACTGGTCGACTTTTCTTCAATTTGTCGTTTATGATTCGTTCAACCATATTAACTAGGGCTGGTGTCAGTTCAAATATTATGTCTCCTGTTTTAAAGGGAGCTGCGGCCACCTGAACATAAGACGCAATCTTCGGTGATCTGCTAAACACAATTTACCTTCTGTATGCTCTTCACCTTCTGGATTTCTACTTCTTGTTTTTAAATAAGATAGTTTGATTATTTTTATTTTTATTTTTTCTTAAGGATTAAGAGCATCGACTACTATGGTCATTAACCTTTTTCCACAAAAGAAAAGAAAATAGATCTTTTCCTTCCTAATAAAATCACTAGCGACATAGTCTAAAGACTAGTCTTGTCCACATAGATCATCTACTAGTAGAAAAAGACATGTCAGAAGATATTAAAACCCTAAAATAACAGAAGATAACAAGGGTATAAAAGGCACTTGCCATTTAAAAAAACACACATCATCTCTAATGAAATGTTGAATCTATCGAAACAGCTTCAAAATCAAACAATAATTATAAAAAGCTCACCCTTTCATTAGACTCGTCAAAATTCGTAAAACTATTTACATTATTGGCAGCACAAAAAATGTAATAAGAATGATTTCCTGGAGTCTTATGTTTTTAGACTATTAATTTTTTTTTATAAACGGTGTAATAAATATACAATAACGCATTCATCTGTCAAGATTAATTTAGGTAGGAATGATAAATTTGTGTTACCTTTACCAAAATTGGAACTGTATACACATTTTTATTCATTTGTGGATCCAAAGTTTTACAATTTTTTTACGTAGTAACATAAAGAAATCAAGAAACTCGATAACAGAGAATATAATGCTACGTTATTTGTATAGTAACTAGAAATCTATGGAATTGAAAAGATACTTAAAAATTTGTTAATAGAAATTACTATTTTAGGATTACAATAATTATAAATTGTTATTACTATTTTAAGGTGCTGGCAATATATCTCTGTTTCACTTAATAAAATGTAATTGTGATAGATGGTAACCCTCAACACGGAATTATCTACAGAGGGTACCTAAATTTTCACACAAATTTCACATTTCATGTTGTATCACATTTTATGTTGTATTGCAGAAATTGTTTTTAGAATTTTCTTTTTATCATTATTTTTATTATTATTCTTTTTTTTAGTTTTAGGGACATCGACTGCTATGGTCATTAGCCACTTCCACATAAAAAAAAACTTACTTTTCCCTCCCAGTAAAACATGATTGAGATAATCAGTAGACTACTCTTGTCAATAGAGATCATCTAAAAAAACAAGCTTATATGGGATTAAAATCCCAAAGGAAACACAAAATGACAAGGGTGTAAAGGTTCTTGCCACATAAAAACAAAAACCATTTCTTACCAAACGTTGTCAAACAATCAATATACATCAAGTAAACACTGTTCAAACAAGCATACAAAATATTAAAAATACTAAAATTAAAAAAATATAATGTTAAACACGTAATGACAAGGATGTAAAGGGTCCTTGCCGCTTAATATCACTTATTAAGCTCCTATCACTTATTGTATTCAGAGAATATCGAAAACAGATCTTAAAACTGTAGTTTTAAATAAAAAACAAAATTATATTCAAATAAATTCTTCATAGAAATATAAAATCGATCTCTTGTTAAATTCTATCGCCTCGGTTTCCCTTTCAGCCATCATTTTCTACTTCTTCTTTTCATCTTCCGAAGGACCTGGATGTCGGTATCCATTGTATCAGAGTCCTCAGAGATGAAGTCTTCAGTTCCTCCGCCGTAAGTCTCGGAGGATCTCCTGGTGTCGTTATCGGATGACGCCGGCTCTGATGGTGCAGTCAGAAGTACATCGCAGTCCAGACTAGATGTGCTCACCGCTAAAACATGTGGGGCAACTTTGTGTCTTGCCCTCTCAGTGAATGGCCTCCGTGATTTTGGAGGCTCCATTGTTGTTTTTTTCTAAATCTTCCTTTTCCAAAATCAGTATTTCCCGTTTCGCAGGTCCCGGAGTTGGGATGTTTTCAATCTGAACTTTAACTTCAGGTTCCTTCCTCATCTTCGTCTCAATTAGCTTCTCTTTTGAATTAGTCGAAGGCTCATTCTTCGGAGGAGTAGGACACTTTTGTTTTGTCATATTTACTTCTATTCTTGATGACTTTGGACTGCTGTCCCTAATTGTACGACTCTTCAATTTTTTATCAATAATTTTTTCTATTAAGATTGCTAAGGCTGGCGCCAGTTCTGTTACCACGTCCTTTGGTTTGAGGGTCGCTGCAGGAGCAGCAGTAACACGTGCATAAGACGTGACCTTTGGCGTTCTGCTATGCACGATTTTATTAGCTTCAAAATAACTAACCTTCTGAACGGTCTTTACCTGCTGTATCGCAATTTCCTCTTTATATTTTGGACAATTTCTTGATTTTTCACTATGTTGTTTATTACAGTTAACACATATCGGCGGGTCCCTGCACGGATCATCCGGGTGCAACCGATTGCCACATGTGCAAATCTGTTTCCTCGTGCATCTCGCTGCCGTGTATCCAAATTGTTTGACATCCGAAGCTCCGCAATGGTGTTGGGATGAACGGGCACACATTTAGCCTATGAAATCCTGCCTTTATTTTCTCCTGACATGTAGGTTTATTGAACATTAGCACATGCCACATGGAGGGTAAGACTTCTCCGTTTCTTCGAGTGTTCAGCCCTCGCCATGCAATAACTCCTTCTCCATAAAGCTCATGTAAAATTATATCTTCAGCGCACTTAAGCTAATCTCTGCACAAAATTACTCCTTTAGAGGTATTTAATGTACCGTGTAGCACAACCTCGACATCGATAAGTCCAATCACCTAGTCTTCATTAATCGTGACGATTTTATGTTGTTGACGGTCTCAATAAATAATCCTGCCGCAGTCTTTCTTTAACCGGTCCTCCAGCTTCTTCCGTGATGCCTCGAGCTATCACGAAGAGGCGATCTTAGAAAAATCATCTTCCTTTTTCTTGATAATTAAATACTTAGGAATAGGCCCTCCAGCTTAAGGTCGAATCTTGGTTCGATCCTTCTTTTCTAGAACAATAAACTCTTCTTTTTCACTAAACTCGACACTCTTCCTCCTCTTTGCTTCCAAAGAAAGATGTTCTCCTGGACGAGGGTTTTTACATGGATCCTCTGCTCCGAAAGTTTTGGAATTTGTTGTTTCCATAAACTTATATTTACGCCAGTCATGATGTCGTAAGGTGAGGGTGGAAAGACGGTTGAGCGTGCCCCGAATCAATGATCACGTAATGCCTGCCTGGGTTCCCCCAGTCAGCCCCCTCCCACAAATTTAACCCGGGCCGGGGAGTCAGGTACTACACAATACCGACATCCCAGGACTCCCACGTAGCAGTAAGGGCTCCGATACACTTACCCATGGGACTCGGCAGAGCAAGTTCACAGCAGCCCACCCGATTCCACAACCGAGAAGACAGATGGGCACTTCCCGTCCGCACTCCGCCCAGCGTCGGTAAACAGATCACGGTCATGTCTCCCACCCCAGCTGCAAACTGCAAAACCGAGAAGCACAACCGCAACCAGCTCGGGACCGCCAATTCCGTACTCCATAAGGGTGCTCCTGAGCAAGACCATTACCCCATTAACCGAAATAAGTAGAAATACCGTAATACTACATCACTGCCCGCCTCCGACGTGTGTGTAAATGTTATTGCACGGACGTGCGGTTGGATTTATCCGGGGCATTATTATTGTTATTTCTATATTATGAAAAATGATATATGTAATAAAAAAAAATATATTAAAATAAATAATTATTTCAAATTAAAAAAATTACTCTTGTTTTAAAGAAATAACAGGTTATCTGAGAAATTTTTTAATTCGTAAGCTAACAATAATAGTTGATCAAGAGTTATGTTTTGCATATTGTATGGACGAAATATTTCGCGAAACGTAATTTGAAAAAAAACATTTCCGGTCTCACGATTGCAGGAACATCTTTTCTTAAATTTATGTCACAAATAGGCTCCCTCATTACTTCGTTCAGTTTTTGATGACCCGTATAAATATATAAAATATATGTATATTTTTCTCATATATGTTTTTTATTATAGTTTTTGATACAATTCAAAATAAGAAAAAAAAAATGGGGGAAAAGATTTTTTTAAAGGAGAGATAGCTCTGACCCTGACGCAGAAGCACATAATATGAAAGTTTTTTAAGTTGTTTCAAACTGTTTGAGCTTCAAATTCTGTTCCTCGAGGTTTTTTACAAGTGTAAATATACGAAAAAATTTCAAACAATCGTTTTTCGTAAGATTTTTCAGATGATTAAAAATATCAACGGAAACATATTAAAATATTCCGACCTCCATGGTGGAGTGAGCATCCAGTCTTTCTCCGGAAACATTCAGTTCATATTTTGGTCAGGCTTCGGATTTTTTATCCGCTTCGAAATTTCCATTCCATATTTTCATGCACAATCATCAATAATCAACCTACCTGATAGATTAGTAATTTAAATAAATTAATAAATAGACTCCCTCATTGTAGGTAGAAATGTTACTCAGTCAAATACGAAAATATGAATTATCAGGATTGATTGGAATAAATATTGATTTTTTTTGTGATTTATTCTTCGCTCGATAAAGAAATATTTAAGAAAATAATTCCTAGGGGAAAAAATAAACAGGAACAATTTTCTTAAAAAACATTTTCATGGATTTTGAATGGAGGCTTCGATTCGTGAAATTTTCGATTTTATGCCTTTCTTTTTTTCTATTTAACCTCCGGGACCATCGCAAGGTATTAGTTTAGACGGTGAATGAGGATGATATGTATGAAAGCAAATGAGTTGTACTCTTATACAGACTCAGACCGACCATTCCTGAGGTGCTATTATACTTATGTATGGATTTCACTGCAGTTGTAAGCTACTTAAAACTACCTTTAATGGATTCATTAAATTAAATTAAAAAATAAAACTAGTTTTAGAAACTTTTTTTAAGAATATTTATTTCACGGAATCAGAAGTATAAGTTAGTATTTTTATCTATTCCTTTTGATCTTTCAAGAAGATATTTCAAAGAATTTTTTTAACACTTCTTTCATATGCTAAGTCAAAGATTTTTCCCCTTCCTTCTTCTTTCCAATCACATCTATTGGGGCATTTTCGCCGTTCGTTGATTTTAACTTTGTAGCTTCGTTTCTGTGACAGGAAGTTTCTTTGTAACTAAGAAACATTCGATAAAATAGTGGATCAAAAATTCATTTTTGGAAACTTTTTTCCATATTATGCCAAATTTTTATAAAAAAAAATAATGAAATAGGTAAATATATTTGATGATATATTGTTATACATCAAGAATAAAATGTATTAATAATCTTAGAATTCTGATTTTTTCAGAATAAAAGTCTGATATATATATATATATCAGACTTTTATTCTATATATATATATATATATATATATATATATATATATATATAATTTAAACGGTCTTTATTGAGTTCAAAATAATTGTCATGCTTTTTCTTTCAATTCATCTGGTGAATATTCATGTGGCCTAGTTTAATTCATGTATGGTGACATACGCCGAATAAAATTTTTATACAGTCTGAATAAATTTTCAACTCGTTAGAATTTACAGACATACTGTTCTTTCAACCGAGTGAATTTATTTCTGTAAATTAATTTCATAATCCATCTGAATTAATGAAGGGCAGTCTAAAAGTAAGATTATAAACAAAAAGATACAATAGAAGAAATGATTTTCTTTTAATTAGAAAATTTCAAAAGTTAAAATAATAAAATAACATATCCCATAACACTTGTTAGCTTAACGATTTCAGTATTGTAAAATTTTAACCCAGTTCTATAACAAAATTTTAAAAACATTCATTTTGTTTCTAAAACATTAAGAATAAATTATTTTAACTGAATAATAATTCAGGTATTAAAAAAATCTAAATAAAATATGATTTGAACATAAATTTTTATTTTTTTATACTATTTCATTTTATTCCTTGATAGGAATGAATAAAAATGACAAAATATTAACGGTTTCAAATTTACAACGGTACATTGAGAATCTTAGTTTGGGGAAGCTCGTTAATTTTCTAACTACCTGCTACAGATGTCGTCCTAATTGCAAACAGTCCAAATTGCGAACAAGGGTGTATCTTGTAGACTTAATTAGGAACAATCCAGATTGTAAACAAGAAGGTACCTGGATGGGATTATTTTTTTTACATACGATAAGAACTCCAGTTCACAATCATGCTACACTCTATAAACCACATAATCCATGGTAATCTTTAAACCTACTTAAAAATGTTATTGACAAATCATATTTATGATACTAAACATCACAACAATCAATAAATTTTTATTATTTTGTAAAATAACTGGATTTTTTTTTTATTTGTAGTGTAATTAACTTTCCCGGCAAGTATAGCTAGAATCGCAACACTATAAAGGGGAAAGTATGGTGATCATGTCAAAAATGGGGTATCGGGTTTTTGTAATCTTTAAGTTTTAAGACCAACTAGTTCATCTAGAACAACAAAACAAATATATGTTTGTGAGTACATACTACGTATTTTGCGTGTCGCATTTCTTTTGGCCTTATACCTAAGACTGACTAAATCCTTTGTCTTCAAATTTGCCTCAATTACTTCTATATATGTAGCACTGATCATACTCGTATTTTTTCAAACTTGTTTGAGGGGAATATCGCGAAAAAGCCAATTTCGGTTTTCTTCAGAGTCATTTTAGAGAAAACTAAGCTAATTTGTTACCTACAATGCATTTATAAACAATCCAAAACTCTTTTCAGAAATCAACCCCCACCTCTTAGAATTTAAATATATGTTTTTTGCGCTTTTGCTCCAACTTAAGTATTTTTCATACATTTTTTAAAGTGTATATTTCATTTATAGAAGTATCCAAAAATGTATACAGTTTTTTAAGTTATTGACTCCGGACCTGAAATAGAGAAAGGTATTTGAACATTTTTTTTTCTTATTTTAGCTTAAGGTGGTGTTAGATTTAGAGAAAACTTGACTTAGAAATTTTTTAAGCTTAATCTTATTTGAATATTTTAATAAGATTTTTTCTTAAAATTTATCCCCCCCCCCCCTATAATAAATATATATTTTTTTTTTTCCTCTTTTAATTGTTGTTAGAAAATTATTTTTGTATTTTTCATTCTTACTTAAAGAGTTATTAAAATTAAAATAGGTTTTATATGGATTTGAATATTAGATCGTGGATACCGGTGTTCTTTGGTGGTCGGGTTTCAATTAACCACACTCTCAGGAATGGTCGAACTGAGACTGTACAAGACTGCACTTCATTTGCACTCGTATATATCATCCTCTGAATTAATACCTTAACGGTAATTCCCGAAGCCTAAGGAAAGAAGCTTTCCTTTCCTGATAATATAGGTAATATTTACCTATATTATCTTCCGGACACAAAATGAGAAGCATGTTTTTTCATTACTTTCATAAAATTATACTTCATTTCTCATTATTTTTAAACAATTTTTTTCTTTTAAATTATTTTTTTTTTGTTAGGGACACTTCTTTATAAATTTTCCCAACAGAGTAAGAACGCCCCTAAAATCAAAAATCTTTTATTCGAGATTTTGGAATATTGATGCTTAAATTTTATTTTGATAATCATGATTTGACCGGCTTAGCAGGGAAAGTCATTTTTACTATTTTTTTACTATCTCTTTTAAAGTAAAGAGAATATTATAGAAATAATGAAGGTTTAGAAAAGTTCTTTACATTAATCATACGAACGACATTTATTTACATTACAATTTAAAATAAGGTCTGATTTTTCTAACCCTCTCTATCTTTTAATCCAACGAAAAACGTCTGGTTGGCGCTGCCAGCAGCTACTTTCATTCTCGACAGCCGATGTCGGGTGAATAATTCTCAGCAACAAAAATATAATTTTATCCCTCCTGTTAACTTTTACACGTTGTACAATTTAAGTATGTAGCCAGCTCCAACAAGAATACTGTGTTTTTGTTGTTTGGACTGTTCATAATCAGAGCCACAACCTGTTATATAGCCCATTACTCAGCGGCTATACTTATTCTGTTACAGTACTTTTAAAAGAAAAATTAATTAATTTGATTGTCTATATGGAATTACGTTAATTTTTTATAAACGAAATAGAATTCTATAACTGAGGAAAAAAGTTGAAATCAAAAGGAAAGACTGTCCTTACAAAGCAATTGTTTTTAATAATTATGGCAAGTTGAATAAATATTTTACGTATTTATTTACTTAAAATAAACGCGATTTGTTCGATTATAAGATATATTTTTCATCTTTTAAATATTTGCTTATTAAATTTTTAGTACAATGATGTTTTTATTTATAACAATGATATGCACGAATTTATAAACATGAAAAAATTTGCAGTATCATCCATAAAGTTAAGGTTACAAAAATTATCTTTTGTCAGAAACCGTAGAGAGATTATTTACCAACTGAAATTACAATATTAATTACAAGTAAAATAATTTCAATATTTTAAGAATGCTGTAAAGATTTTTTTCGCAGAACTACATAAAATGCTATGTACTCCTGTTTTTTACTTCAACAAGTCTCGTAACTTGATAACAATACATCTTTTTACGTATTAATTCTACTTTTATTTTAATAACTTAATGAACGTATACAAATATATATTTTTTTTAGAAGTAATAAATTAAATGAGCTTTTAATACATCCTGATTCTTGTGAGGGGAAGACACCCGCCTTGTGACGATCCCGGTCGCCACACTACCTCCTTCGTTCCTAGCCCTGATGGGCTTTACCGGAGGTCATCTTTTAGATCTTCTTAACTTCATAACACAATACTGTCATCAATTCGGTCTCTATCAGGATGCCACCGATGCAAATGGCTAGGCAAACATTTCCATCAGTGTATTTACACAACCTGATATCGTCTTCGTACGGCCTTTTCCAACCACGACCACCGTAACACACAACCCTTAACCAAATTAACCGATTCGCAGAAGCGTGATCCCCGTGCCACCATAACACCGAAGGTTTCACACAAAAATTCTTCCCATATCTAACTTCAATTAGACTGTGCACTGAAATCATTACATGATTGTATCTTTAAACGCCAAAAATACTTTCCTCATACCACATACCTAACTTTCTAATTAAACTGTAGCAAAACCTCGATGTATATAAGCTCTCCCAATCACTGTTACAGTTTCTATTTTCTCATTTTGTCAAGCACAAAGATTCAGTGGTGCAGTGATTAGTAACCCTGATCATGATATCGCGAATTCATTTCCCAAAATAAAGAATAACATGATTAGTTTACCAGAGATAATAATTCCGTCTAGTGGGTGATTTCCGTATATCAGTTACCTTAAAAATTGTATTCAGTACCTGCATAAAATCTTTAGTAATGAGTATACATGTGTAGACGTTAAAAAAAAATTTCCTGCTGGTTATAAAGTACATTTTATACGGGAAGGTTACCCGTAGGAAAAGATCCTGATGAAACACATTATTTGTAAATTTTTTCTATCGTCCAATTAGACTACAAGATTCAAATTCATTCGTATCAGAATTTGTTTTACGTTTTTTCTAAAATATCCTTTCATATTAAGAATCCTATTTATTTATTTATTTATTTATTTTTTTTTTATAAAACAAGGAAAAATTATTTTTGGCAGTTTCATAAGTATTGTTCATATATTTGTTATTAATATTTTTTTATTCGTTTATTTTAATCTTTTTAATGTTTCTTTTTACCAATTCCTATTTGTTTACCGTTTTAACAATGGAAATTTAGTTAAAGATTTTTTTTTCTTTATATGATTCACGATTGTTTTCTCTTAAAATTTTTATTTCACTGTTAATCAAAAAAAAAAATCGATTCCACAAAAACATATTTAGATTATTTAGTTTCAAGAGATAAAATCATAATTAAATACATTATACAAGCCATCAATATGCGAACATTACCATTAATATATTTTTATTCATCCTATCTTTAATGTATTATTTATCAAAATTATTTCCCATTTTCGGGATCTACCATAAACAGATCTACTTGCTCGTAGAGTAAGGCATCCAGATCTTACGTTCCGGGTTTTTTTACTATAACACTAGCATATATGGGCGTATTGTACACGCTACCCTGCAAATAACACTGAATATAAGTTCGTGCATTGGTCATTAGTGTAATTAACTCGTAAATTATTTTGGAATTTTTTTTACCTTTAAGTATATTCAGAAATTAATCAATAAAATGAGAAAAAGCTGACAGCAGAGCTGTTATATTTTCCTGGCACTGGAAGAAATTTTTAAAAATTCCACTGAAAAATGTACATACAATCAATAAAAAATTACCTAAGATTTCTTTTTTCGGGGTGAAGGTGAATTATAATGAAATTTTATTGTAATATAAATTAATTGTTTAGCTTAATCGTAATATTAGGTTATTATAATATTAGGTTACAATATAATCGTAATATTAGGTAAATTATTAAAAGTTTAAATAAACTAAAAAGAGTTTTAAAAAATTCGAAAATTTACTTTTTTAAATTTTGATCCGCTCCACCACCCCCAAATAGTTCCTAAAGTATTTTTTTAAACGGTAAGATAAGCATGTACGCATGCACTGAGCTTAATATAAAAGAATTTTATTTTTGCAAAATTTTGAGAAAATTAACACCAAAGAAATTATCTATCCCATCCCTGGAGATTTTTACCACAAAATTTCACGAACAAGTTGCCACATACACAGGAGATTGTTGAAAATTTCATCAAAATCGGTTATTCCAGTCAAAAGTTATCAAGTTTCAAACACGTCAACATGTACATATGTATGCACGAATATTACCCCCTTTTTTATTGTTGGGGTCCATGGGTCATGAAACCCCGAGAAATGCAAAATAAACCGTACCCATTTTTCTCTTCTTTTTTTCTTGCATTATAGCTCTAGAGCTATCTTGCCAGGAAAGTAAAATTCAGTAAGGATAATTATTACATAAAAACCTTTTCTTAGATTTTAAAACGTTCGAGTTAAATGTTTCAAAATCTGTTTTAATTAAAACTAGACCACAAATAATATGTAGGAAATTTAAATATTAATAAGGTTGAGTAATTCGGTAAATATTATAAAATCTAATGCGTCTTTATGTGTAATTAATCAAGTTGGGAAGTTTTCCATTAGTACTTTGAGTTGGTGACGTGTGTTTAGAACAAGGGAGAGTTTAAAGAGAAGAAGAAAGGGATAGTATAGTAACGGAACCGTTCTCTCTTAAAGCCCATTGAATTAAAGGATGGTCCATCCATCAAGGGTTTATAAAACAAGTTCTATTATCAAAATAATGAATAATGTGACCAAAGACTTTAATTCCTTTACTTTAATTCTACTTAGCGGCATCATTTTATTATCGTTTAATCGTTAAGTTATTTTATGTTTTTCATACATAAAAAATTTTTACTCATCAATAAAATACAGCTCTTGGTGAAAAATTAAAAAACTTTTGAAAGAAAAATGTTAACTTAAATGTTAATGTTGAATTAAACATTTATTTCATTTTATGGTTTGTTAAATAATGCTGGAAACTGATTAGAAATTTAATTTTAATACGTTACTCTTGTTAAAAATGTCTCATTTCTTAAACAATATAGTGATTTGTTTTTTATAATACATATGTATATAACTCATATGTAGTGAGCAACGACCAAGCAATACAAACCAGCAAAAACAAGTGAAGATAAAGATGAAAATTTGTATTCACGTTCTTCTTACGGCGTAAGTGCACTCTAAGAAAGAATTATTTTTCAATTCTGAATTTAAAGGATTAAAATGGAGTAACAATGAAATTTACTATTTTTTTTTCTTGGTAACAAATGAAGATATCAACTTTATTTTTGGTGCCTGTAATCTTCATGTGAATATTTAAATTTCTAGATTATTGAAATTCAGAGTTTAAAGAATCAAAATGGTGTTTTGAATTTTTTTCGAAACCCGGCTATATTTTTAAATCTCTTGGTAACAATGAAGATATCAAAGTGATATTTGGTTTGTGTAACCTTAATGTGAATAAACATGAAGGTTCTAGATGTTTTAAATTCGACCTTCAAAGGGGGGAAGAAAGGTAAAAAAATATTGAACAATTATTATAAATTTTCCCCATTTTCGACTAAACGAGGTTTCAGGATATTTGGGCTTGCAAATACTACAGATATATACAGATATATACAGATATATACTACAGATAAATATTTAAAAATTATTTTCAGGTTTTTTTAATTTCGATTTTTTTTAATAGGTACGTCGGTGTACAACGCGGTCGCCCAACACAGTCACTACCACTGTTACTGAATGTGCAACGCGACTTACTGCACCTACCTGCAGTTACTTGACTAAAAAGCATGCAATAAAAAAGCTGACTGCGGCGAGAAACGCAAATAACTATATAGAGCGGGGGAAGCCGTGACAGGGATGCTAGTTTACAATATATAATGTTACTTCTCTTACCACTTTTTTTAATTTCCTAATATTAAATTATGTATATCACAGAGTTATTAAAACTACATGGAAAATATTTTTAAATTAAATATTGTTACAAATAATAACTGTAAATAAGTTTGAAAACAAATTCGTTTTCTACTTCTTAAAACCATTAATTCAATTTTGATTGGTTGTTATTTAATTCACATCTACTTAAATTTTTTTTTAAATTGTAACTTATATAAGAAATCGATTATTTTGTAGAAACTTTTATCATCATACAAGGTAAGAAAAAAGGTACACATTAATATTTAATAATGAAACCTGGAATGCCAATTACCGTATACAGTAAAGTATGAGTTCAATATTAGAATGAGATTAAAAAAGATTTAACATAATCCTTTTTTTTTCTAAAGGATCGGTAAAACATCCAAAGCTTAACTTTTCATTGTTATTTGTTTTATTTTAATAGAATAGCGTATTATTACCAAATCCAAAAGTAAATATATTTTAACTCTGTTTTAAGATAATAATTATGTTTTTATTTGCTTCGGAAATAAGTCTTGATTATTGTAATTTCTTTTTAGAAATATTTTAGTGTTTGGGTGGGCCACTGCAATAAAATATAGGATCTTGTTCGAAAAAAATAATGGTTCTTTGAAAATTATAATTATTAATTTGCTGTCAGTTGGTATTATAATGCATTTAAAAGTAAACTGCTTTTACCCTATTGAAATCAAACATTTTTATTCATACATTTCTTCAAATTATGAATTACTTACTAATTGTCGACTACGACAACGGTTTCAAAACTGCAGCTTATAATGGCTTTCAATGAATTGTTTGTTTCGGTTTCTTTTTTTTTAAATATTATAAGCCTGTCAACTGTTTACGGCATGACATGCATCACAAATCATTCCCGAAAATGCCACAACAATTTTTAAGATTAACCAGCATTTCATATCGGCTAACTAACCGGTATTAAATGCTGGTTCCGTCTCTCTTAAAGTCCATTGAATTAAAGGATGGTCCGTCCATCAAAGGTTTATAAAACAAGCTCTATTATCAAAATAATGAATAATGCTATCAAATACTTTAATTCATTTTTATATTTTTAGAAAAATATATTCAAATAAACTTTCAACTTCATTGGCATGTATTTTTGCCAATTTAAAAAAAAATGTTAAGTGAAAAGTGGAATGGTTTCCAGATGACTTCTTTACCAAGTTGATGGTAATGTTACATTTACAAAGAGTTCTGTACAAATTCATCGAAATGCATGAGATACTTACCTATAAAAGAGGTATTGTGACTCTGTTCCCTACAGGACTAGCTATTTAATCATCAGAATTACTTGAAAAAAAAAACAGCGATTAGTACCAGTAGATCTTTAAATGTTTAATAATTACAACAGCTAAAGACACTGGCATATGTTATAAAAACAACATATTAATCTGCTCTTTTCTGTTGTAAAACAATACCTAATACCCTGCCATTTGTCAGTGTCAGTCTGAAAAAATATACAGGTATTACATTGCGCATTTATATCTGACACCTTCAAATTTAGAAGATATGTATTTCTAATTGAAGTTTTGAAAACCATTTTTTGTGTCTCCAATTATATTTTATCATAGTTTTTGCAAAATTTATCACTATTACAGTGATTAATAAATTTTTGAATATTATTAACTAAATGTTTTCAGGTGATTTTATTAACTAAATGTCATTCAGGTGATTTACCCTTACACCCTGTCCACACCATATTTTTTTCAGATTCTTCTTGTTATTGAAAATTAAAAACTTAAAATTAGAAATAATTATAATGCTTATGCCATTACTATTAAAATGATTCTGAAATCTGTTTACGAATACATATGTGAACAGTTATAACTTGAATTTTTTGTTGTAGAACTAAAGTTTTGGTTGACTTATGACCGGTTTATGGAGTTTAATTGATTCAAAACATTAAATAAGATGAAATCCTTGTTTAGAGCTTTCAAAAAATAAAATTCTTAAGTATTTGTAGTAAAAATCTGCATACATAAGTTTCAAAATAGTTGTTTATAACACTGAAAAAGTATTAAAAAAGTTTATAATATTTTTTTTTAAATGTTTAAATGATTAAATCAGTTCCTTTATACTCTTTAGAAAAACCTTTAATCAGAAAATTCCTGTGTGTACGTACGTCATATCTCATGTCATCCACATATGACAGAATGATATTAAATTATTTTAAATTTTAAACTTTTCTTAACCGCGTGCATAGGTTATAACTAATAAGTTTTCATGTAATATCTTAATAAAGTGAGTAATAAATAAATAACTTCATGACAATTCTGTAAATACAAACTAATATTGTCTTCAACAGACTATTATAATTAAGAGAGACGTATTGAAGTGAGATTACTAAAGAGACAAGGAAGGGTTGTAGGAGAAAAACCAAATTGAGAACTTCCATCGCTGGAACTGATAATTATTAAATAATAACGTTGGAAATAGAGAAATAGAAAACTACCAAACATATGAAATTGTTAAAATGATAAAAGTCAAGAATTTGTAGGAAGATTTATTTGTGTATTTTTTTTTTTTTTTTTTTGTCTTCAGTCATTTGACTGGTTTGATGCAGCTCTCCAAGATTCCCTATCTAGTGCTAGTCGTTTCATTTCAGTATACCCTCTACATCCTACATCCCCAACAATTTGTTTTACATACTCCAAACGTGGCCTGCCTACACAATTTTTCCCTTCTACCTGTCCTTCCAATATTAAAGCGACTATTCCAGGATGCCTTAGTATGTGGCCTATAAGTCTGTCTCTTCTTTTAACTATATTTTTCCAAATGCTTCTTTCTTCATCTATTTGCCGCAATACCTCTTCATTTGTCACTTTATCCACCCATCTGATTTTTAACATTCTCCTATAGCACCACATTTCAAAAGCTTCTAATCTTTTCTTCTCAGATACTCCGATTGTCCAAGTTTCACTTCCATATAAAGCGACACTCCAAACATACACTTTCAAAAATCTTTTCCTGACGTTTAAATTAATTTTTGATGTAAACAAATTATATTTCTTACTGAAGGCTCGTTTAGCTTGTGCTATTCGGCATTTTATATCGCTCCTGCTTCGTCCATCTTTAGTAATTTTACTTCCCAAATAACAAAATTCTTCTATCTCCATAATCTTTTCTCCTCCTATTTTCACATTCAGCGGTCCATCTTTGTTATTTCTACTACATTTCATTACTTTTGCTTTGTTCTTGTTTATTTCCATGCGATAGTTCTTGCGTAGGACTTCATCTATGCCGTTCATTGTTTCTTCTAAATCCTTTTTACTCTCGGCTAGAATTACTATATCATCAGCAAATCGTAGCATCTTTATCTTTTCACCTTGTACTGTTACTCCGAATCTAAATTGTTCTTTAACATCATTAACTGCTAGTTCCATGTAAAGATTATAAAGTAACGGAGAAAGGGAACATCCTTGTCGGACCCCCTTTCTTATTAGGGCTTCTTTCTTATGTTCTTCAATTGTTATTGTTGCTGTTTGGTTCCTGTACATGTTAGCAATTGTTCTTCTATCTCTGTATTTGAACACTAATTTTTTTTAAATGCTGAACATTTTATTCCAGTCTACGTTATCGAAAGCCTTTTCTAGGTCTATAAACGCCAAGTATGTTGGTTTGTTTTTCTTTAATCTTCCTTCTACTATTAATCTGAGGCCTAAAATTGCTTCCCTTGTCCCTATACTTTTCCTGAAACCAAATTGGTCTTCTCCTAACACTTCTTCCACTCTCCTCTCAATTCTTCTGTATAAAATTCTAGTTAAGATTTTTGATGCATGACTAGTTAAACTAATTGTTCTATATTCTTCACATTTATCTGCCCCTGCTTTCTTTGGTATCATAACTATAACACTTTTTTTGAAGTCTGATGGAAATTCCCCATTTTCATAAATATTACACACCAGTTTGTATAATCTATCAATCGCTTCCTCCCCTGCACTGCGCAGTAATTCTACAGGTATTCCGTCTATTCCAGGAGCCTTTCTGCCATTTAAATCTTTTAATGCTCTCTTAAATTCAGATCTCAGTATTGTTTCTCCCATTTCATCCTCCTCAACTTCCTCTTCTTCCTCTATAACACCATTTTCTAATTCATTTCCTCCGTATAACTCTTCAATATATTCCACCCATCTATCGACTTTACCTTTCGTATTATATATTGGTGTACCATCTTTGTTTAACACATTATTAGATTTTAATTTATGTACTTAATTTATGATTTTAATTTGTGTATTAATATTATCAAAAAAGATAAACTTATAAAGAAAGAGAGAGAGTCAATTAATAAAATATAAATTCCCTATAATGTTACAAATTATTCATTTTTAAACAGACGATGTAAAACATATATTTTTCCCTTTATTTGACCTAATTAATTATTTTTAATTACATGTATTATAGAAAAATATTATTTTGATGTAAAAGCTTTTAAGATATCTCTTGAAATGCTTTTTTGTGTATGATACAGATAACATAAATTTTTTGATTTTTTTTTTTAGTTGTAATTTTATTTTTCTATCATTTTTTTGTTCCTTTTATATCGTATAAAAGTATATTCAATGGCATTACATGTGTACAAGTATATATATGTGCAGAGTAATTATAAAAGAACTTCTCGGTTTCAAGTATGATTTAGACAGCATTATATTTAAAGTATTACTTATATGTGTATATATTCTGAAAGGGTAAATTCTGAAGTTTTTTTGGCATTTAATACACTACAATATGTGCACCATTCGTTGCCCTGCACACGTCCAGACGGTAATCCAGCTTTTCCCACGTACTCGCCAACCTGTCGAGTGTAATGGATGCTACTTGCGCAACAATTCTCTCCCGTAGATGTCACGAATTTTCTCCGAATAAACAATATTTTTCACGTGCTCCCACAAAAATAAATCTAGTGGGTTCATGTGTGGGCTCCTTGGTGGCCATGTAATCGGCTCTCCTCTTCTAATCCACCTGCTTTGAAACCGAATGGTCAATGCAGCACGGACACGGTTATTAAATGAGGCGGAGCGCCATCTATCTAATAGAATATTAATTCTTCTTCTTCAACATCGTCAGTCTGTGGAAAAACATAAAGTTCGAGCATATTACAGAAAATATCCCCATTAATTGTCCTTTCTACAAATATTAACGGACCCACAATACGGTCATTTATAAATCCACGCCAAACATTGACTTTGGGATTTTTGATGTTCAAAAATTATATGCAGTGGTTCTTGAAGCAATTGTAACGATTTACTGACTCACTAACATGGATGTCTCCTCATCTGAAAACATGAAATTTTTCAGGTAGTCCTCATTTTCATCAATATTGTTAAGCATTAAAACTACTAACTCTAATCTTTTCACTTTGTCACCGGATGTGATCTCATGTAAACATTGTATCTTACACGCAAGTTGTCTGAACCTATTACGCACCACTTTGTACACTGTACATTTAGGTATTCGTAACTCTAAACTGCTCCTTGATAATGACTTTTACGGGCTACGCGTATAAGATGCTTGGATCCGTTCCACATCCTGTTCCGATACGGACGTCCTGCCTGGAGACTTCCCCTTAAAGTGCCTTAGATGACTGACTGTTTCCTTAAACTGATTAAACTAATGGAGTATTGTTTTATTCGCAGGCGCGGCACCGCCATATTTACGTCGGTAACTACATTGAACTGATAAACGACCTTGTTTCGATAAACCAAATCACACACTGAGCTTTCTGCTGCGGTGTCGTCATGACTGAGACTGGCCGAATACGTAATGGTGCCAATCCGACGAATATTTTCGATGAAAATTTTAATAATATAACGAAAACCGGATGATTTTAAATAATTCTATTATTTCATTACGATTTTTGGAACCATAGAGTACTTTTATAAACACTCGATATACATATAATGTAAATGATTCGATAAACAGTTCACATATTACATCACTAACAAGGGAATAGTGTATGGCATTGATATAACGTTTGTTTACATTAACGTTTACTTTCATTTAGCAATCACAATCGGATTATGAAAGGAGTCACTTATTAGAGGAGTTTTATAGCATATAAAACTTCAAGCCTTTTCAATTAAGATATTATTTATTTTCTTGTAATTTTTTATGTTTTTGGAATCTATATTAATATTTTTAAGGAAAGTTTGTACATAAATATTTAAAAAAAAGGTTTTTGTCACCTTTTTTACACTTTTATATTTAATTATGGATAATCACTTCTGTCAAATAACGTAATTTTTGTGTTTAGTAAGATAAATAAGAATATTTTTTTCCAAGAATCCATTTATATTTTGAACTTTATTCACATTCAGTACAACAATATATTAAAAGTAATAAAGTAACAATAAATTGTGGCAAATTCTACGATCTTCAAATAGTACATAAAACAAGGACAAAAGTTTACGTTATTTTTGTTTATTTTTATTTTTTTTTATCATGACAAAAACGAGTTTTATTGTATTTTGTTAAATATACAGTAACAATTTATTAATAGAATTATTATTTTAATCACGTAATTTAGGAAAGTGACAATTTTGTAACCCCAATAAGGTGGATTGTTCTCCAGGAACTAAACGCTTAGTATAAAAGGATTAATTTTTTTTATTAATTTATATAGATTAAAGAAAAGTTGTTTTAAGAAAAAAAAACGTGTAGATGAATTCATTTTTGTTTAATTCGAAATTTTGGATAAACGATTATAATAATTTTGCTAAATGTAACTCAAAATTTTATTTAAAACGATATTACATATATAGCCTTGCATAAAAATACAAGTTTTCTGCAAGTGCTTCAGTCTTAAAAGAATAAATTAAAATTTTTTTATAAAAAATTAGATGTGAACACCACATGACTTCCTTTTACGCCTATTAAATTACATATACATACTTTTTTATAACCAGAGGCTAATTATTAATAAATCAATATATTTAAATTTAAAAAAAGAGTTAAAAAAAAGGAAACTAAGTCGGATTCGTACCGATGTGCCTTCCCCTTGTACGGTCCAAATATTTCATTAATTAAAATTTTATTTGGCTATAACTCTGGAACCAATGAAAATAAGTACCACTTATATCGTTGAAAGGTTCTCAATGAGGGCTGATTACTGCAGTTAAGAAAAAGTGCGAAATCCAATTATTTTTGGATTTTGGGCTTTTTCGGACAATTTTGGTCCAGTCTATTGCAATTAAAAGGAGAGGTGCACAACTAGATGTTACAACAGTCATAAATCCAAAATGTCAACATTCTACGGCTAATCGTTTTTGGTTTATGCGAGATAAATACTTACGTACATACGTACAGACGTCATGCCGAAACTAGTCAAAGTGAGTTCAGGGTTGGTCAAAATGGATATTTCCGTTGAAATCTGAAAAACGAAATTTTTCGTGATCATAATAATTCCTTTACTTCGTACAAGGAAGTGAAAACATTTTATATCTAAAAACAAATAATAGTAAGAACGTTGTTCAAATAGAAATTTTTTTATCATTATTCAGTAGCTTATTGACATAATTACTAAAGTCGTTTATAAACTTCGCGCGCACCAATTCAAAGTTCAGTGAAACAACTTTCGTTTGAATTCATCAATATAACAAAAGATTATTCTACTTGGTATCCCAAAAGTTTCTAGGGGATTTCAAAACCTTTTTAAGAATTTTAATTTTCAAAAACGGTTCGCAAAGAAAGTTAGTATAACTTATGGAGTTTTTTTTTTTTTTAATTAGTCCGAAAAACAATATTCCGCAAACAATGACATTCTGTCATTTCCAGCCTCGCAATTCTTTCTCTTTCTAAGGCGTTTTTTCAACTACAGATGTTAAAATATCTTCATTTAAAACCCTGATTTCAGCTCGGATGTTCTCTTTTACCTGTTCACGAGTTCTGAGTTTACTAATGTAAACTCTCTTCTTGAGGTAATCCCACAGGAAAACGTTGGGACTATCTTATCAGGTGACCGTGGCGGATATGGAATTTCCGAACCTCTGGAAACGATCTGTTCACCGAATATCTCTGTTAAGGGATCCATTGTTGACTTGGTCTGGCTCCATCCAAGCGAAACCACATCTCTGGCTAATTTTGTAACGCAGGTGTAGAAAGAGTTTTGGAACATGGCTCTACTCAGTTCATTAGAAACAGTCACAGCATTTCCATCTTTGCCTTCAAAAAAATAAAGTTGAAGTAAAGTTTACTGAGGTAAAGTTATTTTTTCTGGGGTAAATCCCTCAGTAAACGTTGAAGATTTGATGGGGATAACCTCTGTTGAGTAGAACGCTATCTGATCGATGTTTCTGTATCTTCTTCCAGGCTGGCCTGTACGCATCAAATATTCTGCTCTGCAATAGCAAAATGTGGTCTACCTGTTCGGAGCAAGTCTATTACAGACCCCTGTTATCGGCAACGTGTAATCATGTAGGGTATAGTCATCTCCGAGAGTGCGTTTCTTATACTGAAACGTCTGCAAGAGGCTCTTCGATTCGTAGTAACTGATCGTTGGTTTCTAAATAAAGTTTCATAATAGTGATTTTTTGATCAAAGCTGAATTTCTTCATATTAAATCTTCAAAGTTTCTAGTTGTTCAAGTCTGAAAAGAATAGGAAAAACTAGTTTTGTCAAAATTATTAATTTTTAAAATCACCTAGGAACTTTTAAGAAAGTAAAGGACACTCCTGTACTTTCTTATATAGTATTTCCGTTTCAAATTGTTATTTAATTTTTGAATTAATGATTAATTTTAGAATATAAACTAATATTTTTAAAATAATATTATTTTTTCAACAAATATTTTCTAGACGGTAATTTTTTTTTAAGATCCATGACTTAAATTCGATTGATTGACCACAGTGTAAGAACTATTGCGTAAAACCATAGCGAGAAATTCATCAATATTTGTTTCAAACCAGAATCTCTAATTTGTTTTCTTTTTGAAAAACCATATATGCGTTTAACTTCTTGATCGTGTTATAATTTTGTATTATTCAAAAATATAAACATAATTTATCAATTCCGTATTTGCTTGAATAAGTAACCTCTTTTTATGCTCTACTTTAGATCTATGTAAAATTCTAATTAGATATGTTATATATGTTTTAATATTATTCTCCAAAGAAACTGCGAAATCAAAAATTATTAATAAATTGTAGATTTTTTGAGAAGAAACGGTTGAATTGTTTTATAAAACAGAATCGAAATAAAATATTTAATTTGTTCCGAATTCATCTGATTTACTTTGTTGATTAAGAACTTAGATTCAAAATTAAATTACGTAAAAAAAAATCACCGTAAGTTTTTACTTTTAAAGAACTATAAAACTTCTATAAATTTCAGAAAATAATTAACATTCTTGATCACAAAATATAAGATGCGGTAACATTTAAACAGGCTATTTCATTTCAACCGAAATTTTTTTAAGAAAAGTTAATTATGTTTAAGAAAAATTAAGTTCTTTCTGAATAAATTAAGAAGTAGATTTGAACTGAAAATTTTGTTCGAATAATTTCCTTTGAAAAATATTTTCTATCCCGTTAGAAGATTAGCATAAATGTAGAATACACAGCTTAAGCTTGCGTTCAACCAAAAAATATGCCTTGACAAATTGTAAAAGAATTTTCCCGGTTGAATCGATGGAATATTTTCTGAAAATCTTATTTACTATAAAATCGAAATTTTTTATCTAATAATATTGTAACACTGAATGAAAGTAATCACTCCGATCAGAGAAATCGGCTATTACATATACACTTAGAAATACGTGTGATAGCTGCAAATATATGAACGCTGCCACAAGAAACATGAAAAACAAGAAGAGAAGCCTTTGAAATATCCATTTGAAGAAAATTTCATAAATGATAGCCAGAAAGGCTAGAAATTTACGGCATTGATTAAGATTTTCCAAACATTGAGAAATACATGTAATACATAAGTATAAGTTTATTTTTAATTGTCAATTTAATATTATGAATTATCTTCCATGAACAATCTATGTGGATAACATATATCAACCTAAAAATGTCTATCATTCACTTTATTCGCTTATGGGTTGTCTCTCTTTGTGTAGGAAAATTCCGGCAAGCATTCAAGAGGGCTGTATTGGAGTGGTGTGGTTGCGACTGGGAAAGCGGTGATAAGAGAGATTTCCTAGGACCGAAACCCTGACACCGTCTTGCGCCGTCGTCAGACAGGCACATCAGCTGGGCAACTGACACACGGCGAACTAGAACTGTTGTTCTGCATGAAAATAGTAACTTTTAGTGTTACATTAAAAAGTGAATAATTGACGGTATTTTCATACTTTCAATGAAGAAATTACTTAAAAATAACGGATACTGCATATATTTATATACATACATATGTAATTTAACATGATACTGAATTATGTAAAAATATAATTTATCGAAAATGTTAATACTAGTAAATATATATATATATATATATTAAGCGTATATATTTTTATCACTCTTTTTTAATTTTTAAAGAGTAAATAATTTATAAACTGAATCTATTGCGAACAAAATTAACTCAAATATACGTTTTTGAATAATTATTAATACAGAAGTAAAAAAAATATACAAAAAATTTAATGATTTTTTTTTTAATGTAGGCTATGAACAGCATTCTCTGTATTGATGAAATTTCGAAAACGTTAAGCTTACATCCCTTATACACGAGCTATTTTATTTTCGCTTATATCTGCAAAAAAATGTAACAAAAAACAAAATATAATTATTTTTAATATATCCTTATCGCACAGAGTGATCATTTTATAACAATGACAAAAAAAAGATAGTTCCGTGAACAATTTCTCAAGCTATTACGGGCTAAAGAAATGACGCAGCATCTTCAGTGTATAGTTTAGTTATGAAAGCGATACATTTCAATGAGTCACTGTACATTGAGATATAAACACTTTTATTGAATAATTTTTGTGATTAGCAAATTAATGTTTTTCATTTTAATTCAGCAGATATGCAAAATTAAATTCACACACAACAAATATATTTTATTACATTAGACTAACCTAAAATAATATATTACAAGAAGGGAAATTTTAATAACAAAAATGTAACGGAATAGTAACACATTATCAACAAACAAAGAAGAGAAAAAATTGTATTACATAAAATGCTAAGTAATTAATTTAATATACTTAAAGATCATGATTAATAAAACGATTAAAACATAATCACAGTTTAATATCGATTAAAAATACAAAAATTTGTTAATTTAATTACTTTTCTCCCTTTTTAATTATTTGTTGCTTTATTATTAATAAATAGTATAGCTTAAAAAATAAATTATTCGTCTTTATAATGTTTTAATAAATTAATTTCTAGGTTCAAAGATAAACTAAAACATCTAGATGGACCTCATTTAATCTCAATCATCTTTATATAAGCTTCCCGTCACAGCTTTGTCCGCGTTAAAATCGAATAGAACTTCAAAAATTGGAAATAGGTTTTAAATAATTATGTGTGGGTAGTTGCTACTGAGTTATCGCTATTAACAAGTTACCGGATAATTAGATTAATTTGGATGAATAACAACTTTTAAGTTGTTAAATATGTAAATAGTTGTTATTCCCTTTAATTTTATTACCAAACCAATTTGTTTTTACGTTCATTACGATAATATCACTAGTCAATCTTTTATAAACAACAACATAAATTTAGTAATTCACATAAACCCTCCGGGTTGGTCTAGTGGTGAACTCGTCATCGCAACTCAGCTGATTTCAAAGTCGAGAATTCTAAGGTCAAATCCTAGTAAAGCCAGTTACTTTTATGCGGATTTGAATACTAGATCGTGGATACTGGTGTTCTTTGTTGGTGGATTTCAATTAACCACACATCTCGGGAACGGTCGACCTCTCACTCACTCTCTCTCTCTCTCTCTCTCTCTCTTTTCTGTGTAGCCTGCGGAACCATCGTAGGGCATTATTTCAGAGGATGATATGTATGGATGTAAATAAAACGTACTCTTGTACAATCTCAGGTTAATCATTCCTGAGATGTGCGGTTGATTGAAACTCAACCACCAAAGAACACTGGTATCCACGATCTACTATTCAAAAGGAGCAGTCGATCTGAGACTGTACAAGACTACACACTTTACATTCATGCATTTCATCCTCCTCATTAATCCTCTGAAGTAACACCTTACGGTGGTTCCGGAGGCTAAACAGAAAAAGAAAGGAGTAACTCACATAATACTGTTTGAAGAATCGATTTGTCGTAAACTATGATCGATATAGACGATGACAATCAATATTGACAATATCTGTCGGTATAGACAAATGACAAAATTACTAAAATAAGCTCTATGGTCATTTATTTGTACGTATTTTATTTATAATTTATGTAGTAGTGAGATCGGTAAGATTTGAACTGTGGTAAACATTCCGGGGATTATAAGAAAGGTACAGTTAAACTTTCGTAATGACTGTATGTTCTTTAAAAGGAAACTTCTTTCAAACAGCACCTGTTTTCTCTTACATGTTCAAAGAAAAATGTATCTACGAAAAAGTCTGTAAAATCAGATAGATTTAACTAACCTTTATTATTTTAATTTATTTTAAAATCGTCTTAAAAGTCTAATAATTCTATAAAAAATAACATTTAAATAAAAATATTTTTTTTTATTTTATCCAGTAAAGTTTAATTTTAATCTAACCGTGAAATAGTTATTTAAAAATTTATCAAAATTCTGATTTACTAAAATTAAAATAAAAAGCTAATATAGTGCTTCATACTGAATTTCGTTATCAGCAGAGACAAAATTTCTTCTACATTCCAGTGATACTGTTTCAAGACTAAAAGCATAATTAATAAGTATAGAATCTCGTTTACGTATTGATAGATACGTTCTTTCCATTTCATTGTGATAAAGTTCTCGGCTTTTAAGTGTCTATTTATAAGTTGTGGCTGAAATACAGTAAAATGGTACATTTATTTTCTGTCGAAAAATACTAACTGAAAACTGGTTATCTGGACTAGTGACGAGTTCCTAACATTATCATCGAAAAATTATCATACCGTGTGACGTAATTCCCAATTAAATGTGTCCCTTCATCCAACATCGTACAATACTTCATAGATCTATCATTTCTTCATAGATCATCTATTTCATAGATTTTTAGTTAGCTTCATTTATTCCCATAAAAATGATCTTATCTTGTATCATGATAAGAGCTTGAAGAGAGAGAATTCTGTATCCATTTAATCTTAACCAAATTTGAATTATTTTTTTTTTTAAACTAAGTTCTCATTATGGTCTTACAATTTTTCTCAGAAGTCATATATTTTTTTATATAAATCTTCATAAAAAATGTATGTTACTCCTTTAAATTTTGCTAATATTTATGGAAAATAATTTTTGTGTGTAGTGTGTGTGTGTGTGTGTGTGTGTGTGTGTGTGTGTGTGTGTGTGTGTGTAAATTTTAATTACATGAAATCTGAAATTTTTTATCTTTTAATTATTATCTTACAATTGACTTTTTAAAGTTCAGTTCATTTTAACCAAAAGCAATATTTCTGAAATTTCAGACGGATGATTTCACCTCCACCCTTCCCTTGGTGAGATATTTTTCATTATTTTACTAGATCAAAAACATTTTAGAAAAAATTACAAGGTAAAATATAATGCGATTATAATTTTCTACAGTTTACTTGCAAAATAATTATAAAATTTAGAATAATGTTCGCCCCAACTTTACTAACTTAGTTTTCTTTGTTTAATTTGCTTGCACCTTAAGGATGGACTTTGAAAAAAGTATTCAATGAAAAAAATAAATGAAACAATAATTTTAAATGTTCTGTGGGAATTACTTTATATTAATAATTTTGAACAGGAATGCAAAACTTCAAGTTAATTTATAACTTCCGACAATCAAAGTAACGTCGAGTGTTTACTTATTAATAACAAAATAATTTTTTTTTTATCTATCATTTGGTGGTTAGTTGGCTTTTTTTTGTATCCAATACTTACGATTTGGATATTATGGTAATTAGTGATAACAATTTTTTTTTTTTTTTTTTTTTTAGAATCTGTTTTAATGACATAAAATTTAAATTCATAACATTGAACATTTTATTTCCTACTTATATTCTGCCAGTATTCGTATATCTAATTCAATAAAATGTAATAATTATAAAAAATGGAGATTTTATACCTTATTCTCCTTGCTTTTATACTTTTATTGGTCACCTGATCCTAGCAATACGCAATTTAACAACGGCTGAGTAAATGAAACAAGAAAAAATACTTGGATAGAACTTTACATTGATTTAAGTATTTTATATTAAACAATAGAAAAATACCTGACAATGTTTGACAAATTCACAATAAATCTAAAAAATAATTTTTCAAGCAATCTACTGTAGCTTTGTGAAACTTGCCCTCATACTGCGAATACCAGCAGTAATATTATACCAGCTACAGAAATGTCGTTCATTAGCGCTAAAATCTACCATGATAAAGTTACATCAAGCGACAAAAAAATAGCTCATGTACGAGATGGATATGTAAGAACAATTTCACATATGAACTCGATTCAGTGTTATTAGATCAGAATATGAGATAAGTAATTATTGTATCATTATTAAACATACCTTATGCGAACACAATTTATATTGCTAATTATTTTCTTACTCATAAATAAATTTTAAGAATTCCTGAGTAGGCTATATAGCCTTATTATATTAATAAATTAGAATAACTTAATAACTATGTTGCCACTATAAATGCGTTGTTCTACCCGCCGCGATCGAACCCGAGAAACCGTCCTTATAAACTTCACTATTTACTGTTTACCCTAACTTAACAAAATCCATAATTAATTAATGTTTAAATGATTATTAGATGTTAAATATAATTGTACTAAAACAATATTAAAATTTCAGTTTATAATTATTTTGTGGTTAAGATCTAAGTGTAATACAACTATTTATCTATTATACGTTAAGTGTTTTATATAAAGTTTTTATTTGTTCTCTTATGAATAAAACTAATCACTGCATCTGTGAACGGATGTAATCTCAAAACATTATTTGTTTTGTAATAAAATAGTTAATAATATTTTCATATTCACAAGTTGTAACCTAACTATATTTAAAATGGGCAAGGTGTTTTTGTTTTCAAATCCGAAACTGATCCTCATTAGATCTGTTGTCATAATCTTTATTCATATTAAAAGCGGTTCTCTGGTCGAATTTTTTTTTTAAGAAAATTAGCAATTTTTTTTTTTAATAAAAATGGTGATAGTAAATTAGTAATAATAATAATCCTTCATCTTATTAATTATGCGTTTTCTAAGTTTTCTCATGTAATGAGACGTGTAATATGTCCAGTGGCGGCTCGCACCCCCCCCCCCCCCCCCCCGCCCAATTTCCACTTGATATTATCGACGTTTAATATAATGAGTCCTTTTTTCTTTAACTCTTTCTTTATACGTTTACAATATATAATTCTTAAGCTTAATGTCAGGTCAGTAACCATCCCCCAGTTTATGAAGAATATATAAATTATAAAAGATATAATATCCTTTGTATAGAACTGTGCGCTTCACAGTTCCAACAGCGTGGTGTTTGGCTGTTGTGCGCATGCCCATATAGGAAGCTGCACGCGAGGCTGCGAGGAAGAGAGAGCACTGTTGCTCTCGTAGTGCCGACCCTGACGTGCTGATGGAAGATAGTTTTTCATCTTTACTCCGCGTGTGTATGGAACTTTCCTTGTTCGTTCTCTTTTCTATATTAGTCGGTAGAAGAAATATGAAAGTGGTTTAGTTGTTTTTTCAGTAGTGATCAGAAGATGGCGGAAAGCAAGGATTCTTTGATTGCCAAATCTATTAAAAAAACACGCTGAAAAGGCGAAAGAGAAGGTAGTTAGTAAAAACTAATTATGTATTTGTTTCTGTGTACATAGAAATTTAAATTAAGTACCGTTGGACTATAGTCTTTTTAAGCGCACATTTTATTAAGTTATTATCTAATAATACTAAAAAATATTATTTGTATCGCCAATTTATTATTTAGTGGGTTAAACCGAATACAGTTTTTAAGCACAATGTGCTTAAAAAACGAGTACCATATTCTAGTGCAGAATTAGATTATTATCCTGCTTCCAGCTATTCTATTTGATTCATTTTTTATGGTTCTTTTATTTTACAGAAAACTTTAGCCACAGTCTTGAAAAGGCCCACAAAAAAAATTTCTGGAGCAGCACCCACCACTAATTTTACCTACGAGCTGCCACTGATAGTGAGAATCATTACTCTCAGAAAAAGAAACTGTAACTGATACTACTTGTACCTCAAGTGCTTTACGTACATCACAACCGTAGGAAAGACTTGAAAAGATTGTGCAATACAAGATAATCTGCCCCTTTAAAATGAAACAATCTGTCACATACCCTCACCACTTCATCTTAGCAGGAGACATTACATCTTTAGAAAAAGTTCTTTCAAAAATTTTGCATTACTATTATTTTGCTTTAGATTTTTCTTATTTTTAATTTCATACTGGAAACAAGAGTATGAGAAGAAATTTAGAATTGCATATTAGAATGAACGATCTAAATTTTGAATATTTTAACAATAAAATTCAACATGTTTTAAAGTTTATACTTTTATTGAAAATGTAGCATTTGCATTCATTTGAAAATTGAGTTACATTAGAGAATTCTGTTATTATATCAATAAAATCAATTGATAATTTTATTATATTAGGAGAATATCAATCAGCATCCACTTAAATAATATCTTAGTGCTAATTACTACTATAATTAGTGTAATAATTACAGTAATTAGTGATAATGCTAAATATTACTGTTATAAGTAGAATAATTTCAATATTTTGAATTAATAAAAATAATTATCTTAATATTAAATAAGTGAACAGGTGGCCAAAAAAACAAAACACTCTATATGATATTATATTTCATGTAAAGCAATGGGGGTTTATTTAAGTGGTTATTAGAGAATATGACCATATTTGATGTACGCATAATAATTTTTTGTCTACTTTAGTAGTAATTTGATGCCAAACACAGGATAAAATATATCGAACATAAATAAAGATAATTTTTTATAAACAGTAAATGAATTTATTATTATACTGAACTATAAAATGGAATAAAAATTAGTTACATAATGCATATTCTACACAGAAATTAAGATTTTGTGAAATGTACTGTATTTTTTTATTTGTAATTTTTGTATTTCCATTCACTTTAATTTTATATGTTTTTAATATTTAAATGATCTTGATATTTTAGAGAAAACATTTAATCATGGTTATTGGAAACTTCATATTAGCATGATGTATGCAGTAAATCACAGTTGTAATACGCTTCTCAATCGCAGTAAAACACTGCTGACAGATGGAATATGAAATATGTATCATTCTTCCAAATAAATACTGACATCAAAAGCAGCTATGAATAACTGTTAAGTCAGCTGTTTGGAATCTATCAGTTAAATAACTATGATAACAGGACAGTTCACATACACAATTTCAGTTATAAGATTTTTTTTTATTGCTATGTAGAATATTTTTCTAACCTACATTTCAATTAATAATTCAAAAAAGACAACTTTTAATACCATTAAAAATGCCAACCACATAAATACTTCATTAAACCAACAGCAAAATCTTAGAAATGATATTCTAATCTTTTTTATATTCTATTAGAAAAAACAATAAACAACAAAATTTAGTAGTTCGTTCAATGCATATTTATGATTTACAGTGTAATTGTCAGTTTTCAAAGTATTACAAACATTGGAAACTGCTTTGCACAAGTGTCTAATAAGGTTTTAGTCTTGACCATAAACCAGAAATGAATTATAATATATAATTTCACTGTCATTAAATTTTCTTTTGGTAACTAACTACTGTTCAATTGTAATAGTATGACAATGCCCAAATTCCTTTTACTGATCATTTATAATAACTATACAGTTCATTTAAATTTTAATAGATTTGCATTTGTTAGATAGTACTATATTTCAGGAAGAAAAAGAGTACCAAAAAGAATTTAACAACTTCTGAAGTTCTTTGTGGCTTAGCAACTTTTTTAAATTAAAAAGTTATAATTTAATAAAAAAATCATCACTATTTTGAGTTGTCTTTTTTTTTATTTTAACACATAATCAATATTAAGTTATACAAACTATATTACTACTCTAATCCTAATGCCAAGCTAATATTTATGTAATTTGGAATAACCAGTAAAAATGTTTTTGGATTGTTATCATGTTTAGTTGATTCATATGATATTCTAGAAGTCTCTAGATTTCTAGTGCAGCTTTCTAAATTCAGACCCAAAAGACCCTAATAAAAAAATAATTAAAAGAGACGTTGCTCTTGTAGTGAATGTCCTATAATTTTTTGCTTCTGAAGATCACCAGACCAGAATTGTCATTAATTTGGTCCTAACAATAAAATGGTGGCCAGAAGACAGTAACAGGAAGTTAGTGTTAAAATATAATTGGTCTGCCCATGTTGTGACCTGTCAACTGCATACACAGGAAGGCAAACATTAATCTTTTGTATTACTCTCTAAATACTGTCATGCTATTTGAATATGATTTTATTTGGAATTAATTTTGTACTTTTTTTTGTTTGTAGTTCATATTCTTGGCTCTTTTGTCTTGTTTCTAATAAGTTTAGTTTAATTCATTGCAATTTAATTTAATTTTAAATTATTTAATTTTATTATTTAAGCTAATGAGTACTACAATTCAATAAAATTTTGTATACTGACATATTATTTGTTAATATTTTTGTTGAGATATTAAAAAAATATGTATTTTGAAAATTATTTAACTAAATGACAGTTTAATTTTTTACTAATTTCATAATAAATGTGTTACTGTAATTTTTTTAATTTATAATAATTTTTTGGAAAATATTTACAAAACTTTCAATGCGTATTATTTTCAAAAAAATAAATATAAATTATCACAACAATTTCAGTGTAAATATTGCACACATACCAAACGAGAAGCATCTATTAATCTTTAAATTATCTTCAGCCTTATACAACACAATTTACATCTATTAATAATGCAATAATAATGTATTTATAAAAAAAAAAAATTCACTTATCTCTTTGTATTTAAAAATATATTTATCCATATCTGGACAGCCAGCCCACATTTACATAGTATGTCAGTGAAGCTGATAAAATTCCTTGGAAAATTAAAAATTTCTGCATTTAAGTAAATAAGTTTTTATTTTAATATGAATTTTTTACAGTTTTCTGTTCAGTAAGACTTATCATTTTATTACTTTCCCAGTTAGCGCTATATCAAAGCTATAGCTGTAGAAAGGAAAGTATTATAATCGATCCAATATGGGCATATGCGATTTTCCCTGTATCTTGATGTTTTGACACCTAATGAACCCAAAAAATCAAGAAACAAGATGGAAATTTTGCAGATGTTCATATGTATTGTGTAGTTCAATGTGTCTCACCTTATATCTTAAGAACTACTGGACCAATTTTAACTAAACTTGGTCAGATTACTTCTGTATATGGAGCATTGATGCCATTAAATTTTCAACTAAGAAGGTCAAGGGGGTGAGGCTATAGAGCAAGGTCAAACTAGTGGCTAAGTGGGTATACTGCATCAATAGTACCCCTGTCACCACAAGAAGCGCTAGTGTAGCACTGACGTATAACGATACAAAAAATATTATATTTAAACAAAATTATAAATATTTTAAAATTAAGTTGTTTGTGTAAGTGTTTTTTTGTGTAGGGGTGAGGCTGTAGAGCAAGATCACCCTCAGTATCTTGATATTTCATCTAATTAAGGTGTTATTTTTCTTAGGCACATTTGTTATCAATTAAAAATAATAATATTTCCAAAATAAATTTTTGCAAAATCGCACCTGTATCCCATAAAATGCTCTAAGCAGTTGATGTAAGCCATGCATCAGAAAAAAGCCGCCTGATGGCAACTGAAAATTTTCCAGTTCTCACCATAAAATAACCAGTCTGATCCATGCAATTTCTTGAATTTTAATTTTAGTTCCACTAACTTTTGCAGTCACATGACTTACACCATTCTCTTGAGAAAACCCCAAAGAAAAACATCACATCCGGATAAGTAAGAAGATCTTGCTGGCCAAATAACATTCCCAATTAAGCATATGATCTGGTTTGGAAAGAGCTCTCTTAAAGCAGCAATAGACACATGAGCAGCATGACATTGAACTCAATCTTGCTGAAACCAGGTAATTTGCAGAAATCGAACTAATTCTTGCTTCAAAAATGTAGAGATCATGTTTGTATAATGTGCCGCAGTAACAGTTGTAGAATTTCCTTGATCATCTTGAAAAAAGAATGGTCCAATTATGCCAGATTATAAAAGTGTACACAACGCTGTGGCCTTTGGACTATTAAATGGTTATTCATGTAACTGAAGTAGGTTTTCAGCACTTTAGTATTGACTATTCTGCTTATTTGGTGGATTAAGTTTACATCACCATCCAAATGCTGCAACATTTATGAAAAAAATCAATGAGAGCAAACAAATCTGCATCTTTTAATTACTGAACAATTTGAATTTAATTGGGGTGAAAACATAAGTCTTTATTTAAGATTTGATGGATCAATGATTTGCTGATATTCAGTGTTAATCCACTTTTAAATGCAGAACATTTTGGATTGTGAGTCATGGCAGTTCAAATTCTTGTCAATGTTTTCTAGCATTCTAATACTTTTTGTTGAACTGCTTTTTCCACAAAAATATTATTGCTACGAAGAACATGATCTAAGAAACAAAAGGCAATTTTCATTTTATGAGTACCCACATGCACATATATATACATAACTGTAATAAACTGATAAACTAACTGAAAAGATGTGAATCTATTGAAATGGATGAAACCTATCTATATGGACAAGATGGAAAAGAGCTGCAGCCTCAGTATGTTATGGAAACTTCAGTCAGTATATAATATATTAATTAAAAGTAATATTGTTCTATAATAAATGAATATTGTAATAAATTTCTTTAAAAAAAAGTGATATTTGTTCTCTGAAAATGAAAATTAATATTCAGGAAAATCAGACAACTCAGGAAAATGAAATCTGCCTATAAGAAATTCATAATATTATTATTATTAATACTGATCATTGGTCTTATTAATACCTTCACTTTCATTACCAGGATAGATGGAAATTCAGAAGAAGATAAGGAAGTAAACTTCCCTGCATTTGTATGAATAAAGAAAAAGATATCCTAATTACTTGCTGTTTTCATACAAGCGATATTAGCCAAATTAATGAATTTTGTGAACAATTAACTAAAAAACTCTGGTTAACTAGATTTTCTTTAGAATATCATAAGTAATTATCAAAAGACAGATTTTTGTTTTAATATAATACAAATTAACTGAAAAATAAACAACATAATTATAGAAAAGTTTTTAAATCTCTGTAGATAGTTAATATTTGTCAAGTTATTCTGTTAAATTTTATTTCATTGTTTATTTAATGCATTAAGATTGGGTATATAATATATCCATTTTTCATTGAACAGCACAATGAAACTCTATTTTTTTAAATATCAAATTACTCTCTTTCGAAATATTAAACCTTTACTTCTGTAGACCTTTCAGAATTAACTGGGTTCTTCCTCAAAGGAATATTTAGAAAATGACTTTAGAAATCATCTTAAAAACCATCTAAAAAAAGAATAATTTAATTTTGTTTTATATTTAGTCTGTGTTGCATTTGTTCATTTGATATATTGTTTTTGACAAATTCTGTGCACTTGTAAATTTCTCATTGTTCAAGTGTGTTGAAATATTGGTTTTCATTGATATATTTAAAATTTGCCTGTTGTAAATTAATGTCTTTCTGTATGTGAACTGCCTCAATAAAGTGATTTGGAAAATGTGATTCTGTTGTGTGTACGATTCAGTATGTAGTCTTTCTTCCTGTTGGTAAATATAAAATTCTGTGCAATTACTGCAGTTTAATTTGTATATTCCTTTATTGCTGTACATGCCAGTGTGTATTTTGTTTGTTGTTTTAATAGTAACACACTGACTTTCCTGAAAATGTTGGCAGTTTTATAAAACTGTATTGGCTGATGTGTGTTAGTGTTTTATATATATATATATATATACATACATATATATAATTTGGTTTTTGTTCTGTATGTTATATACTTTAGTTTATTATGCCAGCAATAAAACATTATTTTACAAATTTCTAAAAATTAAATTTTTGTAATTGCTCTTCTCCATTGTGATTGTAAAGATGACATAACATGAGCAAGAAAGCTGTAATTTTGTGCTGTGTGAAGGTGGTTAAATATATTGCAATTAAATGAGTCAATTGTAATAAGTTTTCTGTTGATGTTCAAATTGTGTTTATCAACTCTGAATGTGATAGATCAAAAAATTAAGTGATTTCATATGATCTGCAATGAAACGTTAATTAAGTAGTAATTTGATGATGGTTGTGAGGAATGTCCTTCGACATTTTTATAGCAGTAACATTACAGTATTTGTCTTCACGTTTCTTGTTGTATAATGTGTGAATTTCTCAAAATTTTGTAAATTATTTAAGCAAGGATACTGGAAATGAATAAGCACATTGTTAAGTCTGGATAAGAATAGCAGCTGCAATTACATGAGGTAATTTTGTTCTGTAGTAGAATAACAAACAAATAATCATTTTACTTCATTGAAGATCATGATGAAATGAAGTTTATACTCACCACAAACAGTCACAAACTAAAAATGTACCTTTAATAATGAAAATTCTAAACATATTATATTTAATAAGATAGTTTATTAAATTAAACAAGAAGACTACATTATTTAATCTTATATTAAAGGGTTATGAAGACTCCTAATCAACTCAAATCTGTAATCATTAATACGACTTGTGAACTTCCAAAAGTGAATAGAATTTACTAAAACATTATGTGGAAGAATATTTCCCTTCTCATTTGCAAAAAAAAAGCTATGAAGTTTTTTTTGTAGATAACTGTAAATAACAACTGGCAGATATATGGGTTGATTGATGTTACATTATAACTGCACTACTCCCAGTTGTATTTTTTTAAGATCAATATTATTAATTAGTGTAAGATATATGTTTACTTATATTTTACATTGAAATTTGTCTGCTAAAATTAAAAATTAAAAAACGTTTTTGGATATTATTGGAATGCCATCATACAGAAATACAACTCTGCTGTTTTTCCATTTCAGTTGCACCTTACTCAGTTTTACACTGTTCAATTTTCTTCTGTAATTTTTCTTAACTATAACAGCTAACATAACTTTCTTAAAATTTATGAAGACAACACTGAAAGTAGGTTAATGTTATAACACCTGACTTGACTTTAACAAAGTTTTGCATAATAAATAGATAGAAGGTTAAGGTTAAGTTCGTGGATTTAAAAATGATTTTTAGACACACACAAACATGCTCTCTCTCAATCTTTCTCTCTCTTGTACGCACACATGTGCTCACACATTTATATTTTTACAAATACAGAATCGTGATATAGGACAAATAAATTACTTAGGCATCATGACCCCCCATAGGAAGACCCAGCTTATGATAATCCTGGTCATCACACCACCCCCTCTGTTTACAGCCTAGATGGACTTTACCAGAGGTTGTTTTTTAGATCCTCTAAATCTGATTATATATATATCACATTCATCAGTATTGGCTCTGTCAGGATGCCACTAATGCAATTGCCTCAGCAGACATTTCCATCAGTATATTTACTTAACTCTACTGTATGCTTCTTCCAATCTCACCCACCTACTCTAATTTGTAGCCCTCTCAACTAACATTACGCGGAAGTGCAATCCCTGTGCTTATCTCTAACACCGAAGGACTCAAAATAACCATATCCTATAACTAAAATTCAAACAATATTGTACTAACAAACATTTATTCGTTTGAATCTACTAGAAACATTTAAATTCTATTCTCATACCCATTAAACAAGTGTTCGTTGCAACAAAGACAATTTTGTCCTACAGATAACCAATCCATCTCTGACAAAAAGCATACACTTATTCTCTCATTTGGCCCACTTTTGGAAGTGAGGTCGATGTCCCTTCACTCTCCCACACTCCAACCTACTTCCATCCTAAAAAAAAATCACAAATAGTTCAGCTAACTGAGGTTCAATGCCAAAATGCCTACCTTGGTGAAGCAAACACCCAAGCAATATCCTAACACCCAGATTGTTACTCTTATCTATTAGAACATCAAAACCCTTCAGCCATCCTCTGCAGGGCCAGAAACCTAAAGAAGTCAGCAACTATATTCAACTCCCTTTGGGTTTTCCAATTAATTTGTAACTCTAAATCAGAATTAGTTTTTCTCTAACTATTCTAGTACTTTCATCCTCGTAATTTGGACAGATATACAGGACATGGTATATTATCAATGTACATGTTTTACGTTGTTAGTAATACTGCATTCCAGCCATAGACCTTGTTTTTTTTTTACCCTTCCTTTTGAGGCTGGTCCTGCATTCCTGCATAACTTGGCCATTGCCTCTAACCGAACAGGCAGTAATGCTAGGTGAAAGTAACATGTTAATAATGTACAATATGTTAATATGTACATAATAGGTGGGACTAGATCTTTTATTACCATGCCTCTAGCTAGGAGACCCTGAGAGATGTCTCCCCACTGGGACTATGGTCTTTTACTTTACCCTCCTATGTCGCCAGGCATCCCCATTCACTCATCAAGGGTGGGGGGGGGGAACGCTCCAGCATTCCACCCCTCCTGAACAGAACTGCCCGCCTGGCCCTGACCTACGCACAGGTAGCTGTGCTACCTGTGCAGTAGAAACCTGTGCAGTTTGTTGGGGCATGGTAGCTTCAGCTACCAACAAAAACTGAATCAACTCAAATGTTAGCTCACCATGTCTTCATCTTAGCCCAAGACCTAATATCAGGGATTAATTTCCTTTTCCATAGGCCTACCTTCATTCTGGACCATCTATCAGGCCATTGTTTAATTACCTCCCTTCTGGCCATACCCTTTGGCACCTCTTCCACTCTTCTCACTTGCTCTTCCACAAATAACTCCAACAGGGTGTGCGATCCAATCACCAGGATAGCTTCAGTGGAGACTGTTTTGTAGGCACTCACAACCCCGATCACCAATCGCCATTGCAAGCCCTCAAGCCTCCGAATAGGCACCTTCTTGCCGAGAGCCCTCTTCCATACTGACACAGCATACAGTGCAACAGACCAAACAGCAGCCACCAACATCCTCCTCTTGGATGAGTTCAGTCCACCAACCCTGCTCATGAATCTAGAGACAGCTGACAAGGTGTTATGGGCCTTGTCAACTGTCTCCATAACATGCAGGCAGAACTCTCTCAACTATCCAGCCACACACCTAAGTAACCTTACTAACCGGCTCTATTTCTGTACCTTTAACCATCAGCTTGATGGTGCAAGATGCCTCCTCCCTGCCATAACTACTAATCTAGTTTCTCCAGCACTAAGCTCTGGGCATAGACCTGAGGTAGTTAAACCCAAACGAAATAGGATGCAAGTAAAAATATCAAAACATTCACAATGTTGTTAAAGAAGATCCTGACAACTAGGTCCAGAAGACATTTTGAGAAGTTGTATGTTTATAATGACTTAGAAAACTTGTATTCTTCATCATGCTGTTTGAGCAACCATATTTTTTTATTGGAATAATTTTCCTTTAATTATTTTTTTAATTTCTGTAACAGTATCTATTTCAAATTTGTTGAGCTTACTACAATTCATTTTTTCATACAATTAATCATTTAACTGTAATATTAGCAATGATTTGTTTCTGTCTTTATGTATTGATAATAAGTAAGCAGAGAATAAACTTTTATGAACCAACAAATTTCTTTTGTTGCATTGTAGACTATTCAAACAAAATAGTATTTTAATTAATTGATTAATCATAGGCTCTTCTCTGAGTGGGTTGTCATTCAGTTTATGTTGTAATTTGTGTATTTAATATTCTAATTATAATGTAACATTGTATGTCATATTTTTGTATCTACTTAATTAGTAAGGAATACTTGTCATTGTTTTTGTTTTAAAAAGTATTGTGTATAAATATAAATTGTTGATCTTTTCATATATTTTGTGTGCATAAATTATTATGTATTTATTTTCATATAAACTAAAAATATGGCTGTGTTCTATATAAATAATACAGTATTTTCTTCGTAATATGTTATGTAAATATTAATTTTTTCAACATGTTTCCAATGCACTTTATATTATTATCTGTTTAAATAAACAAATTACTCACTATTAGCATACCATTCTGGTATTCCTAAAACACATTCCAAAAAAACTGAGAAGTGGATTTCTTAAAAAACTAAGTAAAACAGTTATTGTAATGTATGTTTGGAAGTAATTATTTTCTTTCTGTTTTTTATACTTTTTCATTATAAATTTGTAATTTAAGAACAGGTTGGGATACTTTAAAATTTAGTATGAAAGTTTAAACTGATTTTCTATTTAAAAAACACAATAATAAATTAAACAAAAAAATGAGACTTAAATCATTAATATTTCGTTTATTTATTTTATCATCTAAAATCTTAAGCAATTTATTGTTATAAAATGACATTGTACTTGTTTAAATATGATTTCTTGAATAACCTTGAGTTACAGCAAAAATATTTAATAGTACATAAAGATTAAAATTCTGAAATGCAAAGATTATTTCAGTCTAAAGATTTATTAACAGTCTAGGTTTTTTTCATTTCCTTCACTTGGAATTTCAATTGGTTAACTAAAGATAAAGATTTATAACCACTAATGTCAATAAAATATGATTTCTATTTCAATAAATAAATTCATTGTACATTAATAATAGCCAGATGCTTTTAAAAAATGTGTTTTTATAACAGTGACCATAATTGATGAGTGTTAATTAACCTGTAAACAGTCTATCACTCATTTCTCACGACAGACAACATTTGATATTTTCAGTAAGGAAATGATATTATGTAACAAATCTAACTGCAAAGATAAGAAAATAACTGAGTACATTTTTGCTTATTTTTTTTTTTAAATCTACTCCTTAAGTTTTTCAACAAATTTCTGGGTTATTTGTATGACAGGAAGCAGGAAATCAATGAATTTAGTTCAAAGTAAACATTTACATGATTATTTTGTAAATCACTGTTCTTTTTTTTATATTAATTCACTACATACTTAAAGATTATTTAAAAGGATATAAAATATCCTTATTAATATAAAATGGACATTTTATAGTCTAACAAAAAAATGGCAAGCATGATCAAGATACAAAACCCAGACTATAACCAGAAATGCTGATCACTACATTTTGGAAGTCTCTTTCTTAATGCATAAAAGATAAATCACTTGCCTGCTGTTTTTTTTAAATTCTATTAGCAAGTAATTTTCATTAGGCTTTCACACATTAACACATTCTCAGTCTCGTGAACCAAATGTGGCTTACACAATGTAATCTAGCCTTGCTCATGAACCACATGTGGCTGACAACCATATACAACTACTAAAGCAAATAATTTTATGAAACTTGCATGGACTGCATAGTTTTGGGGTTGAACCAATTTGGACAGTTATAAAATTCAGAAATACAACACAGGACATATGGAAAAATATCTTTATCCTTGAGAAAAATGACAAACTTCAAAAAATTTTAGACAAGAAAAGTTTTCTATTGTGTTTCATTTATGTTTTCCTTGAAAAAAAGATAGAAAATATGGTTTTTACACAGTACACACTTCATATCAATTTGTTTCACTTTTTGCAGCATTTTCCCGACTTCCACCATTTATTTGTAGGAAGTCATAGCAGCCTGAGCTACACTTCCTTACAATTTTATTATCTTCTTTCCACTCAATTTTAGTCAGAAAATGCATTGTTGTAACCAAATTAGATGTACTTGGATTGACAATATTCTATGTACTCCACCAGGTAGATTTTCTATTTGTAGGAATTCCTGTACTATTTTTTGTTTTGCCGGCAGCACCATCATTTCTGATTTTCTGTTTTCGGCTTGGTACAATATTTGCGGCATTTGTCTCTGATCCACATATAAACATACAAAGTGTGATTTTTTGTACTTTTTTTTTGTTTGGGGGCGAAAAACACCTGTGCGTTATCATCACTCAAAATTTTCTTTAATAAAAAGGTAAAATAACATTAAAATAACAAAATTAAATAAGGTTTGAAATTAATATAAATTATATAATAAAAAATTGATTAAAACAAAATTTAAAAAAGTGAAATAAAACTAAAAACTAATATCACAGACAGAGTCTTAAAAATATAAAAGCTAAAATAATATTTCTATACTAAGTGAGTGACTTTCTCTTAGGGTAGTAGTAGCTTGAAAGCTGGCCAGATACATCTATGCTTTCCTTTCATTTGTTGTAGGCATGCACAGCCTTTGGTTTAGGTTTTGGCTAATATCCCGCTGACATTTTCATCAACAGTTATTTCAAGTTGAGATCATGACAACATCTCATTTGCCTTTACACTTCAAGACAGTTATATTTTCTATCTGACGTGCAGAAACTTTGCCTTTTTTGGCAGCCATCTTCTTCAGTTTTATTGGTTATGGAAGGTTTGCTCTATTTGCGCAAATAGTGCCACTCAAATCTGTATTTCTCTGTGATAGATATTTTGCTAGTCCACAACTATTGTAGAAATTATTACAAACATTAATCTGTTCTTCTTGCCATAAATCATCTCACAAAAGAGCTACTACACTTACTGGCTTATCCAAATTGTAGATATCAGAGTCACGTCCTACCAAAATAACACAGTTCCATATATACCCATCTTGTGTGCACAGTTTATAAATCTTGAGACCATGTTTGTGGGCTTTAGATGGATTATATTGGTAAAGAAAAGGTATTCTGCCCCTAAAAGGTTTCATTAACTCATCAATGATGACACCTTTTCCAGGAGTCAGTAGATTCTCCTATAAATTTTAGCATTTCTTGTTGTGTCACATCTGTCCATCTATTTATGCGGCTAAACCTTGTCAGGTTAGCATTTTGCTTCAGTTGGGCTAGGTAAAAATTAGTCTGAATGACCATAAGGTCAAATATTTTATCAGTCAAAATTTGACAATAAATAGATACAATGGATTGCTCCCCTTGGATGTAAAGGATTCGCCTTTCATCATAGTACTGATGCACCACTGGAAGTATTACAGGACTCCACCCATTTTCTTCATCTATGGAATTTATTTATTGTGGAGTAAGTTGCATGACTTCTCCTTAGCTTTCCACTTTTTGGATACAGCTGTTTGAATGATAAATGTTGTAGATGGTCCCACATCACTATAATGCCCATGAGCCATATATGTTTCACAGAAATAATACCTACTTCTCAACGTCTAATTTGTTTTTTATTATTTAGCCTGTGAGTCTATGTAAAAGCCCATTTTATTAAAAAATCATTTGGACTTGCGGGGAATGTTTTTTTGTTTTCTTTGGGACTAGAAATCTGTTATAATGGTTGGTACTGAAGTCAGTGCCATATTATTCCACCAAGAGTTCTTTGTTTCTACTCGTAGTATTGACAACTTGAGCAATGTAAAGAGGAATAAAGTGAATCAACTGATTTAAAAACCGTATATGTGGTTTACTAAATTTTTTTTACGTTAACATTTAAAATACATTATTCACTGGTTATTGTTGTTTTATATAACTTATTTCTAAAAATTTCAAATCTGAGTGAGATTGTTTTTTTCATAAGATGTTTTGTTTCATTAGATGCTTTAAAGTTATAAAAAATAAATACATTTGAAAAGAAAAATTTATTGATTTTATGGCTAAAATTTGCAATTAATAAATTTTTTGTACATAACATTGATTCAATGAGTTTTAATTAAAAATTAACTACAGAATTTACTAAAAATTAATTTAAAAAAAAAATAAATACGAATATATAATGTTCTCAAGAGGTTGTGAAGAATAATAACACATTGATTTATTTGTTGTTCAATATAAACTTTTTCACAAATAAGAAGACTGAAAGTGATCTCAAAGTAGTCTTCAGATTTACGAACAATCTTGCTTCCTGTTATGTACTGCGCTGGTGTTGAATATTTCATTTATTTGAATATAAAAAAATAGTCTAATTATATGTACAGTATTATTATTTTATGTACCAAGACTTATTTGATATACTAATGAATTAACTAAAAAGACTACTAATTATTTCCTTACAGTTTTATGTTTCTTTAATACCCAATATTTTTCTGTAGCTATTCAGAATACGATGGTTTTTGGTAGTTATTCAAAGTGACACCAATTAATAATAATATAAAGATTACAGATTTTGAGGTTGAATATCTCTATTATATGACATTCAGTAATAATAGAAAGGAGAAATTCTTTTATACAAATCTATTTATAATGACTGCAGATTTATCCAGTTAGTATTGCAAATTTGTCCCATTTTATTCTGTAACTTGAGTTTTGAAATGACTAGGTACATGACAACTACTATAACCAGTGAAACAAACTATTTGTTTCAATTTAAATGATAAAAATATTTAATAAATTTTTCCTTCCATAAAATTAATTTAAAAATATGATTGTTTATATTTCTGACTCCAGTAGCATTTCAGGAAGGAAAAGAAAGTCAAAATACAGATATATCTGCTTAATTTTATTTGCCATTTGAACAAAACATGTTTTTTTACAAGGATGTCGTCTATATATAATACAGTTCTATTTCCAAAAGATTTTATAGTTAACTGCATTTATCTCTCGCTTTGATTTTAAACTGCTTTATTGTTTAAATATACTATTTTAAAAAGTAAAAAATGGGTAGCGAAGTTCTGTACAAGTAATTGATAAACTGTGAAATATTCTTTCATCAAATTATTCATCCTAGCATTGTTTAATTCATGAATATTTAATGAAATATGATTTGTTTGTGTTTTATTTGATTCAATTAACTTTCAAATTAAAAGTTTATTTAACTTGTACAGAATTTTTAGCAGATTTATCCAGACATTTTAGGTAGATGTGGATATCACCACTGTGTACCTCATTGGGCAATGAGGCACTCAACTTGTTTACCAGTAACCATGAATATGTAATCTTATCTTACAATGATATAACTGATATTATTTCTTTAATTTTATTGGTTGACTAGAATTTATCTCACTTAGTGTTTCCAATAGATCTTATTGCACACTTATCCTAATTCAACAGATTAACTGATCACTGAGTGTGTGTATACTTGTAAATAACTGATAGCTGACATACTGCACTAATAACTTATTTATTTAAGTTTATTTACAAGCACTTTATATATTATTAATGTATAGATTTACTTCCATCATATCTAGGTGAATGAAATAATTACTACTTGCAAAGAATTAATTATTAATTCTTGACTGCAAGCAGTAGTATACAATATTTCTTATTAAATGATGGGTATGTTATTTTATTCATGGGTATAAATTGTTGTTTTTAAAAATATTTAGACAGGTTAACTCAAACTGAGCTAACAGTTCATTTATTACAAGAATAGAATTTTCTAGAAAGTTAACATTCAGATCGCCTCACACACTGACATGGAATTTATCAGGAATTTTAAAAAGTTTCCAAGATTTTATATAAAAACTTTCAAAAGAACTAGAAGATCTATAAAATTATCATTAATATCAACTTTAGACTAGAACAATCGTTCTCAAAATGAGTGGATAACTTGTGGGTATTGGAAGCCTTCAAGGGAGCGATAGAAGACCGACAGTGTTCAGGCGGTCTAGGAAGGCGATGATTGATTAAAAAAAAGGCGAAAATTATGTTTTCCTGATATTTTAAATGTAAGCTCTCATTTAAAATGTAAGTTTTAACTCAGAAATAGGATTTACCACATTTAAAAACAATAATTGCAATTGCTGTTTTTAAGAGCACATCTTAAAAACAACAATTGCAATTATTATTTTTAACACACAGTAACTTTAAAAATTTTGGGAGGCGCTAGAAAAGTTTTGATTCCCAAGTGGGCTGAGGGCAAAAAGGTTTGATAACCAATGGACTAGACTAGAGCATTGAATTGCAGACCATTCAAAACTAATTTCTTCTTCCTATATATGGCAATTCTCAACTTTATTATAAAGGTAGTCTATAACAAAACTTGAGGCTCCTTTATTTTTATGAGAATTTCTATAAATAGCTTCGACCAACTTGAAATTACAGAGTTCAGAACTGGTTTCTGTGTTGGTCAGTTATAGTACTTAAAATATCTTCTGGAAGCATATTTCCAGGTGTTCATAAAATGAGCAGTTTTTATAAAAAATGTACATCACATTTCATTACTGATCTACATCTAATTTTACATTTATTTTATCCAAAGGAATGATAATAAACACTTAGAAATAAATAAAATAAGTTGTATTCATTTTTGAGAGAAACTGAAATTTGTGAACAATGATGGGGAGCTAGATTTCTATATTTTAGTTTTTTACATCTGTTAGAGATCGGTAGATTTTATTTGCAAAATTGTAAAGAATTATTTAAAAGTTAGTCCATTTCTCCCCAGAAAATTAAATAAATAAAGAAGCATATTTTCAGTCATACATATTTTTACATTATATACAAATAAAAAAGTTGCCTACCCCACAAACTTCAAGGCCCATCTGAACCACCTTTGATTTTTGTACTCTAATATATACATATGGGTGATAGCGTTATACAGAGATAGTGTTACACCAGTTACACATTATATTTATATTTCAGGCCATTTATCTTGCAAACTACAGTCTTAGATCAACTATTCCTGAGGAATGTGGTTAATTGAAATCCAACCATCAAATAACAGTGGTATCCACAATCTAATATTCAAATCCATATAAAAGTACCTTTACATACATCCCACCTAGGAATTACTGAACTTTGATGTTAGTAGTTAGGCTGTTGAGCTAGATTGATTGTGAGAGCTATATTGCCGAAAGCTTTTGTACTGTTAGACACTTCCTAATCAGAAAATGGTTGAAGAATAGCAGCAAAAGAAGTGATTTAGACGTCTGTCTGTTACCCATATTTGGGGTGGCTTCGAAGCAGCATCTTTTTTTTATGTAAAAGTAGCTGTAATCAATATCTGTCCAGTAGTTCAGGACATCTGATCCTTAAGCAGAAAGTAACAGAACACCACTACCAATCAGTAAAGTTAGAAAATTAAAAAAGAAAAATGAAAATATACAGAATGAATACGATTAAGGTAAATGAATTAAGATAGGAAAGAAAATGGTCAAATTTTCCTTCATCATTAACAGCCATGATCTTTTATTATTCAGAAAGAAAAAATGTTAAAGAGAAATAATGTTGAAACCATTTAAATAAAGTAAGACATATATAAAGAGCAATTCTTACTAATGATAGGGTAATTTCTGTCAGGACACGAATCAAGCAAAAGGATTTGCTTCTAATAGAATTGTACATGTTTACAGTAAATATCTAGTTGAAATAATGTATGAGCAGAGAAAATTATGAAGATAAAGGTTGTTATAGAATAATAATGGGAAATTGAAATAATGTGATAAGGGAAAAAAAGGAGAATAAGTCATGCAAAAATAAGAGCAGGTACATGGAATAAAAAGGGAGAAAGGCTTATAGGGTTTTGAATAGAAAATAAAATATTAATATTAAATTCTTGATTTAAAAGCCATAAAAGAAGATTTATACACAAATAGAAAATAGGAGAAAAAAAGAGTTATCAAACTGATTATTAACTGCAGAAAAAAGTTTCATAAAAGAAAAAACAAATGGGTTGTCAGGAGCTGGCAATGATAGTGATGATATATAATGAGGTCTGTTCAAGAAATACGTAGACTGTTTGATTTGCTCAGGTCCTGTTGGTTCCAGTCAAATCCGCTTGGCGTTGCCATGTTCATACAGATCAACTGATTGCAATGCAGTTTTTTGATTGCAAATGTCATTATTGGTTGCTTAGCTACGCGGTTGTTTGTGAAGTGTGTGTTTTTTTCGTTTGGCGGATATTAGAATGAGTGATTTGAACGAGCAAAGAGTTGCTGTGAAATTTTGTGTTAAACTCGGAAAATCTGCGAGTGAAATTTTTGCTATGCTCAAGATGGCTTACAGCAACGTTGCTGTGAAGCGTGTGACATGTTTTAAGTGGCATGGATGTTTTAAAGATGGTCGTCAGTTGATTGTTGAAGACTATGACCGTTCTGGACATCCTTCTACGTCAACTGATGACTCACACGTAGACAAAATCAACACCCTGGTTAGGGCAAATCAACATCTGACCATCAGAGAGCTTGCTGAAGAGTGTGGGATATCAGTTGGATCATGTAACAAGATTTTGACAGAAAAATTGAAGATGCACTGCGTTGCTGAGAAATTTGTTCCACACCTGATGACGGACGACCAAAAAGCCCATCACATCCAAGCTTTCAAGAATTGCTTGAACGTTCAGAAGAAGATCTAAAGTTCTTGTCGAGGATCATAACAGGTGATGAATCTTGAGTGATTGAAACAAAGGTTCAATTGTCCCACTGGGTGGATGAAACATCTCCCAGGCCAAAAATAGCTCGCCAAGTTTGTCCCAATGTGAAGGTGATGTTGACAGTTTTTTTGATACTCAGGGCATAGTCCACCACAAGTACCTCCCCCTAGGCTTCACAGTGAACCAGACTTACTACATTGAAGTTCTCAAACATCTGCGGGACGCTATTCGGCGGAAAAGGCCAGAAATGTGGAAGAGTGGTAACTGGTTTTTTCATCACTACAACGCTCCAGCTCATTCAGCCCTCAGAACCCGTGAGTTTTTGGCCAAACACTTGATCACTGTTCTTTCCCACCCACCCAATTCACCGAACTTGCTCCTTGTGACTTCTTCTTGTTCCCCAAACTCAAAAGACCTTTGAAAGGAAGTAGATTTGAGACGATTCCCAAGATTGAGGCAAATGCGACAAAGGAACTGAAGAACATCACAAAAGAAGCATTCCAGGACTTTCCATAAGTGGAAACACCGTTTGGATAAGTGTATGTGTGTCGGGGAGGAGAGTACTTTGAATGGGACCCAGACAAGTAACTTCTAAATAAAGTAGATTTTGTTTTATGACATTAGGCTATGTAGTTTTTGAACAGACCTCGTGTGTGAGTGTGTATATATATATATATACACACACACACACATATATATATATATATATATCTGGTGCAGAAATAAAATTAGTATTAAAATTAATATTAATATTATAGTTAAAAATAAAAGAACAAAAAAAAATAAATAAAAAGAATCTGCAGAGATTAATAATTGTAAAGCAGGTACTTAAAGAGAAAAAGTCAATTCTGACAATTTATGAACTCCAATTAATTTATTTTTAGTTAATTTTTAGAAAAAAGCTTTCCATTTCCCCCAGCCATTTCCCAGAAAAATAACACTGCACTTCTTGACAGGTAATATAGACTATTTGCTGCTAGGGTTCAACAGGATTTAGCCTGAGACACTGGATATTTTCTAATTAAATCAGACTAAGGCCAGGCTTTGAATACTGTTAGCTGTGTTTATTAAATTGATCTATAATTAATTTTTATGAGTAATTAATAATACAACTTAATAGTACAACTCAATAATAATTATAATTACCACAATTTGTTGAAACATTGTCAGACATAATTTTTATGATTCGTAGGTCTTGATTAATAACAATTTTACCATTTTAAAGCATTCTTCTGCAAAAGATTCTTTATATACATTAAAAATGTATAGCATTTGAAGAAAAAAGTAAACAATACTTGCAAGTGATGTATGTAAAATGTTATGTGAGCTGATCATATGTATAAATAAAAATCTTATGTGGACAACTCATGCGTGACTTCCTTGTACGCCTATTAAATTACATTTACACATTTTTTTTAAATGAAAAGTACATAAAATTTTATTTCATTAAAAACTTCTGATAATTTTTCATTTTTTTTGTTACTGAATTATTATTCATCATATTTTTTTTTTTACAATAACAGGTTAATAATTATTAAAAATCAATATTTTAATTTAAAAAAAAGTTAAAAAAAAGGAGTTGAAGTCTGATTCAAACCAATTTGCCTTCCCCTAAGATACAAATAATTCATTAATTAAAATTTTATTTGACTATAACTATGGAACCAATGAAAATAAGTACCAGTTATGATATGCCATTTAAAAACTCTGAATGAGAGCTTATTACTGCAGTTAAGAAAAAGTCCAAAACCCAAACTCTTTTTGATTTCAGGCTTCTTTTGGACACTTTCAGTTCAGTCGATTGCAATCAATAGGGGAGGTGCAAAACTAGATGTTACAACAATCCTACAACCAAAATCTCAACATCCTATGGCTAATTGTTTTTGAGTTATGTGAGATACATATGTACATACATGCATAAAAATTAAAAACATTAAATTTCACATTAAAAAATGTATATATTAACAATTAAAATTATTTCACTATACTGTAAAATATGTAGTCAAAAATTAAAATTAAATATTCTTAATAGCATCTTTAAATTATTTATGAAACCAATTATTGTAAGTATAATTTGCGATACAAAAAAATTTTAATTTAAAAATTTTTTTTAAATTATTTATTTGACATAACTCATACATACATGCATGTATATATACATACAGATGTCATGCCGAAACTAGTCAAAATGGATTTAGGGATGGTGAAAATGGATATTCAGTTGGAATCTAGAAACCAGAATTTTTTACTTTAACATGACATGGATTGTACATTACTGAAAATGACAGAATAATGTCAGTAAAGTGGTTAGTACTATCTCATGTAAAGCTCTTTGCTCCTTGTCATGACAAGGAGCAAAGAAAATGAAAATGACAAAGAGCAAATGAAAATGACACAGTCATTTTCATAAGATATCTGGAAAAATCTTTAAATAAGCAAGTAATTTGTAATTAGGGAAAAACTCTATTTTGTAAGATACAAAAACATACCTCAGGCTAGAATCTGAGAATATAATTCAAATAATAATAATTGAGGTTAACAACTTTAAAATATAATAAAATAACAGATTACATTGTAAATAAACATCCTAATCATAATTCAACAGGAAATTAATGACTAAAATATTAACACAAAAGTAAGCTGTGATGATCATATCACTTTAAAAGAAATCAGATTCATAAGCAATGTTTTTGTCCAAGATGGTCAACAGTAAAAATTATGGAAATTATAATTTGTTAATGATAACTGAAAAATGTATAAAATCCTCAAATCATTATCATGCATATTAATAAATCTTTAAACAACTTTAAAATAAATTTACTTTGATTTGACATTAAAAAGAAATAGTTTTGTAAAATTTCTTCATCACAGACTTAAAAATACTAGTGAATGGGTTGCATCATGCAAAAGTTGGCATAAAAAAATTAATGAAATATATGGAATGATATAATCTATATATACCTTGTATATTATATACATGTTCTATATACATAAATATATATATATATATATATATATATATATATATACAAAACATGCCATGATTGAATCATAATCAACACCCAGTAAAAACTCCAGAAGGTAAACTGATTAAAATTTTTATATATGTTCTTCTTATGGTGTAATTTCACATCAAGAAAGGATTTTTTTGAAATTCTGAGTTTAAAGAATTAAAATGGAGTAACAATGAAATTTAGTATTTTTTTTTTTTACTTTCCCGCCTAGCACTGTAGCAGAGCTGTACATATAGGAGGAAAAGTATGGTAATCGGTCCAATTTAGATATATACTATTTTCAGTGTAAACATTAAGTTTACCATAAACATAAAGATCGACTGAAAACTGGATTTTCACATTTTGACACCTAAGAAACCCAAATAACCAGATGGAAGTTTTCCAGATGTTCATATGTATGTGTGTGTTCAGTAATAGATGTCGCACCCTAAATCGCTTTATATCTCCAGAACTACTGACCAACTGATATTGAGTAAATTTGGATGGATAATCACTACCCAAAAGTAGTGATTAGTATTGTAGGCAACATAATGTCACAGGTGAGCGGTAGAATTAAATAAATGAATAATATTTAGTGTAAAAAAGTATTTAAAGTGTCTGCTAGTACCATCACACACATGCAAATAAAATACGGTATGCGCTCACGCTTTAGTTAGAATCATTGAATTAAATAAACAAAAAATATTATATTTAAAAAAATTATAAATATTTTAAATTAAGTTGTCTGTATAAGCCATGCTTCAGAAAAAACCACAGGAAAGTCCTACAACTGTGTTGTCAGATTTTTTTTAATTTCTTTGTAACAAACAAAGATATCAACATGATTTTTCATGTGTGTAATATTCATGTGAATATCTAAAAACCAATTTCTAAATTTTTCAAAATTCAACCTTGAAAGGGGTGAAGAAAGGTAAAAATATTTTAAACAATGATTGAAAATATTTCCCACTACACTAAACAGGATATTCAGTAGATTTAGGCTTGTAAATTACTTTTCGAATAAATATCTAAAAATATTTTCCGGTGGTTATAATTTTGATTTTTTAAGGGGTGTGACAGTGTACAGTGTAGTAGCTCAACCAACATATCCATTGTCTCTTTTACTATATGTGCAACTTGACTGGGACTGGCTGCACCTGCTTCCGATTACTTGACTAAAAAACATAAAATAAAAAAAATTGTAAGTGACAGGAAATACAAGTAACCATATAACACAGGCGAAGTCACGACAAGGATTCTAGTTATTAGATAAATTAAGAAACATTATTTTTAAATTTGCTTTACTATTCAATGTGCATTGTTCTCATGTACCAGAGTACTCTTTCTTGCACACTTTACAATGCTTCAATGCTTTACAATGCTTCTTAATTATAAGAAAGGTCACACAGACTATATACTATTTAAATCAATGTACCAACTCATTATTTTTACAAATTAGAATATTTCCACACAATGTGATAATTGTGGTCGTAATGATACAGAATTTCCAAAAATGTGAGGAAATGACAGCAGATTTAGGTTTCCTTATCTCTTTGTACTTGTAATTCATTATTCCAGTGCAACTCAAAATGTTCTCTAAGGTTGTAAACAAATTAAATTTTTGTATGTTAACTTAATAAAATATTGGGAAAAGGATCACTTTTTGTAATAAAAGTTCTCTTTTAATTCCGTAGGTAAATATAGAAAAGAATTTCAACGCACTTTTGGTTCTTGCCTGCATCAACCTCCAGCACAGCGATCCAGGATAAGAGCAGACAGCACTTTAGTTTGTCGTTTTACCACTGTAACTGATAGAAGTTTCACACAGAGAACTGAAATAGTACCTCTGGGAACAACTAGTATTGCAGATGTTGACTGAATCATCAATAAGGTCAATATAAAATAATTCTTATAATAAATTTTGCAATTTCTCTTACAACTATATAATTTTCATAAATCCACACTTGATTTCAGATGTTTCATTAACTAGAGAATACTTATTACAGTACATTAATGTTACTGAGAACTTGTTTTCTAGTAGAACAGATGCATTTCACTCTAAATTAAATATTTTTGGTTGAAGAGGAGGATAATTTTGAGTCTAGTAATTTTATCATGGAATTCAGTACAAGGTGATGTTCAAGCTATTGCTGATCATTAAGGTTATATCAGCTATTGCTGATCATTAAGGTTATATCAGCTATTGCTGATCATTAAGGTTATATCAGCTATTGCTGATCATTGTTTAGTTATACTTCAAAAACGGTTTGTTAGGTCAATCATTACAGACTGCAGTAGTTACTATGGAATCAATTAAAGATGTTCAAATTACTTCCTGAACCAAAGCTTTCCTCTTGAGACATGGTATGATGGAGAAGCAATTGCATCACCTTATTTTATGGCTACCAGTAGACAATGATTGACTGACATTATAACTATCAGTTTAAGATAATTCTTATAGCAAAACAGCTACATTAGGAATTTTCTAGATAGAAAATAAACACTTCATTTCAATTGGTACATCCATGTTCCACTTTTGGTTAGTTTTCTGATTTATCTTAAGTTATTTTCTGAAATAGTTAAGATATTCATTATAAATATAGTTCCCTTTGGTAAACACAAATGATGGTGTCTCTTGTAACTTTGTATATTACCTGCACTTTGCTAATGTGCAAGTACATATTTGTCTCAGTGAAGAGACCAAACCATTTCATTTCTCACTTTCCTAGTAAGCTCGGCATCGGCATGTGTACTTGTTAATCTTGAGACAGCTTTGCCATTTTTAATAGTGATTAGTATTGTAGGCAGCTATACATACATCCAAGATACAAAAATATAACAAAAACCAATATTTCTTAATTTAAAATTATGTAACCTTTAGTATCAGAATTATTTTATATGAAATTGTTAGTGAATTAATCAATCAAATTTTAGATTTTCACAACTGATTTATTAATTTAAGATAATATAATTAAGATAATAATAATAATAATTAAGATAATAATAATAATTAAGATAATATAATTTACTTTTTTTAAACAAAAAAGATTATCTTTTCTTAAGTATTTTAGTACCATACACTTATTTTAATATTATTCTTCTTGTAAATGCTTGTCATAGTTGACCCAAAAAAGAATTTTATTTAATTCATCTTATCCTCTATGTTTCAGCATCTTGAAGAAACTCTCACACTTCTGAAAGATTGTTTTTGTGTAAACTGAGTAATCAATTACAGATTTAGAGCAAGACCATTCTCTGATACTTCAAAGCAGTACATTAAGCAGAGTTTCTAGGGTTTCAGAGCTTAGTTTCATTATACATCATTGTGGTTTCCCTCTACCAGAAAAATTTCTGTAAGTAGCACCATGGAACTAAGAGAGACACATCCTTTAGATGTGAAAACATCATAAGTGTGCTAAAATGAGTGTACGATATTGAAATAGTTAAGAAAAAATAATATTTTTTTATTTTAAAAAAGTAAATGCATTCTTAAGTTAATAAATCAGTTGTGAAAATCTAAAATTTGATTAATTCACTAATAATTTTGGTACAAGGGTTAGATAATTTTAATTTCAGAAATATTGATTTTTGTGTATTTTTAAATCTTGGATATGTAGTTATCTACAATACGAATCACTACTAAAAATGGCAAAGCCGTCTCAAGATTAACAAGCACACATGCCGAGTTTCATATGTGAAAACATCCTTAGTCACAAAGAGATAAAATAATAGTTCTTCTTTAGATTACACCATTTTAAGCATTCTCCAAATGTTAAATGAAGCTGAGAATTCTTTTATATTTTAATGAGTGTTTACATGTATGTTAAAAATATGTGCTGTTGTAACAAATACTTATAACATTCATTGCTACAAAAATTTAATTATTAAATAATGAGCAATTACAGTACACAAAAAGATTTTAGTGATTAAATAGGACTACCTTATCTCATATTCTTTATTTTTTTTAAATTCTTTTAATTTTTATTTTTTTTTAAATTATACATTTTTTAAATATTTATTTTTTTTTAAATATTTAGTCTTCTCTGATGCTGTTTAGTAATAATTCAGAAACACATCATATTTCATTTACTTACATTTGGACTAGTTTAACTGAATAGATATTTTAAAATATTCATTCTATGTAAAATAGTAAAGATTTATTTTATGATTAACTCGCCCTTATTAGATTAACAGTATTTCAAACCCAGACACAGGCTTACAGTTAGTTTAATTTATATGTCTCTCTTTCTTTTCCCATTCAGCCTCCAGAACCACCATAAGGTATTACTTCAGAGGATGAATGAGAATGATATGTATGAATGTAAATAAAGTGTAGTCTTGAACAGACTCAGGTCAAACATTCCTGAGATGTGTGGTTAATTGCAACCCAACCATCAAAGAACACTAATATCAACTATCTAATATTCAAATCCGTATAAAAGTAACTTCCTTTACTAGGGTTTGAATTTTCTAGTTCTGCCTTTTCTTTCATATCGGTCAATGTTAAAAACATTTCTTCTTTAGAATCCAACACAATTAACAAAAGAATAAACAGCGTAATATAAAAACTTAGGTGTACTTTCACTTTAACCTCTGCTTGCTAACTACTAAACTGGATTAAAATCAAAGTAAAAAAACAGCTGATACATTGAAAAATACTCACTTCTTATTAGCCAGTGGTTGTAAAGAGCAGACTTTTGATTGGTTGAACACATGTTATCATATTGAAAATCTGTTTCATAATGACCATCATTATGAAACTCACCAGACCAGCCTGGTGAGCTTAATTTATATAGTTATAATTACTTTATGTAACTGCAAAATCAGATTTTATTGAAAATTATATTAAAACTCAACTTTTCACATTTTAATGTGGAAATTTTAAATTTTAAATTTCTGGCATCATTTCCAAAATTAAGGAACTAAAAGACATATTTAATTGTTCATTGTGTTTCACATTTGATAAATGATTAGTTTTCAAATAACATTCTTCCACACAATAATTGTTTGTATTTACGATTTAGTGTATGGTTCATAAACTACAACAATTCAATAAATAAAAAACACACCTCAAGTGAAATGATTACAACCTTTTGAACTGACCAGAATATAAATATAAGCCAAATGAAAAAGGTTGTGTAATCATAAACTAAAACAATTCAATGATTATAAAGCACACCCAAAAAACATTCTTATACATCACAATAAATATTTGCTCATTACTTTTTTAAATTGCAAAAAAGCGATCAAAATTCACTAAATCAACGAAAAAACTTTACAAAGGTAATACCTCACAATAATACAACAGTCCTAGGATAATCATTTTCATGAATAAAAACAGTAATATAGCATAGTAAATATTTTGTATATATATATATATATATATATATATATATTTACAGTGTGTTACTAAAACAAAGAACATGTACTTAATTTTAATTAAACCAAAATTTCAAAATATATTAATGCCCAAAAAAAGAGATTACTCAAAATTACGAAGAATATTACAATTTTTTTTTTAATGAGTTTACTTTTTCATTATTTTTCTTCTTTTTTTTGTTATGAAAGAGCTGGTATCAACAGCTACAGTCATTAGCCCAGTGCAAATTGGTAACATATGAAAAGATGCGGAATATTACTTTTTAAACAGTTTAGAGGGTTTTTTAATTTATTTTTCATCTTATATCACCTTTATATTATTTGATAAACTGTTTAAGAGAATAATTGATGGGTTTTCCTGACCTATGTTAGTCTACAGACTAGAATATGAAATGTAATTTACTAATGTGCTACAACTGCTATGACTTATCTTATTTTGTATTAATATTTATTTTTTCTATGACTGTATTATAATGTTTGGATTATCTGGCTAGAACCTGTATCATAAAGAGGGTCATTATGAAACAAATTTTTATTATGATACATGTGTTTAACCATTCAAAAGTCTACTCTTTTCAACCATTGGCTAATAAGAAGTTAGTATTGTTCAATTTTTCAGCTGTCTTTTTTACTTTGATTTTAATCCAATTTAGTAGTTCACAAACAGAGGTTAAATTGAAATACACCAATAGGTAACTAAGTTTTTATATTGTAATGTTTATCCTTTAGTTAACTGTGTTGGATTTTGAAGAAGAAATGTTTTGAGCATCAATTGATATTAAAGAAAAGGCAGAACTTATGACCTATTGCCACAGAAATGTATTGTTTAATGTACTTTTTGAAAATTTTTTTACGAATATTTCATAAACAATGTATTCTATCATTGATTTAAATCAATAATCCCAATATTTTCTCAGCTGTAGAAAGAATATGGTATGCAACTCTTTATAATGGCCATTAATACACTCTTATGAAGTTTATGATATTTGACATGGCTTGTATCATAATTACTGTGCAGTCATGCATTGATGGCATTATAGACTCACTGTGTAACGTACTATTGAGAAGTTTAAGAGTGAGAAAAATCTATTAAAAGTCTGCTTCCATATTAAAAAAAAATGAGTGGATACTACTTTGAGGTTTAATCAAACATGGTAGCAAAGACAGCTGAAAATACTTGAACTACGTTTTTAAAAATACTTCATTATACAATTTGGCATCATATCAACAATTTAAATTTCATATTAATATTATCACATTAATATTAACACCGAGAAATAAATAGTACTCATATTTTCCTACATTCTTGTTAGAAATTAATTTTCTGTATGAATTTATGTTTCGTCCATCTGTCTCTTTACAAAGCCCCTACATTTGTACCAAGTCTGTCCATTCAGTTTTGTTAGGATTTAATAGAGGATACCTAATGCTCTAGGTTGAAGAGCTGGTTATGCAGTCTTAATGGAGTAATAGCCTGTTCATCATTGTATCTCACCAGCAACCATGAAATCAAATATATGCAATTACTCATTATTTTAGGTAATTGATACTCTAAAACATTACTTTGCCATTTCTTTCAGTACCAAAATTTCAATTGACAAAAATTGTAATAATCTTTTGGATTTACTTGTTTTTTTTTTTTTAATTTTTAGGTTCTGAAAAAAAATTGTTTCAACCATAGCCATCAAATATGACATCAGAAGGATGGAGGAAATCAGTGCAAGAATGATAAATCAGTAATCCTAATGAAGAATGAAAATCAAAGAGTATTTTTCCAGTACTCATATCTTTTATCATGGATATGAATTCCTAATCTGTTCATTGTAGAATTTATGGAATAGTTTTCTACTTTGAATTATTAAGTAATTATGACTAAATTATTCTCATTTACAGTAATGAGAATGTTAACTGATTTATAACTAAACATTGATGTTCATTTTGCTGTAAACTGTGTTACAATCATCAGTATTATAAAATTTTTATTTACTATATTCATTTAATAATATGTAGAATGATTTACAATTACTCAGTTATTATTTGATTAACAGTGGTATGTACAGCATTACAAGCATTAAAAATGAAGATAAAAAAGCTTAGTAAAAAAAAAAATAATTTTAATTAATATAAGTAACTACATTTTTAAGGACAATCTGATCATATATAAACCTGATAGTTTATTATAAATATCTTAAAACACGGCAAGCAGAAGTGTAGAGTCAATGAACAAAAATGTTGGCTACAAGTACTGAAATGCATAACTGAATAATTTGTAGCCTTTAAATATAGATATAGGTACATTCAGGTTTTGCAGTACCCTGCAGTTTGAAGGAAATTCTGCTGATGAATACAAAATATTAAAACCATTCTTTCATAAAAATTGGAAAAGACAGATATAGATGTAACAGGTACAGTCTATAACTGATTAAACATATTAAGAGTATTCAATTCTAATTGGTTGAAATATTAGTTGAAGTATTTCAGAGTTCAATACCAGGTTCATTTATATGCACATTAATGATGTAATATCACTGGTTAAGTAGAGTCATGGAACAGTTTATGCAGATGATAACACAATGGTATTTTATTCAGTCCTAATATAAATGTTTTTTGAGTATCCATCTGATATGCATCATTCTTGTATATTATCATGTTACATAAATATTCTAAATGTAATTTCTAAATATACTATATATTGTTACACAATTGTACCTATTAACTGGCTAATTAAAAAATATTGAGTGGTTATTATTGTAGGGAACAATTTATTTATTAATGGTAGTAACAGATAAATGCAAAACTGCTCCCTTGACATAATCATTCCTAGTAACATTATTTTTAGGAGCTAAAAAGCTACTAAAAATATTAAAAAAAAAAAAAAATTTATTTACGGCCTACATAGGGGACACTTTTATAAAATGCAAGTTAATGGACCATAATAATAATTCTCAATATGTCTTATGTTTACATTGTACATCTGAAAACAGTCATCAATATTGTTCATTAAATGAACAACAAAACCATACAATTCGTCGTTTATTAATGACCAAAAATTCGATTCCGATTTTTTTTTCAAATTCGATTCCGATTTTTCTTTGGAAGAGATATATTTACATATTCTTTTTAATATGTTAGCAAAGAGTCTTGTTGTGCAAGGGGTTCTAGCGTTTAATTTTTATTTTACGTTATTTTCGTTCACAAACCAGTTAGCGAGATATGGCTCAATGTTATCTTATTGGTAAGAAAGTAAAGAAAAACTGGACAAAACATAGCAGATTCGTAGGTCTTCCGGTAAATAAGAGTGAACCGTTAAAAAATAGAACGATTCCTTGAAAGTTTCTAGAACAAGCAAAGGCATTTACACAACACAGTGACAGGAACATACGAAGGTTTTCAATAATTAAACAGACAAACATTTTTAGTGAAGAAAACGCTTAATGCTGGCAGTTGAAACATTTGTAAGTGTTAGTAGGCAACCTTGCTAAGAGAGATGAGAGAGTACTTTTGAAGAACAGCGTTCTGTGATCCGATATTTACTTTCGGAAATGTATAATCATCATAAGTATTCTCTAGAATGAACAAACAATATGGTAGTCGTTGCATGAACCGTGCAAGTTTTTACACATGGGAGGAAAAGTTTATAAGTGACCGCAAAAGCGTGAACGACTAGCACCGCCCCGGGCATCCGGTAACAGTCTCCACCTCGGCGTTAGTTTCTCGTATTGATTCACTTATCCAAGAAGACCGACGACTTACAGTTAAACAAACTGCTGAAAAATGTCGAGTGTTGGCACAACTCATTCCATCATTCAAAACAAACTGAACTACCTTAAGATTTGTGCAAGTTGGGTTCCCAAAGAAAATACCGTTCATTAAAAAGCCGAGAGATTTCGCATTTCCACCGAACTCAAAAATTGTTTCAATTACGAAGGGGACGCATTTTTGGACAGGATTTTAACCTGTGATGAAACCTGGATACATCATTTTGAGTCGGGGTCCAAGCGTCAAAAGCATGCAGTGGAAACACACTGAATCGCCTGTCCGTAAGAAATTCAAAACGCAACCATCGGCTGGTAAGGTCATACTGACCATCTTTTGGAGAGTCCAAGGTCCGATTTTCTGTGAAGGAACAATGCACTATCAACAGCCTACACTACTCAGCCATGATTAAGAACAAAGTCAAGTCCACGTTGAAGAGGAAATGTCCGGGATGGCAGAGGAAAAGCGTGCTTTTTCTTAAAGACATCAATCGACCTCATACAGAAATACTGATGCTGGAAACTATTGGCAAAGTGGTTGGGAGGTCCTATCTCATCATCCTTACAGCCCTGAACTTGCCCCTTTGGATTTTTATCTGTTTTGTCGAATGAAAGTATCTTTGCGTGGCATCTAGTTAAACGGTAACAAAGAGGAAAAATAAAAGTACAAAACTAGCTTCGAGATCAAGGTAAAGAATTCTTCGCTGAATAGATAAGAAGACTCGTAAAAAGGTGGGACAAGTGCAGAGAAATTGGTGGGGATTACATGGAAAAATAGACAAAAAAATTGTACTTATATAATAAATTATTTTGGCTGTACAGCTTTATCTATTTAATTATTAAATGACTGTCGTGTATTTATAGTTTTTTATTACTGACAACAGCATTCACAACAGTTTTTTTTTTCATTCCGTTGTAAATGGCAGTTCATAATAATATTAAAACGTCTGATTATGCCGATTGATTTATATAAAACTTGATTTATTTTGTGTTTATTTTAAAATAATGGTACCACAAACATTTAACTGGTTTGAAAGGAAATTTCTTTGAGAAATTACCTTTACATCAAGTTCTGAAACGTCCACCCCAAAATGCATCTGTATAATTATTTTATTATTAATTTTTTTTTTCGTATATTATTAATTTTATTTATTATTATGAAGGATGTTATTATTAATATTTGGTCCAATTAATTCAATACCATTGTTTAAAGTTTGTTATTGGATGTAATTCTGAAAAAAATGTTGATTCAATACAGTGAAATAAGACGACGGGCAAAAATTTCAAATACACTATAGAGTAGAATTTTGTTTATCCACACTTGTTTCTAACTTCTAGTATCCCTCAGTTTTGAAATATAAGACCGTTTAAATATTTCAATATTACTCTGTATTTGCATTATATATGTTTTTATCATTGAAAAATTATAATTTTTCAAAAAATCTTTTTTGAATTGTTTCAGCTGCAAATAGCAAGGGATTATTGTAATCCCTTTATGTAAGTTATTAAGTTCTTTACGATTGTATTTTAAACATTACACAATGTAAGTAATATCTGGACTTCATACTATATTCCTTACAAAATAAGTATAAATTATTCATAAGTAAAAAATTCTAAGATTTATATAGCTCATACTATCAGCCTGTAGAATGGTAAAAAAACAGCACAATATGTTGCTAATTACTAAAGATTACTTTACACATTACAACAATGTTATAATAATATTCCAGATTATACAGATATGAGTATAATTAGATCACTTTTAAATACTAAATTATAAGAAATTTTTTTTTTAAATTGACAGAATTCAATAATGTCTGATAATTCAAAAATGTAACGTAAGAGCACTTTGTACTTGACCATATTCTGTGATTACCTCTGTTGTCAGAGCTTATATGCTGTGATTTGTTATACTGCTTGTGCAATTAGACTTGTGCAGTCATTTACTGAAAAATTTTGAATGATTTAATATGTCATCTGACATTTCTTTAACATCTAATATAAGGAACTACATCTCAAAACACCTTTGAAATAGAAATTATAATTTTTTAAAAACTTCTCTAACTACTGAATCCTTGCACAGTAGAGCTGAAACTACATTATAGTTTCAGCAAAGTATATACTACAAAAATATGACAATATTTGTTTGGAAGAAAATTTTTTTGTTTCAAAATCAATCTACATGAAGAAGTGGTAAAAATATTATGGTTTATTTTATTTAAAACCTGTAAAGTAGCCAAGTCGATTTTTTTATGGATACTAAATATCAATTAATTTTTGTAATTAAAGTTTGTTATTTTTGTAATTACAAACTTTAAAACTGACATGGATTGAATTTTTGTAACCTCTAACCGATAAGTGACATCAAAGGTAACCTTCATCTTTCATTTTGCATATCACAGTGAAGTACTTAGGCATAATGGTAGATTACAACCTCTCTTCGGATGACCATATACATAATGTTTTCAAGAAGAAAACAAAAGCTCATATATCTTTACTTTAAAATTAATATGTGAACATAGTGATTTTTTTTTTTTGGGGGCGGGCGAAAAACGCCTGTGCGTTATCATCGCCCGGAATTTTCTTTAATAAAAGGTAAAATAACTTTGAAATAATAAAACTTATAAGGTTTAGAATTAATACAAATCATATAATAAAAATTTATTAAAACAAAAGTCACAAAAGTGAAATGAAACTCAAAACTATAATCGCAGACGGAGTCTTTAAAATATAAAAGCTAAAATAATAGAGAAAAGAAATTATATAAAACTTACCTAATTCCGATAGATTGTGCAGAAGGTTTCCTTCTCGGATAATAAAATTAAAGACATAGAAACAAAAAATCAAAATTGAAAGTAAAGGAAAAATTATCAAAAACTCTTCTAGCATAAAAAAATATAGATGATAATATTAAATTTTTTGCAGTAACCTAGTACTACGCAAAAACAGAAACATCCGGTTCAAGATTTCGTTATTATTGTACAAGATACCACGGATGTTTCTGGGTAGATTAAATTTAAGACCGAACGCCGCATAACATATGCAGTCTATGAGAATATGGTGCACATTCATGCGGCAGTTGCATCATGTGCATAGGGGTGCGTGTCCTCCTGACATTAGGTACTCGTCTGTGATCCTCGTATATCCTATCGGCTGAGGACTACTTCCTCACGACGAGTTTTTCTCCAAGAGGAGTCCTATGCCAACACAGAATCTTTAATCTGCCGGAGTTTATTATCGATGGTAGCCGTCCAGTCACCTTGCCACCTTGCTGTCAGTGATTGTTTTACACGATTAATAAAATCAAAGGTAGTAACTCGGGTGGTGAAAGGAGGCTGAATACATGCTTCTTTGGCAGCATAATCTGCTTGTTCATTACCTGGAATCCCTACGTGGCTAGGAACCCAGCAAAAACTTACTTCTATGTTGCGATTATTCAACTCACCATTGCATTGTAAATTTCAATGACGACAGGATCTTTGGAATAAAATTTTTCTAACGCCTGGAGAGCACCACGCGAGTCACTGCAAATAAGAATGTTTCTATGTTTAGGGTTAATGATATTTAGAGCCTTATTTATAGCGAGTAGTTCAGCGATGAACGCACTCGTAATACCGGGTAGGACAAACATATAAGTTCTTTCATTGATAACAAAAGCACAACCAACGGTATCGTCTTGTTTTGATCCATCAGTGTATATCACCGCGTCTGGGTTCGGCTTGGTGAGAATACACTGAAACATTTGCCGGAAAACAACAGGTGGTGTTGATTCTTTATCGTATGTTGTTAGGTCAAATGTAAAATTTACAGGGTTTATTCTCCGCGGAGGATATGAACACAGACATGATGGAAAGTATGATGGAATGTCAACATTTATATGCTGTAGCAGACGTCGGGTACGGACACCTACAGGTGCAGTACATCGTGGACGGTCCTCATACTTTCTTAACTTAGTGATGATAAATTATTGAAAGCAGAATATGGATTTATTTGAAAATTGTTTTTATTTTCTTGAAGAATTCCTTTTCCTTCCTAATAATAAATAGTTAAGATTAAATTGTAGATATGGGGTTGGATATAAGGATATTAGTTAAACTTAAAAATTATTGACACTTACTATCAAAATACTGGAACTTTTTCTTCCATTAATGGAAGAAAATTTTGTTGAACTTTCAAGGTTACATTAACAGAAGGAAAAATTAATATATTTTAAAATGATTAATTTAGTTATTCAATAACTAAGTGTTATCATGTTTTATGATGTTCAACGTTTAGGTTACAATGTTCTGATTGCAGACTTTAATAATTGAGCATGATAGTGTATGTTTTATGATTATGATCTAAGTTTGAGTGTCAGTAGTATTTATTTATTGATCACTTCCTAAGATGGATCGAACTGAAATTATGAAATTTATTCACCTGCTTAAACAAATACACAGACGCACCCATATGTAAGAAAAACACACAAGTGAATTTTACTGATGTGTGAATATTTTTTTCTAATCATAATAGGCAAGTACCTTATTTTTGTAATAAATTTTTATGTAAATTACATCACTTGTATTACGTGAATAATTAGTTGTAAGTAAATTACAAATATTATGATTATAAACATTCATAATTACATTATTATATACACAGTAGGTCTGAAAAGTTACCGAACTATATTTCTGTGGTTGATACATATAACGCCATCTCTTGGACAATCAAGGAACTATGTAGTACGATGTCTGACGAGTGTGTGTAAAAAAATTCATCACATTTCGTCACTCTAGTCTCGAGTTATACTTGGCCGCTTACGTTGTGTTCATTTGACCTTGTGCGAGCTCCCGACATGGAACAGAGAAGCGCGATAAAATTTTGTGTTTGACTTCAAAAATATTTCGTGAAACTTATTCTGTGAAACAGCAAGCATTCGGTGAGGAAGCCGCATCTCGTACTACAACATACACGTGGTGGAAGCAGTTTAAAGACGATAGAGAGTCGTTGGATAACGACGAACGAAGCGGGAGGCCGTCAACAGCTGTTCACGATGAAAAGGTTGCGAAAGTGCGCGCGGTGCTGCTCGAACAACTTAATATTACCCTCCGAGTCATAGCAGAAGAGCTAAACATCGGTAAATCCGCGGTACATAAAATTCTAACAGAAAAAATGGACCACCGAAAGGTGTGCTCTAGTTTCGTCCCACACTTGACCAAAAAACAAAAACAGGTACGTCTTTCTCGCGCTCAAAACTTCGTTGAAACTAACAAAAGCAATTAAATTTTTTTGCAAACAATTGTAACTGTGATGAAAGCTGGTGGGTGCTTCAGGTATGATCCGCAAACGAAGCGTCAATCCGCTGCTTGGTTGAATCCTGTAGCACAATGGCCGGCGAAAGTCAGACAGCAAAAATCAAGAGTGAAAACGATGTTGACTGCATTCTTCGACCCAAAGGACCTGATTCATCAGAATCTGTCCCAGCTGTTCAACGGTCTAAAATTCTAAATTCTATTTGGAAATAAGGAAACGCCTGATCCGTCGCATCGTCTAATCTGGACCGAGAACCTGGATCCGCGCAGTGGACTCTCTTGCATGACAATGCCCCAGCACACATGGCAACAGTTTTAACACGTTATTACGTCGCAAATCAAATCACCGTCTTATCCCACCCACCCTGTTCACACAACTTGGCTCCAGCAGACTATTTTCTGTTCCCGAAACTCAAGTTGAAGATGAAAGGCAACTTTTTCAGTGACATTCCAAAGGTCTTGCAGCGAGCAGTTGAAGGTGATCCCACAAAGTGATTTCTCTAGACCGTTTGATAGGCTCTACTGGCGCTGTAATGAGTGTATAACTAGAGAAGGGTTCTATCTAGAGGGCTGATGTGAATAAATTCGTTGATGACTTCATCATACCATGATGAAGTTATGGTGAACAGTGTAAAGTTATTATGTTGCATCATAGTTAAACATCATTTAACCAAGTATTTTATGGTATTAGATTAATTTTAAATCTAATTAAAAAAATTACTTCACCCTCCATGGCAGAGTGGTAGCATCCCTCTGCTGTAAACCTTTGTCCAGAAAGTTCTAAGCTTAAATCCTAGTTAGGTTTGTAACACTTCTTTGTTGAAGTGAACATTTTTTTTTATTTCTTAGGTGTCATAACTTTAATGGTTTTAAAGTTTAAATGGTTTAAAGTTTTCCATTTCCTTTTTTTTTCTCTGCTACACATCAACATGGCATCTCCAAAGAAATAAACGTGATGTTTAACCCTCAAGATACACATTTACACTCCTCAACAAAAACTAACCTATTCACAGTAAGGGAAGATGAGCATAATTACTATCACAGAAAGCAACATAACAATTGCTGCATTTACCTCAGATATTTTTACGAAGAGTAATAACCTAAGACATAATGTAAATCATTAAATTGATTAGTCATTTTTTTTCATTATAAAACAATCTCAATTCAATAGGGTAATGTTATACTAATGTAAAGATTAATTTTATATCAATAAATGTATACCAGTTAACTTTATAACAATATAAAGATTTAACATGAAATTTAAAGAAAAATTGAAAATGTATCATTTTTGGTGTTTACAATTTTTTTAAGTTGGTTTATTTTATTTTGAAATATGGATGACCATAAAAGATGCTCTTCACCAGCAAGAAAAAGACAAGAAGCTTGTATCTTCAAAAATAAGATAGATAATATAGAAAAACAAAACAAAAATACTACAATAGTGCAAGAGCTAAAGCTCTTCAGAATGCAGTTATAAATCTTAACTTTCTACCTTAAGTTATACAATTAATCTTGTTGAATTTTTATATGAAAATATTTTAAAAATCAGAATGACTTCAAGGTATATCATTTTTTCTTCTTGTAGTAATCAATCCTAGGATAGGTTTGCAGCAGTCTTCCTCCTCCAGGCAGTTCTATTGTGTACTAATCTCTTTGTTTCCATGAACAATTGTACGTACATAGCATTACACATAACATAATATCCAGTACTAAGTAATGATAGAAAACAAAGAGAAAAATACGTATAATATTTCCAATTTAATAACTCTTTCCCTTCAATTAAACAGAAACAACCACTGGGACTAATAGAGAAAATTTCCAAAAAAATATTTTTTAAAAACCACTTGTTTTAGAGTAAGACATAAACATAATGAGAGAAAAAAAAAAAAATATATATATAAAGCATATAAATATGTATGTAGATTCAGTTGAGAACCTCTTTTCTTTTTTGAAGTAATTTAAAATCACTTAATGCAGAAGTTATTTGAAATTAATACTTTATAGATGTTGCTTGTTTCATTCATAACTTAATAATGTAATAATTTCATCCAAAACACTGGCAAAGACTACATACATACAAGGTGTGATCAAAAAATATCCAACCTTCTTTCATAAAAACAAAAATACTTAACCTAAAGTATTTAGGTCAATGACTTGTACCTTCTAATGTAACACTTATCCCAGAGATATTTCCATCATTAGAAGCATTTTTCAAAGTCATTTTTTGTTAGCACTATACGTCTTTTTGTCGCACTTTTTTTGTTCTCTTCTCTATATTTAAGTATCTTTCCTTCAAGCAGTATGAATTTTAAGCTTAGGAAAGAGCCAAAACTTTAATATTAGGGTCGGGGAAACTGTCTGGTGAGTAAGAAGCCTGCTGAATTTATTCAATTCCATTTTTGGACAAGAATCTCTGGATATGTAATACTGCACTGGCTGAAGCATTGTTGTGATGAATTTTTTAATCATCACTTTTCCAAACCTGTGGTTTCTTGTGTTAAACAATATCTCTTAGCTGACGAAGGACAGCAGTAATTAAGAAATACTGACAGTATGATATTTACATTGCTTAATTATTGCCTGGTTTTCTTTTACTACTGAAAGTGTGGATTTTTATAGTGGGATGACTGTGCCCTTGTCTTGTGGTCGTAGCCATAGACCCATTTTTCATCTCCAGTTATTATTTTTTCCATAAAATCAGTATCACTATTAGTGCATAACAGCAAGTCTTTGCTGTTTTCCTTTTTGCAACCTGCAATCAGTTTTCCTTTTGTTTATGAGTGAACAGAATTTGGGACAAAGTTTGGTATTAGGCGCCCAAGATCTTCCATTAAAACAATTGCACTGAACCAGACAAAATTCCTACTTATCTTTAAGATCTCTAATTGTTATTCATCTCCATCTGTCAAACTCCCTCAATTTGTTTGGAATTTCTGTACTTGGAAGCTCTGCTAGAGCATTCATCACTTTTGACAGACTCAGCCATCTTGGAAGCACTGATACTATTTTTTTTATTTATGCAAAACCCATAGTTTGATCACCAAAAGCTGTTGGAATCTTCCTCATTGTCTGTACTGACATGACACCAAGTTTCTGAAAAAATTTAATGCAGATTCTCTGCTCAACCCATTCATCATTTTGAATGGCAATGAAACCACAACAAGCACTACTCAAACATTTTACATTTACTTGCTGCAGTGGCAACAGATCAGTGAATCATAGCCAACCAATACGAGTCAATGACATTCCACATCAACTTATCCCCCTCCCACATTACAATAGTTACCACAATAAAAAATATATTAAGATAATGTTTTATCATACCTCATACAAAAATCTCTTTCTACATTTCCCACATTCTTTAATTTTAATCTGTATCCAATTAAAAGACTAAACTAACTCTAAATATTTAGTATGGTAATAACAAAAAATCTTTATTAAGAACATCAAAATTATCTCAATCCTGTTTCTGCAGAGGTTGGTTCAGTCATGGGACTTGTTATGCATATCTAATAGTTTAATTTCACAGGTCAACATTATTTTTGTCTCATGAGTACCAATAGGTGTAGTCAATGCAGTTTTTTATCTTGTTTTCAAATATGTATTCGGAATTTCTGCATCACCCACAGTTTTTTTGTTATTTTAATTTTTTTTAATATTTTAAAACGTTTTTTCATCCGTTAGTCCATTGTCAAGAATAAGTTCCTAGGGAATTGTAAATATAATGAAACCAAATGAACTAACTCAAAGGGTAGCGTTGCTACTGTTACCGAGATTCAGACATGTACAAATATGATCTAGTGTAGCACATATTCATCAGAACGATGCCAGTTGTGAGATAGTAGTGAACCAGTAAACACATAATTGTGAGTGCTTTGTGTGTCTGAATTATTGTGTATTACATATTAACAACTTTGTTTCTTTTAATTATCATTAGTTACAAAATGCCTATAATTTGTTTAAATCATCCTAACAATTTTTGTTGCATATGTGGTGAAGTGACGCTCAAGTCCCAAAGGCAAAACCTTACTTCATTAGTAAAAAGGTGTTATTTTTTTTGGGGCAAAAAGGTATTATGAACTTTATTTTGGGTGTGAAATCAGGAACCAAACAAAGGCCTGGGCTCCACATATTTGTTGTTTATCATGTTTTAGGCTTCTCACTGCATGGAAAAATGGCACATTCCACATGTCATTTGCTACCCTTACGATTTGGAGGGAACCCAAAGATCACTCTTCTGACTGTTATTTCTGCTTAACAAGCATTAAAGGGATTATGTCAAAATCAAAACATACAGTGGTGTATACCCTAGCTTGCAATTTACAATGAGAGCAGTTCCACGCTGCGAAGAATTGCCCATACCAAAACCTCCAAAACATGTGACATTAGATGAAGAGAGCTCAGAGTCTGATGGAAGTAAGGAAGAAAAAGAAACAAATTCCAGAGATACTGCTTTTAAACAAAGCAGTCCATTTGATCATCATTTACTGACTCAAGAAAATCTTATGATCTTTAACAAAATCATACGAGATTTATACATCAAGAAAATCTTAATGATCTCATACAAGATTTAAGTTATCCAAAAACAGTCTGAAATGCTTGTTTGCTGGCTAAAAGGATGGAATCTTCTTCAAAAGAATACAAAGATATGTCCTTATCGTAATCATCATTGTGAATTTAAAGACTATTTTTCTGAAGAAAATGGCTTAGTGTTTTGTAATGACATTTCTTCACTTATGGAGATACTTAGTAATGAACATAACCCAACAGAATGGTGCTTGTTCAATGATTCCTCAAAAGCTGTCCTTCTGCATAATGGCAATAAATTGTCATCAGTACATATGGCTCACTCTGCTAGCATGAAATTAAATTTATATTGGAAAAGTTCAATATGCAGTATGTGAATGGAATATTTATGATGATTTGAAGGTAACTGCACTTATTCTTGGTCTGTAGCTTGGTTTCACAAAGAACTATTGTTTTTTTTTAGTGAATGGGATAGTAGGGACAGACAAAACCATTTCATTAAAAAATAATGGCTTAACCGTGAATCACTCATTCCTGAACAAAAAAATGTGAAACATGACCCATTGTATAATCCTAAAAATGTGTATTTACCTCCATTGCATATCAAACTAGGATTAATGAAGAATTTTGTCTAGGCCATGAACATATTCCTGGTTTCATGTACTTAAAACAGAAGTTTCCTAAAATTAGTGATGCAAAAATTAAAGATGAAATATTTGTGGGTTCATAAATACAATCACTATTGCATTACGAAAAGTTTCTGGAACTATTGAATCCACTGGAGAAAGTAGCTTGGCAAGCATTCAAAAATGTTACTCAGAGTTTTTTGGGAAATCAAAAGACGGAAAATTACCATGATATTGTCAACAATCTTATATCATAAAAATTTGGGTTGTAAAATGTCCTTAAAAGTACACTTCCTGCACTCGCATCTAGATTTCTTTCCAGAAAACCTTGGCTCAGTGAACAATGAGCATGAGGAACACTTTCATCAGGAGATTTCAGCTATGGAAAAGAGGTATCAAGGCAAATGGAATCCTAATATGCTGGCCAATTTTTGTTGAACCATCAAGAGGGATGCTCCATAGGTGAAATATAGCAGAAAATCATCATTTCTTACTTTCTAGGCGAGTCAAATGTTTGAATATTATGTAGTTAAGAAGGCAGAAAGGATTAAAATATTTGAAATTATACATGTCTATCTCTCAGAAACCTTGCGTGATGAGAAAAAACTTAAATCATACTTGAATTCGGAGTAAAAATACTATCAGAATCACATATTTTTCTTCCTGAGACAAAAAAAAAATTCTTTTTTGGTCCCCAGTGATTTACTGAAGTACTTTATTACATAAATTCCTACATTGTTATGGCTGAATAAATTGATTCCTGCATTTATACACTGAGATAAATTTTATGAAAGTATATTAAAACTTTACCTTATTAATATGCTTACTCTTAAGTAAATAATACTTTTATTTCAACTCTATTTTATCATTTTTTTTTAGATTCCTTATTATGAAAAGGACATTTTAAATAGATATTTATAATAGTATTTAACAATAGTATTACAATTAAGTAATTTGTAAAATGAATTAAATATATTTCTTTTGATATAACATGATCTATACAAAAATAAAGTCTTAGAGCTTCATATGTTCTACTTATTAATTAGTTGTGTACTTAAACAAAATTTACAGAACATAACAACACAGCAATAAAGTAAAAAAAATTAAATTTCCTCAAGTTTCTCCAAATTCATACATTCATAAGGATATACTTATACATTCAATATGACAAGCTGCTACTTCTGATATTCTTTCGCTTTGTCATTCATATAGCATATACTAAATTCTTTACATACACCGTTATTATTTTAGTCTAATCAATTATGGCTCGCCAACAACTTCAGGAATCTTATCTCTTAACTTTAATGAATTTAAAATGTTAAGGTCCACATTTCAATTTCAAACATTTACATAACTTTATAAAAAATGTAAAAAAATATATTTGATGCTTTATTCTTCAAAGTTCAGTTAATTAAATTATACATTTAGTTGAAACTCCCAGTTTTATTGTGCACTTCTATTTACTGCGGCAATATTAAATATGCAAACCAAAAACTGAAGACAAGTTTCTTACTCAATACATTGATTCTCCAAAAAAATCTGGGAGATTATAAACTCCATTCACTTAAAGACCATTGCCGTAATTTTTTCTTTACAAATTTTGAAATTATATTCAGAAAAAATTCAATTTTAGAAAAAGATTTAAAGTCACTTTATGTATTTATTATGAGATATGATGCCTTAGTTATCTGTAAATAAAACTAAAAAGATTCTCTTTCTTTCCTCAAACCAAAACCATAAAAAGCCAAATAACTTATCCATTTTCAAATAATATCAATACAGTTTTAAAAATGTAACAAAAAGACTATGCTTCTATATTAAACAAAATCAAAATAATTTGAAAATTGAAATTTTTTCTATTTTATAATGCTTGCTTGAATTATTTTGGCTAATTGTGACAACAGCTATTTACTTGTAACAATTTTTTTATGTTGCATTCCTGACAGATAGCAAAAGAAACAAGGAGCTAATAAAAACCTGAGTTATTTAATGATAAATTAACTAATAATAAATGTTTTGTCACTAAATGGGAGATTTTAGTCAAGAATTACAGTAACTTTAAACAATATATAAAAAAACTAATATGATAGCTTCCTGCTCAATTCCCATATTTACCTGGTTTCAGAAGTAAAATAATTTTGGTCTTTTTGGTGAATATTCAACGATCAAAACATGGGAAGTCAATTAGCTTCCAATTATTCCAATTTAGCTTCCAATTTCAAAACTACATTATTAAATAACTGTAGAGTACAATATAAAAATTTCAATAACAGTTGACTTTCTAGATTTTCAAAAAAATCAAAAAATAACTTTGAACATTTGTCACAAGAAAAGAAATATGATTTTAGGCCATCAAAAATGGAAAGAATTCTTTCTATTGCAGGTAACAAACTAAGGAAACTTGTGCTGCACTATAAGATTATACTTTTTTGTAATCTGTTTCCACAAATTCACAGAACATAGAAGTCTCATTACTCGTACTGTATATATGTGAAAATATTTATAAATTTTTATAACAGTAACTTCTATGTCCAGGGATAGAGAATCATATGCTGTTTATACTGAATTGTGCACAATGTGGGCTGAATAGCCAATTCCTAAAATAGATTTATCTAAATCACTTTGAACTTTTCTGAACACATTTTCGTTCCCCTTTCTCTTCACACCACCAAAATTACTGTTAGTGTTATCAACAGTATAACAAACCAATTTGTCTTCGAGTTTGTATTTTTTCACCTACTGTAAAAGATACTGAATCAAAATTTGAGTAGTTTCACCTGACAGTTCATCAAAATTTTAAAGTTTAACTTTAATTCCCCCTCCAGACTGAAATATCTTACAACAATCGGAACAAGTTTTACTTCACTTCTGTTTGACTCCCTTTTTCTGTTTAGCCTTCAGGAATTACCATCAGGTATTACTTCAGAGGATGAATGAAAATGAAATGTATAAGTGTAAGAGAAGTGTAGTCTTGTACAGTCTCAGGTCAACCATTTCTGAGATGTGTGGTGAATTGAAACCTAACCATCAAAGAACATCGATATCCAGGATCTGGTATTCAAATCTGTATAAAAATAATTGCTTTTACTAGGGCTTAAACGCTGGAACTCTCAACTTCCAAATTAGCTGATTTGCAAAGACGCATTAACCACTAAACCAACCTGATGGGAACTTCTGTTTGAGCTATCTATCATTACTGCTACATAATTAATGTTTTCTAAAGAATGCAACACATCAAATATAAATGGTGAAACAACATTAACAGTAATTACTTTGGTTTTGGTTTTAGCAGATGAAAATTTTGGGACATATAACTTTTTAACCAGTTCAGATGTGCAGTCTAATGTTTTGAAACTGAGTTCATGTCTAGTAGTGTAGTATGAAAATGCAGCTTCTTTAGCAGCACACTCCAGATCACTGTTATTGTTATTCCCATCTTTGGTTTTAAAAAAAGTCTCTTATGTTTGCTGAAGCAGTAGCATTAATAGCACTCCTATGTTCAGCTGTCTCCACGTGGTCTTCAATATCACACTTTCCTTTATGTACAACAGAAAATTCACCAGTACGTAGAATGCAAAAAATACGTTCATTGTTACTGTCTTTACATGATTTCAAAAATTTGTATTCCTGTTACAGGTTTATATTAAGCACACATTTTCTTTCCCCCATTGCTAAACAATGAGACAAAAACCAACTACAGATAAAATGATCAAACACATGTAGACAAGTTACTTCACACACGAAAACAACATAAATAAATTGAACCTGTTGTGTTGCCAAATGATTAAGTAAAAAGTTGTGGCGATTCCAGAAGCCACGCTTCCGTCAAAACTGAAATCAGCGCTTGCTCTGGGTCGGATGAAAGATGCACAGCTGTAAGAAAATGTTTAAAAATGCAATGTTGAACATATAGGTCTAAAATTTAAAAAAATCCTCATGTCATAAAATTCTCAAACCCTGGACATTACCATGGACAGGATTAATATTAATATCTCAAATTTTTCAAACATTTTATCTCTCTTTTTTTAAATTTTTTATTAGATACACAATATTTTCATTGGCATTTATTTCATCATAACTTTATTGACAAATAAATATAAAAAAATAGTTATGGCCTGATAAAGAAGGTGCTTATTCTAATGGTGAAGGAAATTTTCCAGAAGGGGATCGAACAATTTGGATGAAAATTTTTATCAAAACAATAAAAAAGAGAAAAGAAACAATATTTTCATGGCTAAAAGAAACTACTAACAATGTAATTAATTAAGGTTTTGCAATCAACCAAATTTTAATCAGTGAAATCAGATTGTGAAATGTAATATATATATATATATATATATATATATATATATGTGTGTGTGTGTGTGTGTGTGTGTGTGTATATGTGTGTGTGTGTGTGTGTGTGTGTGTGTGTGTGTGTGTGTGTGTGTGTGTATGTGTGTGTTCATTAATTTCTAATAATCATTAGACATTAATAAACACACATGACATTTGTACTGATAAAAATTACTTTTATATCTTAAAAATTTTTTTATTCTTTATAAATAAATTGAATAATAATAAATTGCAAAATGGAAGCACAATTTCAGTATAATATTAGTATTTTTTCTTATTTTAAAATACACACTTTTATTATAATAAACTTAGTCTTATTCTACATCTTCTTGAAACGGCATACAAATCATAAAATTTAAAAAATAAGTAAGGTAAAAGAAAATAAATCGAATTAATAAGTCAGAAAATTTCACAAGCTCAGATGAAGGATAACATAATAAAAAATTATTATGAAAATAATAAAATTTGATTTCATTTGGCTTTACTGTAAAGTATAGATTTAGCAAATATACCCTTTTTAATAAATTAACCTTGATTTGTTTATAGGTGGTACACCATCAAAAGAAGTTAGGATGAAGTCTAGGTTTATTCTGACAGGTATCATAAAAGTAAGCTTTTCTTAACTCTTCCACTTTCCTTATTGACCAAATTGCAAATTTTCTGTGTTTATCGGTTCCCATTTTCATTATTACACAAAATATTCCATCCTCCAATCTTTTGTTTTGTACAACATTAACTGTCACTGGTCTACAAAGTTCCATGTATAGACTGCTTATAAAGTCATTTATTATGATCAACAATACACAAAATATAACAGTGCTATTATTAATTAAAAACAGCTGCTGGAGCATCAATAATAAATAGCAGTAAAGTATAAATAATTTTAAATGACTGAGAATTGCATTTTTAATGGTTAATATAACTTGACTTAAGAGTGAAATGGAAACAATACTATACTATGCTGAATAAACTAAAGAGTTAAAGGTTAATATATTATTATAAGGAGTGTATCAGGAAAATGTCCATTGGCTTGGTCTAGGGATAAAATTATTGTTGAAAAAAGTTGTTTAACAGGTATTTTCAAAGTTGAAGGTTCTGCGAGTTCAAACTAGTAAAGGTAAGTTACTTTTACACATATTTGAATACTAGACAATGGATACTGATGCACTTTGGTGATTGGGGGACAATTAATCACATACATCTCAGGAATATTGGCCTTAATCTACACCTCATTTACATGTCATCTTCATATAATAGTGCTATGGGATCCAAAGTTGCTTATTTTTCTAAAGTTGAACAGATTGTAACATACACATTAGGAATAGAAAATAAAATAAGTAAGTGAAAATAGCAAAATGAAAATATCAAAGTAGAATGACGGTTTACAATTTCTTCATCAGGTATTGAGTTCCCTAAAAATTCATCAACAATTCTGCATAAATCATAACACAAAACCTAATCTATCACAAGCTCTACTATTGTTCAGTAGCCAAAAATGTTGACAGAGTTTCACAAAACCAAGCAATTAAATTCTGCTCAACCTTTTCTTACCATCCTAACCCTGTAGGACTGGTTACTACCCTGGTGGGTAGTAACACCACCCCATCCATTCCAAGCCCTGAGGGGCTTCACCGGAGGTCGTCTTTAGACCCTCTAACTGATTACATCTCACAGTCATCAGGGAGACCTCGGTCAGGATGCCACCAATGTAAATGCCTCGGTAGACATTTCCATCAGTAAAATACATATCAAATTTCGCCTTCACGTAAGCCTCAAACAGACATCTTCAAATCCAACCTAACATGATTCCCTCAAACTAACTGACCGAAACCATGGAAGCGCGAACCCCGCGCCTAGTCCAGATTTGAAAGCGCTGTTCGTAACTGTAAATGCCTCAGAAAACGAACGAGTTCAAAGTTAAATCAGTGCTGCACTCATACCAGTCAAAATTATGTCTTACGCAACATAGAAATTCAGACCTACACCAAAATAAATCGACCAATTTAGGTCACCTAACAAGGGAAACGCAACCTCATTCTGGTCCGCGCAGAAGCCGGATACAAACCCCGCACCACCACCCGGTCCCATCATGGTGTCTCACGTGGCATTACCAAATCACGATCAGGACCGCCACCGGTGGAGGGAAGCCACACCCACGGAGCACACGGGTTAACGTACCCCGGCGGCGCGGCCAGCCCTACCAGCGGGAGCCTCAAATCGAATCACAAACAATACCAATATAACTGTGGCACGATGCCAATACTCCTACCTTCAACCAATCCAATGTCTAAGCCGGAAACCTAGCCACCCAATATCCTACCACGGTCGAGTAGCTCGATTAAACTCCCTCTGCAAACCTACACACCGCAAGAGCGCGAGAAAAACCAGCCACTATAAACTACTCCTCGCGGATCATCCAGTTAATACGGAAATCCAGACAGGATTGAAAGGAACGTTCACAGCTCATAAACATTCGACCTCGTATCGGGGACAGACGTAGAGGACGTGGTCCACTGTAACATCGGTTCCACTATACGGCTATTGACTCGAAACCACCAAAAGAAATCTAGCCAAACACACCCGAAAGGCACTATGCCCGGAGAGAAACTGCGTGATATACCGATTGGGGGAGACCCATCCAATCGCACCTAAATCAGATACTATAAAAAATATACCATGCGTGTAACGACTTGTGGGGGATTCGTCCAACTGACCTGCCAAGACGCAAGGCTCCGATCTTCAATCTCCTGCTTTCGTTCTGACATCAATAGGTTATTTACCTTGGAAATCTAGCGTTCCTTACGCTCATTACCCAATATTTCTATTGGTTTGTTTCCGGCTATAACACAGACTGCCTCCCGCGAGACTGTTCTACAACCGCCTATAACAGCCAGCGACTCTTCTCGCTGGCTGTTTTACCATGCGGTGACCCCAGACAAGAGCAGCATACAGAATAATAGCTTCGCTAATACCTTTGTAAAGAATACGCATGGTACGGTAATTCAACCCCCAATCGCGATGAATGACTACGGATTCCATAAAAAGCATCAGCCGTCTTTTTTGCTACATACTGTAGATGTAACTTGAACCGAAAATTCTCATCAAGGATAACACCCAGGTATTTTTCAGTCGTAGCTTACCTAATGGGGATAGCAGCCATCCGGACCCGGATTTGTAGCAGCTAATCGGCCCTTAAGCAACATCATTGTGGTTTTCTCTGAGCTGAAAATCAACTTAAGTTGTTGACTCCACAGTCGGAGTGTCTCACAAGCACGAGCAGCTCGGAACGTTGCGCAAATCTCCTTCAATCAGTAGCAGCGCATCGTAACATAAGCGACGACACGACAACCATATGTGAACCTTAAACGCAACATCGAATCGAATTCTACGATTCAAAGAAGGGAAATCAGAACACTTCCCTGAGGGCATCCTTTAGTTAAAGTCATACGAACCTCCGAGTCGCAATCAAGCAGGAAAACGGTCCGATGGCTGAAATAACTTAAGAGCACTTCTAATTCATTTCGGCTCTATACACAACACCCCAAGGGTCTCTATTCCCTTGCTCCTGAATGAAGGAGCGCCAGGAATTACCTAATGGAGGACCTAATGCTATGAAATACCTAGCCCTCGCTCTGCGGTAATCTGCAGTTAGGGCCGCACGCCGATCTGGATCACCCTCTCGTAGCGCAGCCCTTCTGAGTCGATTCACAGACCGCTTCATTGCTGTCAGATTCCGAGACCACCAATCAGATATACGTTCCCGGCCAGTTCCTCTAGGAATGGCGGCTTCAGCCGCCGCCACCACCGCAGAAGTGAAAGTTTCTCCCAGGACATCTAATGGCAGGCCGTCAAGGTCTCAAGAAAAAATCTCCAGTCTGGACTCCAACAAAGAGGAAAATTTCGGCAGTCCGCCTTCATATGCAGGAAGCGTTCCCGGTAAACAGGAAAGTGTCCTTCATGGCCATCGTCGGTCTTCCGATATTTCAAAAAGAATCAACCGATGGTCGCTAGAATATTCGTTGACCACAGACCAGTCAACGACCCTGCCTCTCTTGCTACTAATAAAATAGTGAGCTCCAAGCCTGTTCCTTCATTTTGCCCATTCACCTATCAACAGATTCACTAATCTTGAGGTCTAATGGTGGCACCTCGGCAACCATAAGCACCACCTCAGTTGAGACATTCCTACATGCATAAGCGATTCAAAACACCATCCTCCTCTGAACATTGTTGAGCACTTCCTGCACCTCTTGTATTGCAAGAACTAGCATATAGAGCGATGGCCCCACAACTGTCACCAGCAACCTCCTTATGGATGCTCATGAGCCTCCTAACTTCTTCATAAATTTGGAGAGCGTCATCGCCACTTTTCCTGCCCTTTTGTGGATAACCACTAAGAATCTCACTCTTCTGTCCACCCACATATTTAACAGACGAAACCGGGTGTATAACTGACTCTATCATTTGGGTAGTTATTTAGGAGAGCTTCTTCCAGCCATTTGAGATAAGGACCTATGTCAGTCTCAACCTCTTACCTCCAGCAGTTTGGTCTTGATCATTTGTATCTTACCTATCACTACCATAGCTAAATTGTTGGCGAACCATACCAGTTTGACAGCCTCTGGCCAATTCCTCCTGAGGAGTTCATTGAATGTTTCATAGCAGGGGTCCCAGCAGTGATCCTTGTGGCACTTCTCTCTCAATGAGGAACTACACAGGCCCATCTTCTGTAGATGCAATAATAATCCAGTCTAAAAGATAGGTCTACAACATTCTTCTAAGATATGCTGGGCTATCCCTCCTCTCCAACTCTAGAGAATCACTGACCCCCTTATGCTGAAGGCATTCCAGATATCCAGAACACGATCATTTGTAATCTCCTGGTGCAAACCTCCTCTTCAATCAGCATGGAAACCCTCCATGCTGGGAAGGTTCACAGAGGATGCACTGTGAACCTTCCCATCAAAAACCATATTAGCGATCAGATCACCTGCCAAATTTGTCAGCTGTACCTGTAGCCTCCTAACTAATAATGCCTGTAGCAATTTGCCATAAGATTTCAGGAGACGGAGTGTCCTGAACCCAGTTGCATCACCATCATTGCATCAGCCACACGCAGTTATTCCACAATAAAGAGTGGAAGCTCTTCCGCTATAATCTCACTCTATGTAAAGGCTCATCACAAGGGAACAAGGCTCTGATTGCCATTATCAACTTGTCGCAACTTATAACTGGGGTAGTACTGCCAAACATTTTGGTTATGATCTTATAAGCATTGTCCCGCAGAGGGTTTAGAGTATTCAGAATGCATGAAATGTTTAATATCGTAGATCTTGTATTTATCTTTTTCTGTTTACTTTTTGTTGTAAACAATTGCATTAACAATTGCATTTTTACTAAAATCTGAGAACACTTTCCTTTCCTTATACTTAAATACCCACATACTTTAACTTGAACAGCCTACTTATGTAGTAAGATTATGTGTACTTCACCAAAACATAATAATTCTGAATGTATTCTTATTTACACATTTTATCATCTACCACCTTGTTAAACTATAACTTTGAAATATTTATTGTCTGGCATTTATAGAACAAAATATTTGTTATATGTTTGCACATTACATGGGTGGTTCAAATAACTGCTAATGGTAGTACAGTAAAATGAAAGACTATTAAAAAGTAATAAATGTGAGATTAACATTCATATTAATATTCATAGAATATTACAATTATATTATAATAATTACATGAATATTATAATAATATTCATCGACAGTGAATGCCTGTCTAATAACACACACATGATACTGTAACAAGACTAACTTAAATTTTTTTTCTTCTGCATGTACAAACAATAGAATAAAATAACTAAAATTTTTCTTTTGTTCTTCATGTTTGAATTAAATAGTTAATGAAATAAACAATCAATAAACATACGCCCCACCTTAGTGTATTCAATTAATCTCAATGTATTCAATTAATCCCACCTTAGTGTATTCAATTAATAAACATATGTACCCAGGACTGGATTTACATGTTTCGCGCCCATAAACCAGGAAAAATTGCCACCCCTACAACCCCCCCAAACCTATCTCGTCCCACCCCCTCGGCAGTTCTCCAAAATCCAATTTTTAACCAACACTATTCCAACCTTCATAAATTATAAAAGTTTGTAATAATCTTTTCCAATATTTTGAAACAACATGGGCAACTACACCAATATATCTGATTGAATAAGTTATACTATAACTTTTTACTACCGTAATTGCAAAGGTGAGAATCAACCTTTCAAGACATGTTATCAAAGATATTAACAGATAACAACTGTCAAATATAAAATAGAGATTATATTACCTAAAAAACTAACTTACAAATGTGAAATTTTTAAAACAAGTGAAACTGAAGTACATCAAAACTGCTTACATCTTGCTTTGATATGAGCAAAATCATTAATAACAAAAATCAAATTTCATAGTCAAGTCTTTTTCAATTGCTAAAATAGTTAGATGATCCAGACTCTTCTGAGTAACATAGATCTCAAATAATTTTTGATTCTTGAGAATGTGGAAAATAATCTTTCAGCTGCACAGTTTGTTGCTGGAGTACACAAATACACTAAGGCAGATATTTATGTTAGGATATAAGTCCTGAAGATTTTTCAATATTAGAAACCTGTTAAGTTGTGATAATGACATTTCTTCAGCACTGGCATTGTCTAATTTGTCTTGAGTTAAAAGTCCTTTTAAATGAAGACACTCAACAACAAATGAAGATTTTTCAATGTCAGATGCATAAATTTTCTGCAAAGAAGGCACTGCTGTGGTGATTTCCTCGGCATTCATGCTGCATAGATTTATTAAGAAGGAGAATCTGCTGAGAAACTCAATATAGACAATGATTCTCTTGTTCAAATCAGAAAGAGGCTTATAATGATCATATAAAAGCTTTCTTGAAAACTGCGGCCTGTGTTTTCTTCTTCTCCTCTTGGATCAAATGGTCAGATTCATCAAAGAATTCTTCCTTTCTCTTGAAAAACGATTCTAGCATCAATTTCATTAACTTGTAACGAGTCATCTAGATCATTCGTTAGAATGATCTAGAAAGATTACAGCATTCTGTTGCAATAGATCTAACAAAATTAAGGAAATGGGCAAAGCATTGCATATAAAATATCAATGGATTTGCTTCTTTTAATTTAGTTTGTAATCCAGAATAGACCTCAGACATATTTGAAGCGTTACATTTGAAGGTATTTGACTGTCTGTGACAATTCTAAAAGTAAAAGCCATGAGCCTTAAGAAATTCAAAAACTGAATCAACAAGTTCTTTTCCTGTATGGCTTTGGTTTTTAAAAAAAAAATCTACAGAGTTCTTCAAGATATCTGGACTCATTCATATATCTTAGGATGAAAGGTCATTATGTATATCAGGATTTCAATCAATGATTATTGAAAAGTATTTTGAGTTTTTTACTTCTTTTGAGATAATCTCTGTAATAACACTTATATCCATTATCTCAATCAACTCGTTACAAATTGTGGATGAAAGATAAGATGATTTACCTTGACCAGGGTTTCCATGCTTATCAATGTGGGCTTTTAAAAAGAGGTCAAACTCTACATTCAGTTCTAGGCACACCATGTAGTTTCCATTATTAGTGGAACCAAACAGTTCATATTCTCCTCTAAAGGTAAGGCCACGTAATACTTGATAACGGCAACCACCCTTTGAAGTATAGCCCTCCAGCTTTTTACTTCTTCAATTTGAGTTTGTAACTGGTTGTCAATCTTTTCCATTTCAGCAGCTCTCTGTTTGTAGGGTAATAATACTCTTGTCGAAAAAGTGGTGCTGATTCTTATAATAAATTAAGTCTTTGAGTTCTTGGGTTTATAATTACTTTATTATAAATATAATTTATATGTATACATTAATTATAATTATTTTATTGTTTTCATAAATGTAAATGAGTGAAATAAGACTTGATGAGTACTTAGAGATTTGTAGTAGTCTCATTGAAGACTGGAATAGGATTGACTGAATGAAGTGAGGAGCTTGTTCATATATTGTGTATGGAGCCACTTGAATAATCAGGACCTGAGTGCATCTGAAAGGAGCTGTGTGAATTGTAAAGAGCCGAGTGAATTTGAAAGGAGCTGTATGACTGTTCTGCTGAATCAGCTGAATTGTCAGGAGCCGAGTGTGAATCCGGCTGAAACTGAAGATCTTTAAATTTTAAAATTCCTAATTTAAATGAAAATTAATGTTTCTCATTAATTTTATATAACTCTATCAAGGTTAGCAGCATATGAGTTCTCATGTTCTGTAACCTGCTGATAACCATGTTTCCAATCATTAAATCCTCTGTCACTGAATTGACCTGAAGTTAGTTACTTAGTTAGTTTGTTTGTCAAAACAGTTTGACAGAGCCGCTAAACAAAGATTCCTAGCTGGGAGAATAAACTAGGTAATCCCTATTCACTAAATCTGTATTAGCAAGTTTGCTGTCAATGCTTTGTTCAAAAATCTGTTATCAACTTACATTCTTCTGGATTGTTCAAAATCACCATCTTTATCTTGATTGAAACCATTTCTAACAAAATAGTCTCTTGTAGTGTCTTTAATTTTCCACAATACTGGATCCACTACTTGGCTTCAATTTTGCTAATACTAATAATTTTAATACTAGTAATTTTGCTAATGGTAGTAGTAAGAGTATCAGGTTTTAAAAGGACATCTTCATTTTCTTCAGCGTCAGATGCAACTTTATTTGGACCACCATTTGGCTCGGTTGACAACGATATGAGACTAGGTTATCATTAACTCCAGCCTCTTTTTTGGCAGTAGACATAACAGGATTAACTAAAGTCATTTCAACTCCTTATGCTTTTCCATCGACCCTTAATCTTGTGAAGGTGTTCAGATTAAGAAGTGTCCCCTGTAGTAGGATTAATTTTTTAAAACTATCTAATTTTACAGTTTCACTTATTATTTCATTCACTTTAATTTTCCTCCCGCCTGCAACCTTTTGGTAATTTGGACTGCTAATCCTTTTACATCTATCCATTCTTTTTGGTTAAAAAATAATATAACTACACTTAACTTTAAACCAAAAATATAAAGAATAATGGGAAAATTGTTAACGGCACAAACAACAACAACAAGACCCCAGACATCTGACAATCAGCTTCAACAGACAACAAACTGGACCGCTTGTGACAGATGGCACTAAGCATTCTGATTGTTCGAGAAGCTTGGTTTGTCGAATATAAACAATTACCCTCAAAGAGGTAGCCTGTACAGGCGCAAGCACTCATGCACTTGAAAGAACATTATTCTCAATGTATGGCGCTGCACTGCCTACACAGTACATCACCTGCTACTGCCTTCTCCAACAAATGTACATATAGTTGACTGTACAATTACTGACTTGGACATATTTGCTGACAAATGACAACATTGTGCTACAATTCATCTAACAGAATTATCGTGCTTTAGCCTACTTTGAAAAGGACATGTTTCCCATATTTTATTTCTGTCTGATTTTCCTTCTGTAGTAAATATGTGTATTTTTTTTTTTAAATTCACATTTTTACTCAAATTTGCCACCTTGAGTTGAGTCTATGTGGCCCATACCTAAATCCAACAGTGTATGTAACCAATTAGTAAACATACTGTTCAATAAATAAGCAACATAATCCCCACCTAAATGTATTATTAATACATTGAAAATCTGGGAAGCAACTTGAATTAATAATAAAGAAATGAATTATAATGAATTGTTCACATAAAATAAAAATAGTCTTACTAAGGCAATAGACTTGTCTTGGTTTTGGGGTATTTTAGAGTAACAATGAGAATCCTTAATGTGATCACTTGCTGTTGTAAAGTATCAGAACAATGATGAACTTCCTGGACCAGACTTATCGACCACTGGACCAAAGCAAGTTGTCATCCTTAAAGAGAACAGGAGCACATGGCTCTTGCCCTCAGTTTAGAATCTGAGAACTCCACTTTTTCCATTTTTAAAGATTATGTTGGTAGTCAGTTGATCATCTCCACTACAAGATCTGCATTATTTGTTGAACACATTGCCATCCTATAACCTGTTAACAACTAAGTCTACAAGATTAGAATCAAGAAGGGAAGTTAAATTTTCACCAACAAGAAAATGAGCTGGTGTGAGAAATGAGTACTCATTAGGTTCACTGGATAAAGGACATAAAGGTCTTGAATTTAAACATGACTCGATTTGACATAACTAGGTGGCCATTTCTTCCAAGTGTAAATTTTTGATCTCCTGAAATTTGTCAAAGGTGATATTTCATGGATCACAAAGTGGCTTCCCACAGACCTCCAAAGTGAGGAGAATTGGGAGGGATGAAGTACCACTTGAATTCTTCATTAGTAGCATATGTACTCAACCTTTCTTCTTGCTTTTGAAAATGTAGAAACTTTTCTAACATCTTCAACTTGTGTGCTCCTATGAAACTGTTCTATTATCACTGTGTGAATTAATACACTTCCCTTTTCGTTCAACAAATTTTTTAAAGGCTGCAATAAATGCATGTGAGGTTAGGCTACTAATTAATTCTATATGAACAGCCTTGTTCATACGCAACGATATACCATCTTGACCCCTTTCTGAGGGGAAGACACTCACCTTGTGATAAACCCAGTGACCAGATCACCTCCTCTGTTTCTAGCCCTGATGGGGTTTACCAGAGGTCATCTTTTAGTCCCTCTAAACCTGATAACACAACACAGTCATCAGTTTGATCTCTGTCAGGATGCCACTGATGCAAATGCCTCAGCAGCCATTTCCATCAGTATATTTATTACACAACTTACTATTTTCCTTTGTATGGCCTCTTCCAACCATAACCCTCAGCTATCAAATTAACCAATTTGCAGAGGTGCAATCCCCACGCCTTCCTCAAACACTGAAGGTTTCACATAAAAACCCTTCCTATATCTAACTTCAATTAGACTATGCACTTAGATCATTACTTTATTGAGTCTTTAAACACCAAAAATTCTATATGAGCAACTATCACGACTAAGCAAATAAAGATGGTGATATATACCTTTGCTTAACATTAGTGTTAAACCCGTTTTTAAGTATAATGGCCTAGCATAATCCACACCGGAATTAAGGAATACTTGGTTGTACACAATGTTAGGTGCTGTGACATCACCACATAATTTGAAGCATATATTATATTAATGTTTAATTCTTTTGATGATATAAAAAATCTAATACCATTGTTTGAGTGATGAAATTAACAATTGTGGTCCTGCATGATGCAACCTTTTATGTTCAGTTGAAAATCATGAATGTTAAATGATGTTGTGGAGGTAAAATTAACTGAAACTTTTCCTCATATGGGAGACATGAGTTTTGCAAGTGTCCACAAACATGCAGCAATTCAATTTTTATCTATAAGGGGATGAGAGATTGATGTTGACTCTTATTCAGAAGTTGTGATGATGAAATTAAAGAATTGATATTTACTGTAAAATAATGATGTTGAACATGTTTTATGACAGAATTATAAAATTCTATACTTGACAGAGAGAGAGTATTTTTGTTTTTCTCACCAGCACGGCAATTCTGCATGAACCTTAGACAGTCGGCTTAAACATATAATCTACAAGTATTTAGCGATGAAAATTTATGTAGTACATTCCATTCTTTTTCTCCCTTTTCCTTAGTAACGAACAAGATAACAGCTGAATGTTAAACAGAAACTTGAACTGTTACATCAACATGAAAATTACATAGAAAATCTAGTGTTGATTCACGAAGCTAACTCTGACCACTCCACCAAAGTTGGTTGTCCTTAAGTTGCAAAGGTGGTAGACCTCTTAAAAATAAGATCTGCTAGATTATCATGGGATAGTACATGATTGCATCTAGATTCTTGAATCTTAGTGACATGGTTGACGACAAATGTCATCCACTATTCAAGAGGTGCTGAGATCTGCATCTCTGTACTGTTCAGGAGATCAGCACAAAAAAATTGTTCAGTCAAAACCATGAGTACATCTGATTTATAATGAGACCAATTATGTCACAAACTTTCTTAAATAACTGGCTTAAAAGGAGATTTGCACACAGTTCCAAACATGGTAAAGAAATTTTCTGAACAGGGGCTATTCTTGATTTGGAACATAAAAATTTCACCTTAATACAAGTGCATCCATTTATATCTGTTAAGAGTAAATAAAGGCACGCTCCATAAGCTTGTTCAGACACATCAGCAAATCCATGTAGTTGAATCTCCTTTAATCCTTTATTTGCAGTATTTTTGAGTGCTAAACTATCAATACAAAGAATTTTAGTGTCAGATAATTGACAATAAAATGACTCCATGTCTTCTGCAATGCCACTCCTTCCCTAATTGTCAGGAAGTTCACCATCCCATTGGAGGTTTTCCTTCCACAAACAATGTATAAAGATTTAATATAACACTGATTATAAATAAGAGATCAAAAATAAAGACAATCGCTGACAACACATTTCTCTTTGTGCAATGCTTTTTGCTCATATCATGAAACGCTATTTGGAATTTGTCTGAAGCAGGATGCCAAAGTAAACTTTGAGTCCTAATAGGACTCACTTTAGCAAACTTGAGAGGATATTGCAATTCCCAAATTTCAATTTTCAATAATAACTCAGTCTTGTTTGAGCACCATTTACAGAGATGAAGTCCACCTCCTTTAAGTAAAGCAATAAGATCCTGTAACTCAATAGCCTCATCAATAATAGCAGCAACACAATCATCTACATACATGTCATGCAATAAAATCTGTGACCCTCTAAAAATAAATTACCATCATCTTGAATTAACTGTTGAATACACCTATTGACCTGAAAGGGAGGAGATGATGTTCCTTATGTCACAGTCTTCAGTTTGAATTCCTTGATAGGCTCATGTGATAATTGTGTTCCAAGAAATCGTTGTAAATTAGAGTCAATCATTAATCATGATTGGTCAGTATATCTTGGCAATATCTGTAGTTGTGTTTAAATTACGAGTGAGTTTACCTAACTATATGCTATAAATAAGGCTCTAAATATCATTAACCCTAAATATGGAAACATTCTTATTTGCAGTGACTCGTGTAGTGCTCTCCAAGACTTAAAAAACTTTTATTCCAAACATCCTATTCATTGAAATTTACAATGCAGTTGCTGAGTTGAACAATTGCAACAGAGAAGCAAGTTTTTGTTAGGTCCCTAGCCATGTAGGGATTCTAGGAAATGAAAGTGCAGATTCTGCTGCCAAAGAAGCATGTAATCAGCCTCCTTTCACTATCAGAGTTGCTACTTCTGATTTTATCAATTATATAAAACAATCACTAAGAGCAAGGTGGCAAGGTGATTGGACAGCTACCGTTGATAATAAACTCCAGCAGATTAATGATTCTGCCATGGGACTCCTCATGCAGAAAAACTCAGCGTGAGGAGGTAGTTCTCTGTCGATTGCAAATAGGACATACGAGGATCACACACGAGTACCTGATGCCAGGAAGACACGCACCCCTATGCGCACGATACAACTGCCGCATGACTGTGCACCACATACTCAGAGATTGCATACGTTATGCGGTGTTGCGTCGTAAATTTAATCTACCCAGAAACATCCATGGTGTCTTGTTCAATAATAATGAAATTTTAAACCAGATGTTTCTATTTCTGTATAGTACTGGGTTAATACAAAAAGTTTAATATTGTCATGTATATTTTTTAAGTTAGATCTTTTATAGTTTTTATTTTTCCTTTTAGTCTTTTTGTTATCTGAGAATTACTTTTCTCGGATAAAGTTTATAACTGTATTACTAGCAATTTTTTTTAATAAATGAACATCTAACAGTACAGTTATAAGAATTAACATTTATTGTAACACAGTAATTAGTGCTAGCTTTAACATCATTAATTCTATGAATAAGTTGTTTTGGTAAGCTCAAGCTCTGGGCAAAATTTGATTCCAAAGCACTGCCAAGTAAAGCCCTACATTTATGAAGTTGTCTGACACAATCACGTATGAACAATTGCATTGGACAGAAACACAGAATGTTAAAACTTCCTTGAATGAGCAAAAATTATTTGAAATTTCCTTATTACCAACATCAGGTGGTTTATATGCATTTGATGTCTTATTTTCTATAATAGATTTATCTTTAAACCTGTGAATTAACTATGATCTTGTATACCACACTTATGAAAAGATTGTTTTGAATCAAATTTAGGTGATAAATGATTAGGATGCAAACAGTTAAAACAATTGATTCCATTGAATGGCTCCCTCATTGAATAAAATTCATTTCTAATTTTTTTTAATTTTTAATGGTTTGGTTTTAATTTTTTTAATAGCTAAGTGGGATTTTCTTACCTACTTAAATTCTAGTTTGAAAATTTGCTTACTAGAAATTACATCATTGGCTTGCAGAGTTGCAATGACTTGACACCTCCTTTACAAAAACAACAATAATTCTGCTAATCTGGAAGGATCTGTTCCTGAACGATTATGTTCCCATCCTCCTTACAGGACACATCTACATTAACTTACAATATTTGACACAAAAATAATTCATTTAATCCTACATCAAGCTTCAATAGCATTTGTATTGCGTAACTTTTGCAAATTCTGAGATGATTTTCTCTAAGCGGATGGAGGATTTAGTAAGTTAAAAAATCTTTGAACAATCAGCCTAGGAATGTTATGTTTCTTATATAATAGATCTCAAACTGTGAAATTATTTCCAGTCATAGGTAAATCAGCAATAAGATCCTTAGCCTTGTCAGTATTTTTCTGTTATCACCCCCCTCAATTTTCATTTTTATAATATTTTTCATTATAAATCATTGGGAAAATACTTAAAATATGATATTCACTTCATTTTGGGATGGAGAAATAATTTTTTATTATTTGGGGGAATCACAGAAAACACCCCAGCATTGTTTAGAAATTTATAGCATTGTTTATTTATAGCATTGTATAGTTATGATTCAAAATATTACACACTGGAAGAACTATCTGCAGATTCCTTATTGAAAAATGCTCACAAAATAGGTGGTGAATGAAAAAATGGGTTAATTTAGTCAAGGTTATTATTTAAATAATCAAAACAATACTGTTAATTAGTCAAGTTAGCAAGCGTAGGTTAAATTTGGTTAGATTATATTTAGAAAATAAATAAATGGTTATATCGGATTATTTCTCCAACCTGGTTATAATTATTATCAATTTCCTGTTACTTTGAGTTATTTCCAGATGAACAACTTGCAAACTTTTGGGGGAGAAACAAAAAAAATACCTGTTTTTCTGATCAAAAGTTGATTTCTACAATTAAAAATGCATTTCTCCACTGAAATTGACGTTGATAATTTCATGCAAATATAAGTGAATTGGATAAAAAAAGGTGAATAACAGAAAAATACCCACCTTGTTTATCAACAAGTTCACTAAAATGAAACAATATTAAAGAGTAATAAATAAAATATTAACATTTAATATTCATCCAGTGAACTGTAATCACACACACACACACACACACACACACACACACACACACACACACACACACACACACACACACACACACACACACACACACACACACACACACACACGCACACACACACACACGCACACACACACACACACACACACGCGCACACACACACACACACACACACACACACACACACACACACACACACACACACACACACACACACACACAAATTCTCTCTCTCCCTCTCTCTCTTTCACACATGTGCGCACGCACACACAGAGTGGATGCCTGTCCAAACACATACACATAATACTCAACAAAACTTAACTTATAAATTTGTTCTTCCTCATGTACAAACAATAGAAAAAGGTTAACTAAAAGTTTTTCTCTTGTTTTTAATGTACAAATTAAATAGTTTATGAAATATGCACCAATAAACACATATTCCATACCTTGATGTATCCAATTAGTAAACATACTGTTCATTAATCAAGCAATATTGTTTACAAAGTAGTATGTAATCAGACACTATTACTTTCTTCTTTTCATTCAAGTACATATGTTCCCTTTAAACCCCTATGTATCAATTCTTCTTTATTTTCTAATACAGAGAATTTCATTACTTTTCTATACATCTGTCTTACTTGAAATTTCTCTCTTTTCTTTTGATACATTACTAATTTTCCTTTGCAGCTCTACATTCTCTTTTCATTGCCATCAGAAAAAAAAAGTTACAGAAAGACAGAGAACAGGTGCAACAATTACTCCCATAACATGCTGATTAAATTTTTAAGCATGGTCTACTCATTATACTGTGTAACTTTTACAGGAATGGTCTCTAACTTAAATAAGCAGATTATTCGACCCATTAATTCATAACAAAAATTTTAAGCAAGAAAGCATCTACCAGAGTAATTAAGCTCATTTCCTGGACTATACTTCTATCAAGTCTTTTATAGATACAATAGCAAGATATCTTTTATATCTTTTAAGCAAGATATGAAATCATACAAAGTTTTAAAACTTAAATTTTCCATCTCAGTCAGCAAACTACACTTTTAAACTGAGTAGAACAATATCATATGAAACTCATGCACATAAGTTTATATATATATATATTTTTTTTTTTTTTTTTTAATTTAAACAATATTTCCTTATGATCAGTACATAAACTGTAGAATTAATATATATATCATGTTAATAATATTACATATGAAATTTCACACCTAGCAAATAAGAATTACATCAGCATGACAAATGCTTAGTTTTCATATTCCTCATAGACAATCTGATGAAAACTCTAATCAGAGCAATATCACAAAAAAAATTTAGTTACTATTTATGTATGACACAGATGCATCTGTAATGATGAAGATAAACTAGTACAGAATAAAATTCCAAATTTAAGGAAATTAATTGAAAAATGTTTGATTATTCAGGTAACATTACATAAGTAAGCATTATAATTTAGTTTTATCCAATTAGCAATATTAAACAAAAACAAAAAATCATCAAAAGAATTTAAGTATTTTATTGGAACTAAAAAAGTTAAAATTACGTAATTTACCATACTGAAAAATGTTAATAGGATATTTTACGTCTTTTACAAATTATATACCAGCAGAAAACAACGTAAATGATGACAATGATAGTAGCATTAAGTGTTATCAGATAACAGCACCTTCAAACACTACGGTAAAATGTAATGTTAATTAATACAAAAGTGTTCTTTTTAACTCTAACACGAAATATAAATAACTGTATTTTTTTGAAATATTTCGGTAATACGAAATTTTTGATAATTTACCACAACAGCATTTGTTAAAACATATTTTTATTAATTTTGAACCATTAATGCAAATAAGTTATATATAAAACAATATAGTCATCACAGAGGATAAAGAAATGTACACTACAATCCAACTTAACAATAGAAAATAATAAGTATAATGCATTACGAAGTTTCTTCTTCGTATTGAAAATTTTCGGTTTCTAAAAATATATTTTTTAACAGACACCTCAGTTACTTGCAGTTTTAAACTATTCATTGTTTAAATGAAGTGAATGGAAATTTTAGTTTACTTTGAAGAGAAAAGGCACTTTATATATTTGCCGCATTTTCAAATGAACGAGTAATGACGTTCTCAAATTATTTTAAATCTTCTGTTTCGTTATTCTGTAATACATCAGAAGTTAAAATTCTCTGTACGTTCTATTCATCAACTTATAGCTTTGCAACTTCGTACTGATTATATTTAGATCTCATACTGACCTCTTTGCATTTAAAGGGAGGCTGCTGGAGGTAGCCATATTGCCTGCCGAGCGGCTGTTGAGTTGTTAGTGTTACTTATTTTACTTTTTCCTGTTTACAAAAAGTCTGTTCTAGTATATTTATTAATTATATATTACTTCAAAATGGGCGTAGAAGTCGAGGTCCTTCAAGAAGGAGATGGTAAGTTTCAGTTATTAACTATTGCTATTTTTAAAAAGACAATGTAAGAAGCACCTTATTTACACATAAGTTAGTTTTTAATCATAAGAAGTACAATTAAATGTGAAATTTTCTTCGTTTAAGAAGATTTGTGTTGTTTGACATTTGTTGGAATAAATTTGTTATGCATCTTTCGATCAGGTTTTCTTAAACCCTGGGATGCCGGTTTAACGATTTCTAAGGTTGTGGTGAATTAATGAATTAAACTGCGTGCTACTTAGCGGTCGAATTAGAAAATTAATGATTTTATTACTTATTACTAGATGAATCCTATTTCAGTTTAACTTTTGTTCCATTCTAATTTAAATTTATGCAAAATATTTAACTAGTGTGCTGTTTAGTTTTGCTTAAGTGCTCCACGTTTCGGCGATCTGTATGAAAAATTTTCAAAATTCCTTCTTTGAATGTACGTTGTGATTGTAAATATGAAGCTGAATCAGAAATCAGAATATCCCCGTTTTGTGTACCTGTTTTTAATTGTAAAACATTAAAAAAATAATTTATATTAAGTAAAACTAAACATTCCACAAAGCAGGACAAGAGTTACTTGTATTAAGCTTATATTTTATTAAATGTAATGACTAGGCAATACTGCGTTGCAGGCATGCATACCTGAACAGATGAGAGCAGCAGCTGTAGATTGTAACTGTTCAATCTATATCTGATAAATATTTTTTTTGTCATCAGGATAACTGATAAAATAGAAAATATATTAACTCAATTGTCCCTGTAATTATGTATTATAATATCTCTGTTATCAGCTAAAGGTGATTGAATTAATCAAAATTCTCTATAACTATGGACTAGATGATTTGTAAAGAACGTCATCAAAATGTTTTGAAAACTGAAATTTATCAGATACATTGTTTAGCCAAGAAGTATTTAACTAGGTATAAAACATATCTGTAGACTTAAAATGTTATACTTGTAATGATTTTATAAATATTTATTTTATTAATTTTTCAACAAATTGTATTAAAACTATAACTACAGTCATTAAGTATAAATTGAATTAAAGTTAATAATAAAGTAATCTTAAGATCAACAGTAGAATATCGTTTCTTGAAAAATACAGAAGAAACAAAACAGCAACAGACCTGTGCCAGGAGTGACCAAGTTACAAATTTTGGAAGATGTATGACTACCACCTTAGTTTATTAATTATAGACATAACAAATAAGGTTTCATTAATTTTGATTTCAACTTGAGTGTACAAAATTTGAAAATTTTTTTAAGTGATAACTTGCTAGCTATAAACTTGCAACTACTTTGCTATTAATTTGTGAATTCTAGTATCAAAATTAAGAAAAAATGCTCATTTTCCTTCTGTCTGACATTTTTATAAAGAGAAATTTTTATCAAGGTCAGATTGAAAAATTATTAAAGTATTCAGTACACATGTTTACATAAGCTTTCTCCAATGAATAAACAAATTAATAATTACAGCCACATAAATTTTCTAATCTTTTATGCTTTTGTGATTTAATAGCTAAATTTTAAGCTTTTAATTGTAAACAAAAGTAATACCTTACTTTGTAAATTGAATGACAAACAACAGTTATTTTAAATTGATGGAATAATTTTTAGCTGGATTTTATCTTCATATCTCATTTTAATACCACAAACTATGATAAAAGTTTGTGGTTTTTATTAGAAACTGTTTATTTGAAAATATAATGAAACTGTGAACATGATTAAAACTGAACACAATTCTCCTTGGAAGGGCCTTTTTTTTTTGTCTTATTGAATGTGGTGGTCTGCAATTACATTTCTGAAATCTTTCTTTATAGATTTTTCAATGATAAAATGATATTTTTTTAAAGATTTATCCAAACTAATTTAATTGGTATTTTATGAAATGAAATGCCCATAACAGAAGTAAACTTTTTAGTTAGGAATACCTTACCTTTAGAAAAAACAAATCGAACTATCTGTGTGTTATGAGTTGAAGATTTTTATATGTAACTGGAAAGGGAACTTACTTAAAATTGCAAAAAAAACTTGACGCATTGACAAATTTAATTTAAAGTCTAAAAATTATCATTCTAGTTAATTATTAGTTATCATTCCAGTTGGCAGTGTATTGTGTTGAAGTTTTCTATCTGTTTAGGGATTTATGTATCTGGATCCCATGAAAGTCTACTTTTGGTATTAGTTTTTTAGGTTTTCTGTTGCTGTGTTTGGTGGTTATTTTGTTATTTGAGATTATCATTCCAGTTGTCAGTGTTGTATTCAAGTTTTGTAGTTTTCTAAATTTTTAAGTTTTTTTTTATGTATTTTAGAATTCTGTACAGACTGATGTGAGATCCTGTAAAAGTCTACTTTGGTTTGTTTGTTTTTTTAGGTTTTCTTTTACTGTGTTTGGTGGTTATTTTATTATTTGAAAAATATATTTAACACTACATGTAGTTAAAATTAGTCATTCAAAGTTAATTACAAAAGGTTTGGCTCTATATTACTTACATTACATAACTTCTTAGTAATTTATAATCTACTAAATAAATAGACTTGATAAAATGCTACTAAATAGACTGTATAAATAAAATTCAGCCTTTAACCCCTTACTGGTTTTTGACGATATAACTAAATGACGATAAAAATTGCCCTTGATGAAACAACTCTTCATCCATTTTTTTGCTGAAAAGTCCCTCTGACAAAATAATTTGTCAATATGAATTGACCTATTTTATTCTGTTTTTGGATGTGTTACTGCAATGTGTGCGAGTCCAGTTCCATTCTTACTCTTAATTTAACAGTAAAGCTCTAGTAGCATGAGTGTTATATATTCTGTCTCTTTTCAGTTTCCTTAAGAACAACTGTTACCATGCATTTGATTTCGTTGTTTTATTATTTCTTAATTTGTGTGTGTTATATTGTTTCTTTGTGTTATTTGTTTTCTTTTATCATTTTCATATTTCACTTATTTCATGTAATTTTCAGTTATATTTTTATTTCCAACTGTTTATGTGTGTGGATGTGAGTAAACTATCTTCATGTATTATTGGAATTACTACTTACTAGTGTTGTACAATATTATTGGTGTAACAATTAGGTATCGTAAGAGTGACATTTATTAGTAAAATTACATAAGCAGGTCCTTAAATAAGTTAAGGGGTTAAATGTCATTCATAGTAACCCATAATTAACTATTTCGTAAAAGAATAGGATTTGTTAGCAAAATATCAGTGTTTAAACTTTACTGCTTACTCAGTAATGAATTTATCTATATAACTTCATAATTGATGATATACATCCAAACCGTCCAGTAAAAGATTCAGATTGGCCAGAAGTTGTTCTAATTGCGTCTATACAAACATAATCATCGTATTTCGATAATGTTCAATTAAAAAGTCTGAAAGAAATTTTTTTAGTTCTGTTTAAACTGGAATGTATGAAGAAAATTATTAATAAATAAATGTTTTACTCTATAATGATTTTTATGTATTTAAATAAGTGCAGAAATTTATATTTTATTTAAATTTCAGGGCAGACATACCCGAAAACTGGACAAACAGTTGTTGTACACTATACAGGTAAGAAATTTTTTTTTTAACAGAAAGAATATTGAAAGTAGTTGTTTTATTATGAATATGTGCTTTGTTTTTTAACCCCAGACTTCATTTCCAGATTACAGTGAATTAACTTAGATTTGTGTTATGTTCTATATTCTTAAGTTCAAAGTAGTGAAAATTACTCACAGATAATAAATATGACTGACATTTTATACATGAGCTCAGAAATTCATTTACCATTTATTGATGATTGCTTTTTTAATTTTGTGCTGTTTACTAAATGAACAGTTATATGATTACGTGTATACTATGGATATTTCTCAGTATTTTTATTTTCTCAATTTGCTTACTTTTAATTGCATTTCCTCAATGATTTAGAATTTTATATAATCTATATCAACAAAATTAGCTGTTTATATGTTAGTGGCATCATATGTTTTTCAAGTGGATAGATGTAGTTTGTGTTTGTAGAAAGTTCACATGTAGAAAGCATGTGAACTGCTGCGCCTTTAGTGTGAGCAGTGTAATTGTGTACTTCACAATACTTACTTTGTGTTACTGATTGATTGATGGCAGTTAAAGTGTGTAATAACTAGGATGATTTTTAAAAAAGAAATTAAATATATCCTGCCACTATTGAAACTGCTGAGTATGATTCCATGTGGTGTCTCACTATACTCAAGTACTATGGAATTTAAAATCTTTGTGTTGCAGATGAACAATGTTGCACTAAAAACCTCTGGGTCATAGCTAGTCTCTCATCCCATTGCATTTATTTCTGTAAGCTTATGTTGAGGAAAATATTTTACTTCTCATTATTTGAATAATTAAATCTATTTTAAACCATATTTGATAGGTTGTTTTTTAAGATGTTAAAGAGCACTAGGCTGATTGTTTTCAAAATATATCGTAAGGATTTGATTTCTTAATTCAGTTTATCTGATAAAATACAATGCTTCTTAAAAATATATCTCAATTTTAATTAGATGTTATAAATCATTGCCATCATTTTCATGCAAACTTTCCCATCATCATTACTTATATTGCTATCTGACATTTCTGCCTCTAAATCAGATTCTTTACACACTACTGGACTCTCAGGTTAAAACAATCAGTTAACTTCATAAATGTCAAAACATATTGAAAGTCTTTTCTTTTGTAGACGTTGGATGAAACAATACTATTTTCTGATAAACTCAATGGGTTTTGCAGTTAAATTATCAAATTTGTATATGTTAACATTCATTTTGATTGCTGTGAATCTTAGAAAAGGAAAAAGGAAGAGGTGGTTTGTTTTTTTACAGAAATTAACAAAAAAGAACTGTCTATATCCTAATATTATTAACATAACTCGAACCCCAGTAATCAGCACTTAAATCTCAGGAGTTAGCATTATTTTATTTTTATTTATCTTTTGTATTTATTTTATTTGTATATATTTTCTCTTTTATTTATTTTATGTTTTGTGTATTTTAAGAATTTTATATAAAATATGATTTGAATTATAACTCAATTACATTTCATATTTTATTTCCTTTTCTCTTTTATAAAAAAAAAAATGTTAAAATCATTCAACTGTAAATATGATTTCAAATTACGACAAAGTTTTTATCTTACCCCAAAATTTGTAGATAAAATGGCTTGAACGTTGTAGTTACTTATGAGCACAAGTGTTATGCAACTATGTTAGTCCAGTAATGCCTTACTGCACCCACAGTAAATATCCAGTATAATCACAAAATACGGTTTAGTTAATCATAATATATGGATGAGTAAACATATAACAGATGGGTGTACAGTAGCTGATATGATTTATTGTAAATTTTTTTAGGTTATTTATTTCTCACTATTCAGTAAATTTGCAAATAATAATAATAATAATTTGATTCCCTGGCATGATGTGAATTGACTTATTTTAGAACATAATGAATAAGGGCATTTGGAGTGTTGCATTTTTCTTGATAATTACACAAAACTACTCTTGCTACTAACTCCTTCATACCACAAAGACCAAATAAGGATATTTCATAGGTTTTACCTTTTGTAGCTAGCTACTCAACTTTACAACATTTAAATTTATTATAAAACGATGGCTTTTAGAAAAACATAATATTTAATATTTATTTTAAGCTGACATGACGAATCTTCTCTACCCAGACATATATTCTTTTTTATTTGCAAACATTTGAACAAATAAGATAAATGAAATTTGTGGTATTTTGGGAGTGTTAAAATACTTGAAACTTTGCAATTGTGATGCTGGTATCAAGGTTTATTGGCATAGGCTGGATGTTAATTCTCAAGTATTATCATTTACTTTTGTTACAGACAGCACAATGCCTTTGTTATATTTTTAATTTTTTTTATTCATTTAATGCAATTAAAATATGTGATAGTAACTCCCATTAGGATTTTTCTCATGATTACCTAATTTCATCTTTGAAACAACAAATGGTGTCAGAACTAGAAATACTAGTAACTCTAATAATGTTACTAGGTACAATTGACAATTAAGTTGATATGAAAATTATGTAAAAAAGAGAAATAGTGAATAAATAAACTTTATGTAAAACTGTTTGATATTTATTTATAAAATTATTTCAAGGGAAATGATTTGGGAAGTAAAGTATAATATTATCTATATATATATATATGATAGCAAATGTATGTCGGCTGGCAAAAGATTTTGTTCTGATTTTTGTGCCTTCGATAAAATTAAACCAGGCTGTAATTCTTAGAACCCAATTAAGGAGTAAATTTAGTGGTTATTATGTGAAATCAGACATCAAAGATTAAAAAATGTGAGGTAAAAGACAAAAGATTGGGCTCAAAAAATACTTATTATATTTGGTTTAAAACAACTTTTTTAAATTTATAATAAACATGTTCAAACAAAACTTATGGTATGAATGTTCATTGAAACTAAATGTAGAGTTAAGAATTTCAAAGTTTATTAAAAACAAAATGCATCAAAATATGAAAGCTGTTAATGGGGTACTAAATGAAATAAAAATGTTCAGTATTAAAAAAAAAAGTATGCTACCTAAGCATTTGTGAACCTATGAACTTTCTGACAAAAGTTGCCTATTCCCCACTAATTTCCAAAACATGCCATTACTATCTTAGTCTTCCATGGTGGTATGTCAAGCCCTAGTTTTTGGATAACTTTTTTGCATTTTGTTTATAACTTAACTAACTGAATTGCTGATACTAATAGCATAGCTAAAATTTTATTACAAGCATTTTTTCTTTTTATTAAAATATAATGGTATGAGGGCTGTCCAGAAAGTAACTTATGTTTTGAAATAAAAAACCAACCAAGTAAAAAAAATAAATTTTATTATATACATATGAAAGGGACAATCTTAACTATTTTCCTACATAGTCGCCACTTAAATTGAGGCACTTATAACAATGCACGAGCTTTTAAATCCTTCTCTGTAGAAATCTGCCACCTTCGATTTTTGGCATCTGTATTGCACAAAATATGTGATAACCAAGCTTCCCAGATACAATTTCTTGCAGTAAACTTGGTGAAATTTGGGGGAAATGAAGTGAGAGTTCCATAAGCGGTGATTTTCACAAATTTTATTGTTGATTTTCATCATCAGTCACAAGGCTAGGCTGACCGCTGCACTCCTCTCTATGAACATTGGTGCAGCCATTTTTAAAACTGAATGTACTACTGCCTCACTCCACCTTCATTCATTATTCCATCTCCATACATCTCACAAAGTTGCTGAATTTCAATTTGTTTGAGGTTTTTTGCCAGTAAAGGGTAATCGCTGAACACATTTCACAACTCACAGGATTTTCTATTGAAGCGCACATTTCAATAATTTACAACAAACAAAATAGAAAAATCATAGTTCACAGGCTATGACAGCTTGATGCATATTGAGTTCAGAAATGTTTTGACGCCAAGATTGTGACTATCTTCACCCATCTCCACACTAGGCACAGGTGTAAGTTACTTTCTGGACCACCTCTTAATTTACATTGAATATTCATCAGATTGAGTTGAACCCATAGTAAATGCTGAATTTTAAAATAATTAACAACGTATTTAAAAATGGTAAAATTGCCACTTATAAAAAGTGTTGTGTGATATTAGTGTTTATGGAAGTTTAAACAATATTTAGTAAGTATTAATGATTAAATTGTATCAATTCAGTAAGTTAATTAGTAATTATACATTTTCAAGGTTTTAAAATTTTAAATGCCTGTGTAATAATTGCTTTGTACTATTATTTTTATGCTTTTGACAAAGTTTTAAAATTTATGTAACACATTTAGGTTAGGAAATGTTTAAAAAACATTCTACTTTATTTTTCAGTAATACTTTGTATGAACACCTTGAAAAAGTTTTTAATGTAATTGAAAATTATATTTGCGTTAATTTTCTTTTTTGTTTTGTAATGGAGTATTATATTTTTTTGTAATTTATTTCATTAGTGATGACATTAAATATAAGCAGCTAGTGATTCATCCAGTAATAAATTATTTCATTAAATATATTTATTTAGATGAAATGATATAAAGCCCAAAGTTCCTAAGTATTAATTTTAATATTAAAATTAGTTTAATATTAATTAAGTTCCTAATTAATGTTAATAAAGGAAAAAAAAGAATTATAATGATTAATTATGAAAAAAACATAGGCTATTAATTGTGAAATGAAATATAGATATTGAATTTTTATAAGTGCATCCAAAAATTTCCTGTACCATAAAATTTTTGCTGACTAAAGATTGAATTCAGGCTTCATAAATAGCATAAAAAATGTTGATATACATTTTAAATTCATCTATCAACCCCTTAGCATCCTTTTGAACAGTTCACATGTTAAATGCAAAACCTTGGTCAAGTATTAACTCATTTCAAAAGTCTAATTTAGTAAAGATCTTATCCATGAACAAGATTGCAAACTAGTTAAATATACTGATAGCATGCATCCATAAAATACAACATGGAGAAAATTTCAAAAGCCTTAATCTCTTAACAGATTAATTGGGGGCTAGACTTTATTCAGTCTTTTGAGGTCTATTTCAACTGTTCTATTTATCCATTGGGTTTTTCACAGTAATGTTTTATTACCATTACTATACCGCTGTACATGCTACCCATAAAATGTTGGTTCTGGAAGAAAAGCAACTATTGTTGTATTCATTGAGCAATTGTTATTAATAGAATTCTTGGTTGTTTTCACGGGTGTAGAGAAGAAAATTCATAAATGTAAACATCTAATAAGACAACATAACATTTCAGTCAGCATAAGTATTAATTTTTTTTCATGCAGGCCTATCAGATGCCCTGAAGAGAGGGATGTCTGAATAATCAATCATATGATGGATTAAGTGGACACTTGTTCCTATTAGTGGTGGTAAAACTATAGACCTGACTGTGCAGTATATGCATATTGTAAACCTGTACTGTCTGCCAGGTACTGTAGAGCCATACACGGTGCATGTTCTAGAACCAACTTGTTAATTAGTAGTCCAAGGCTTTATACTTGAATAACCATTTTAAAATTACTTTAAGTTTGGATGGTTACATGGTTTTTTTTTATCGTTTTCAAAGGACAAACATATGTTTATTATTAAGACTTATTGCACGTATAAATCTTACAAATGAGCAAGAAGATGAGTTTCGGATAAAATTTTCCAATTCTTAAGTTCATAATAAGTTGCCAGTATTGCATTTAATAAATTTTGTGAGACTGGAGCGTACTAATTGGAAAAGCACAGGTCTTCTACTGTTAACAGGGATGGTCAACCTGAAGTTCTGGAGGATGTGAAAGAACGCTTACTCAGCAAGTTATCTTCACAGCCTGGGCTTTCACATCTTTCTGGGCTACTAAAAAATTGTAACTGCATGCTCATCGCATTGTGTCATTCAAGAACTGAAAGAATTCAACCACAGAAAATGTTTACAGTATTGTGGGTATTGTTCTCTAACTATATTGAAATTTTGAATCATGTTTACCATTTGGGTGGTTACATTAACAGCCAAAATTGCTGAATATGGAGCTCGAAAAATCTCTCAAATGTTTAATGAACGATCATTACACCCATAGGGGTGTGTTTGATCTCCCTGTGTTGTGTAATAGGGCCTTTATTTTTTGACAAATCTGTAGAGTGGTTTGTTGAACAGTTTAATGAAACGCTGGATATGTTACCAAAATGTTTTTGGCAACTTTTTGATATTAAAAGTATTGTTGCCTCCAAGTTCCCCAGTTCTTAACACCAGCAGATGTTTTCCTTTGGGGGTATATGTGTAGTTTTTAAAAACAGTCCTCATGTACTTACTTGATGTAGGCTATTATTGAGCCTTCATAAATAAGGCTCAATAAAAAAAATAAATTCACTTCAAAAAAGGGGTTGCATCCTTTTTGAAACTCATTATATATTAACATTGCTTTAAGATTCTAGCAACATTTTAAAAAGCAACATGTTTAATTTTAAAAGGTTGCAAGTATATTTCACTTCAATTGGGCTATTTTGTATGTATTGTTTATTTTTTTTCTTATTCTATTTGTAACTGTATTATTAGTTGTAAAAGAAGTATAATTTTTTTTGTTATATATTGAGAAAATATTGATTTCACCATATTCTCTGGTGTTTGTACCACTTCATTAATGTTTTTCTTTTTTAATACGTATAACTTACATTTGATGAAGTGATGAACTGCAGAGGGTGGGTGAAATTTTTCCCCCCTCATTCAATAACAAATCCTCATTGAATGAGGGAGGGAAAGCATACTTGGAGCAACCAAGAAATTGTTTGATTAGTGCATCCATAATAATTCAAATCTTATCTGAAAGTTTCATAATTTTCTTACTAAACTCAATTATGTATTTAATCTTCTAGGGTTAAAGAAGACTTAAAAAATTAAATTATCAAAGAAATTTATTTTAAAAAAGGTACAAATATGTCTATGCAATTGAAAATTTGCTTACAATGTACTTAAAAATATGTTTGTATACATAAAACAAAGTTTTTATTTATTTTTGGACGAATTAGTCCCTAATGTCTTTTTGAACATGATTTTTTTGCAGAAGCCATTTCAAAGTGACTTGTGTTCAGAGGTAAAAGTTTCTTTGGGAATGTTAGGAATAAATTTCAAGCCGTATCAGACAGTTTGAAATACTTCCATTACTTTTACTACTACTCCAGTATGCCCTGATCAACCACAATTAAGTTCTGGTTCATGTAAAAATTGTTTGAATTATCATTTATTTATCTTAATGAAATGTTTCCGTATTTCTTAATCTCTTCCACAGACAGCTTTACTGGGTTCAGCTTACTGGGCAAGACATCATTCTCCCATACTTGGGTAATGTGCTTATAATATACTAATTTTTCTTTAAATTCATTTTCAAATCCAAGGTCAGGTGCTTGAGAATATTTTTTTGTAATGAAGTAACAAACTTTCTAATTATTAATTACTCCTTGGTCCACGGGTTGAAATTTGGTGGGAAGAAAATGACCTTAACATTAGTCAATTTTTGTTCAACTGAACTAGGATGGGTCTGGTTGTTGTTAAGAGTACTTTTCTAATTGGTTCGATCATCAGTTATCACATTTTTACTTTTCAAGAATTTCAAGTGATTTCAAGTAATTAATTTCAAGTGATTTCATGCCATTGAATACTTTTGCTATCACAAGAAGTTTTAATGCTTATCTGGAGGAAAGCATTTTCCTCCAAAATATTTATAGTTTTTGAAAGCAGAGTTTTATTGGGCAAATTTTTGAGGAAAAAACAGCAGTTTTATCCATGAAACATATTGTCAGCCTCATATTCTTTTAAAATCGTTTTCAGAAATGTATTTTGCCATGTCCACTTTCACCTGATGTTATCTTTTCTTGAATACCATGTCACTTTGAATTTACTGAGCCACCCAGAGCTGGCTTGGAAGGAGATTTCAAAATTTGTAGTGAATATAATGAACTAGCCGACCAAGCTAATGTTTCTTATCTATTCACCTACTGCTGTAGAAAAGTAATGTTTAGAAATTTGAACTTAAAGTGAGATAGTGTTGATCTTCTTAACATATTTTGAAATTACAATTTCTGACTGCAAATTAAATAGAAAAACTGCTATACTGCCAAACAGATGTAATGCAAATTTACCATATCCTTCAGTATAAAAGATTCAATTATAAAGCGAACATCTCAGATTCCTGAAAAAATTTTAATAAATAATCTGAACTTCATTAGAAAAACAGTTTCTGTATATTAAATAAAATTTTTGCATAAAAAAAATCACAACCTATGCAGTTCAAAAATGCACATGAATTTTGTTCATAAGAAGGAATATAAATTAACTAAAAAAAACTAAGTCCTGAAGGGGGGTTATTTACAAAAAAGTAATAAAGACCAGTGAGGTCGTATGTTTGTACTTAGCTTCAGTTCTGACTCCCTTTCCAAACTTGGAGCGAGATTTTTACTTTAAATTCTGTTTAACTTTGGATTTGTTAAGAGTGAATATGGCCCAGAAATTGAAATCTTTAAGTTTGAAAGAGAAGTTCATTTTAATAAAAGATTGAGAAAACAGGATTAAAAATAGACTTGGAAAAAAGTATGAAATTTCAAGCTAGTTTCAACATGATTCGGTTAGTAAAATGTTTGAAAGTGTTGGAGGGGGATAAGAAACAATTTAAATACTTAAAATTTGACAAGATCGATGAAGCAGTAATGGGTAAAGATCATACGATACAAGAATGTGCCTGTGACTTCTTGGCCCCTCATTAAATAGTTTAAATTTCTAAACTTTACTTTTCCACCACAGTAGGTGAATAGACAGGAAACATTAGCTTTGATCGGCTAGTTCACTAAAATTTATTTTTTTCTGTTACCTCAAAAGCAGGATTTACAAAATTATGTTATGAAATGTGGACAAACGCTAATTATGTATGTAAATGAAGAGGCACAGTTAGTCTGTTATGGTTGAGAATGTATTAGGTTATTACTGTTGCAGTAGGCAACAGTAATGCTTTAACAGCCATGCTTTTGAATGAAAACATTTTAAATATTTGCTTTAGAAATACTCAGATTTGGGTAACTTTTAAATTACTATATTCTATTGTAATTGTCACACATTTAAAGTGCCTGAATTAACAAGAACTAGTCCAGTCATGATGTTAACTGCAGTCAATCTTAATTGCGAATAGAATTAAGGTACAGTTGTAAAGCTGAACTACAGAGTACATTTGGCTGAGTGAAGGAAGGAACAGGAAACCATTTCAAATCATATACCCTCAATACTGGCTGTGCTAACTGAGCTTGGTCAGGTTGCCTATATATTTGTTTTTATGGCAAATTTTTATAGCAAATTACTTAACCCATAAAATGAATTTAGTGTAAGATTAAGTATTTGACAAACTGTCATAATTTTAACAGAATATTAAGGATAACCTCAGAAACCCTGATTAAAAATAAAGAAGTTTCACCATATTTTGTGTAATTTTTCTGGCCCGATTTTAAAATTACAAGTCAGTCTAGGACGTTTTTAATTATTTGATTAGTTTGAGTTTTGTTGAAAGTAAAAGTGTAACATTTAATTTTTACAGTTTTATTTTTGTAAATAGGAACATTAAAATAAAATTTTGCTCAATGAGTTTTTTACCTTACCATTTGCAAGATGAAATTCTTTCCCAAAAGGATACTCTGATAAAAACTTTTTCAGAATTTCTTTACACCAGTAACCTTTATAAAATCTTAGTTTTCTATATCTGTGCTGGCCTTTGAGTTTCTGAATACAAAACTATTGAATTTGTGTACAAAAATTTTTATTTTACCTTTCTATTTATTCATAAATTATTTTCCTGTATAAATTTTGATATTTTTACTTACTAAGATCAGATTTAAATGGAAATATCCATTTTGACTACTTTTGGTGTGACATCTGTATATAAGTACGTATGTATGTATCATGCGCAAATCAAAAACGATCAGCCATAAGATGTTGAAACGTTGGATTTAGGATTGTTACAACAGTCATGGTAGTGCAGTTCCCCTTTTGATTGCAGTCGACTGAACCAAAAGTATGCAAAAAAGCCCAAAATCCCCAAAAATGTGGATTTTAGACTTTTTTCTAACTGCAGTAATAAGCCCTCATTGAGAGCTTTTCAATCATGTATCATAAGGGTACTTATTTTTATTGTTTCAGAATTATAGACACATAAAATTTTAATTAAATATTTGGTTCTTACAAGGGGAAGAGACATCGGTTCAAATCAGACTTTAACTTTTTAAATTTAAATATATTGATTTAATAATTATTAACCCATGGTAGTAAAATCATTTTTACAATAAATAATTCAATTATAATAAAGTTATTAGTGAAATAAAATTTTAGGTACTTTTAAAAATGTGTATATGTAATAATCTGATTATTTCTGGATTTTCTAGTATAATTTTTATTTAATTTTATATACATTAAAGTTAACTACGCAGTGATTGAAAAATAGACCCTCACAAGAACAACATATACATTAAGGTATCTTTTTTATCTTAAATTGCAAAAATTAAAATATCTTTTAGTTCATTACCATCTGATACTGTCAGACAATATTATTCTCCCTAAGTCGGAGTTGATCATCATTTCATTGATTTGTATCATTTAATCACCCTTTGGTTTGATATAATTCTTCTGATCTTAATTTGTGTACACACTCTAGTTTTCAAATTTTCTCTTTATATTCATCATCCTCTGTTAATTTTATTCCTCTCTTCTTTTTTTTCAGATATATTCATGATATCTTTCTTTTTCGTGTATGATTTTCTTTTTCATTTTTGATTATTCACCAAATAATTCAATAATAAAAACTGAACATTTTACACCGTAAGGTTGAAATAAAAATTTGAATCAGTATACAGCAGTCATGAAGATATGAATAATATTGATCTAGTAATAAAGGGACTTTTACTCAATCCTAATATTTCAGCAATTGTCCAGTTTATTAAATACTTGGAGGATCGTACCTCACTTATATGCATCTGTCCATGAGAGAGAAGAAAATTTTTGTATACCCTTTGGCATACCTTTTCATGAGAGGGAAAGATCAACTGCATTCATTGAATTATTGTAATCTATAACTGCTTGGTGCTTTTGGATTGGGGTTTCGGTTTTCCTGTAAGTTTTTTGTGCACATGTCATATTGACTTCTGAATGGATAGCAGATAAAACATTTACTTCTTTTTTATCCATCCACTTCAGAGGCATGAGTTTGTGTGAAAATAAAATAACTGTCTTTTCCTGTTTAGTTTTGATTTTTTGAATTTGTCTGGTATATTTCGTCTAGTAGATCTAACTGTCCTTACTGTGATTGTGTCCCTTTCAGTTAGCCTTAAAATTATGAAGTGTACCAGTTATCCAGATATGGTTGTACGAGATCCATAACAGCTCCACTAGAAGAAATTTCTTTATTGGCTGGCTCAGGTTTCTTAACTGTATAAATATCACCTGAACAGTACCCACTATTTGACTTCCAAATTTTGTAGAACTTTATTCCAAAACTTGCCCTTTTTTGGGGATTGAATTGGATGTAGTAGAGTCTGCTTCATTTCATGAGGCTTTCGACAGTAATAAAAATTTTTGAAATTTTGTTTTAGATGATCAATAAAATGTTGCAATTTGTTTAGATGGTCGGTTTGCAAAGTCAGAATTTTCATTGTTTGCAAAGTGAAGTAATTTAGAGATAAGTAAGAATCTTCTATAAAGCGTAACTTCAGAAAATAAAGCAACTAATATATAAAATAAAGGAAGTGTTGGCTTTTTCACCTGTGCTATGAGAATATGTAACGAAAAATATGCTTGAATTTCATCAGATGTAGTGGGAAACAAAGTACTGTTAATTTTGAATTAAGATACTTTTGATAGAAATCTGTTGGATATTTGTTTCTACTGCTATGTCATCCCAAAAAGAAACATGAACCATTTTTTGTGCATATCTAAGGGAGTTGTCTATGAACCCTTGGGTTGATGCCACTAGAATCAGAAAATGGTATTTTGGAAGTTGCATCCTCATTTATTCCCAATTTTCACTTTTCTTCTTTCTGTTTTTTTTTTTATTAGCAAAATTCACTTTATGCTGCAACTTCACTGGCACTCATTTCAAGACCTCACAGTCTTCATTATTAGAACTTTTATCAGAATCACTTTTTTTTTAAATGTCACTTTCTGATACATCACTGTCACTTTACTTTAGTTCATCATATTTTCAAAGTTCCTCCTCAAAGAGGTACTTCTTAAGGTACACTATTTTTACTACTGCGTAGTTAGGGAAAACAAGTGCCTATAACTCTGCTATCCATTTAGAGAAATCGATTTGTATTATACACCATTCAATCGATTTCTCAGAATGGTATACAATATGCCATCTAATGACAGAAAGAAGGAAACTCTTAAGAAGCTGCTCAGCTCTCTCTCTCTCGCAGCTGGCAATATAATAATGAACTTGAAATGTATGGTGGCCAGCTGTGTAAGCCAATGGGTTAAATCCATTTTTTTTTTTTTTAACATTTTTACCTAATGATACTTAAAATTTCTGCAGGTACATTGGAAAATGGAGTAAAATTTGACTCGTCCAGAGATCGTGGTCTTCCATTCAAATTCCGTCTGGGAAAAGGTGAAGTGATCAAAGGCTGGGATCAAGGTGTTTCTCAGGTAGATATTTCATTTATAATTTACATTCTTAATGTTTATTTTGTGTACTTTTGAATTGGGATTTGTTAACTGACTATAAATTGAAAATTTTTTATTCATCTTCAGCTTAGGGGGGGAGCCAGTAAAGAAAACCTGTGACATTAATCTCAAACCACTTTATATTCTTATTTTTTAGCAATCATTAACAGTGGACCCAGTTTCTTGCAGTAACATTAGTCTGCTCACCATGAAGAATTACCAGTGGACCACCATATTCAACAGCACAAGAGTAAGGTTTAACCTTTCTCTTAATTGCTCTATAAATAGTATATTTATACTGAACATAAGAGAGTATATAGATTTCAGTATCTCTTTTCATTCCCATGCTACACATATTTGTACAAAATTTATAGAAGTCATTTTATGTAGTTTTACAGACAAAGAGAAATTAATTTTTGTTATCCTTGCAATTTGAATAAGATGCCTAGTAGCTAGGAAAGGTGCATTATTTGTACCATAAGCCACAGTTCTCATCAAACAGTGTTTTTAATCCTTTCTCACTGTAAAAATCAGAAGATTATTGTCTTCTGATGAACTAAAATTTGTCTATACATTTTGTCAGGTATAACATAAGTATCCTGAATCTAAGGATTATTGAAAAAGATTTTGTTGGACAGTAGGGTCAAATTATGTAAAGTATCATAAAGAAACCAAGTTGTTTGAAGGCTTAGCAAAGCTATCAAAAACAACTCGAACTTATTAAACTTGATTCCGTAAGCACTAGATATGGTAAATAAAATACTTTGGTTAAATGAAGTCTGTGTACTTCGTTTTGAGAGAAAGGTCTCAATTTAGCATTCTAAATCAAAAAATCTTTTTGTTTCACAATATATAGAAAATCACTAAGGTTTGTCTTAGGTTGTCAAATGATCAACTATGGATAGGTTTCCATCCAATGTGTAACCTAATCCTGTTTTTTGTGTTATTGGATCTTTGTAACTGTATAAGAATTTATTCAGTTTTATGAGATAGATACAACTGAGTACCTATTAAAATATTAATTTATGACAGAATATTGAAACTTTGATCTGCTAGAAATAAATTCTCGGGCAGGTCAAATATTCTCGGGCTTATGTCAAAGAAGTCAGATTGCAAGTTATAGTTAGGTTTTGTAATATAATTAAAATTGTAGTGTCTAAATCAAATTCAAATAATAAGATTAACACTATATGCAGACTGATGAAACGAATTGTTAAATTCCTAATATTGGAAGATTATTCTCTAACATTTTTTTTATTTGTGAACTTGGCTGCAGAAATTCCCATGACTACAGGAGCAGGAATGACTTGTTGATATTTTAAAGCGAAGTTTGACAAAGTTTTTGACTCATCTGTCTGATTATAATTTCAATACATTTTGGCTGGGTACAAGTATAACAAAAACATTTACTTGCTTTAGGCCCAGACTTAACAAAGCAGTACAGTCTTATATCACAAGTGTTTTCTAGTTAACAAGAATAAGTTATAGCAGAAAATCTCTACACAGAGAATCTCATAAGTTAAATTAATATGAAAACATATTCCTTTTTACAATTGACATGTGACATTTTGTATAGAAATAAAAGAATTCATGATAGTTTGAATACATCTAAATTAAAATTATCACATATTGATAATTTTACAGTGATTGCACAAAAGTTAACAAGAAGAGCAACACATTCCTGCCCCACTGCATTGGATATAATAGTGGCTTTTGGCATTTCCCAATGAGTATACTCATATTTCATCTCCAGCCTTCAGCTTTGCTATGGTAATCATGGATAATCAATAAATATGATTTGCCCTAAATTGTAAACCACAACATACTTTAAAATATTTAGAATGTGTCAAAAATATATGTTATACGCTATCAGAAAGTATAAAATAACTCCACTAAGGTTGTTGATGATGCAAACAGATGTTGTGCTTGGCCCTTTGTGCTTGCTGCAACTACCAACTAACAGTGCATCACGAAGAACAAAAAGATCCTTGTGGATTATATCTGTTATGTGGCACATTGCGTCACGAGTTTAACCTAAAAGCCAACATGCAAACTATTCTAGGAAATAATGAATTGCTCTAATGTTTTATACTTTCTTAGGGCTGACAGTTTATATTCAAGCATTTAAATTACTGTAGTGTGTTTTAGCTATTCATTGCCATAAAGCAAATGGTAATTTTAGATATATAATGTGATATCTTTTCTTTTTTCTTTCATTACCACAAATTTATAGTGTCTGGGCAATAACATAAAAATGTATTTCACCCAGAAACCCCCTCCCATTACCCCCAAAAAATAAGGTAGTTAAAAAAAAACACCATCTGAAAGATATTATGCTAAAGGAAGATTGTGAACTTTTAATAAGTAAGAAAAAAATGTTCATAAATAGTTTCAAAAATTTTATTACATACCAACAAATCATAATTTCTGTGATGTCTGTAAGGAAAAGAATTTTAATACTTTTAAGTAATTTGGGCAGAAAAAAGAGAATGTGGATGATGTTCAAACCAAATAAAACAAGAAAAGAAAAAGTATCTGTCAGCAAAAGGAAGAAGCTACTTCAGTGGTTTGAAGGTATCTCATAATTGAACATTTTTAGGCCATGCTATCGATCGATTTTATTTTTTTATTTACAATTTAGCTTTTTTTTTTTCATGTGAATTAATAACTTTATTGATTGATATTTTTCTTTATATGGGGCAGTGAAAAATTAAATCTGGTTAATGTAAATGTTCAAAAATAAGAATAACATATAAGGGCAGTTGTGGAGTAGGTGGTGGCTGCAATCATAAAAAAATTTACTTTGTGTTAAAATTTTCAGGGAAATTAATAATGAAGCATTTGTAAGAACCTTGTAAATTATTTTATTTTGTTAAAATTACTTCAAATTTTGTTTGTAAAATATAAATTAGAGATGTTATTTGTTTTATTTTAATTTTTACATAAAACTAAATTGTTTAAAAAAGATGGAATGATATTGAAGATTAGATCGTAGCAGCTTTCAGTAAGCATGATTAAGATGCTGAAATACTAGAAGAAAATGTTCAGTAGGGTTTTTAATACTAAAACTTATTAATACTGGATACTAGTTTGGGGTATATAATATTATGAACTAGCACTTGCTACTACCACACTATTTCATATCAGCTGAGATTTTTTTTTACTGTTCTCAAAAAGTACACTGTTTAAGAGGAAGAAAAATGGTAACAAACGTAATAAAACTGTATAAAGTAAATCTGCAAACTTATCCTGTGTGACTGAATTCCAATAAATTAGACATTTTAATTAGAAATAGAGGTCAGTTACTCTAAATGATTTAAATGTTAAAATTTTCAGAGATATTTTGATCACACTGCATAATCAAGATTCACATAAATAAAGAAGAAATTTTTAACTTATTTGAAACTTGGAGGAAAATCTTACATAAATAGGAAATTGTTACGATAAAAATTTATATCAATATGAGCTTAACGTAATTTAAAAAACATAATAATTTTAAAGAAAACATTTATAATATCAAAGTGTAAAAAGATGTATTAAAAAAAATCACATGTAGATTTAGTCACTACTATGCCCTATTTTTCACTTCAAAATTTTGGTTTAAATTTACGATTAGAATTTGTAGTGTTCTTTATCATTCTAAATTACCAGTGAGTTCATATTTAAATATAAGATTAATAAACCCAAAGTCTGTATATTACTAATTAAAATTAATATTTGTTGCAGATGTGTGTTGGCCAAAGAGCAAAACTAACATGTTCTCCTGATTTTGCATATGGTTCACGAGGACATCCAGGAATATATCCTTTTTAAATTTTTTTTCATTTTGAATTTGCTTCAGTGATTTTTGAACTTAAGCAGTAGATCAGCTTTGCCTATTAGGCATCTCAGACATGTCTATAATTTTGTTCCAACCCCAAATAGGAGACTGTCATACTGTGGCAGGTTTTTCATAACATTTAGCCTTACTAAAGAAACTGCTGATGTCTATAGTTCTATTCATGGATAGTTCCTACCCACAAAGAGATAAAATGTGTGAGCTGAAAGTTTTCCCCTCACAAACTGCTGTGTCTAGTGAACTAGTCATGTAAATATATATCGCTGGCTAATATTCATCTATTTATTTTCAATTTTATACATTTTTATGCGCAATATAAATTACTAACTTCACATATTAATTTATATGTTTTTTTTGTCCTTTTTATTTTACTTTAACAACAAATAAATGCTAATAGTATAAAAGTATTTATTTTGACTTACCGTAATGGAGAAACAGTTACTCTAAAGGTGTTGCTAAATATTTGTTGCAGAGTCTTCACCTGTAGATGAATAATCCCTGTCATCACCACTTTCTTGTAATTTGATAAATTCAACATTCTTACATATTTGTGACCACTCTTTCTCTTTTACATTATGAAATTCTTTGATCACATAGCATAATAACAGCATTTAACTTAAACGTAATGTTTCTTTGGGCCACATATCCTTTTATGTGTTTGCCCATATCATTTCAATTGGTTTAGATCTGGATGGTCTGGTGGCAGGAAAATGGCTGTGACCATGAGCTTCCAAAATACATAAGTCTTCTTATGGTTTGTGTATCTTAAATAGTTAAAGTTCTGTTCTAAGCATTTTGGAATGAATCAGCATTTCCTTTTCTTTCAACCAAGAAACAACTTCCAATTATAGAGATTTTGTGCTACATGCCTCATTGTATTTATTATTATGGTTCACAGCATTATTCAGCACTATAACTGATCGTGGAGGTAGATTTGGGCAGTTCCACCCATCTCATGAAATTTTCAGAGTTTTTGTGATAATCCCCAGTTGATGTTTTACTTTTCCATATCGGCAAGAGTGTTTTTGCCCTGATCAAGAGAATACACCCTGATCAGAATTGTCTAACCATGTTTTGTTAATGAGATATGAGAAAGATAAATATACATTTCATAAACAATGGGATGTTTTCTTTTCTGTAATGTTTAACACATCTTAATGTATTTTTTCTTGTTTCATCATTTTTGATGAGAATATATGTCTGTTTTTTTCTTTTCTCCATCAAAATTCTAAGGATTTCAACATTTTCCTGTAGCTCCATACACCACCCTGAAAATTAATAGTTTCTTAGTTAATTACAGATACATTTAACTGAAGGAAGCACCTTATTCTTGTAAATAGAAATCTTAAATAATTTTGTTTTCCCATTTATATTTTTTGGGGGTTTTGAAACAATCATTCACCCTCTGACATCCCTTTCTCTTCTTTTCTTTTCTAACAGTGCTGGTGAAATCCCCCATGGAGCAGCATTTCTCTCCATACACTGTTTTATAGGCATAATAAATTGTATGCTTGGAACTGCCTGTAATTGGAATTGTTTATCCTCTTTCCATAAACCGATCAATGTTCATATAATTTTCTCGAGCTTTACTCTGAAGAGTTTTCCTTCTGTTAAGTTTTGACTTAAAACCCTCCATAATTTTTTGGAGAACACTAAAAATATGACTGAAATAAATAATCACTAATATTAAAATTCTACAAAACTTAGATCACATTTACTTTGCTATTTTAATTTCATCCAGTGAAAATGTTTGCGATATCTAAGAACAAAGATCAGTTCTTTTAACAATTTCAGGATTAATTATCAGATAGGGTCTTGAAGAACTTACCCAAGAACCTCCCAGTGGCTGAGCCTCTGTAGATGATTTGAAGGATGTTTCAAACTGAAATTTTTTGGTGTTAATCTGTGTAGAGAGATTGGAAGCAGAGGCTTGTAATGTCTTCAACTATATTGATAATTAAAATGATGGATGTGCAGATGGATTAACTCAGTTTGTGTGTTATGGGACTTACTAGCCAGCATTTGGACTAGTTTTTCAAGCCAGTAAAATGGAGTTCTATTGGTAACTGGGCACTTAAGGTGTAGTTGACAATGTGTACAGCTGATGCACTTACCTAGTGTCTGCCTGTGTTATAAATTCAGTTGCTGCAAAAAGTGCAATTCAAGAGTAAACCTAAGCATATCAATAGTGGCATAAATTCTCTAGAAAATCTAGGGAAGATGCTAATTAAGCTGCATAACTTCTGTGATGCTTATGTTGGCACTGATTGAGGATAGGCCCAGTTTAATTGCAGGACATGACCATTTCAGAAATGCCTGCGTACTGCTGATTTTACCCTAAGATGTCATTTATGTAGAGTATGAAATCTCACTTCAAAACTTGTGATCCTTGAATGTAAAGCCTGTGAGTTAAAATGTTTCAGTTATTCGGGGCCTTTGTTTTGTGAGTAAGTGTGGACATTTCTAACCAGTTTTGTCAAGTTTTAGTATTCATGAATGAATGATACAAATCTTTTCTGACTAGATTAGTTGGTATAAAAATGTACTAAAAGCCTTGTGGCAGGCAAACCATGGGGAGATTACCTTTCTCCTTTCATAATCTCATTGATATATGTTTTAATTTAACATGATACAATATTTATTAACTGACAAACTTTTAAATATTTTTGAAAACTTTTATCTGCATGTTTAAATTATCAGGATCTTCAATAATTACACTCCCAGAGAAAGTAAGATTGAAAGCTTTGAACATTAGATGATGTATGGATAAGTAGAAGGATGACAGTTCCAGCTTTTGAATTTATTATAGACTGAAGAAATCAGAATAACAGTTGTGCAAATAGCAGGTTTGATCTTTGCATTCTTACTGTGTTTTTAGTCAGATGACCAGAACACTAGTCATCATAGACTTACTATTGTCAGTTTTTAAAATGCTTGTACAAATCTATATTTGTCTTTTGCCTAAGAATTGATACATTTCTGCAGCCTTCTTGCCATGTTGAAAGGAGAATTTGATGCTAACTCATTGCCCTTTATTATTTTTCATTAGTTACAATGTTATATATTTAGTAATGCCACTTGCCTGAATAACAAGAAGTGTACTTTTGTACTGTTTGCCACACAGTTGTAACACAACTGGTTCATAAGTCACTTGCAAATTTCAAGTTTCACTAGTTTCATATATGTTACTAGAATTCCATTATTTAGCCACCTGTTAATTTTTTTTCAGTCACTTATCTTTATTATATTATTTATATAAGGTGTTATTAGTGAAGAAAACGTTAGATAAATGTAATGTTTTCTTCAATTTTACAACTAAATTGTTTTATGAAAATAATACTGAATAATGCATGCATGGAAAAAAATACTTAATTCAGAACTATGAAACACTGTTATTAGATGTTTATTAATAAAGCAATTAATCAAGCAATTAATAAATTTGCTCAAGTCTACATTACTAGTTTTTTATTATTACATTCATTGCTTGGTATATGCTAAATTGTAATTTGAGAATGATTGTATTGAAGGTAAAATTATCCCTGAAGCTTAATAGAAATTAAATTTAGGATGTTTGGTTTTACAATAGTGATGCCTACAAACTATATTGCTTGAGTAGACTTACCACTCTGATATTTGATTCAAAGATGAAAATGTTTTCTTTTATTATAAGATTGGATAAGCCAAAGTAAAAACTGTACTTTTTCTTTAGTATTTAACATAAATATTAAAAAAGAGACCTCAGAGGCTACTTGGAACATTCTCTATAAAGGCATGAAAGAACACAATGATGCAGAGTTAGAAATTACACATAAAAAAAATTTTCTACTAAAGTAAAAGTTTCATTTAGTGAATTTTTAATCAATTCATTTTTTTTCATTTAAATCATTTTAATTATATATATGACAGATGAAGTTGTCAGTAATGTTTATGATTTCATATAATAGTCATCCTACAAATGTCAACAAAGAATTGCACTGCATTGCTTGTGAAATAGATACCAGGTTTTAGTAATTTGAAAAAGAAGTGCTTCTAGAATCAGTCGGTTTGTTAAGCATACTAAAGATGTATAAACAATGTTTAAAATCTGTTAAACAGGATCCTGGTAAAGTTTCATGCAAAGAACTTAGATTTCTATTGACATTAAAAGTAATGAAAGTATTTCAGTGGTTATTGTGGAAGAGTTAGGTGTTCAATAGTCGTGGAAGAAAATTTTATAGCAATAGTTCCACTTGTTTACTTTGGTAAATCATACACATTAATTTCACATTCAGTGACAAATAAAGGTGACAGTTGAAGAGAAATGAACTTCATTACAAATCCATTGATAATTTGGAAATAGCAGTTAAAGTAGTATGACAACATAAACAAACCAAAAAATTAATTCTCATCTTCCATGACCTGGTAAGATTCTCAATAATGCATGCCGCATATCAAAATTCACTAGCTGATAAAGCTCTGAATTTGAACTCCATGAAAACAAAACTAACTGGCTGGAAAAAAACTTATTTCTTTGTTAATTTTATCTTTGTTAATTTCATCATTTTTTGAACTGATTTAATGAATCCAATTGAGATATAATATTTCTCGACTATGTATAAAATCAACGAAAGAATGATTTTTTTTCACTTGTGTGAAATAGTAAAAAGATGATTTTTAAAACTATAGAAAATGACTGATTCTGATTATACACCTATTGTGATAGTGAAAGAAATTGTTCCAACAGAGATAGTGGTAAATTTGCAGAAAATTTAATTGCATGATGTAAGAGTAAAATAATTATTTATAGGTTTTAAAATGATTATTAGGATATCAGTACTAGGTTTTAGATCGAGTAGTCGTTTCTAAGTAAATGAAGCATGTAAAATATTATTTTTCATTTCATTGACAGATCAAGTGATCAGTTTAAAGGGTGCAAATTACATACGCTTGCTCCTATACATGAATTTGCTTGAGACAAAGAATTTTAGGCTAAAAAGATAATAAATTTCATGCCCTACTTATTAGATATATATTAAAGTAATTTGTATTTTATTTTGTATATTTCCTTGACTTAAGATTACTATCCCACCAAATGCTACATTGATATTTGATGTTGAGCTTATTAAGGTTGAACCATGAATTATCAAAGAAGATAATTGATAATATTAAGAACAACCTTTTCTTTATTAAATATAAAAAAGATTGCTTAAAGAACAATATGATTTTAAAACAAATCCGACTTATTCATTGTTTAATTAGTTACATTTTTATTTTTGTGTTAATAAGATGAATAATTATAGTTAACTGTTATTGCTGATAATGTCTTAAATTTATGTCTTTATATGGTTTCTCCTTACCTTTGTTTCTGTGGATGTTTTGTATTAATAAAAAAAACCTAACAGATAATAAATAAATGTGATTTGAGACTTCAAAAAGGATTTGTGATAAGTAGGAAATAACATCTGAAGATTTATGTGTAGATAATTTTTGAAACCTTGTTTATTGAATGTGTGTATGTATTACTTTATTGTTAATGTGTTTAATATTTTCATTGTCTAGGTATAGGTATAAGGTTATCAGTTATAAACTTTTATATTAGTGAAAAACTAGATGGCTTGGCCATCTTCTAGCATTGAACCTGTCATAGTCAAAAAATTAATTTTTTATTATATTTGTGTTCCATACTTGGTTGGGTTTTAATGATTAATGGAAGTAAAATTACTTCATTTAGTTATTATCTCATGACCTGTTTATTACTTAAAATTACAATTTTCATTTTTGAAAACATGTTTATTATTTGTAACTCCTGTCAAGATATTTTCATCATTTTAGTATTATATTATTCCCCATTTTATTTTTCAAATTGTATATATATATTAAATGTGGTTTAACACAAAAAATAAGGCAATGAAATGTTTTTAAATGTAATTTAAAAGAAATTAAATATAATTTATTTTTTGAAAAAAAATATACATGCCAGATAGAATCAGCTCTCTCAATGTAAACAATAATGATTATCATAAAGTTCTTTATTTTCATTCATATGTGTGCACATGCACATTATCATTTACTATAATTTAGTTATGAATGTATTTATGCAATAAAAAGAAATCTTTTTACATTTGAATTAATAATTTTGAGTGTATATATATATATATATATAAGATTTGTTATTCGACTATTGTGTAATGTGCAGTGTAAAGAAATTAAATTAAAGGAAGTAAATTATGATAAGTAATGACTTATCCTCTATTTTACATTTTTGTAATAGTTAGCTATGCTATATTTAAGATTTATATAAAAACTTAATATTCATTCACATTTAATGTAATTAAAAAGATTAATTTGAATCGAAAGACTTTATATATCTAAGCAACTACTAAACAGAAGTGTGATTTAGTTTTGTATCTGTAACATTTAATGGTGGGTATGTCTTCAGAATCTAGAGATTATTAATATTAATAATTATTATATTTATATTAATTATTATTTTTATGAATTAATATTAAGCATCCTCATTTACAAAAGTATTACCATGGAAAAAAGTTTGTGTCAACTTTCTGCCGTTACTGTCTTTTAAATTACTTGTGTGAAATTTACTTTAACAAAATTACCAGATAAATAAAAATGATGTTCCAAAGGTATTTGCCAACAATGCAAAGTATGAAAATTAGAAGTTGCAGACAGTCTATCATGGAATTAAATTTCCATTTTTAACATTCTTTAACAGGCTTAGATTAACAGCCTGGCTGTGACATAAATAATTAAGTACAATAAAATTTAATGAATATCTTAAAACATATACTTTCATATTAGTTTGTCATAAAAGAAGTTTGTTCACTCATAAAAAAAATTAAGTACTGATCACTAATTTTCTTTTAAAAACAAAAGTAATTTATTAAGTGTAAATTCATTGGAGGATTTGTACTTAATTTTCTATATGTCATACCATTACTACAACATTTAATTTTAAGTGCACATGTTCATTAGTATTGATTTATTTGTTCAGCAGCAGAATGTAATTGTAAACTAAGGCAACCAACAGTTAACCTAAATCTGGCCTTATTTGTCAATACATAAAAATTAATGCCATGCCTAAGTGTTAATTTAGTTTTGCATCTCATTTTGTATATCCTGTTACCTTTGAAATCTCAGCTACTCTGCACTATCCTTTTTTGAGTAAATTTCATTTGAACAGTATTTCTTTAAAAAGTATTAAGTTGAAGTAATCTTTCAAATGTATAATTGTAAACATTTTTATTAAAGAAATAAGTAGCCCACAACTCTTTTACAGTTTGGAAATTTTACAGACTTAGATGTGGCTTATGGTCATTCAAATTTTAAGAAAAAAAGTGGCTTTAATGGTTTTGATATCTTGTCTACAGCATCACATCCATTGGAAATCAGCAACTGCACTAAATACTTAGTTAAGTAATATTGCTTAGCAATTGCACTAAATACAGTTGCTAAGTAGTTTTTTTAATTAGTATGCACAAATAATTACAGAGAAAAAAATTAGCTTTTTTCCTAAATTATGCATATGAGATAAGTTGTTTTATTTAGTACAGATTGATGAATTTATGGTTCATTTATGTAATTAAAAAAATAATAAAAATTAGAACTAATATTTTTATTGGTGTGCTGTTATTTAGAGTATCTGAATATGGTGATAAGTTAGAAATAATAAACAAGAAACCTAATAGCATCTAATTTTGAAATATTATTTTGCATTTTGTTCATATGTAGTTTACATATATTCAGAACACTGCCATTTAATATTTCAATTGAACTTTTTCTTCAAGTGCACTTTCTATATTGTCATGTAAAACCAGCTTTGACTTCACTACATGATTTATGTTAGAAATTAAGGGAATAACATTATATTATTTTTATTTGGCTTTGTTCCATATATATATATATTCATACTGCACTTGTAAATGATAATTTTTTTATTAAATGTGTAGTAAATTTACACACATTGTTTTAATTTGGCCTTTATTGCATAATACAACTAAAATTCCATGACTGTTTAGAACAAACTTTTGTATGCATTTGAAATTCTTATCTTTACAAGTGCCTATTACACTATATTAATTTGTTCTTAATTATAATTGTCTGTATGCATAAATATATTTACTAACTCTTCTGTTTATTTATGATAATACTATGATAGTTATGTTTTCATTTGTAGTTTTATTATATATTAATGTGTTGTGAAATAAATGTACAACCACCCTATATATCAAAATGACTTTATAGTCTTGTATCTATAAAATTTGCGTTTATTTATATTTTCTTTTTATATGTTTTATACAAGACTAAAAATATATAAACATCAACTACCCAATGTTTTTGTTATATTTATTTGTTCCTGCTGATTAGTGGAAAGTTACTGGAATTTATGTTAGTGATTGAATGATCTTTTCATGATTTTGTGATTGATACTAATGAATTTTATAGAAGGAAAAATGCCATGCCTAACCGAGGGCAAGAGATGATTGAGACTTTACCTCAAAGACAAAGACTGTATCTATAATACAAGATAGTATTCAGTAATGCTTTTTCTATTTGTAGATGAATTGAAGAAAAATAAATTGTAAGAATAAGTGCATTTAAGCCCTAAATGCCATAACAATAATAGTAATTCTTGAAAATAAGTAGTCTCATGAAAACAAATTTGCCTGCCAGGCAAGTGAGGAATAGTTTTCCCCTCTTGCCTTCTTCAATCTAAATATAAAATTGCGTATTGGCATACCAAGACCCACAAAAAAATTGTGTAAATATAATCACTTTTTTTGGGTTTATACTTTGCATTCATATAACTAAACAGTTAAGTGGTGTGAAGATGAGATGGTGGGAGAGTTGGCTCTTCATTGCTTGTGATCACATGGAGTAGACAGGTTGTGATAAGAAGTAACATGTGAAAACTTTCAGGTTTCAAAATGGCTTCAAGAGGCTGCAAAAATTCTGCTGATTCTTTTTTTTACATTTGTGGTGATTTAATAGTAAGTTAAGTTCGATAAGTGTACATCGCTTATTTCGAAGTGGAAATACATCAAGACAAAACTTGGGCCCCCACTGTGTATGCTGCACATGTGTAGACTTAGACTGTGGTCAAAGTGTGAACAAGTAGCGTTCAGATTTGGAATCACACCAATGATTGTTACTTTGGTTCACAGTTTTAATTTGAAGAATAAAAAGAATTTTCTATCCAAATATGCCATCCACTTTACACTCAGTTCCTCATGGTTCAGATGTACAATTGCCAAATCCACCAGAAAATTTACCTGAAGTAGAAGTTTCAACAAGTAATTAAATGAACATAAAGTACAAATGCTAGCTGGTACCTTATTTTCCTGGTTCAGTTACAGAGAAAAGTATTTTCTAACATATTTTTCAAGAGAATAGTCTTCTGCACTGATGTACAAATTGGAGAATGTTCATATATTTGTCCAAAAGACACCTCAAAGTTCTTCACAATGTGAATACATATGTCAATAATACTTGGACATTCTGTCCATTTAGGAGGGTATAATTTGGAATTTGTTTTCTATAAAATACGATGTGAAAATAATATCAATGCTCCTAGGACAGCAAAGAAGATAACACAAAGTTACTTTGTTTTTTTTAATGGGGTAGCAGAGACAGAAAAAAATCATTGAATAAAGATAGATTGGCCAAAAAGAGCTTCATTAGTACCTGGAACCAAAAATGTGCTTCAAAAACATTATTACCTGAAACTTTCCGAATAAAGTTTTCCTTCCACCTCTAAATCAAGTTAGGCTTTAAGTAATCTGTCAAAGCCTTACCAAAAGAAGGTAAATGTTTTAAATGAATCTGTTACAAAGATGTCAGATTTATTTGGTAAGTCTTTAATAAAGAGTATGTCTACTGGTCTTGATATTAGAAAACTTATTTGAGAAACAAATGGAAGTTGCAGAAAAAGAAGCATAAGGGAGTCTTTAGAGGTGCAACAAAGTTTCTGGGCAATAAGAAGGATCCAAACTTAAAATCAATTGTTGAGGACATGTTGCAGAAGTATAAAAATTTAGGCTGTTCCATGAGCTTGAAGGTTCACTTCCTAAATTCACATGTGGACTATTTTCCTGAAAATCTAGGTGCCGTTAGGGGAGAGATTTCATCAGGATGTGAAAGAAATGGAAAGGAAGGAAAATGGACCACTATGATGATGGCAGACTATTGCTGGATGTTAACCAAGATGAACCCTATAGAGAATATAGAAGGAAAAGCGTGAAGCAGATTAAGCCATGCAAAGAAATTTATTACATATGGAATAAAATTGTAAGTAATTTACATACTTAACAATTGAGGGTGGATGAAGAAGAATGGTTTCCAATGGCATGATGTACCGCATAAAAAATAATTAAAAATTAAACTAATTTAAAAATGCAGTGTAGTAGAAATTCTTTGTGGCAGTCTTCATTAGAAATGAAGATGTGGTCTTCCTCTTTAGACCACTCAACTCTTACTAAGAATGCTTAAAGCCAAAAATTTATTATAAAAAAACATTTTACATTTTTAAACTATTCATCTTTTACAACTTTGAAATTTGCGAAAAATCCTGGCATGAAGGACAAAAAATGAAGTTTTTTCTGTCACATTGACAAGAATGATTGGTGTGTATATGCATTAGTTACTAAAGACTACTTTAAAGGAAGTATTTTTTCATGGCATCTGTTAGTTGTAATAACAATACACAGAGGCAGCTTGCTATATTGAATAAGGGGTAATAGAAGTGTTGTATTTCTAATTTAGTGTGTAAAATGCTGAAACTATTTACTGGTCAAGAAATTGTAAAAAAGTGAGCATATCTATCCATGACCTCTTGAAGTGTGACTATGCTATCAAACTAATCTTGGCAGGTGCAGCAATTTACTCTTCAGCCAAGCTCCTGTACTCTCAATTTTCATTCACCTTTCACTTGTAGCTTTTTTCAGACAGTTGCATTTTTCCTTCTTAGAGCATTTCCTTTGACTGTATTGGGCATTTTGAAATCTTCACTGCTGCTCTCAAACATAACTCAAATAAATTAAATTTTCATTCAATCATAGAAAAGGTAATTTTACATTTATATCTAATCTCGTCAAGACTTGTACCATGGATACAAAAGTTATACTTCTTTCTAAAATAACTCATATATGTCTATAATCTTTGGTTGGACTATTTTACAAGAAAAAGTTTTGCTTAAATATAAAATTCTTTGCAAAGTATCTGCTGATAAGATATCAGGAGAGAACTTTACAAAATAATTAAAACTGAGGCATTATGTCAGTTTAGTTAAAACCCACCAGAAAATCTCTAAATTTTGTAGGCATAACAATTTCAAGATTTAGGATGTCACAGATTTAAACCCGATTGAAATTTTTACAACCAAACTCCTATAGAGTAAAGAAATTAAAATAATGTACCTAGTTCAAAATACAAGAAAGTGTATGAAAGCAAGATTTTTTAATCTTGTCCTGAATTATCTGTTTTGGTTGCTTTTTAGATTAGAATTTTTATATTAAATTGAGAACTAAAGTTCATTTTGTAGGACACTCAATTTCTACTTGCCTGCAAACTATCCTAGTAAGTATTTTTTTTATGCTTGAGATATCAATCTGATTGAGATAGTACTTGCATTTATATGGCCTGCTTTCTTGGTTTGGTAACAATCAGAGGATCTCTTTATCAAACCAATATTCCATTAATTTCATTCTAGTGTGTGTATTTTTACACTGTATTAATTTATCATGTTTAACACATTTATGTTGTTTTTTTTTCTATCCTAAAACTACTTTTATTTCATTTTTTAACTGTATCCATTTACTTGAATTGTTTTTGTAATTCTAGGCTTGCACCTGTGATCCATAAAAATTGTTACGCTTTATTTTCTTTAATATCAGATTTTCAAATCTGCCTAACCATTGTGTCTTCCTGTATTTTGTAGTTTTTTACTCATGAACATATTCTTATAAGATTTTCAAGTAGGTTGTTTTTATTATGTATCTAGAGCAGAATTCTGAAACAGTAATTCCTCTCATTTTTGTTTTAAGTAGTTCATTACTTGATTATATCATTAAAAAATCTGATGTGGACACCACATCCACATGACTTCCTTGTTACATTACATATATTTTTTCTATATTACATTTTTATTATTGAATTATTATTTATTGTAAAATCTTTTTACAATCTGAGATTAATAATTATTAATAAATCAATATATTTATTCAAATAGGAAGTCTGATTCAAATCTATGTGCCTTCCCCTAGATGTTACAACAGTCCTAAATCCATGACTAATAGTTATGTTAGATGCAGACATCACGCCAAAAAGTTTTTGCGATTACAATACATGCTTGTATTCGTACAAGGAAAATAATAATTTTATATTTAAAATTCTAATAAATAAACCACCTAGTACAGAATATTGAGATGTCTTAACAGTGCAGAATAATAATATGAATCTTAAAAAGATTTAATTTCAGTAAAATAATACTTATTTTATGAGACTTAACCACCAAAACAGAGTAAACAAATAATTAAGCTTTCCAAATTAACACCAATTTTCATGGAGAATCCTGAAACTTTGCTGTGGATGAACACACAAAGCAGTGAAGTTGCTTAATTCTAGATTTTAATTTCTTTTAAATAATTGGCAGGATCCTGCAAAAATCCGAAAATATCATCTATTTACTTTGTTTTGATGGTAAAGTAAAAATAAAATTATTGGTAAAAATACTAATAAAGTATAAATACAGCAATGAGCTATAAAAAGGAATCTGTGATAGATAATTAGCATGTTAAGAAACCAGTAAAAAAAACATCGAAGGACTGTAGTTATAATGTACAACAGTAAAATTCCATATCTATAATAAATTTAAAATCACAAAATTTCTGTTAACACAATAAAAATCATAGTTATGATCCAAATCACAAAACAATTAAAAATTAGTCTATGTTGAGATAAACTCAAGAATAGTAATAGTTTTTCTGTGTAAACTTATTGTCAATTATTTATTATGTTTATATCTAAAAAGACAACATTATGTTGCTATTTGCAACTTTAGCAGCAGTGACTTTCCTAGGGAAAGTCACGAGCCACCAGCAGCATAGAGATAAAAAAAGAAGTTTACATTTGGCTGACAATGGTATATTTAATACATAATAATAATATTGTATTATCAGAATTTATTCTTATATAAATTATTTATAGGTCATTTCAGAAGAAGCAAAAAATGATTAAATTTAGTCAACAATAACACTTACTACCAACAAAAATGTGTTTGTATTATTTAATAATTGAAACAAGTTCTCTGAAGTGCAGCCTTACATTGATCTGAATAAAAACTTTGGCAAATATGCAATTTTTGTTCATCACCTTTCAGTAGATGAAAAGATATACTATATTTTGGTCACCATTCTTGTAAAATTTTTATGAAAGGAAAACTTGGGCTACAAGGTGTGGTTTGTTCTTCACAAGGATGTCTTTTCAACTTTTCTCTTTTCAAGGAAAGGAAACAAAAGTACATTCTAGCCTTGAATTAGGTACTTCAGTTCAAAATTTATTGCGCATATAGACAGTCCTGGAAAGCATTTTTAGTTTGTATATTTGTTAAGTTTACTGAAGAAGGAAGGCTTTTCACAACTGTTCCAGTTGTGAATAATCATACATCGTTGCCATAATGTACGATTATCAATGAAACAACTTTTCTGTTTCGCTTATTACAAATTTTCAGTCCACTGAACCTCTGAATAATGTCATACAGTATTCTAAGCTGAAAAAAATGAAAATTTAAATCCAACAGCCAGATCTCATCTATCGGAATGTAAATAATAGCAGAATCCGCTGACAACAGTGTAAAAGTACAACAGTATTTTCATATAAAGTTAAATTTCACCCAAATGGTTCATTGATTACCTTAAAAAATAAACTTTGTGTATTCACTGTACTGAAATAAGCCTTTCATTAAATTATCCTAATTTCTGTTCTGTTTAGTTTTTATTTAGGTTTGTAAAAATATTAAAAAATGGCAATCTAAATCACTGGTGATTTAGATTTGATTTTTGCAACATTCTGTAAATCAATAAATGAACATACATGAGGGTTAAAAATCATATATTTGATTCAGAAGCATTTATAAACTTAAGAAATCATTCTGCAATCAGAGTGCAGCAAAATATGGGTTAATGAAGAACGAAGAACTCTACTCCATATAGACAGAGCCATTCAATAAAAAGATTGGTCTTATATTCACATTTGGCTAGAATGAGTGAAAACATACTGACAAAGAAGATTTTAAGAACGATGGGAGCAGAATGAACATGAAGTTGTTAACGCAAGTAAAAGAAGATCTCATGATTGCAGAGCTAATGCAACTAAGATCATTTAGGAAGAAGATCTAAGTTTGTGAAGGCTTTCAGAAAGGAACTAGTGTTACAGTAAAAAATGGTCACATAAAAGAAGGAACAATATAGTTTGATACTGAAAATGTAGGAGAGTTGGAAGAAAACAAAATCATTTGGTTGTTCAGGGTAATCTTCCTCATCATTTTGATTCAGAAGCCCTGGTAAAAACGATTGACTTGTAAAAACTGATGGAGATATTATATTGTATTTCAGCATTGAAGGTGGAATATCAAGTGATCAGAAAATACTGTCATTTTTTTCTTAATTTTCTTCTTAAATTAATTACCATAAAATCTGAAACTGCATAGTTCTTTTATTTGAAAAGTAATGTTTCAATACTTTATTGCTCTGCTCAAAGATTAACAAATCTTGACGGCATTTTAGTTGTTTATTAACAAGTCTTCTATAAACAAAGTAATACTTAGACTTAGAGCAATTTGAAATTAAGTCATTCAGTTCCATGTTACATACATTATGTTTTTATCACTGGTGAACTAAATATTGCCAGCACCTTGGTGTCAATATCATTAAGAACCCATTTTTGTTTCCTTTCAGTCAATGCATGAATATTGTAAGCCCTCTAAACTAGTGGTTAATACACTTAGTCTTTGGATATTTTTTAAAATATAAAAGCAGTACAGTTCAACAGCCGTATTTTTGTTTAGTCCAAAACAATTATCACACCATAAAGTTGTTAATTCAGTGAGAATGTTATGATTGGTCCACTTTAGAATAGCTGAAGCTATTTCATTCCCTCTACATCCTGCCTTAGTTTCATCATACAGTATGCTCTTCCACTTGAATTTAATAAAATGTTTAAATGTCCACAACTCTCATTTAAGTCTGGCATTTTTTGCAGCCTTTGTGTCAATAGATTTCGGTATATATTGTTTTTCTGCATCTGAATGGTGTAAATCATAATTCTCTTGATTTCTATCAGGTGGATTTAAGCCTCAGTTTTGCTGCATACATCACAGTCTGTAGCTGGTTACATAAATGATAACTTGAATTGTGAGGTAAAAATATCAGTATAAAATCAATCCTTTGCCATATTTTTTTATCTATTTAATTTTAATCACAAAACTAGATACATTCTGAATTACTGCGTCTGGAATTTTGTTAGTGGTACGTGTCCTTGTCAATTTACTTCGACTAATCCGTCAGGACCTTTTAATTTAATTGCACTAATAACAGCTGTATTAGATATGAACACTGTTTTTAAAGACATAACTTTACAAACCCTTACTTTGACCTTATTAATTTTAAAAGTATAAAGAATGGAATTATTGGATTTTGAATGGACTTTTCAGGTCATGGCTGTTATTGGAACACTAGTATAAATCAAAAATTTCTTTACTTTCATTATCTGATACTTTTTCACAGTATTTCATTCTATATAACCACTAAAGTTCCATTTCTTTTGCAAGAACATTTTTACTTGCATAGCTTTCTCCAGCTAAATGCTTTGTTTTTCATAGATTAAAAAACCGTTTTCAGAGTTCCTCTGGTGTTTTCTGGCTGACCTTGCTGTCAGAAAGTGGTTTATTTATTTATTTTTTTTAATATAAAAGTTGTAAATATTTGTACTATTTAATAATTTTTTTTTAAATTACTAACTGAAATTAGAGTAACAGTGCACAAAAACGTACAATGTTTGACATGCAAATACACACTGAATAGGAATATTAGTAACTTGGAAAAATTATTATCTTTATTTTAACTTGTTACAATGCGTGTCTGCTAACAAAATATAATAACATGACTGCATTTTTTAGAACAATAATACACCAAATCAAAGCCATGATAATATTTATCAGAAGCAAATGACACTGTGTGCAAAAATAGTATTTTATTAAGAAGTAAATAGGCATATAAGAATATAGTGCTGTTTACCTCTATGCGTCAATTTAAAAGTGGCTATCTCTGTTCACATTCAGAACTAGAGATAGTTGTATACCAGTGGAAACACCAGAAAAAGTACTATAAGTTGCACCCATAAACTCATTTTTATCACAATTGGTGTCCTAATCCTTTGGACCTCACATATATATATAAAATAACGCGTAAGTTTAGTTAATTTGGCGATAGATGCGTGTAGATGTCACAAAAAAATATTTGTGGGTGATCTAATGTGAAATACAAATAAATTGCTTCCAAAAATGGTATAGCATCATTCCATGCTAGTACATGTATTTCTCAGGAAATATTTTCACATTTCCTTTCACAGTGTTGCTCACTTGCAAGCCACGCTCACCAAAGTGGATTTAGATATGCAAGTGACACCTTCACTCTGTTTACTGCATAAAGAATATCATTAATCTATGAAATGGTACACACTTGTACTTCAGATGTTCAGCTGACAGACAGTTAGTGAAAGCGCCTAACAAATGAATTTATTTTTGTAGATTACGTAGAAAAAAAATTGTAAGAGGCGAAAACTTTACAAAAAGAGACAGACAGTGTAATAAATAAACAAAAGACTTAATACATGTTGGTTAAAAATTAAAATGGAATGTAAAATAGCCACATATGAATCATGACAAAAATAAACTGAAGATTAGTGTGAGGATTTTAGTTTTTTCTTATTTTTAAATTTTAAGGAAAAAAGTATTTTTAATTCATTTTCTCAGACATATAAGTGAATGATATGGATTTGAAGTAAACTCGAATCTTAAAAATGTTATTGTCTGCATCAGTTATTTTTACTTTCGACATCCGTTAGCGATTATTATTATGATTGTACTCAGGAGACTTATAATTACTTACGTCACGTTTTAATTACTTTGGTGATTATAAAACTTAAGATTTATTGTAACAGTTGATTAGTCCCGGAAATATTAATTATAAAAGGCCACGTTCAGACAATTTACCAAAGTGAAAACATTCAATAAATGAAAGTTCCAGCAGTTGCTTATTTATCCTTTGAAAAAACTTCTGTACGTTTAAGTTGGTGAATTTTCTTCATAACCAACCCAATAACTTACAAAAGTTGCGTTTTACAAGTAAAATTGTAATGTTGGTAATAATAAAATCGTATTGTGGTGCTATCTACATAAAATTTTACTAATAATTTAAACCGTGGAAGTAGCTACGTTTGTGTAGAGGTTAGTGAAGTTATTTGTAGCGTAATAAACATTATATAATGTCTTCAGATGATGCTGACAAATATTCTATATTATTACCAACATATAACGAAAAAGATAATTTGCCTATAATTGTTTGGCTTATTGTGAAGTTCATGGATGAAAGGTAAAACGTGTTATCAGTATGAATTCATAAATATAATTATTTTACCAGTCTGTTACTACTGTTGCACTTTATACTCTTAACAAAATGACTTAACCGACTATTGTGATATATCTTCTGGCATTATTAGTTTTTAATGCAAAGTTATTTTGATGATGAACCAAATTTTGTTTGACACGTCTGATAACAATTGAAATATTTTTTTTTGTTCATGCATACTAATACGTTACCGGTCGTAGAAAAACTTAGTGAGCTTTATTTTTGCAGCTAAGACAAATAAAGGCGAAGGCCTTTAATTTTGCAAAAGCCAATTATAATTATTTATAAGTTCAAGTGTCTCTCTTAAATGGAGCAGATGTCCTAGCCAAAGACATCACAAATTAAACCATTTTAGAAATATTGCAACATGAAATAAGTCTTTTGAAATACCTTACAAATTTCTTTCCACTTCTTTTCAATAGTATCTGGTACTTTTTCAGAACTTGAACCACAACCTACCCTTTGGTTTTGAATTACCTGGTACAACAGTGTATGTTCATCAAATAGGTTATCAGTATTTATGGAATCTTTTATAATTTTATTAACAACTTGTGCATTCTCATTAAAATCAGTCCAAGCAATTTCAGTTAATAAATTTATCCGCTGAAACTTAACTAACTTTATCAAAACTGGTTCTTCACAACTAAGTACTGGATACTAGAATTATGAAAATATTCTACACTTGAGAAGAATTTTTGTTCCTGAACATCATTTTCTTTTAGAGTGCATAGCAATTTTTTGGCAGAAGATGGTATAAATTTGTGGGTTCTTAGTTCCTGAAGTAGACAAATTAATTCAGAATATGTCTTAAATGCTTCTGTTGCTGTGTTGGAATTAGCTTCCAATTTCAAAACTACATTATTAAATAACTGTAGAGTACCATATAAAAATTTCAAAAACAGTTGACTTTCTAGATTTAAAAAAAAATTAAAATGCCCAAAATAATTTTGGGCATTTGACTCAAGAAATATGATTTTAGGCCATCAAGAATGGAAAGAATTCTTTCTATTGCAGGTAACAAATTAAGGAAACTTGTGCTGCACTATAAGATTATACTTTTCTATAATCTGTTTCCACAAATTGACAGAACTCAAAAGTTTCATTACTCATACTGTATATATGAGAAAATATTTATAAATTTTTATAACAATAACTTATATGTCCAGGGGTAGAGAATCACATGCTGTTTGTACTGAATTGTGTACAATGTGGGCTGAACAGCCACTTTGAACTTTTCTGAACACATTTTTATTCCCCTTTCTCTTCACACCACCAAAATTACTGTTAGTGTTATCAGCAGTATAACGAACCAACTTTTCTTCAAGTTCATATTTTTTACACACTGCAAAAGATACTTAGTCAAAATTTGACCAGTTTTACCTGACACTTCATCGAAATTTAAAAGTTTAACTTGAATTCCCTCCTTCAGACTGAAATATTATAACAATCAGGGGATAATTCATTTTAATTCGACAAATTTTAAAAACTTAATGCATCATTATTTTTGATGGTAGTTTTTATATGATAACTACCCACCTTGTAGTAGCCAAAAAATATTTTTTTTCTTGAGTAATAGATGATTTTCTAACTTGCCAGCAGATAAAAACAGCCATTTTCATCACTTTTTCCATAAGCTGTAGCATTCTTATTTTACATCATACAGAGGGTCAAAAAGAGTTTTTTTGGAAAGAGCTCTTTAGAGGGAACTTCATCTTAATGTACTGAAAATTCATTTTGTTATGTAACCAATCTTGTAATGTTTACTATTACAAACTGTTTTTTTAAATTATGGGCCGAAAATAAATAATGAAGAGCATAAGGTAACAGGCCTGTTTTTTACCTTTTAACTCTTAGGTACTAGTAATACTTATAAAAAAAATTGAACTGTTACCAAGTGCCCTTCATTAAAAAAAAAAATGGCCGCCAAATTGTAAGATTTTGAAAATGTCTCATTTTTGGGGCCCAAAAACCACATGTGGGACAGATGGCAAAATTCCTAAATGTTTACAGCAGTAAGTACATTTTATATACTTTAAAACCATATAAAATTTAGTTTGTTATTCAAAGGGGTTAACAAGTAATGAAGCCATAAAAACCGCTAAAAACACTGTTTCTTCTAACCGTGAACAATGTATTCTAAAAATCCTCAGCATGTATATTTCAGATAATAATGTAGGCCTACTCTACAAAATATTTTGATATGTCTGTAATGAGATAGCTTAAATTCTAAGTAGTTTGTTACTTAAAGTATTACTCATAGACACAAACTCATGTTTAAACAAGAAAGTGAATAGATGTACATGGACATGAATGTTTGCATAATCCTAAATGTAAACAAGGCTCAGTTACTGTTTTGATTTCAGTGTGATATGTTGTATTGTTACTAGTGTTAATGCTGTGATTAGGTAATGTACACTTGTTTATAAAGTAATTTTATTAGCATTGAACTTCTCTTTTATGCGATATTTTTTATTTTATTAATTAGAGAAATTTTATTTTAGCTGTAGAGAAACTGGGATAAGACAAAGTAAGGTGCAATTGGTAGTTTTATAATTTATACTAACTCTATTGTTATTGTAATTTATAAAAACCCTTGCATTTTATAAAAACTGATTATGGAGTGTTCAATTGGCATTCACACTGAAACAGTATATCATAAACTGATTCACAGTAGATCTTCAGTATTGCATGATATTTTAGAGTTTACTGAACAGCAAATAACATTGACATCTTTAAGAAGTGTGGTTGTACAGAAACAAAAAATGACTACTTTTCATAAAACTGAATATTTAGATAAATATTTTTATATTAATGGAAAGAGTTGCTCTGACTCATTTAGCTGTCACACTAAACCAGTTAAGAAATCTCTTTGAGAAATATCTTTGACACTTTCAACAAGCAATCCAAATTTAAAATTAATTCCATGCATGCTGTGTACAAAATGGAAAAACCACAAGATGATACAGAAAGCGAACCGGAATTCAAGATATATTTGAGCTTCAATGTGTTATAGTTGAGTTGGTGAATAAATCTTTTTCAGCACTTGGCATTTCTCTCGTTATCGAGCAAAATTATCGAGCAGCGCAAAGGAATCAATTTAAAAAAATAAAGTTAAAAAACTAGCCGAGTCAGTTACCAGTAAATTAAATGATTCCTTTGATTTAAATATTTCTACAGAAGAAACCAGTTTAGTACCACAAAATTATGCTGATTTACAGAATATGAAGAATTAATCATTAAATCTGCAAGGTATCAGATAGATTATATCATGGTTAAGCAAAGATTTAGAAATTAACTCGTTGACTGCAAAACTTACCCTGGAGCAGACATTGACAGCGACCATAATTTGGTGATAATGAAATCTAGATTGGGGTCTATATGACTACAAGCGCCCACGATGATGATGAGGTAGAGTGTGTATACGAAGAGATTGATGAAGCAGTTAAACATGTAAAAGGAGATGAAAATTTAATAATAGTTGGAGATTGGAATGCAAGCATTGGAAAAGGCAAGGAAGGAAATATAGTGGGTGAATACGGGCTGGGCAAAAGGAATGAAAGAGGGGACCGACTTATAGAGTTTTGCACGAAGTATAATTTAGTAATTGCCAACACCCAATTTAAAAATCACACACTTGGAAAAAAGCCACACTTGGAAAAAGCCAGGCGACACTTCAAGGTATCAGATAGATTATATCATGGGTAAGCAAAGATTTAGAAATCAACTCGTTGACTGCAAAACTTACCCTGGAGCAGACATTGATAGCGACCATAATTTGGTGAAAATGAAATGTAGATTGGGGTTTAAAAACCTGAAGAAAAGGTGTCAGATGAATCGGTGGAACTTAGAGAAGCTTGAGGAAGAGGAGGTAAAGAAGATTTTTGAGGAGGACATCGCAAGAGGTCTGAATAAAAAAGATAAGGTAGAAAATGTAGAAGAAGAATGGGAGAATGTTAAAAAGGAAATTCTTAAATCAGCAGAAGCAAACTTAGGCGGAATAAAGAGAACTAGTAGAAAACCTTCGGTTTCAGACGATATATTGCAGCTGATGGATGAACGTAGAAAATATAAGAATGCTAGTGATGAAGAAAGTAAAAGGAACTATCGGCAATTAAGAAATGCTATAAACAGGAAGTGCAAACTTGCGAAAGAAGAGTGGATTAAAGAAAAGTGTTCAGAAGTAGAAAGAGAAATGAACATTGGTAAAATAGACGGAGCATACAGGAAAGTTAAGGAAAATTATGGGGTACATAAATTAAAATCTAATAATGTGTTAAACAAAGATGGTACACCAATATATAATACGAAAGGTAAAGTCGATAGATGGATGGAATATATTGAAGATTTATACGGAGGAAATGAATTAGAAAATGGTGTTATAAAGGAAGTTGAGGAGGATGAAATGGGAGAAACAATACTGAGATCTGAATTTAAGAGAGCATAAACGATTTAAATGGCAGAAAGGCTGCTGGAATAGATGGAATACCTGTAGAATTACTGCGCAGTGCAGGTAAGGAAGCGATTGATAGATTATACAAACTGGTGTGTAATATTTATGAAAAACGGGAAGTTCCGTCAGAGCTTCAATAAAAAGGGTTATAGTCATGATACCAAAGAAAGCAGGGGCAGATAAATGTGAAGAATACAGAACAATTAGTTTAACTCGTCATGCATCAAAAATTTTAACTAGAATTCTATACAGAAGAATTGAGAGGAGAGTGGGAGAAGTGTTAGGAGAAGACCAGTTTGGTTTCAGGAAAAGTATAGGGACAAGGGAAGCAATTTTAGGCCTCAGATTAATAGTAGAAGGAAGATTAAAGAAAAACAAACCAACATACTTGGCGTTAAACGAGCCTTCAGTAAGAAATATAATTTGTTTACATCAAAAATTAATTTAAATGTCAGGAAAAGATTTTTGAAAGTATATGTTTGGAGTGTCGCTTTGTATGGAAGTGAAACTTGGACAATCGGAGTATCTGAGAAGAAAAGATTAGAAGCTTTTGAAATGTGGTGCTATAGGAGAATGTTAAATCAGATGGGTGGATAAAGTGACAAATGAAGAGGTATTGCGGCAAATAGATGAAGAAAGAAGCATTTGGAAAAATATAGTTAAAAGAAGAGACAGACTTATAGGCCACATACTAAGGCATCCTGGAATAGTCGCTTTAATATTGGAAGGACAGGTAGAAGAAAAAAATTGTGTAGGCAGGCCACGTTTAAAATATGTAAAACAAATTGTTAGGGATGTTGGATGTAGAGGGTATACTGAAATTAAACGACTAGCACTAGATAGGGAATCTTGGAGAGCTGCATCAAACTAGTCAAATGACTGAAGACAAAAAAAAAATCATTAAAGTAAGGATAAAATGAATACAGTTACATCAATCCAAGAAAAAATTAATATTTTAAGTGTTTTAGAAATAATTAAAACAATTGGAATTTTGCTAAAAATCAGCCAAGAGAAACCCAGTCATGTAATTGATGAAAATTTGATTAAATGTGTCAACGATTTTTACCAGAATGATGAGCACAGCCAAATGATGCCAGGCAAGAAGGATTATGTCTGTAAGACAAGCTGATGGGAAGAAAATTAATATTCGTAAAAGGGTTATCTTATGTAACTTAAAATAATTGTACACAGACTTCAAAGAAAAACATAATTTAAAAAATTGGTTTTTCAAAATTTGCTGATTTAAGACCTAAATTTTGTCGTCTGGCTGGTGGGTCAGGTTCTCACTGTATGTGTGGGGGGGGGGTGTTTGTGGGTGTCACCCACCAAATGTAAAACTCACATTATCTGCTCTAGCAATGAAATGTGATTATAAAATTCTCTTTTCAACCATGGTGTGTGATATAGAAAATGAAACGTGCATGCTGTCACAATGTGAAAAATGTCCATGCACTAATGAAGTGCTCAGATTCCTGTAAGAGAGCTGGGATGATTTTGATTCTGAAATTATCTTCACACGATGGGTTTCTGTTGATTATTTTGAACTAAATACTCAAATTCTTCATTTCAAGAGAACTTAGATAAACTTATGTAAAATTTAAATAATTTAAAAAGGCATCATTTTGTTGCAAAGAAACAAGCTAATTTCCTCAACATTAAAAAGCAAAACTTGTTGGAGGGTGAATATATTGTAATATATTGTTGACTTTCTCAAAATTTTCCTTTTGTGGTACAGATGAAGTCCAGTCATATCACTAGTCAAAAACTTATGCCACAGTACATCCATTTTTTATATATTTTAAAAAACAAGGAAAAGTACAAAGCCAAAGCTACTGTGTGATTAGTGAGTACTTGAAGCAAAATACTACATCATTGTGCTGCTTCCAAAAGCAAGTTATAAATAAAGTAAAAACACTGTTATCACAAGTTAAACATTTTTTTTAATTTTTGTGATGGCTCCTCAGCACAGTATAAAAAAAAAAAATTTCATAAATTTGTGTTACCATTAAGAAGATTTTTAAATCACAGCTGAATGGCATTTTTTTGCCTCATACTATGGAAAAGGACCATGTGATTGTATTGGTGGAACTGTAAAACTATGACTGTGACTAAGCAAGCCTTCAAAGGACAGTCAGCAATCAATTTGTTACACCTTCTGAAATGTACAATTATTGCAAAGACAATATTAAAAATATAATATTTATTTTCTACAATAAAGATGTTCAAGAGCCCGAATAATGAATACCTCAGTTCTCGTTATTAGGTAATCACATCAGTCTCAGAAACAAGAACCTTTCATAGTTATGTTCCATCAAGTCAGAAATATATTCTGAAAGTCCGGCCGACCTCAGAATCAGAAAAATTTTTGTTAGTATCGGTACACAAGGACATTCATGTTTCTGATTGCTTTATAGATTTACCAAAGCCAAAATGTAAAACTTATGTCCGCTGTGTATACGATAGCAAGTGGTGGTTAGGTGAAGTCAAAATACATGAATAGAAAGAGGAATATCGAATACACTTTTTCCATCCAAGGGGTCCTGGTACTTCATTCAAAAAATCTTTGAGGGATAATCAAACTTGGGTTCAACTGGAAATTATTTTAAAGATTCTCTTGCCTTCAGAGCGTTTTCTATCAGCTACTGGAAGAAGGTGCAACATTACACCAAAGATGAATGAGGACTTATAAGTTCTACTCATTAAAAAAATGGCAGGAGCACTAAGTTATGTTAGTTAAGTTTGCTTTCAAAAAGTGTAAATTTATTCATAATTTCAATTAGCAGGAGTAAAATAAAGTAAAAGTGAATTGAACAACTTGTTAATGTGTTTGATTTGTTTTTGTAATTATTTATCAATCTGTAATTGACTATTTATATTTTGTAATTGAGTATTTATTAAGTATCAATTTATTCATTCAAATGAATTTAGTTGTCGTTTTTATATTCTGAAAAAAATATGCAACATCAGTATCTTTCGATTCGTTGTTTATGATTAGAAGGAAAAGTGCTTCCTGACCCTCTGTACGATGTAAAATAAGAATTCTACATCTCATAGAAAAAGTGATAAAAATAACTGTTTTTACCTATTGGCAAGTTAGAAAATAGTCTATTACTCAAGAAAGAAAAAAAATGTATATATATATATATATATATACATATATACATATATATATATATATATATATATATATATTACATTTTTTTGCCACTTAAAGGTGGGTATATCATATACCAAATATCATGAAAATCAAAAATAGTGATGTACTGAAAGATTTGTTGAATTAAAATGGAATGCCCCTTGGAAAAATTTTACTTCACTTCCGTTTGAGCTATCCATCATTACTATTTTATAATTAATGTTTTCCAAAAAATGCAACACATCAAATGTAAGTGGCAAAATAACATTAACAATAATGCCTCAGTTTTGGTTCTAGCATATGAAAATTTTTGGTCATACACCTTTTTAACCAGTTTAGGTGTGCATTCAGATGTTTTGAAACTGAGTTTGTGTCTAGCAGTGAGGTATGAAAATGTAGCTTTTTTAGCAGCACACTCCAGATCACTGTTATTGTTATTCCCATGTTTGGTTTTAAAAAAATTCTGCTGAAGCAGTAGCATAATAATAGCACTCCTATGTTTAGCTGTTTTCATAGGGTCTTTAATATCACTTCCTTTATGTGCCACAAAAATTCTCCAGTACATAGTGTGCAATAAACACGTTCATTGTTACTGTATTACATACTTTAAAAAATTTGTATTCCTGTTGCAGGTTAACATTAAACACACATTTTTTTTGCCCATTGCTAAACAATGAGATAAAAAACGAATACAGATAAAATTATCAAAAACGTGTAGACTAGTTACTTCACACACAAAAACACATTGCCTCTGTTGTGTTGCCAAGTGGCTAAAAAGTTGTGGCGAGACTGGTAGCCACGCCTCAAAATTGGCACTTGCTCCAGGGTTGGCTGAGAGATGAGAATTCTTAAAAACGTGATGTCGAATGTATTAGTCTAAAACTATAAAAAATCCTTACCAGTCATAAAGTTCTCAAACCCTGGACATTTTTGCAACCCTGGACAGCACTAAAAAAATCAGGACTGTCCGGGCTAATCCTGGACGTATGGTAAGCCTAGATTGTACTAGTTTATCAAAGTATAATGTTAGTAGGTGTATGGGTCAGGGTTCCTTTGTGTATTTATATGTGGCTCTTGGAAAATGATGGAAATATATCAAAAAAGGAGATAGCATTTGTGATACATCATTTTCTTATTTGATCTATTATTAAAAACTTATATGAATTAGATTTTCGCTTATTGAAGTTGAAAAATACAAGATTAGCATGTAGACAAATATATAAAAAAATATTAAGAAATTTAAAAAAAAGGTTATTTTATTACTTGTAAGTAAAGCAGTTTAGCTAGAAATGTTACCAATACTATTAAAACAAAATATGATAAAGGTGGGGGTCAATCAAAAAATGTATGCATTAGAAGAGGGTAATTTTATTAAAAAAAATGAATTAATATGTTAATGTTTCTCATTTTTTTCATACTGGAGTACATATAAGTATGCACAATTTCTTGATAATTGAAGAAACTAAGAGGTTTATTCAAACTAATAAACTTCCTTTATTTATTAGTTTGATTAGAATCAAACTAATAAAGGTTCTTATTAGTGAATGATTCTGTAATATTTTCTGTGATCCTGAAATTTTTTGCACATTTGTACTACCTCCTTGATAATATTTCTTTGTCACTTCTTTTGCTTAATTTTAGATTTTTATTATCACACAAATGTATGAATCTTTCAGATTAAAAGTCATTCTTGTTAGATTCTTTACATGGTTTGGTTCCAAATTAGTTCACCTAGATGTAAGTAGTGCTAAATATTGCATTATCTTACATACCATCTTTAGGTAACTGTTTTGAGTTGTTTTCAAAATTATTTCAGTGTGGTGATTTCAAATACATGCACAACATTGTAAATTTTGAAAAAATATTTCATAATATAAAATGGAGATAAAACTGTAAGGTCTTTATTATTTATTATTACACTGTAAAAGGAATTACAGAAATGAGAAAAATCGGATTATAATAAATTACAATAATAGATTAAAATTACATAAAAAATTGTTTTAATAAGAATACAATAGATTCCTATCTGAATTTAAGAGAACATTAAAAGATTTGAATTGCAGAAAGGCTCCTGGAATAGATGGAATACCTGTAGAATTACTGCGTAGTGCAGGTGAGGAAGCGATTGATAGATTATACAAACTAGTCTGTTATATTCATGATACCAAAGGAAGCTGGAGCAGATAAATGTGAACAATACAGAACAATTAGCTTAACTAGCCACGCCTCAAAAATTTCAACTAGAATTCTGTACAGAAGATTTGAGAGGAGAGTGGAAGAAGTGTTAGGAGAAGACCAATTTGGTTTCAGGAAAAGTATAGGGACAAGGGAATTAATATTAGGAGGAAGATTAAAGAAAAACAAACCAACATTCTTAATATTTATAGACGTAGAAAAGGCATTCGATAACGTAGACTGGAATAAAATGTTCAGCATTTTAAAAAAATTAGGGTTCAAATACAGAGATAGAAGAACAATTGCTAACATTTACAGGAACCAAACAGCAACAGTAATAATTGAAGAACATAAGAAAGGGAGTCCGACAAGGGTGTTCCCTATCCCTGTTATTTTTTAATCTTTACATAGAACTAGGAGTTAATGATGTTAAAGAACAATTTAGATCCAGAGTAACAGTACAAGGTGAAAAGATAAAGATGTAACGATTTGCTGATGATATAGTAATTCTAGCTGAGAGTAAAAAGTATTTAGAACGAACAATGAGCAGCATGGATGAAGTCCTACGCAAGAACTACTGAATGAAAATAAACAAGAACATAAAGAAAGTAATGAAGTGTAGTAGAAATAATGAAGTTGGACCACTGAATGTAAAAATAGGAAGAGAAAAGATTATGGAAGTAGAAGAATTTTGTTATTTGGGAAGTAGAATTACTAAAGATGGATGAAGCAGGAGCGATATAAAATGCTGAATAGCACAGGCAAAACGAGCCTTCAGTCATAAATATAATTTGTTTACATCAAAAATTAATTTATACGTCAGGAAAAGATTTTTGAAAGTATATGTTTAGAGTATAGCTTTATATGGAAGTGAAAGTTGGTAGATCAGAGTACCTGCGAAGAAAAGATTAAAAGCTTTTGGAATGTGGTGCTACAGGAGAATGTTAAAAATCAGATGGGTGAATAAAGTGACAAATGAAGAGGTTTTGCGGCAAATAGATGAAGAAAAAAGCATTTGGAAAAATATAGTTAAAAGAGACAGATTTGTAAGCCACATATTTGTAGGCATCCTGGAATAGTCGCTTTAATATTGGAAGGACAGGTAGAAGGAAAAAATTGTGCAGGCAGGCAACTTTTGGAGTATGTAAAACAAATTGTTCGGGTAGGATGTTGGGGGTATATCGAAATGAAATAACTAGCACGAGATAGGGAATCTTGGAGAGCTGCATCCAAACCAGTCAAATGACTGAAGACAAAATAGAAGATTCCTAAGTCTGAATATTTTATATTACAAGAAGAAACAAAACAAAAGTCTAAATGCATCATAAAATTAAACCTTCATATTATATTTAATATGTGTGTTATACAATAAAAGCTACCCCATGTAATCATATTGTGATTACCTAACCAAAATAATATACACCTGTGCTAGAAAAATGTAAGTTCATGCAGTAATAATTAAAAATAAAACTTTTTTTCATTTAAAAACTAAATTTCTTTATGTACACCTGCCTCAATTTCATTTAATTTTTCAAAAATCCCTTTAGATACCTTTGAAAAGTAGTTATTAATGATAGATTCTTTCATCTGGTGGCATAATTTAGGTACTAAATAAGACTGATTTTTAAAAGGTTCTACAAAAGGCTTTGGTATTTGATTTTTGTTAATATTTCTTAATCTAATTGATTGTACATATAAGATTTCACTTGTGTTTTCACTTTTAAAGTAAAATATTCCTATTCTTCTACAACGATAATGCTAGGACAAAACATTTAAGCTAACAAAAAACAGAAAAAATACTTTATCTTGTTGTCACATTCTGCACTAACTGTTTGTGAGCACGATGCTGACCAACAGAAGTCATGGGGGGGACTTGCAGTTCACTTATGTGCCTGCACACACATTCTTCCCCATCAAGCCAGCTGACCACACAACTCTTACAGTACAACAGTGCTGCGACTTGCAGGCGCCAATAAAAGACTGCTACCAGCACAACAAAAGCGTTCTGTTGCTGAATTCCACCAGAGAAGAGGAAGAAGAAAGAAGACCAAGAAGAAGTTCCTGGCCGGTCCAGCATAGGACTTCCCTGAAGATGCCAACATCCCTGTTGAGGGAGCCACTGGGCACAGCCCAGCTTGCTGGGCTTCAAGTGCTCTGACTGGTCTGGCATGAAGCTCGCTAGCGCCAGGGAGGCCTATTAGTGAAGACGGAGCCAGACAAGCAATTCATGGGGAGATGTCCGATGCTGAGCTGACACTTTGGGACTCTGGAGGCCACCACTGCCATGCTGTACTGGGGATCTAACTGCCGCTGAGCGGAACTTGGTCCGATTCCCACAGCTCCTCAACTACAGCTGAGCTGACATTGTTGGAGTCCAGTGTCTGGACCTAACCGCTCTTCTCAGGGCAACCTCGCAAAAGCTACAAAAACCCTTTTCAGAGCCATCACTCCATAAATCTCAAAAAGCTACTCTCTTTTCAGGGCTGCCATAAGTTTCTAAAACACCACGTATTGTCGAGGCCATTCAGCGATAATCTCCACCTCTACATAAATTGTCTCTTGTTTTATTTTCTAATAAGTTTTAAATGTAGACTGATAGGTACTTCCCGAGTAGGTTAATTCATATTACAGACTTTAGTTTTGAAGAGCGTCAAACTATTTTCAGTATTGACAATGGTCTTTGTTTAACTGGATAAAATCAGTTCAAAAGTCCATTAGGGTTCCTTATTTGACTCTTTATTTTGGAACCTGTTAATAAATGACTTTATTACCAATAAATTTTTATTTTGATTGGGTCTGTGTTGAAATGGGGCTATGATTTTTAGAATATGTAACTGATTTTATTTATAATTACTTCACATTTAGCAGGAATGATATTCCTTTTCTGGAGCTATTGTTGTTTAGAGTTAGTAAATAATTTGTTCTTTGCGTTTACTATTGATTTATGATCTTGTTTTTTCTTTCTTTTTTGCATGTCTATTTTTTTTTCAATATTTGTGTATGATATCCAATATCGTGACATTTGGTTTGTTTTATTGGTTCATATACCCTAGTTGATGTAAGAATTTGTTTTTTTTTTTCAGTGGCTATGATTATGAAATAATTATAATTGATGATGCAAGTCCTGATGGAACTTTACAAGTTGCAGAGAAGTTACAAAAAATATACGGTAAAGAAAAAATTGTAAGTAGCCTACTCAAGCTAGAGTTACTACTGATAGTTGTAAGAAAGAATATAGATGGTATTTGACCCTTTAAATGTAGGGAGCTGATATTAAATCCACATCTCTGTTTGCAGAGGTTTCAAGCTGGTATTCTGCATTTCTTGATGATATATATATATATATTTATATATATATAAATTTTTTATGTTTTACTCCATTGATATTCATTGTAGTAACTATGTGAATGTCAGCAGCCTGTAACTGTCAGTAGAATTTTTATAAATAGTGAATGTCAGTAGTAAATATGTTATGTTGTATATAATATGTCCTCATATGTATTTTGAAGAAAATTTCAGTAATTATTACTTAATAAATATTCAGTAATTACATTTGAAGTGTTGAAATTTAAATAAGCACAATATATGTGTTGGCACATTGTGCTGTCTGGTGTAGTTAGATATACAGAGTGACCCATACAAAACACAACCCTCCTGTGCCATTAGGTATATTTAAATACAAAAGGGATTTGAATAAATTTTGGAAATAGAATATTTATTCTATTACACGCTTCCACCCCTTTCACTGTTCCTTGCAACTGTTTTCAGAGTTTGTGGGCTAATATTTATGACAGCTTTATTTTCAATGTAAATAATTCTTCTTCAGTGATGTCAAGGTAGGTCAAGGAACCCTACTCAGCCTAAGCTTTCACTTAATTAAGATTGAAACAAGTCATTTCCCACCTTCAAGTTATGAAAAATGGATATTTTGATGTTCTAACTATTCTTTTTCTAAACCATCTATTTTTGGGTATATAATGAAATCACCCTGTCTGAGCACGTCTTACCTCTTCCTCCCACAGTACTTCAGTTGCAAAAATTAATAGTTTCCTAATTAGAATAATATAAGTATTTGAACTATTGAATTCTACCACGTGTTTCAAAATCAGGATTTTAAAGCTAATGTAATATTTCTCAAGTTTCACGTACATTGATTAATTAATTAATATAAGATTATTTATTAATTAATAACATGAAATATAAGAGCAATTCAAACAGAATTAGCTATGCGCAAGCTCATAAACTGTTTTTGTACTTTCTGCTTGAATGTGCTAATAGCAAAGATGGTGATTCCCAACTGCGTTATGTGTTTTGCAGTTTGCAAGTGTAAATTTGTAATTACCGTTCAACATGGGTTCCATTGTGATCCCCTGACTGACAATAACATTTGTAGATGGTTTAAACAATGAAACCATTGGCTGTATATGTAAAGGGAAGAGTACAGAATGACAGAGTATTTCCAAAGACAATATTAAACGTGTAAGAGAGTGTTATGTGAACAGTCCTAAAAAATTTCTTACCAAGTGAATAAACAATTCCAGTTATGTCTGTGTGGAGAGTTTTAAGAAAATGCTTTCAACTGTGTTCTTATCATTTACAGCTGTTATAAGCTCTAAAGCCTACAGATTATGGTTTGATGATGACATCAGATTGTGCAGTGTGATGATGGAAGACTTTCTTTATCGTGTTGTATTCAGTGATGAAACAACATTTCAAGTTAATGGAAAAATAAACAGTCATAATGAACATATGTGGCGATCAGAAAATCCTCACAAAATTTTGCAGTGTGAATGAGACTTCCCAAAACTGAACATTTTATGTGCCGTATCAAGACAGAAAATTTACAGGCTGTTTTTTTTTGTAGAAGCAAGTGTATCTGGAATGAAGTATGTTGATATTCTACAGCTATGGCTCTATCCTTAACTGCAATATGAGCCACAGAACTTTATTTGGCAACAAGATTGTGCCCCTCTTCACTGGCATAACGCTACACGTGATTGGTGAATGAAATTCTCCCTGACCGCTGGATTGGTTACCAGGGACCAGATGACAGAGCTTGTTTGCCATGGCTTCCATGTTCGTCCAATCTGACCCCCTGCGATTTTTCTTCGGGGGTTTATAAAGGATCAAGTGTTATATGCCACCATTACCGGCTGATCTATCCAACTTGAAACAAAGGATTGATGCAGCTGTCGCATCAATTACTCCAGACTTGTTGACTAAAGTATGGGATGAACCATGTGACAAATGGTTCTCATATTGAACACTTATAGGAAAAACTGTTTGACTTGCTCTTTCATTTTGTGTATAATTTATCAGTGTAAATAAAACTTAATAAATACATAACTTTAAAATCCTGATATTCATTTTGAAACACATTACCTAAGTACATTTAAATCTATTTTATACATATTCTCATCAATATGACCTCGTATTTTATTGTTTAAAAAAGCCTGCTAATATCCTGTATTGTAAAACACAAAAAGTCTCTTTTTTCTGTTTAGATTCCGGAACCACCGTTCCGTTCAGAGGATGAATGAAGATGATATGTATGAATGTGAATTGTGTCTTTGTATAGTCTCAGGTCAACCATTCCTGAGAATTGGAGTTAATTGCAACCCAACCACCAAAGAACACTGGTATTCAAAATCTAGTATTCAAATCTGTATAACTGCCTTTACTAGAATTTGAACCTTAGAACTCTCTACTTCAAAATCAGGTGATTTGCAATGATGAGTTAACCACTAGACTGCCCGGTGGGTATAATAAAAGCCTACTAGTATCCCATATTGTACCATTTGTAAAAGTTTTTTTTTTTATTATCACATAACAATAGTAGATTTTTAACCAGCCGGGGTAGTCTAGTGGTTAAACTCATCGTAAAATCAGCTGATTTTTGAATTTGAGAGTTCAAAGGTTGAAGTCCTAGTAAAGGCAGTTTCTTTTTAATACTAGGCTGTTGATACCGGTTATCATTGGTGATTGGGTTTCAATTAACCACATGTCTCAGGAGTTTTTGAATCTTCAAAAACTACTAAAAATACTCCTAATGTTATGTAACGCACTAAAAAAGAATAGATTCATCATGCAAAATCATGTATTGAATAAAGTGAGGGCCACTTCGGGAACTTTGAAAGTAATTAACACCCACTAATTTTTAATGTTATTTTTCTGTTGTTTCAAGGTAAATTACATTTTAAGTTAAAAGCTGTTTCCAACCTACGGACAAAATTTGTTATTTCATGCTGTTAAAATTTTTTTCACAGTTTAGTCTGTTTTATTTTTTAATAAAGTTAAATTTCAGTACTCTGCATTCAGTCTTTTCTTATGTAATTTACATGAATCCTTTCAGAAATAAAATTTTATATTTCTAATTAAAAAAATAAACTTAATTAGCTATTTAACAAATCTTTCTTACATTAAAAATGTGTTTCCTTTTACCGCCAATTTTTGTGTTTTATGTCAGATATCTTTAAAACTAATGAAGGTACTGTTGTGGACCCATTTTTTTTAACATTTTCAGGCCAAAAGTCGTAAGAAACAATTAAATTTGCCCCTTAATTTACTTTCGCAGAATTTCAGGAAGTCTTCATTTTACTGGGGGAACAGAACTGCGTGCAAAATCTTTCACTAGTTGTAACTTGCAAACATACCATTTTCTATGTTTATATGAACATTTTTACTACTTTTAGCTGTAGAATCAGCTGCCAAGAGATGGTCGTATAGTTTATCTTCATATATATTTATTCATTACCTTAAAAATAATATAAATATATAATTAATTATAACCAAATAGACTTGCAGTTGTCTTACAATTGAGGATGGAGAAAATCTATTTTTTTATTTTAATTCATCAAAACCACTAGTATTAATAAACATAATTTTTTATAAATTTCATTTATTATTGCAAGGAGTGATTCTATACATTATTAAAATTGTAAAATATTATATTAATGTGATACTCTAAATGTTTATCATCTAATGTTTTCTTACCATTGATGTTTTCTCACATTGAAATTCTCTCTTATTGAAAATAAAATGACAAAAATATATTAATTACAGGAAAAGAATAATTGTTTAATGAATTTGATATTATTAATTTAGAAGTTATAAGAATTATTATTGTTCCTAAATGTACTATTTATTTAAAAAAAGGATTAAACTTTTTATATTAAATATTAATTGGTTGATTTAGAAAATTCGTCAATTCTCTTCTGTCTCTCTTTTTCCGCTTTATTCATATTTTTGTAAATGTCATTCAGCTCTTGATTTGGAAAAAGGTCTTTAACCAAAGGTTTAACCACTTTATTTGGAGTTGGCTCCATTAAACTGATTCTCATGTTATAAGGTGCTAAATTTTGAGTTATCTGAATATCTCTAGTGAGCGTCATATATAATAAAGTAATTGTTGTGTAAAAAACTGGCATGATACCCAGTGTTATTACTGGAATTGCTCCATATTGATGCCTGATTACATAACTTGGCCGAAACATTTTTGTAACTCTTTCACCAATACCCATTTTGCAATTTTACTTTGTTATAAACTTTATGAATTTATAAAAAAAATTTTATTCACAATTTTTATACAAAAAATTAATTGTATAATAATTTCAATGTAATTGGTTTTTATTTTGTTTAATTACATTATGTGAATAATTTTGTTACCATGGTTTTTTTTATTTTTAAAGATAAAAGTATATTTATCAATAGATATTATTTAATTATAATACTATTATATATACTTGAATTAAAACAATTCAAACATTTAGACCAATGACTGCAATGTTTTATACCCTCAGTATAATAAGATTTGTCTAACTACAAAATAAGCAGTTGTCTCAGCTTTGAAAGCACTTTGAAGCATATTTCATGGAGTTTTGCATTAACAACCTGAGATATGTGAGCACGTGTAGCATTATTATGTCATATGGGCACTTTTTTTTGATTAGATGTGTACATTTACCCTAAATAGCACCCTTTAACTGGTCCAGTAGTGAAGTGTAATAATCCCTGGTGATGGTCCTGCCTTTTTCAGACAGTATATGACCACCACACCATGAAAATCCCAAAAAACCGTAGCTATGACTTTTCCTGTAGATGGAATTGTTTTCAAATTCTTTAGCATCCTTTCACCTGCTCCCACCCACTGATTTTGGTCCCTCGTGTGTAATGGTGAATTCGTGTTTCATCTACTGTTATAGTCAAAGAAATTCAGTGGAATCATTAAATATGATTCCACTGAATTTCTAAACTGAAATCTAAACATCCCTAAAAAGTATTCATCAAATGCATTTTTTGTAGACTCTAACAAACATGGCAGCCACTGAGCAGTAAGCTTTCGCAAATCCAAAATATCATTCAAAATGTAATGGATACAGAATGAATGTATTTTAAGTTAGCAAGTTGGTGTACCTTCAGTAAGTAATCTTATACTATTGAATTTTGGATTTTTCATCCCAAATATTTGTTATCTTGACTGAATGTAATGTTTAGATTAAGCAGCCCACTTTTTTACTATCAAAAATGAAGGGGAAGAATTCTTTAAAGTGGAATAAAGCTCTTTTTGCATATTTTTGAGGGTTAAACATTTAAAACAAACAAATTTATAACAGCTCAAACTGCAATCTTATCCACTTTTCAGAAAATTGTCTAAGCTTGTTTGCTTTACTCAATTGCCACAAACAATCAACTAAATACGCATTACTGAAACTTAGCAGCACACCATCTAAAGAATCATACTTTATAAATATCATAGTCATTTGGTCATACTTATATCATCTTTGTGTCAGGTAAAGAACTTTCTATACAGAAATCTCAAATGTAGCAAACCTTTCAAATTGTAAATATAAATTTTAATACTACATTATAAGTCCATATTTAAACATATAATTTTATGAAAATGTAAATAAAATAGAAGAAATATCTCCTTAATTCATGAGCAGAATTGGTTTAATTTGATACAGTTATTCATTGTATGTTTTTTAAGAGTAGTTTTCTTATTTATAAAATAGCACAGTGACATAGTTTACATACCAACTGACTCGCCCAAAACTATGTGATTTTTATTTTCACAGTATATGAAATTCTGATAATTTTAGATTTATTTTCCGAAGGTTGTGTCAATAAGATCTTCTAGTACAGTACTTTCTTTCATATGCGACAGACAACACAATCTTGTCATATTTTATATTTTATCTTTTAATATTTTATAAAACATAATTCATTTCTGTATGACTTCTTGTGTTGAGTTTGTATAGTCAAGAGTTTTAAATTAGTGTATACTTTGTATATCTTTTATCAACCACTTCTCTGTTTCTCTGTTTTCACTTCTCTGTTTTATCAACCACTTCTCTGTTTATCAACCACTTATCCCTTATTTGTTATAAACTACATCTCGCATTCACTTCAGTCAGCTTTAATATATGCATTTTATATGAATATTATTTTTTTCCCTTTATTATTATATAATAATTATAACCATATCATTAGCCAGATATACCATTTACTATTGTTGCATTTTTTGTTTACTTAGAAATTTTAAATCTTTATTTATGCTCTTGTTTTTCTTTTATAATTAAACTACTGCATTAAATAAAATATTTATAATTAAAAAAAAGATCGAAGCATATTTACAGAAGTTATATTTTATTCTTTTCAGTTGATTGTAACAGCAATTAAAAATTTTAGATGTTAATAAATTAATTTTATGGTACCAAAAGTATGTCTGTAGATGAGACAGTTTCTCTCTAAAAAATTGTTAAATAAAATATAGTATTATTGGTTTGAAATTGAAATGTTATACATAAAAAACATCTTTGAAAATGTTCATAGATAATTGGTTCAAGATTTTAGCATTGCCTTTTATATCTCTGAATTCAGTTAATGCCATAAAATGGTAACATTTGGGATAAAAGTACATGGTAGAATATATATAATATATAAAATTACCCTATTTTAAAAGTTAATGATGCTCAAATAGTAAAAATTATTAATAAAAACAGTCATTATTATATAAATTATTATTATTATAAATCTTCACTTTCTAGTGTAAATAATTCCTTTTTTCTAAAAAAAAAATTAAAAATTTCCAAAAATAATTACTTTTTCTAATTTTACTTTTCCAGGATCATTTAATTTAGGTGGAGAGTGAGCATTAGATTTGGTTGTAAAAAAAAAATAATAGAAGAATATTTCAAAGACTTCCCTGCTTATTAACTAGAATAAAATAATCTTTAAATCTGTTATTAGGTTTCAAAAAACCAATAGCCCCTCATTTTCACAAACAGAGGGATATTATATCATTACATTACAAACATAATTGTACAGTATAAGCAGTGCTTGATTTAACAAACTAATGATCATATATGATGACTGAGAATATCCCATTTTACAAAACTATATTTTTTTTTTTTTATAAAATCAACAATTTTTATACATTTTTGGTGAGATGGTATTGGAAAATATATTAAAAAAATCACTTAGATGTAACAAACTCTTCAGAAACATTATTTAATTCTTCAGAAACATTATTTTTAAATAAAAGAGTACCTAAAATTAATGTAAGTGTTGTAATTAATGTAAATAAAAGTCATGTTGGTTGGTCATAACTTTAAAAGCCAATTAGATTAAACAGGTGTAGCTAATAGGTTGTGATGGTATTTAAGATGACTGTACTCTTGTTGAACATTTTACTAGAAACTACTGTGAAAATAAAAATCACATAGTTTTGGGCGAGTCAGTTGGTATGTAAACTATGTCACTGTGCTATTTTATAAATAAGAAAACTACTCTTAAAAAACATACAATGAATAACTGTATCAAATTAAACCAATTCTGCTCATGAATTAAGGAGATATTTCTTCTATATATTTACATTTTCATAAAATTATATGTTTAAATATGGACTTATAATGTAGTATTAAAATTTATATTTACAATTTGAAAGGTTTGCTACATTTGAGATTTCTGTATAGAAAGTTCTTTGCCTGACACAAAGATGATATAAGTATGACCAAATGACTATGATATTTATAAAGTATGATTCTTTAGATGGTGTGCTGCTAAGTTTCAGTAATGCGTATTTAGTTGATTGTTTGTGGCAATTGAGTAAAGCAAACAAGCTTAGACAATTTTCTGAAAAGTGGATAAGATTGCAGTTTGAGCTGTTATAAATTTGTTTGTTTTAAATGTTTAACCCTCAAAAATATGCAAAAAGAGCTTTATTCCACTTTAAAGAATTCTTCCCCTTCATTTTTGATAGTAAAAAAGTGGGCTGCTTAATCTAAACATTACATTCAGTCAAGATAACAAATATTTGGGATGAAAAATCCAAAATTCAATAGTATAAGATTACTTACTGAAGGTACACAAACTTGCTAACTTAAAATACATTCATTCTGTGTCCATTACATTTTGAATGATATTTTGGATTTGCGAAAGCTTACTGCTCAGTGGCTGCCATGTTTGTTAGAGTCTACAAAAAATGCATTTGATGAATACTTTTTAGGGATGTTTAGATTTCAGTTTAGAAATTCAGTGGAATCATATTTAATGATTCCACTGAATTTCTTTGACTATAACAGTAGATGAAACACGAATTCACCATTACACACGAGGGACCAAAATCAGTGGGTGGGAGCAGGTGAAAGGATGCTAAAGAATTTGAAAACAATTCCATCTACAGGAAAAGTCATAGCTACGGTTTTTTGGGATTTTCATGGTGTGGTGGTCATATACTGTCTGAAAAAGGCAGGACCATCACCAGGGATTATTACACTTCACTACTGGACCAGTTAAAGGGTGCTATTTAGGGTAAATGTACACATCTAATCAAAAAAAAGTGCCCATTTGACATAATAATGCTACACATGCTCACATATCTCAGGTTGTTAATGCAAAACTCCATGAAATATGCTTCAAAGTGCTTTCAAAGCTGAGACAACTGCTTATTTTGTAGTTAGACAAATCTTATTATACTGAGGGTATAAAACATTGCAGTCATTGGTCTAAATCTTTGAATTGCAGGTGACTACGTTGAAAAAAAAATTTCTCAAAGATCTTGTATTTTCTCTGTTAGGCTGAGAATCTCCCAAACAGCCCTCTCTCTTTTGAATAACTTAAAGTTCTCAGTTAATAATAAAATAATTGTGTTTTATCCTGGTATATTCTTATTTGCCAATTTTATCCCTAGTAGCAGTAAAAGCATTCGTTATCTTAAAAGTTTCTTGTTTTATTTTCAATTACAAAAACTTGGATATAGGGCTAGGAGCTAGTTTTCCGTCCAGTCCAGATAAAAATGTATTGCTAAAAATAAATACAGTCTAGGTTATTTTTGTTGTTTATTTCAGTATTTTTTTCTATCTACTCAACAGACTGTCATTGGTAGAAAAGAAGATTGAATTTTAAACCCTACTTCTCTTCCTTTAATTTCTTTTAAAAAAATGTATCAGTTACTCCATAAACCTTTTTAAGGGGTTGTCTGTTTGGGCCATTTGTTTATGTTAGTACCAGTATCTGTGTAATTTCAGAATGATTTCTCTTTATAATGAATGGTTCTGTCACATCTTAGTTTAAAAAAATAATAAAATTTCAGATATCTAAATTGTAGATACTAAATAAAACTAATGGAAAATTAAGTATAATGTAGACTTCTTTAGTAGTGTAAGCATGTAAAGAAGCTTGTTAGAAGATTAAAAATACTACAACACTTTAAACAAATTCTTTTGAGAAAAAGATCAAAATATGTACAAAATAATAAAGATCATATGTTACATACTAGCTATTATGTAGTAATTATATTCATAAATATTAATTGTACATTGATCTCGTAACTTTAAAAATATGTTGAGTTGACTTGAATAAAATATCAATCGCTTCTTCAAGTTATACATCAAACACTTTTATATCAAGTGAAATCAAACACTTCTATCTCTTACAAGTTACAATAGGCACACATTAATTAAATTAACAAATAATTTTTTTTACCTTTATGTGTGTATGGTCATGAATCAGACAAATCCCATTCTTTATAATTATGTGATCTTTCTCTTATTTTTTTGTAAACAAAATTATATATATATATATACTATTTTATAAAGAGAAAGAGGATTTTTGTTTGTTCAGGATAAATAAAAAAAACTACCTGATTAATTGCAACCAAATGTTTACTCATGTTTCTTGGCATAACTGAGAAGATTTTTAGAGATATTTCATCTTGAAAAATCACGAAGAACCAATTGATTGCTTTCAAATTTTCAGGATACATTTATATTCACAGGTTTTACATGTGTATCCACATTTGTTTTAAGCTAAAAGCCAAAGCCCTAGCTTCCTTTTAGTTAAAATATTCATTATTTCTTCACCCCCCCCCCAAAAAAAAAGATATTAACACTTTTACTTCAATATTATTTTTCTGTCTCCATGGCAAAGAAGTAAGTTATAAATTTTTCTTCGTAAGGTGTGTGTATTTTATATTTACCATAGCTACTATTATTCTGTCTTTTGTAATTTACATTAATTGTTATTTACCAGTATTATTCTCATAATCATGAGAATTATTAATTGTACTGTGGGTCCAGGGGGCGGAGCCCTCTGATTAGACAGGAATAGTGACCAAAGTGAGCTCTGTGGGTGTCCAAGGTGCCATGCCCCTGCAACATGTGAATGGTTTTCCCCCATTATATTGTTTTTTTTTTTTACTTCTATTTTCAACTATACAGCCACAAAAATATAAATGTTTAACTGTAAACAATCTATTTTTGTCACAAATAAATTTTGAATAAATTTTTTTCATTATTTTTCTGTTAATTGTTTAAATACAATTTTTAATTAAAGAACTACTATGTATGAAAAATAATTTTAAATAATGTTCACTTAACATTATTTTATGGTGACAACAATTTAGTAATCAAATAAAACTTAATTTTAATAAATATTTTTTTTATCTTTTAATAACAATGATATGACTACTATATTGTAATTAAAATGTACTTACTATAATTTTTAAAATATAACATAACTCTCCAGTACAGAAGGCCATCTATATATCACCATTGAAATTAGATTGATGAAGAAATTATAAAAAGAAAGGTGAAACTAAAGAACTCAAAAAATGAAGAAAGAAAAAATAGATGGTAGGATTAACATATGTAGTCAAGTCTTAAAATTTATCAGTAAATAAGAATTTATTTTCTGTTCCACATTTCATGAAATTTACGGTTTTTATGTTTAAGACAACTTCGTCGATTGGTATTATGTATATTTTTAAATTGCTAGTAGGAATTTAACATTTATATACAAAATAAAGAAAAATAGTTGGAAGTTTAAGTTAATACCTACAATCATGAATCAAAAATTTCTTTTTCATTCAAGATAATTAAATTAATTACTCAAATTTTTAAAAGGTAAAAAAAAATTCTCAAATCACTGCAGTTGTCCCCCCCCCCCCAAGCCCTTTATTAGGAGTAGTAATTAATTTGTATGCAATATTTTTAATAGAACAACCCACAGTTTGACACAAAATCATATAGGAAATAAATATTGATATACAGATATATAACACTAGTCAACACAAAATTTGTACCTAACATGTTACACAGCTTTTCTCACTGTAATTTGGGTACTGATTTTAAATGTGCTATTGAATTGTGATAACATGAAGATGTTTTACGTAAATCATAAATTTGTAAAATCTTTTTATTACAAAGTCATTTTGATGAACTACTGGTTTCAGTTAAGAATAGTTTCTGTATTTTTACTTTTAAACAGTATGAATACATGCCTAACAAAGAAAAATTAAATAAATTTATTCATGTGAAGTAGACATGTACAAACATGGCTGTATGACATCTGTTGTTACCTGCTACAGAGCTTAAAATCTTATTTAGTTAGCTTCACTTGTCTGTATTGTGTGTTGTTTCACAAAATTTTTTGTTTTGCTATATTTTCATCAATTCTTAACAATACAAAAGTGATCTTTCTCATTTTTTTTTTCTACATCATGGTCTCTGCAAAAGTTTGTGGATGTTCAAATCATCCAGACAATTTTTTATTATGTCCGAGGTAAATTTATGCTTAAATCTCAAATAAAGACTATTTTTGAATTGATTAAAACAGCTTATAAATTTTATTTTGATTGTGCAATAGGGGATCAAAATAAAATCTGACCACCTCATGATCCTAAGTACCACTTTACCGACTGCTACTTCTATATGACAAATATATTTGCACTTGCATTCAAAAATAGAAAGTTCATAATGTATTCTCAGCTCAAAAGCCGGTAACACAGAGAGGAGTATCTGTACCTGTACCTGTATCTAATCTGACATTGCTTGAAGAAAAATCTGAAAATGAAGTAGAGGATGTTAAAGAATTTCTTCCTGTATCTGATGAGAAATCTCCTCGTTTAATTCAACAACATGATTTAGTTCGCAATTTAAAGTTATCAAAGCAGCAAGCTAAACTTCTGGGATTTAGACTGCATCATCGGAATCTTTTAGAAAAAAAAACCGAAGTTACTACTTTTAGATCACAAAATAAAACTCTTTCAACTTATTTTTATGAAAAATTCATTGTGTGTTAGTACTGATGTCAGTGTCCTGATGAAAGAGCTTGGAATTTAGGATACTCCTGAAGAATGGTGTCTTTTTATTGACTTTTAAAGTTAGCATGAAAGCAGTTTTATTGCATAATGGTAACATACAGCCATCCGTTTCATTACCTCATGCAGTCAGCATGAAAGAAATGTATGAAACTATGACTATGAATATTAGAAGCAATAAATTACAAAGAGCATTTGTGACAAGTTTGCAGTGATCTGAAAGTTGTTGCGTTACTTGTTGGTTTACAAGGTGGATTTACGAAATATTGTGGTTTTCTTTGTCTTTGGCATAGTTGTGATCAAAACATCATTACCAAGTAAAGGCCATTGTGGCTGGTGAAAAAAATGTGGTAAAATCATATTGCTGCCGCCACTTCACATAAAACTCAAGACTTCTGAAAAATTTTGTAAAGCCATTAGAGAAAGATGGATCAGTATTTAAGAGGAGTCAGGAGTTCAAAACTGTTATTTTTGTCTTGTATATTTGATTAATATATTTGACATTATTGTATATTGTATACTGTTATTTGTATATTGTGATTAATATATTTGACATTATTGTACGATGTTACTTTTTATTTTTAAGAAATTTCTTAATTTGTACTGCAAGATTTTTCTTTAGTGTTCTTGACAGTGATGGACCAGATGGTCACAGGTTGTGTCCTAAAGCAATAAATAGTTGGTGTAAATATAATAAACACTTTGTAGATCCTCAGCAACCACTTTATAAACACAGGAGAAGTATCCTTAGTGCAATTTTGTAACTAATAAAACCTGTTTTTCAAGCTTTATCAAACCGTAATTTATTGAGTAAGTGCTTTCATGGAACTACGCAAAATGTAAATGAATCCTTCAATAATGTAGTGTGGGCAGTGCTTCCAAAAAATGTATTTATAAAAAGAGAAACGATTGAATTTGGCATGTATGAGGCTGTGGCTACATTCAACAAAGGAAACATTAGTTGTGATGTTATTCATAGACTTGGACTTTAACCTGGATATTACATGGTAAAGGCCATAAAAGAACTTGAGACACAACAAATCCAACGAGCTGAAAAGTCAATTTCATATTACTACAGATTAGCCACAAGAGAAAAGAAGGTTGCCAAGAGAAAGTTGGAGGAGGAACAGGAAGAATATGGAGCTGGCCTGTTTTGAGGTAGGATAAAGTTGTATTTTACTTACGTTGTATTTTATTTTTGAAATTTGAAAGGATATGTATCAAGGATAAAGTAAACAGCACAAAGAATTTCATTATGATCGGACTAATACAAGCTGAGAAAATGTTCCGTATGTTAGTACGGGGAAGATAGGTCTGTAACAGAAACCCATCGGTTTGGTCTAGTGGTGAACGTATTTTCCCAGATCAGCTGATTTGGAAATCGAGAATTCCATCGTTCAAGTCCTAATAAAGTTTTAGTTATTTTTACATGGATTTGAATACTAGATTGTGCATACTCTGAATTTCATTAAAAATTCAGTTTTCCACACTTCCACCTAAATATTTTTCCTGAAAATTTGGGCCTGCCAGCAATGAGCAAGGAGAGTGTTTCCATCAGGATATTTTGACCATGGATCATTGGTACCAAGGTAGAAGGGATCCTAGAATGATTAATGACCATTGTTTGTTTTTGTTAGGGAAACTGATCAAACATTGTACAAGCAAAAATGTTTTATCAAATATTTAAAAAAAATAGAGTTGTATTGTTAATTGCATTAATAAAAATACAATTCCAGTGATTTAAATTTTTAGTGATATTTCCATTGCTTTAGACTTCTACAAACTGTTATTTTAAAATTTTATTAATGTATTTCAATTTACTTGTGTTTGAATAAATAAAAATTTCGTTCAGATTTTAAACGAATACACAAATAATTTTTTTTTTTTAATATTGATTTCACAGTGATTATGCATTTATTGGTAAATAAATCCCATAACCAAATTGTATATATACAAAAAAACATTGATGTATATTACACAAATTCTGATAACAGTTTTGAATTAAGCACCCCAAAATTTGTTAAAATCAAAAAAAGATAAACAAAAAAAGTTTTTGTTTACTAGTGTAATATAATAACTTATTTTAAGATAAATTTTTTTAAACTCTTGTTGACTATCAAATAGGTTAGAGATCTGTTATTAACCCAGGCCTTTAATTAATTGAAAATAAAATTATTGTTTACAAATTAAATATTTGATGGTCTATGATCCTTTTTCAAAATGTCTTTTTTTGGGTGGATAATAAACTTATCATGCCTGAATTTTCCTTGGTCCACATCCTAGTAATCCTAAGTTATAAAAATCTTCACCTTCACAATAAGCATAATATGAATATTTGGAAAAATTAATAATGTTGAAATATTTTTTAATGAAATAGTGTTGCCGTTTTCTGTCTAGATGACAGATCGATCACCTTCAACTACAGGCTGAAGGAGGATGTTGAGCTAATTTTTATTCTCCAATAAACTGCTTTTCTTAAATCTTTATATCATTATTTATATTTTTGAAGGTGTGTAATAACTTTGTAACAATAAAAGCTGTAAGTAAATTGAACAATTAAGTCCATCAGAAAATGTTATATTTAATGATATGTCTTTTAAATTTAACCCAGTAAGTCAGTAGTATGTTTTGGGTTGAAGCATATCTATAAATTTTTTAGGCCCAGGCTTTTCCTAAGTATTTCTTTGGAATTTTGTTATCTTTGATTTAATTTGTAATCTTTGGTGAACTATAATATTTTTTTTCAAACTAAATTTCTCTTTTAATTTTGTTATATTTTCTGTAAAAATTATATTTATACTGTAGCATGCAAATTAATCTGAATGCAGGGAATTTTTTGTTTGTTTCTGTGTTGTGGCTATACTGCTTGAGTATACTCATTCTTTAAGTTGTCTGTAGTGTGAGGTTAGTGTTCTTTGATTATTTAGCAATATTCATATTATAAATAGGGTTTTGTGGAAGTTTATTTAATTTTTTATTACAAAATCATATTTTCGTAATTTTTTGTTGTGTATGTTTGAATATATAATAGATAGACGTAACTCCAAGAAAGCACTTAAAATTTGTTTCTCTTTCTTAGCATACCATTATGGCACAACAACAAATAGTTTCTGAAGGCGGTGTTGGACTAATGACAGTGAATTCTACTTTAAAACAGTTCAAAGAAACTGGTTCCTTTTTACCTCAAAGGAAAAACCAATGTGGCTGTAAAAACCCAGGATTAGTTATTGGTGAGAAAAAGTAAACTTGATCCAAAGTTATCTGCTGTGAACATAGATTAAGAATTAACAACCAGTGGAACAGATTTACACATGACAATTGTTAGATGCCAACTTCTTACAGGTGGATAGAAAGCTTGTTGGCCAGTTAAAAAGTAGCTTTTAACACTAGCAATCTGCAAAAAAAGCTTCTTGTGGTCCAAAACAAAGACCGAAGAAATGTAATGATTTCTGATGAGTAAAATTTTTATATTCAGGGGCAAAGGGTTTCATATGTTAAGAAAGCATCAGATGAAAATATATCACTGGTTCATATCTAACAATCAGTTAAACATCCCCAGAAAAATAAGTTTTGGGGGTTTTCAACGTTTGAAGGTCCTTGTTCATTATTTCCAGTAGTGGTATGTTGAAAAGTGATGGTTATATCAAGGTTCTGAAGGAAAGGGTTGTAACAACTTCAAAACAAATTGCCACAAAACAGAGAATCTTATCACTTAGTGAAGTGATTAAAAATAAAGAAGCACAGATTAATTACTAGATATTGACAAATTGTACAGGTATGATTTTTTTTCTAAATAAAGTTACTTTTTATTAAATAACATCTGTGTTTGGATTAAGTTGCACACTACTGTATAAATACATATTCAAATGTCAGCAAGTAGTAGTAAAAGAAAAACAAGATTTGGTGACATGCCATACTGTTAAAAACGTAGAGAAATTTTTCAAAGAACGAAACATTAAAATGCTCCAGTGGCCATCTAACTCCCCAGACATAAGCCAATTGAAAATCATCTTAGAAGTCAAAAAAATAACTCTAAAATGAATTTTAGCACAAAATTGACTATTCAAGTAATAATATCAGTATGGTTTCATGAGAAATCAAAAAAATATATACTTTATACATTAGTGGTAGTTGTCGTATACTTGTTGAATTGATGTGAAGTCATGTATGTGAAGTGATTAAAAATGAAGAACAAATTAATTACTAGTTACTTACAAATTGTATAGATATGAATCTTTTTGTAAATAAATTTTTTTTTATTAAATAACATCTGTTTGGATTAATTTGCACACTACTGTATATGCATATTCAAAAATCTGCAAGTTGTGGTAAAAGAAAAAATTCCACTATTTGAACTAATAAACATGTAAACAATTTATATAAAAAGTTTTTGAATGTTCTTTCAGGAAAATTTGCATTTAAATACAAAAGCATAACTAACTCTCAGAAAGACAATTCATTAAGTTATTTACAAGTGTAAACACATAAGTGTGCTAAGTATTAAAGCTCTCAAAATGGAAATGCAACAGTTTTTCTGGCTGTTTTAGAGGACAACACCAAAACTAAGAAAGTCTAAAAAAATTCATACTAAGGCACATACATGTACCAAGGCATACATTTTAAAGTTACTGTAAGTGTATCTAAAACTGAAGCATCGTTGTTTTGTAAATAACTCTGATAATGCATTGTGTACACAATGCACTATTTTTAGTAGATCATGATCATCAGTATTAAAAAATATATCTATAAATGTAGACTTACGTAGTAGATATTCAATTACCAATTAAAGGGTCTTAATGTGCATTAGTATCATATTATATTAAATTAGTGTGATACTGAAAATATTTGAATCTGTCATTTTCTTACTTGCGTTTTTTCTGGTATTGACATTTGTTTTTTAAATATCTTTGAAAAAGATGAAATGAATAAAATTTATTAATCACAAAATTAATTGTTTATTGAAGTATCAAAAAAGTAATTACAAATTTAGTAGTACCAAGAATTATCACTGCACATAAAACTACTAATCATAAAAAATTCAACTTTTCATATCTTAAAGATTTATTAATGCTTGAGTGATGAAGAAAATTCTTTGATTTTCTTCTGACGGTTTCTTTCAGCTTTTCTCATTGATTTGTAAATCTCATGCAACTCTTTGTTTGGAAAAATATCTCTAACCAAAGGTTTAAACACTTTATTTGGAATTGGCTCCAGTAAACTGATTTTCATGTTGAAAGGTGCTAAATTTTTAGAAAGTTGAATATCTCTAGTGAGCGCCATATACGCTAAAGTAGCAGTTGTGTAAAAAATTGGCAAGATAGCCAGTGCTATTACTGGAATTGCTCCAGATTGATGCTTGATTATATAACTTGGTTGAAACATTTTTGAGACTTGTTCTTTAAGACCCATTTTGCAATTTTACTTCAACTTGTATTTAAAAGTTAACAAAATAATTTTGTGATTTTGTATATTTAATTTTAAAATAAGACTTGCTCGTAGAGCATTTTCAATTTAACTAATTGTTTGTTTGTTTAACTACATAATGCCAATAATTCTGTTACCATGGAATCTTTTTAAATAAAGGAAACATTTTTATATAAAAAAATAAAATGTATAAATATATGATTGTTTATACACACATACGCATTTATGCATGCACTGGTGCACGTGTGTGTATTTACTACTATAATTCTGTGAACTGCTAGTAGAAATTTATCTGGTAAATTGGTTTATCTTGAAGAGTAGAATTTTATTTAATAAGAATAGGGTCTCTTTATTGCTTATATCATAACTTTAATAAAGGTTAGTAGGTACATTTATGTCACTGGCCTCCATGGTGTGAGCGGTAGTGTCTCAGCCTTTCATCAGGAGGTCCCGGGTTTGAATCCCGGTCAGGCATGGCATTTTCACATGCTAAAAAATTGTCATTTCATCTCATCCTCTGAAGCAATACCTAACGGTGGTTCCAAAGCTAAAAAAAAAAGCTATATTTATATTGAAGAGATTGTCTTGTTATATCTGGTCTGTTTCAAAATTAATTTTTTCTGATATTGTAACTTTTTATTGTCTCCACAATATAGTTGACTATTTAAATATTTTTAAAAATGGGTAAATTAAAAAAAAAAAAAATTTCATTACACTTTGTAACTTCATTGAGATTTATTACATTTTTTGAAACAATAAATAGAATTAGATTGTGATCTTGTTTGTTGAAATTTTGAGGCTTTGACTTTCTTCTTTTTTCCTGTTTAGCCTCCAGGAACTACCATTTAGGTATTACTTCAGAGGATGAGTGAGGATGTTATGTATGAGTGTAAATGAAGTGTAGTCTTGTGCAGTCTCAGTTCGACCATTCCTGAGATGTGTGGTTAATTGAAACCCAACCACCAAAGGTGGACTTGAACGCTGGAACTCTCGACTTCCAAATCAGCTGATTTGGGAAAACGTGTTCATCACTAGACCAACTCTATGGGTTTTGAGGCCATGTTATAGAAGCACCTACAAGGGTCATTAAATAATTAAACAGACAAATACATGTACAATAAAAATGGTTTATTAAATAACTACAATATTTTTTTCCACTTTTATACGTAATCCCCACCAACTTCTGTGCACTTGTTCCATCCTTTTACGAGTATTCTTATTCCCTCGGAAAAAAACTTTTTACCTAGATCTTGAAGTCAGTTTTGTATTTTTTTCTTTCCATTGTTGTTGAACTTGCACATCTTTTTTCTTCTGACCAAACAGATAAAAACCTGAAGAGGTAAGGTCAGGGCTGTAAAGAGGATGAGGTAGGAGCTCCCAGCCCACTTAGTCAATAGTTTCCAGCGTTAGTTGTGCTGTATGAGGTTGAGTGTTGTCTTGAAGAAGAAGCATGCCTTTCCTCTGCCATCCTGGACCCTTCAACATGGGCTTGACTTTATTCTCAATCATGGCTGAATAGTATAGGCTTGTGATAGTGCATTGCTCCTTCATGTAATCACAGAAAATCGGACCTTGAGCATTCAAAAAGATGGTTAACATGACCTTGCCAGCTGATTGTTGGGTTTTGAATTTTTTTCAGACCACCTGTCCATAATTCCAAATTGATTAATATAAATACATAGTATTACAATCATAGTAATACGATTAAAATCGTAATAAATTACGGACTGCCTGAATTGCCTATTCAGGGTGTTTCCACTGCATGCTTTTTGATGCTTGGATTCCTGCTCAAAATGTTGTATCTAAGTTTAATTAGAGGTTAGAATGCAGTCCAAAAATGCATTACCTTTATTATTGAAATGATTTTTGAGTTCGATGCAAATGGAAATCTCTCGGCTTTGTGATGAATGGTAAGCTCTATGGGAACCCACCTTACACAAGTCTTTTCAAAGGGGTAAAACCTGCCCTCTCCACTACATCTAACTTAAAAATCTTAAATGGCAATTATAACATTTAATTACAATAATTGACAACCCGGAAAAAATAATAAATTTTGGTGAAATAAAAACTAAAATCTGTCCACCCCTTTGCTCGGTAGATGTGAAAAACCACTTGAGGTAGTACTTTTTTTAAATTTTAGTCCAATAGACGTAACTATAAAATTATATGATATAACTTCTTAAACCATTTGAAACAATCATAATCTGTAGATTAAAACTGAAAATTATATTTAAAATTACCAACGCAAAATTTCGCCCTTAAATTTTTTTCTATCTTTTAGGGATGAAAACTTATTATTTTTAATGAGACGATATAGCTTTTGACACCTCATTGAAACGCCCTCTGAATCAAAAGTAGTTTGGTACAAATAAAATAAAAATTTGTTCACTGATATTGAAATTATGATTAAAAATGAGTTTTTTTTAGATTGTTAGGATTTTTTTTTTTAAGTTATCCTGGGATACAATGTTACTGACCCAAAGCATTAGGTCTGAAATCGTGCATTCTTCTTAGAACATATGGGTTTTAGGTTTCTCCAGTATTGAAAAAACATACCAATAAACACAGCATTATAACATCAGTTAAACATCTTATATAACATAAGGTATCTACTTCTTTGCTGTAACATGTTGAAAAATTGATTACCAGATAAACTTAATAATTAAATAAAAACTAATTTATAAATGAATAATTATTAATCAAAATATAAAACTTAAATCATTCATTAGTTAATTTTGTTATGAAGATTTTTTAGCAATAGCAGTCCTAAGAAATAATAAATGAAACATATTTTTACCTTAATAAAAGTATCAATTTTATTTTTATTTTATATATATATATATATATAATATAGTACATATAAATTAATACAAGTAATTACGGTTATGAAAAAAATTGTAAAAATTAAACAAATGTTAACTAGGAAAAAATATTGTTAAATACTTGCAAAGAATTTGAAAAATATTACTCAAAGAAATTTAGCATCACGGTATCACTTTTTATATGACAGTCTTTTTAATCATCCAATTAATCTGATTAAATTCTTTTAACTATGGTTTTATTAGTAGAACTACAATTTTTACTTTACTGTTCTAATGAAAATAAGTTTTAAATGAAAAACTAAAATGAATGTTAAATTTATAAAATATGGTTATTGTACTAAATATAAAGGCTAACAACACATTTGTAGAACGTTCCCGTTATGCAGCAAAAGTCACATTCCAGGAAAGTTCTACAACTATAGGTTGTTTCTGATACATGGCATACATATGTATGCCATAAATATTTTAAATTAAGTTGTGTGTATATACACACAACTTAATTTAAAATATTTATCATTTTATTTAAATATATTTTTTTGTTTATTTAATTCAGTGATTGTAACTAAAATGCATATGCATACCGTATTTAGTTTGCGCAGATGTGGCAGTACTAGCGGCAACAATAGGTACTAACTAAACTATTGTACACAACTTACATAAAACAAATTTTGCTGGTTCAGTTGGCTGACCGGCATAGCTGTGAGGCTTAACACACCAAGTACCAAGTCAACCAAGCAATTGAGTTCAAGACCCAGCCAGATTGATTTACTTTTTTATACTTGAATTATTATTAATATATTTAATTGTAACGCTCACCTGTGACATCACAACGTAGCAATAGTGTAGAGCATTTTTTGGGATGGGGGTGTGATATTACAAAAAATGTTTTTTTGAAAATATTGTTATTTTTTAATTGTTAACAAATATGCCTAAGAAAAATATGATCTTAATTATCTGAAATCTTGAGAAACTGCAGATGAACTTAACTTGCTCTACAGACTCACCACTTTGACCTTTTAAGTTGAAAAGTTAATGGCACAATGCTCATATATAAAGTAATCTAAGTTTGGTCAAAATCAATTTAGTAGTTATGAAGATATAAGGTCATTTAGAGGTTAACACACACATGCACACATGTAGATACGAACATTAACATCCAGAAAATTACCATCTGGGTTTTTGGGTTTCTTAGGTGTCAAAATGTCAAAATTACTTGGTGAAAATTACATATGTCCAAATTGGACATAATACAATACTTTCCCTTCTGGAGCTATAGCGCTGTCTAGATGGGGATAGATATATTTATACTGAATTAGCTACCTGTTAATACTTCACAATAGCTAAATTTGAGTGTATAATATATATATATATATATATATATATATATATATATGTAATTAAATGAACACAAATGAAAGGTTGATAAAATATTAAAAAACTGAACATTACGGAATTCACAAAATTTAACCTTTCACTTTACCCCTTTTTCCTTGTTCACCTTTTTCCCCCATTTCTGTATTTCACTTTTCCCCTATTTTCCCTTTCTCCTCATTCCCCCATTTATCTTTCTCCCTTTTTCTCTTTTCCATTTCTCCTTTTTCCCCAGTTTCCAATTTTCTTTTTTCTCCCTAATTGTCATCCATTTTTCTTTTCCCTATCTTCGTTTTTCCCGTGTGTAAATCAGTCTAGTAATTTTTTAGTTTATAGTGGACACACACACACACGAACATTGCCTTTTATACAAATATATGTAGAAGAAGAAAGTCTGTATATTTGTTTGTTTCGGAAATATCTCGACACCAGTGCCATCTAACGGGTAGTTTTTGCAAACATTTTTCTTTTCACATAACTAATATATATTCTGAATATGAGCCAAATCAGACCGTAAATGCAATTTTTCCAAACATCTCAACCCCAGTGCCATCAAGCAGGTCCATTTTTTGCAGAGGTATATTTTCTATTTAAGAAAGACATATTCTGAATATAAGCTAAAACAGATTATAAATACAATTTTTCAAAATATCTCGACCCCAGTGCCACCTAGCGGGTCCAATTTTTGCAGTAATATTTATTTTCATGTAATTAATATATATTTTGATTATGAGCCAAATCGGACCATAAATGCAATCTTTCCAAACATCTCAACCCCAGTGCCATCTTCTCATTAGTGTGTAAAACAATTTTGGAAATAATATTCCTTGTAAAAAGCAAATTCCAAGCTTCAAAGGTGACTTAACAGTTTTAGCATTTCCTTTGGTTCCAGGAAGGTGAGTAACAGTATTTTTACTTAACTGATCTTACTTTTCGAGAAGGAACAGCAGAACTCCATTTGTATGAGTTCTTCCCTCTCAGTATTGAACTACATGCAGGTGTTTCAGCATTGTCCTCATCAGCACTTTCCATAGAATCAGAAGAATTTTGACAGTCAATGTTATCTTCTTCAGATCCTGACGATTCAAATAGTAAATCTGCATGCTTCTCTTCATCAAGTTCTCGAAGAACACAGTCAAGTTCTTCAGCTGTTGTGTAACGAGGAGTAAACCTTAAAAAAATAAGTGGAAATATTTTAGCTGATATTTTTAGCATGCAAAAGTGATGACAAATTCAAACAGTCAACTGATATGAAAGAATCAGTCTATAATGAGCTACAGTATAAAATAAAAATACTTACCTACCTTTCAGAAAGAGATTGATCACTATTGATATGCTGGGGATCTAAGGTACCCCACGCCCGAAAAAGACCATTCAGTATTGACATGTTGTGGTCTGAGGTGCCAAGGAGGGAACAGATGTGTTTTGTCTGAAGCAATGAGACAGAGTAAACTCGCAGGAGGCCCCAATACCTTTCCCAATGTATGGAATTTATTTACAAAGAAGTTAGATTTAATTTCTGCCATCCTTTATTCTGGAAAACAATGTATATTAACTTTTGGGATCTGTGGGACCCTAGTGTGTCATTCTAGGGTTAATTGTTCATTGACAAGTAGTGGGACACCATTACATTGAGATTTTTTTACGTTTATAGTTGTTATTCTACTTAATTATATTTAAAGGAATTAAATGGCCCTCTGATTGTTAATCCTGTTTTTTATTTTTTTTAAGTACTATGAACCTGTAGTGTGGCAAAATTAACAGGTTTGTGAAGTGTTAGTGAAAGTGTGATAACTGTAGTGGTTATGAGCTCAATCTATCTATTTAATGAATGGTTGGAGTTTGTGCACTATGAAGTGCAAAGTAGACAACAGTCTTAGGTAAATGACAATTTTCAATTTTATGCATTGCATGAATGAATAAGTTTGCATAGATTTATGTTTCACTCTATGCTTGTACAATTTACTGAAATTAATACAATTTGTGCTGCATAAAGTTACTTATCACTAAAGACAAAAAAAAGGTTATTTGCTTTGATTAATAAAATTAAATAAACGTTGAAACAGCAAACAGACAGCTAAATTTAATGGATTTTATATGAATTTTGCTAGTAAATATATTGCGTCTATGAACAAAAGAAAAACTAAGTAAAAACAATTTTATAAGACATATATCTAGAAAAAATAATACACAAAGGGTAAGTAGAAAAAAAAAACATTGCATACAAATTTTCCAGTATAGAATCAATATGATACATACATAAATGAGAAAGGTAAATACCATAAAATCAATATTACAAAATAATGAACAACTTATAGAAAATTTAATTTATGTGGTTATTATAGAATTAAGTAATTGTATTCAAACTTATATTTTTTGTTTAGATGTCGTCATTATTAGTTAGTATTATTTTGTTGTAATATAATATTAGCTTGAAGTCGTTCTCATAATATTCATTATTTTCATAAAATATTTCATTAAAATTTGTTGAAAAACTTGAGGATAAAAACATATTCCCTAATTCCAGACAGTTCATGCTCTGTAGTCGTCATCATTTCTCTGTATTACTTTTATTATTTTTAATAAGAGGACATTTGTTTACACATTTTGCATTTTTTTAAAGGTTTTATTTCATAAGACAATAAGTTTTTTTACAATACAAGCATTTTTGACAATATAAATGTTTTTTTTTACACTTTTTCTTTTGTAGTCTTTCCAATATCTAAAATGGAAATAAAACTAAAATATTTTAATCTCAAAAACAAATTTCTAAAAATTCTCATAACTCTTAATTTGTTACTGACTTCAAAAACTTGAATTTTTAAGGGATTAAGTATTATGTCATTTTATCACATTTAAATTTTTTTTTTTTTTTTTAAGTTTACTTTGTGAAAACATTTTCTGTTTAGAGAAAATAACGAAAAGTATAATCAGTATTTATGTATTTGTTATAGAAACAATCATTGTATATTTTTGTCTTAAGTTCCATTTTTTAATTTCAGTTGCTAAGGCCAAGAGAAAAAAAATTAGGGTTGGGTACAGCCTATCTTCATGGACTAAAACATTCAACTGGAAATTTTATATTAATTATGGATGCAGATCTTTCACATCATGTGAGTTTTTCCATTAATAATATATTTGAATTTTCTAGCAATATTAATTGTACTGATATTTTCAGTTTCTTTTCTTAAAAACTTGTATGCTATTTTCATTCCCATAACAAGTTTACGTATGTCAGTTTATGTAATTGCTAGTGCATTTAATAAGAAAAAATAATATTTTGTGCAAACCCATGAATCCAACTGCTTCTTCCATAAGTTGTTACTGTGATTCCCACTACCTGTGTACATGTAACATTTATCAACAATTTTAAGGAGAATTAAACATTGGTAAAGCTTTTTGAAGTGCTAGAAAAGTTTTTTATAGGAACTATGTATATAGCTCCTAACTTTGTTTGATCCTTTGTAAGCAGTGGCAGATATATTGCCTCAAAAACGTTTGGTCATTTATAGAACACCAAGTATGTATACTTGTAATTACCCGTAATACTTGTATATTACTTGTAATTACCCGTAATTAGTACTGGGTATGCTCTATTATAGATTAGGTAAAGAATTTAAATTTAAAAGATATTTTTACCCAACCTGCTGTAGCTTTTCTCTAAAGACTATTTTGATATTGAAGTGGCAATCATTTGTAATATTTTATCTTTGTATTGAACATGAAAAACATAATAGAACTTGTTTAGACATAGTTTTCAAATACTTATTATAATAATCTTTTTTTAAAATGAAAAGAAGTTCATCCACTAAAAGCAAAACACAGCAAGAAGATAATTTTTTTATACTGGGACTTATAAAGGTATCACAAGAATGTAATGTAATTATAGGTATTACAAGGATGTAATAGGTGAACAAAAAACAGGAAATATTCATTAGAATAACTGATGGAGTTGTTCAGGGTCCTCCTTCTGGACAAGAAATTGGCTCATGTCGCTACCAAGGAAGATGTGCAAAAGCTAAAGGTAAAAATCTGAACACCTGAAAAAAAATCAAGTACTAAAAAAAGAAGTTTATAATTGAGAATTGAAGCATCTGTGTGAGAGCAATGAATGTAAGGTAAACAATTTGGAAGGAAGGTCAAAAAGGAACCATGTTATATTTAAAGGACTAAATGATAAGGGTGGTAATTGTGCATTAAAACTAAAAAAAATTATGCTAATGTGTTGGATATTGTGGATGATAGAGGTAAATAGAGCCCATCCTTTGGGAACTTTAAATACTGTGATAATCGCACACTTGCCTGAGGACAAACATATTGATATGATTTTTCAAAAATAACAAAATCTGAGGAAATTAAAATTTGTAGTATATTGTAATTACACAAAAAGGAATTAGGAAAAAAATGACAATAAACTACAGGCTTTGCAGAAAGAAATTGTTAAGGTGGTGGTAATGTAAAGTTGTATGTTGGCTACAGTTTTTTTTTTGGTGGAAGGTATGAAATTTTTTACTTGAGTGGGAAGAGGTTAACGGCCAGTTCAGAGAACGGAGTATTAAATCTGAATACTTTGGTAAATGGGAATCTTTCAAACGAAGTTAAATGATTTGTGGAAGACAGCCAACCCCATGTGGAGTAGGATTTTCTTTCGGCTTGATCAGGTACTGAGAACATAGAAACTTTTCAAGGTGAGAATTCTTTACAACTGAAAATTTTATATTGTGATGTTTTTGGGTTAAAATGTAAAATTAGTTAGTTAATTTTTTAAGATTTTAATGGATTACAATATAATTTTTCTGAATGAAAATTTTATTTTTGTAGAGGACGTAATCTATTTAGAGAAATATTGCAATGAACTTATTTAAAATGTTTGTCACAGAGAAAAGGTTTCTCATTTTGGTAGTATTATTGAGACTTAGTGGTCATCTAGGTTTAAGGAAAAAATTGGATTAGTAAACATAATTTAGAATAATTAACTCAGCTTCAAATAATGGGCAGGCAGGAGTAGGTTTCATAATGAACAAGAAGATAGGGAAGAGAGTAGAGTATTTCAAAACGCATAGCGATAGAATCATTGTAATAAGGATAAAATCAAAACCTAAACCGACAACGATTGTTAACGTCTATATGCCTACAAGCGCCCACGATGATGATGAGGTAGAGTGTGTATACGAAGAGATTGATGAAGCAATTAAACACATAAAAGGAGATGAAAATTTAATAATAGTTGAAGATTGGAATGCAAGCATTGGAAAAGGCAAGGAAGGAAATATAGTGGGTGAATACGGGCTGGGCAAAAGGAATGAAAGAGGGGACAGACTTAGAGAGTTTTGCACGAAGTATAATTTAGTAATTGCCAACACCCAATTTAAAAATCATAATAGAAGAATATACACTTGGAAAAAGCCAGGCGATACTGCAAGGTATCAGATAGATTATATCATGGTTAAGCAAAGATTTAGAAATCAACTCGTTGACTGCAAAACTTACCCTGGAGCAGACATTGATAGCAACCATAATTTAGTGATAATGAAATGTAGATTGGTGTTTAAAAACCTGAAGAAAAGGTATCAGATGAATCGGTGGAATTTAGAGAAGCTTGAGGAAGAGGAGGTAAAGAAGATTTTTGAGGAGGATATTGCAAGAGGTCTGAGTAAAAAAGATAAGGTAGAAAATGTAGAAGAAGAATGGGAGAATGTTAAAAAGGAAATTCTTAAATCAACAGAAGCGAACTTAGGCGGAATAAAGAGATCTGGTAGAAAACCTTGGGTTTCAGATGATATATTGCAGCTGATGGATGAATGTTGAAAATATAAGAATGCTAGTGATAAAGAAAGTAAAAGGAACTATCGACAATTAAGAAATGCTATAAACAGGAAGTGGAAACTAGCGAAAGAAGAGGGGATTAAAGAAAAGTGTTCAGAAGTGGAAAGAGAAATGAACATTGGTAAAATAGACGGAGCATACAGGAAGGTTAAGGAAAGTTTTGGGGTACATAAATTAAAATCTAATAATATGTTAAACAAAGATGGTACACCAATATATAATACGAAAGGTAAAGTCGATAGATGGGTGGAATATATTGAAGAGTTATACGAAGAAAATGAATTAGAAAATGGTGTTATAGAGGAAGAGAGGAAGTTGAGGAGGATGAAATTTGAGAAACAATACTGAGATCTGAATTTAAGAGAGCATTAAAAGATTTAAATGGCAGAAAGGCTCCTGGAATAGACGAAATACCTGTAGAATTACTGCTCAGTGCAGGTGAGGAAGCGACTGATAGATTATACAAACTGGTGTGTAATATTTAAGAAAAAGGGGAAGTTCCATCAGACTTCAAAAAAAGTGTCATGATACCATGATAAAAGTGTAGTCATGATACCAAACAAAGCAGGGGCAGATAAATGTGAAGAATACAGAACAATTAGTTTAACTAGTCATGCATCAAAAATCTTAACTAGAATTCTATACAGAAGAATTGAGAGGAGAGTGGATGAAGTGTTAGGAGAAGACCAATTTGGTTTCAGGAAAAGTATAGGAACAAGGAAAGCAATTTTAGGCCTCAGATTAATAGTAGAAGGAAGATTAAAGAAAAATAAACCAACATACTTGGAATTATAGACCTAGAAAAGGCATTCGATAACGTAGACTGGAATAAAATGTTCAGCATTTAAAAAAAATTAGGGTTCAAATACAGAGATAGAAGAACAATTGCTAACATGTAAAGGAACCAAACAGCAACAGTAATAATTGAAGAACATAAGAAAGAAGCCGTAATAAGTTAATGATGTTAAGAACAATTTAGATTCGGAGTAACAGTACAAGGTGAAAAGATAAAGATGCTACGATTTGCTGATGATATAGTAATTCTAGCCGAGAGTAAAAAGGATTTAGAAGAAACAATGAGTGGCATAGATGAAGTCCTACGCAAGAACTATCACATGAAAATAAACAAGAACAAAACAAAAGTAATAAAATGTAGTAGAAATAACAAAGATGATAACCACTGAATGTGAAAATAGCAGGAGAAAAGATTATGGAGGTAGAAGAATTTTGTTATTTGGGAAGTAGAATTACTAAAGATGGACAAAGCATGAGCGATATAAAATGCCGAATAGCACAAGCGAAACGAGCGTTCAGTCAGAAATATAATTTGTTTACATCAAAAATTAATTTAGATGTCAGGAAAAAATGTTTGAAAGCTTATGTTTGGATGTCGCTTTATATGGAAATAAAGCTTGGACAATCGGAGTATCTGAGAAGAAAAGATTAGAAGCTTTTGAAATGTGGTGCTATAGGAGAATGTTAAAAATCAGATGGGTGGATGAAGTGACAAATGAAGAGGTATTCTGGCAAATAGATGGAGAAAGAAGCATTTGGAAAAATATAGTTAAAAGAAAGACTTATAGGCCACATACTAAGGCATCCGGGAATAGTCGCTTTAATATTGGAAGGACAGGTAGAAGGAAAAAATTGTGTAGGCAGGCTACATTTGGAATAAGTAAAGCAAATTGTTAGGGATGTAGGGGGTATACTGAAATTAAACAACTAGCACTAGATAGGGAATCTTGGAGAGCTGCATCAAACCAGTCAAATGACCGAAGACAAAAAAAACCAAAAAAACATAAGTAGTAAATCAGCTGTAGTTAAATTAAGAGATTCGAAAGAGATCAGTTTATTGCCATTCTACCTTAATGGTAACAACTGTACTCAAATTTTTTCTTTGATTTGTATGATTTTTTTTTTTATTGCAAAATTCAGATAATGATGTGTTGTAGTAGTGGTAGTTGACAATAATGTGCTTATTGGTGGGGAGCAGGTTTTTTTTGGATAAATTTGGATTATATATTGTTAATAATCAGTTAAATATTATAAAAAGGTTAAAAAACTCACAACTTAATAGTAATAATCAGTTTTTGGTACTTAGACATGTATGAAGATTTGGGTTATGAAGATTTTGGGTTAATGTTAGAACTCCTTGGGATGTAATGGAGGAAATGATGTTTGTAGATGTGATACTGTCACAGTACCTTTTAGTTGTTTGGAATATGTAATATTTGTAATTTTAAGGTATCCTGAAACCATCGCCAGATCACATGCAAATTGAGTTAAAATTTCACATGAAAAAATTAGATGTGGAGTTTGAATGCTTGCTGTTGTTATCTAAGTTATATTGGAATAATGATAATGTAATTTTGCACAAAGATAAATTAGCAAATAAAGTCTGGAATATAGATACAGATGATAATGTACAGCAAATGGTAAATGCTATAACAAATTGTATGTATGAATCCACACATAGGCGTCTGGCATGCCAAGGTCAAATAAATATAACATTTAAATACCTTGGTTTGATTGGGCATGTTAGAATTTAAGAAATAAAGTGTTATCATTTTATTAATCCGTAGATGTATCGGATTAGGTCAGACAATCGTATTTAAAAGAAAAAAATTAGTGTACGTAATTATATGAGATTAAATGAAAGAATTATCGGTTGAAACCTATTGATAACTTGGCTAGTGTGTGTGACTAAAACATTTTAAGGAGTCTGGACAAATTTAAGAATAAAAGTATACTTTTAATTCAATTGATGCTTGATAATGAGTTGATTTTTTTAATACTCTCCTGAACCCTCATTGCTTGCACCTCCAATTCAGTGTGCTACGCTGTTTAAAGAGAGTAATTCATTGGATTTAAATTTTTTGGTGGAAGAATTAAAGGTTGTATTAAAGAAGTCAAAAAATAATTAGGCCCCCAGGAATAGATCACATCCCATATGAATTTTACAGGAATGCTTCCAATATCCTTAGAAAAGATTTGTAATTTTTCAATAATATATACAGACTAGGGAGAGTTCCAGAAAGTTTTAAATTTTTTGTTGTTTTTCCACATCACAAGAAAAAGGGTGGTTGGTATATTCCAAAATTACAGAGGAATTTTCTTTATGATACAATTGTTTAACTTTTTAGAGCCTTGTTAAAAAGGATTAATAATATGTGGTTCAAGAAAACATTATTTTAAATGAGATCCAGGCTGGCTTCTGGAAGGGACCTTTGACAATATTTTTTTTGTTTTTTCATCAATTATTGAATTAAAGCTCTCCAAAGAAAAGTCAAGGTTTTTAGTGTTTTTTAGTTGAATTTTCCACTGCATTCAATCCAATTGATAAGAAGGTTCTTTTTATTATAAGCTATCATGTTTAAGTTTGTCAACTAAAATAATAAATATTTTATGAAGCTTGAGTAATGGTAAAACAGTTAGTATATGATGTAAAGACGGACTATCAAGAAAATTTAACATTGTAATCGGATTGCGGCAAGGGTGCTTACTTAGTTGACTATTATTGGCTCTTTTTTTAAAATAATTTCCCTGAGGTGTTGAGGAGAGTTACTGGTGGGAGGAAAAAGAATAAGGGTATTATTATATGCAGATGATATAGTTTTGTTAGCAGATATCCCTGCAGGGCTTCATTGCACGGTTAATCATATGACAAATTATTGTGAACAATGGAATAAAAGGATCAACCTATATAAGTATAGGTATACCTATATAAGTGTATAATGGTTTTCAGGTATAGGTGAAAAATGGGGACAGATGAAAGGTGAGTTTTCAGGAGCAGAAAAATGTGCCAACAAATATAAATATTTGGGTGTAATTTGCACCCAAAAAATTTCTTTGTAAATTGCAATACAAAGTAAAAGTATAAATCTTGCAGCTAAAAATGTGCTATTTAAGGCTTGCTTTAGAGCTGTTGTTTGTTATGCTGTGCAGGTTTGGGGTGTTAAGCAATACAATAATCTGGCAAAGTTGTACTGCATTTTTATAAATTGAGAAAAGACGGAAAGTCTTTTCTCAATTCTTTTTTGCAGCAATATTCATTGCAACTTCATTTTGATTATATAAAGGGGGTCTGGGCTAAAGGTTTCCAAATGTAATGGCTTATATTTAGGTCATAATCTCTTAGGTAGGCTTAATTGGCAGGAAATACTTTTATACTTTCAAGTTCAGTGGAATACATATGCGCAGGCAAGCCAACTCATAATGCAGTTGTAGTCAGGGTAGGCAGTTGAAGTCAGGGTAGGCAGTTGAGATGTGAACTTCACAACAGAAGGTTCAGTGAGTGCTTTGGTTAGTGGAGTTTCAATCAGTTATGCTTGTTCATTGGTGTATACAAACTGAATGGAATATCGATCCTCCTACATCCAAGTTTGTTCGTCAGTGAGATATGACTAAGAGAGAGTGGAAGCTTGATTTTACAAACTTGAAATCATCCAAAAGTTTCAATTAGTGACGAGACTGTGGGTCATGTACTTGATGCATTTACTGCCAGTTCTGGAAAGTCAATTAGGTGGGCTAGTTACGAATTGCAAATTCTTCATTTCCCTATGCATGACATTGTTCATAAGCAGCTCCATTTGCTAGTGTACAAGTTACAACTCTTTCATCACGTTAAACCAAATGATTGCCAGTCAGTTTAATGTCAGATAATGTCAGTTTGTAGCAGAGGGAATGCACCGTGTTAAAAACAATCTTAATTATTTTGATATGTTGTTACTTAATGATGAAGCAACCTTTCATACATGCGGTAAATTAACAGACCCAGTTGTTGAATCTGGGGTACTGAAAACCCCCATTCAGTATTCAAAAATGAAAGTGATACCAAAAGTCCATGTGTGGTTAGGGCAGCACAAAAATAGCATCATTGGTCCATTTTTTCATGGACTCACTGTGACAAGACACATACATCGACATGCTTGAGAACTTTGCTGTTCCTCAGATTCCTAGTTTCCAACAAGATGGGGTTCCACCCACTTTCATTGAAATGTTACCTACCATATTCTTGAACAACACTTTCCCCAGAGGTTGGATCAGATGAGAAGATCCAACTGCATGGCCAGTTATAGATCTCCAGATATCACTCCTTTAGACATTTTTGCTTGGGGGTTATTAAAATATGTGTATAATAAAGAAAAGTTCAAGATTTGGATAATTTAAAACAGAGAATTGTTGAAGCTGTTGTACTAATAACACTGCAGATGCTCCTAAACACCTGGCAAAAGTTAGTTTTTCGTCTAGACATCTGCTGAGCTACAAAAGGTGCACATATTGAACTTGACTAACTTGCATTAAAATTTTGTGATTTGCTGTATTTATTATATATATATATTAGACTAAATTAACTGGTTTTCTTAATGTAAGCTGTTACTTTTGAATACCTTTAGCCCATACAGCCTTTACTTTCAAAGTACTAAAAATGAGTGAGAATAGGTCACCAGAATTTATTGCAAAAGTAATGATAAAGAGCCATAGCTTCTGGTTTAAAGAATGGTCAGTATGAGCCTAAAGTTTAATGTCCAAAGAAATTTAACATTAGATAACATATTAAATCGGAGAGGTGAAACAGAAAGATTGTTAGGAAGAATGAGAGATAAATTCACAGGAGATTTGATTTTGAAAGTCGGGACTTTATTGTATCATATTCATCATAAATCATTGAATTTGAATGTGGGGGAAAATATTTATCGTAATGAGATAAATGAATTATGAAGGCAAGGTCTGGGCTAATCGATTTTAAGTGTAAGCCATGGGTCAGAGAAGTAAATGTATGCTGTTCGTTATGCAATACAGAAGAGCAAGAGAATATTTTACATTTTGTTGCTCGACGCCCTGTCCTTGTCAAGTGAAGGAGTTGCTGGCTAAATCAGTTGAGCTCTTATGTGATTTATTTATTGATTTTTTGAATGAAAAGGACTGGGATAGGCTGAATTATGTTAAATATGAATACTTAAGTAAATTTACCTTTACAACAAACACATCATGCTACTTTTTGAGATTTATTATAATTTTGTCTGCTGTTGTTTTTTGAATTGCATTGTGTTACTTATATAAAACAAACTTGATCTTTTTTGTATAAAGGAAATTGTTTCTTCCTACAAAGATAATTATAGCTTGATACTACTAACTGTAGCAATGTTATTTTTGTATTATTAATAATTATTATTTTTATATTTAGTAATATTTTACTTCTGCTTATTTTTCTACTAAGATTACTAAGGAAGAAAAGGCTATATTGAAGATCTGTACTGAGCAGAAAATGTCCTTCCCTGTGGCTTGTCGAGAATACAGAAAATCTCTCAGCATGAGGAATTATTTACAACCTGGTGCCCTCTAACAATATAAAAAAAGAGAATGAATATGCACATGCAAAGAACTGACCAGATTGGTAGAAACTTTATCGGACCAAGTAAAGTCCTTCGCAGCTAATACTGCAGCATTGAGTTCAGCAAGAAGGTAACTTCTGCTAGAAAGAAAGTAGTTTACATAAAACCACTTCAGTCAGTATACTGCCACATAAAGCTCCTGCTGCACCAGTTATACAGCAAACTACCAAGATCCCTGAGAAGGAATCTATTAAATCTTCACCTGATACGACATTTCTGTATTCCTAGGCTTCCAAGTCCTACCACCATTTCGAGGTCTCTATAAAGACATGGTGGGCAAACTGAATTAAATGCTCTTTTTCTTTTGATGATCTAAGGTATGCCTTGAATAATTTCTGTGACACCTCTCCTGGAAATTGTATGAGGCTTTATATGCTACCTCACCTCCTGGATACTGCATTATGACACCTTTTTTCTACTTACAATAAAATATTTTGTGACCAGGTTTTTCCAGATACTTGGTTACGGGAAGCATTGGTGATACCTTTTATTGAGACCTGGTGAAGATCAATCCTGCTCTTCAAGTTATCGTTCTATCTCCTTAACTAGAACCCTTTGCAAGTTAAAGGATTGAATGGTAAACTGTTGTCTAGTGTGGTACCTTTAGAAAAACACCCTAATTGCCCCCCGAACAATGAATTTTTACCAAGTTAAATCGTCTGTTGATCATGTAGTTGCCCTGGAATCTGTTATACAAAATGCCTTCCTTCTTCATCAATGCCTGGTTGCTATATTTTTTGAAAGGCATATGACACAGCCTGGAGCAGAGGAATCCTAAATGCAATGCAAGAATGGAATATAACCCATTCTTGCACTGCATCAAAGATTCCCTTTGTAATCGCACCTTTCATGTTAGGATTGGAATGACAATATCCAACAATTTCACACTATAAAACTGAATACTGCAGGGAAGTGTCCTTAGTATTACCTTGTATGCTGTAGCCATAAATGCTGTTGTAAACTGTGTGCGGAAACCTGTTACGTTTTCATTATTTGTAGATGATTTTTCAATTTTCATTACTCGTAGAACTTAAGCTACTGCCGAGAGGCTGCTCCAAAACACAATAACCCATTTAGAATCGTGGTGTAAAATGACTGGATTCACCTTTTTCCTAGAAAAAATGAAATGCATTTGCTTTACCCGGTTGAGGAAACATGTTGATCCCCAAATGTTTTTATCTCGTGAATCAGTTGAACCGTGCATGAAGGTTGGATTTTTACGGTTTTGTTGGCTCAACAACTGACATGGGTAACGCATTTATAGGAGTTGAAGGTAAAATGCCTAAAAATGCTAGACATGGTGAGAGATTTTAGAAGAATATTTGTGAAAAGACATTTTTAATGCAGAGACGGGTCTATTTTTCAAATGTTTACCCAACTAAACTGTAACTTTTAAAAATGATCCGTGCTTTGTTGGTAAACTAAGAGTTATAGAATTACAGTGCTAGTGACTGCAAACATGCTAGGGACTGAAAGACTTAAAATATTTGTAATCGGCAAAAGTAAAAAACTCCATCTTGTTTTCGAGGCATTAAATCTCTAGAGGTAAACTACACATTTAACAAAAAGGTGTGGATGATTATTATTAACATTTTTACAGATTGGGTAAAAAAGTTGGACAAACAGATTACCATACAAAAAAGAATTATTATTCTTTTATTATTATTAATTACTATATTCTTTTATTATTAATTACCATTCAAAAAAGAAAAATTCCACTTTTTATTGATAATTGTACGACACATCCTCAAGACATTAATTCTGTATTAAATAACATAAAAGTTATATTTTTCCCATCAAACTTAACGTTAGTTATACAACCAATGGTTCAGAGGGTAATTAAAAATCTTAAATTGCACTACCGAAATCCTGAAAAAAATTGTAATGATTCTAGAGAACAACAAGACTCTCCCTGTTAATAATGTTGACCTCTGGGAGTGCATTTCTGAAGTATCAAACGTATGGACCAATGATGTTAGTGATGAAGTAATATTCCATTTTTGTTGTAAAGCTGGTTCAGTACCATCATGACAGAATGGAATGAAGAAGGTAGTATGACACTAGAACAATTAAAGTTACTGGAATTTCCTCCAAACAACTGGAAATGTCAGTAACAAAGTTAAACTAGAAGATTTCATCACTGCTGATGAACAGGTTGTAGTTTCTGATTTTCTAATCAATGAAGACATACTTCATAGTATTAGTAATTCCTCTGAACCAGTAGAAGAATAAGATGATGATGACAAAAATTGTGAAGACTACCAGGAGGAAAGAAAACCTACAGACGATGAGGGGGCTGACAGTATTTTTGAGTATTTACATAAATGTGAAACTTCATTTTAAATGTAGTACCTTACTCAAACACAGAAAACAACAGAAAATTACTCACTTTTTCAAGTAATAAATTAATACTGTATTAAATATTATATACTGTAAACATTACCTATCAATATCTATCAAAAACTAAAGAATGCATTAGGATTAGTGTTTTTTTAATCAATTTAAAAAAAGTTAGTGTATTCAATTTTTGTGTTATCATTTTTTTTTTTAATTACAGCTAACCATCCCTTTTCTTTTTTTATGATGAACAAATTTTTTAGCATGTGAAAAATGCTAAGCCTGAGGATTCCAATCCCGAACCACTGTTTTTACAGAGGTCACCAAAGCTAATAATGATGACAAAGGTGTTTTGGATTACTTCTTACTCCTTTATTCATTTTGAAGTTAAAAAATAGCCAATTACACTGACTGACAAAAAAAAAATTTAATGTTTTTCTAAGTGTGATACCATTTCTTGAATTGCTTTTTTGCATACATTATAGATCTTTAAATACAATTTTTCTATAGCCGTTAGTTTTAAATAAATTATGCTTAAAAAAATTAAGAGAAAATGTAGTGTTTTCAATGAAGAAACAAAATAAAATGTTCAATGAAGAAACGCACAATAATTTCATTGTGAGGTACAGACCTGATTCCAGATTGCAATGAAGCATATTTTACAGTATTTTTAGATTTTTTAGAAATTCCATACACTTGTTAAAAAAAAGTAACAATAGGTTACATGATACTTTGGTTCATGCTAAACCATAGGTACACCAAATGGCAAAGCCTTCCGTGTACCTTTCAGCCATCCTCTTAAATATTCAGAACAATTAGTGCATTTGAGGAGCCCATGTCTTATCCTGATCACCAGTTTTCACTGAAAGTACAAATGATAAGCTTTTTTAATTAAATATGTAATGTTTTTTCTATTTGATTTTACAGTAAACTCACCATATACATAACAAAAGGTATCCACATCATTTGCACAATTTCAAGGCATTATGAGGCTGCACTGTTAACAAACTTAAGGCAGCAGCTATAAGACTGAACAAAATTAATTCATTCCTAAATCCAGTGCTTAATACAAACATCACAGCTGGGTTTCAGCTACATGTTTGGACCTGCACAGACATGATTAATCTTGTCCATAAAGGCTCACCTTTCAGTATTAGATAAGATATCATAATATGTGACTATGATGTGATTTAATTCTTTGCCTAGTATTGTTTATTTATGGCTTACAAATTATATTAATAAAGTTAAACAATAAAAAATGAGCTAACAAAACATAATATAGGATCTTAAAATGCTAACTATACATTGAAAAATGAAAAAATTATTTAATTGAAATTTAAAAATTTTTCAAAAGTAGTGAGCAATAGAAAGATTCGAGTTCATATTCGTTTTCATCTCAAAAAACAGATTAAAATCATGTATCGCATGTTAGGAAACAAAAATTATGTTTATCAGTGTGCTTTTTGATAATCATTGTTACTTTATAGTTGTTATTTTTGATAATACTTTTTTCCTTTGATACTTTTTTCTTTGTAATGTTAAGTAAAATTAGTAATTTTATTACTTCAAAAATTTTCAGATTTGTAAGATATAAAATAAACCTTGGCCTGTAAGTAATACACACTTAAAATTATTTCCTGAAATTGTTCTTAAATTGCTTGCAAGTCTGATTGAACTTTATTTAAAGTTTTTTCTACCATATAAAGTTTAATAGAGCTAATTCTGTTTTCCATTTATATGGTACAGGCATATAATTTTGAAAGGTATCAGGTGTGATAGGAAAGTTTTAAGACTAGATTTGTAATTTTAAAATGACATTACTTGCAGGCTATTCTGATGGATCTCCTTAAAAATGTGGACTACTTACTTTTTTTCAGAATGAACAAACAGACTCCCAACAGAGTTTCCACTTTTGGAAGCATTCCAGGAAATTTTTTTCTTAAGGAAGAACTGTTTCGTATTTGCCTGGATGTTTTCAATTGATTCAAATTAGTTCCCTTTCAGTGGAAATTTAAATTTAGGAAACAGGTAGAAGAAGTTCAGAAGACACTAAATCAGGGCTTAGGGAAGTTGCAGAAACACAGGAATTTGGAATTTAGTTAAAAATTCTGTGATTGAGAATGCACGATGAGCTAGTGCATTGTCGTGGGACCCAATTCATGCATGGCCAGAGTGCAGGCCTTTTCTTCCACATATTTTCATGAAAATGCTGAAGGACACTTTTATAATATTGCTGGTACTAGGAACAAATTCTTGATGCATGATACCTGTAGAGTCAAAGAAAACCACCATCATTGTCTTCATATTTGACCGACTTTGTTGCACCTTTTTTTAGGTTGTGGCGAACTTGGATCCTTGCACTGTGACGATTGTGCCTTCAATTTCTGGGTCATATCCATAAACTAATGATTCATCACCTGATATTACCCTGTTTAACAAATTTGGATCAGTTTCATCCCATTTAATTGGTTTTTAGAAAACTCAAAACAGTGTTGTTTCTTCTGGTCTGACAACAATTTCAGAATGAATTTTGTAGACACGCCATACATGTTCAAATTTTCAGTTAAAACTGAAACTGAACTGTGTAAAAACTTAAATTCAGTTCATCAGTCACCTCCCTAGATGTAAATCTACAATCAGAGTGCACTAAATTGCAAACTGTCACAATGTTTTCATTGATTTTTGAAGTGGAAGGCCAGCAGGACTGGGGGTCATCTTTGTTTGATTCATGGCCATCTGTTGAATAAGATTGTTCAGCCATTTGTTGTTTTTCTTAAGAGCTCATAAGTCTCCAAAACTAATTTTTCTGGTTTCCAAATAAAATTTGACACAAACTCATTCTGTTTTTTCATCCATTTTTTGAAACCAATAATCCATCGAGAACCGAAACGCATCTTTACACCAGCATGCCACTCTCTACTTAACAAAGATATTGTGATAATCTTTTCAGGATGTTTCAAGGACAAAACAAGCTTCCCCTTCTACATGCACGGGCAAGCTACCTTTACCCCCTCTTATTCAGCATTTGTGGTATATGTCTTAAAACTTTTCAGTTACACTTCATAGTTATAGGTATCTTTTCTTTTACTAAACAGTATGATGAAACATATAAACATTTAAATCTTTTTTATTATAAGCATACTTTCAAATTAATGGAATTAATTCTTTTGAAGCTTTAATTTATTAGCAGCTTTAATTATTGTTGTGTAATTACTGTACTGTTTAATGATTACTAATAGTATTTCTAAAAGTATATCGAATACATTTATATATAAAATGGTGCTTGTCTGTTTTATTTGTTTATTTTAATTTTTTGTTTTTAAATGTTAAATTGAATATATTACTTGGTTACATACTTCATGGTGTTTTAAACCTTTTTAAGCAGATGTTTCAGTAGCACAGTTGCTAATGAAAATTCCACTGAAAAGGTGCTGATTACTGTATGAAAGCCTTTGAAATAACTATTTATTTAATGTAATTGCTTATAATTTTTAATTGTATATTGTTTTCTTTCCATATGCACATAATAAAGATTTCTTCAGACTTTCTGTCTGTTATTTTTCTGTTCTTAATTTCTGGTTCCTTGCATTTATTTTTCAGCGTAATATTGTTTTAGAAAAGAATCATTCTTTTCTTTCAAGATTAATTTTTATTAGTTCTCCTGGAAGTATATCAGATCAGTTGAATTAAAACAACAAATTACACTGTACTCAAATCATTTAAATATGTGTTCTGTTATTTTAAAATTGTGACAAAAAGATAATAACAAGAACTTTAATTTTTAACAAAAAGCATTTACTTATTTTCTACATTGATATTGTTCTCTTCAACTTTTTCTATCAATCTTCAAATTATTTTTAAAAGCAGTTCTTGGTACAGCCATAATTTCACATAAAATTGATTTTTTTTTCTTTATTTGGTCCATCACAAATTGTTCTCTTAGTTTGTGGGAAGAAAATAAAAAGTTACAGGATGCCATATCTGGAGAATTCAGAATCTGTGACATCAGTATGGTGTTATTTTTTAATGAATAATCACAGATTAATAGTGAAATGAAAGCTGGAGTGTTATTGTGGTACAAAAAAAAATCCAAAAATGTTTGTTCATATTTCTAGTCATTCTCTTCAGATTGCATCATGTAAACGGCATAAAACTGCAAAGTTGATTGTACTATCTAATGGTAAGAATTCATAATGGATGATGGCATTATAATATTTTTCTGTGACATGACGTTTGATGAAAATTCAACAATTTCAGAGAAATTTTTGCTGCTACTCTCTTTGTGTGCAAAATGTAAGTCAAATTTCACACAAACCATAAGAAATCCTATCTCTTAGCAACTTCTCTAATACTGATTCTACAATTATTGATTACAAAGCTCTTTATCTTGATTTTATCTTCATTGGTTGTAGATATATTAGGGAAGTCCAACTTTTTTTCATCTTCATAGCCATCTTGAAACTTTTCGTAATTATACACCTATAAACCTTGGGTTTCATTACACTTTATTCCATTTTTAATGCAAGATCTTTTTAATACATATCTTTCTAACATTTTCAAACAATTACTTATCATATTATTATTTTTTTTTTTTTTTTTTTGAGGTTTTTAGGGGCATCGACTACTTTGGTCATTAGCCCCGTCCCACTTTAAAAAAAAAATTAAAAAAAGGGCTCAGAAATTCACATTCCCATACAACTTTCGAATCCTTATGTCTGGCGTCTAGGCTTTCCTTTCGGCCATCCTTTCTTGCACCGTTTTTCCATTCTTCTAACGGCCTCAACTTCTGATGACAGCGTATCCGAGGCCTCAGATATGGCATCTTCTTCCTCTCTTTCCGATGCCAGTGACATTCTCCAGCTGACATCAGGAGACGAAAACTTCATTGGTGCACTTAGCATCATTGCTATTGAATCTAAACTAGCAAGCGATGCATTTTCAGCGGCTGACGAACTGGATTCGATCTTTATAGGTGTGCTAGGACCAGCTGAAATAGACTCTCCCACTGAAGCTGTTCTCTGTGCTTTTGGAGGCTCTAGTTTTAATATCGTCTGTGTCTTGTGCTTTCTCGATAATGACTTGCACCTCCATTTTGGTTGACTCAGATTTTTCCTGTACTCTTGTCACAGTTTCCTTAGCCTTCTGACTCGTCGACGTTGTGATCTTTTTGTCTTAGCCAGATAAATCAAGATTTTTAACTACTACGTCAGTTGATGGTGTTATGATCGCAGGTTTTGCTATTTTTTTATGCTGCGCTGGCATGTCTCTTATATTAACGACATCAGTCCGAGATAGAGCCTTCTCATGTTTAACTGATTCTCTGCCCGATGAGTCGACTCAATCTTTGAATTAATGATTCTTTCAATCATTGTCGCAAGACTTGTTGCCATCTTATTAAGTAACTGCTCCACGTTAATTTTAGATGTGGAAGAGGCAGCAGCTGCTTCTGCATATGTGGTCGATGGTCGAGGTGTTCTTTGACTAACAATTTTCTTCGCTTCAGGATAACGGACTTTTTGAAGCGTTTTAACTTCCTGAATGGCCATTTCTGTTTTATTTACTGGGCAGTTCCTTATCGACAATTATGGTGCCCTTTACAATTAATGCAGATTGGAGGGTCTTTACATGGATCACCCTCATGTGTTTTCATTCCACATGTGCATATTTCATGCGCTTCGCATCTAGCTCCAGTGTGTCTGAAATGTTGACACTTAAAACATCTCATCGGCTGTAGAATGAATGCCCATACATCAAGCCGATGGATGCCAGCTCGTACCTTTTCAGGAAGGTTCGGCCCATTGAATGTCAATACATGCGAGGCCGAAGGAAGAATCTCACCATTTCTTCTCATAGAGGGTCTGCGACAATATGTCACTTCCTGACTAGACATTTTCTGTACTATTTCTTCTTCTGTACAGTTTAGAAGATCACAGCAAACAACAACTCCTCTGGATGTGTTAAGGGTGCTATGCGGTTGGACAGATACCGCAAATTCACCGATCTTCTTCAATGCCTGGACTTTCTGGCTTTGAAAGTTGTTGATAGTTTCGACATGCAATCCATTAAAAGTCTTCCGGATTTCTTTAACAGGGCCACCAGCACAATTAGCAATCTCTCTAGCCATTAAGAATGGACTAACCTTTTGGAAGATACCATTCTCTTTCATAATGATCAAAAATCTTGGTTTGGGAACATTCTTTCCAAACAAAGCTCTTCTTAAATCTTTACTGATTCTATCCGCATCTTTTCAAATCTTATCTGAAGCCTTGTTTTTTCCTCTTCGCTTGTGGCGAATTGGCGGTTTCTAAACGAGGGTGCTTACGTGCACCCTTTGCCACGTTAGATTGTTCAAGTACATTCATGAAAATTTATCCCTTCTATTGCAAGGCTAGCCGCCGGGGTACATTCCCACTCCAGGGCTACTAACCTTGGAGGTCTGATCCGGAACTCCGGTGGAACTGGCATATGTCCTGGCAGAGAGCGGATGCGCAATCTCTGCACTGACTCCAGGCTCCTACTCACCGAAGCTTTCAGAGCTCCCATGCACCGACATACATGGGCACCATTGCTACATGCTTGCCATCGCAGGGGGCATGTGGACAACGGAAGGGTCTCCGTTACACCTGCAATAACATTGACCCTGGCCGCCACATCGCCAGCTCTAAGAGTGGTATGAATCCATTTCCAAAATCGTTTGTTATTCCATTTCCTGCAGGTAGCCAAAAATCCAGTCCGTTTAGTGACCTGAAGTTGGAACCAGGTCAAACTTAACAAAGCATAACTGAGGAATTTACTCGGAACCCCGTTAGCCTGCTATATGTAATGTACGAAGGTACAGCTGTTGCCGCCCTGGATGTGGAACGTAGATGTTGTGTTCCGGACGTGGGGATTATCTACCTCAGGGCAAAGTTAGTTAGTTTTCGGTTTTCAGTTAGTATCATTGTTATTAAACACAGAAGATAATTTAACTAAACCTTTTGAAAAATGTTATTATGATATTAATTAGAAAAGTATTTTAATATCATGATGATTACTTAATAATGTTCATATTACTTCTCTGTTATATTCAAAATGAAACATTTTTCATCAATTTCATTAAATATATTTTACTTTTATTGTGTAAAGACTAAAAATACTTATTAATTTTAATAAGTACTAACAAGATTAAAATGATTAAGCTTAAAATAAGTTTTTAAGAACTAGTCTTATAGACCACTATTAATTGAAATATTTTTATTGACATTTCTATACTGTTAGTCCAGTTCAATTCCATTTAATTTGCCACTTATTAAATATTAATATAAATGTTAAATTTTGAACTAGATTTTACTTACCACATTTTTTTTCTTTTACTAAATTAACTTCCCCTACATTTTATAATACATTTTATGCTAAATTAGTTTTTATGCTGTTTCCATCAATTTTGTGTAGTCTATTTAATATTGTACTACAAAACTTTCTTTCTTTGATTCATTTTAAATTTTTTTTGTTTTCAAGTCCATCAATTCATCAAATTTTCCTACAAAACCAAAATTTAACAAAAATAAAGTTAATTAAATAAAACAATAAAAATTAAAAAAATTTAATCAGATAAAAAAAAAATCTAAAATTATAGCAGATTTAAATATAAATCACAGAAGATAAAGGTATGAATTATATTATGTTTTATCAGCTCGTTTCCCTTTCCAAGAAAAATTAGGATACATGTTAATAAAAAAATTATGAAATTTTTTATTAACATATAATATATATTTCATCAAAATGTATTTTTTTTGTGGTGTAAAATAAATTCGTTTTCCAATATTCTTATGTATAATTTTGACAATTTATCACACCTCTGTAGATATTATTTTTCACATTTTTAATTTAATTTCAAATTAATCATACATTTATATATGTTTTCTATTAGTTGTAGAATGTATAATGTAGTAGTCAACAATAAAGCTGAATTTATTTTACAAAGCTGTGGTCACAATATGATTCAAATGTATGATTTACACTTCTGTTACTAATATTTTCACTTTAGTAAAGTGTGTCAGCTGTAATTCTTTATACTAAGGTTGACAGCTGATCTTAGTACCTGCTATTTCTTTCAGTAGTTCTTTCCTTGTATCGTCATAACATCGTCTATAGGAGCAAGCATTACAGAGTTTTTGCCCTTCTCATCACACTACATTCATCATCCATCAAGCGTCTTTCTCTTGTCTGTCTCAAAAGACTGTCTGACTCAAACGGGTTTGCCCCTTTTTAACTATACACCCCTTCCATCATCATCATCACTGACATCATCTGGTTCAGTAAAGAGAACATTAAGCATCAACCAAACCACACAGCTTAAGTTACCCACTTTATACTTACTGGTATCATAACTATTAAACTCAATTACACTAACATCTTAGACCCTTATTCTATTGTGCTTTAATTCAAACAACATAAAGCAAAGCAAACTAAAACCGTAACTTTAACTCACTTGTGCCTTTAAGTAATTCCTTCTACTTGATCTTAACTTTGTTAGTTTCTGTCATCTTAAAGGAATACTATTGACTATTCTCTATTTAGTACAACTAATTTGCAGTTTGAAATCAAATTACTATGGGACTCAGTAAAGAGACATACTTCAAAATGTTAAATATTTATTGTTGTGCTGCATTCAATTTATTTAAAGTTGTAATCTACTTTGTTTAATTATTCCTGTGAAGGGAAAAGTGTAGTAATTATAAACATTTTTATGCTGATCTTTTGGGTGATAAATGAGTTTTTGTCATATGAAGATTGATATTTAATCTAATTTGATAAAAATGAAAAATAAGTTGAAATGAAATTCTTACTATGAAAATAAACAAACACATACATACAAACATTAATCTTTTGCACATCAAGATTTTAGTCATTTTTTGATTTTTTTTCAATAACAATACTTCCCTCTTTAAGTAAATATAAAGGAAATATTTACTGTTAGATAAGTAATTTAGTTCTTTCTGCATGTACAGTGCTGGTTGTTCAACATGCACAATGCTCTCCTACTGAATTGAGAAAGTCTACATCCTATATTGTTTCTCAATGAAAAGGGTTATACTAATAGATTTTATGCACTCTACTTTCCAGTATTATTTTTTTATTCATATAAAGTATTTTGAGGTACAAGTGGTATAAATCTCAGTTGGTTTCTCTGAGAGTAATAGTATTCATTATGCATTGAGATTCTGTGGTAAACAGAGTGAAGGTACCTACAAAGATATTTATAGATAAGTACTTGAAAATACACTTACAAGTGAAGATACTATATAAAAAGCTATATATCACCTCCAATGTGGAAGGTTTCACAGTGATTTGTAATATGTATTCCACTCAGTGAAAAAGACTGCAGGAAACCACTTCACTTCTAATCTGGAAATTTTTTATTCAAAAGAATGATATTTTTTTGGGAATGATGCATATCAGATTTCCTATAATATGTATTACAGCTATGAAATATATATAAATAAAGAAAACAAATTATGCAAGTCTTTGCAAATAAGGAAACATAGTTAAAATTTAATGAAATTTAAGACCACTTCTAAAAAAATATATCTTCCTAACCTAATCTCAAAAGCAACTGAAAAATGGAGTCAAAGTGTAATATTTCATTGCTGAAGAGCACAAAACTGTTTGAAAGTACTAACATAAGTCAACAAACAGATCTGTTAAATATAAAATTGGTTCAAATGATCATTAAAAGGTAATTTTGTTTATTATTCTAGAAAGTTATTTATAAGAAAATTCTACAAATTTCTAAGAATGGTTCTCAAACTTTAATCTTACAGCCCTCTTTCCACCCATATGATGAAGTCATACAATTACACAGGTTGAAATAAAACTTCATAGTTTTCTTATTGTATACTAATCATTCTAATGAGGGAAAGATGCAGATGAGACAATGAATGAAATAAAATTATAGAAAGAAATCATGTGATTATGTTAATCATGGGATTATGAGAAATCATAGAAAAACATATAACTGAGCAAAATTAACCCAAACTCAATCTACTGGATCTGTATACATTTTCTTAACACAAATTGAAGCCAATATAATAATAATTTAAGAATAATAAAAAAGAAAACCCAGAGTCGCCGTCCTCCTACCGCCCATTGTGTATGCTTGACACAGCTGGGAAGGTATTGGAGAAGCTGTTAAAGAAAAGACTGGTTGCGGCGATTAATCAGGCAGGTGGCCTGTCACCTAATCAGTACGGTTTCCGGCAGGGTCGGTCGACCCTACACGCAATTCAGGAGGTTGTTGAGGCAGTGCGGCGAGCAGAGGACCACAATAAATTTTCGCGACGTGTTGTCCTCGTTACGTTGGACGTAAAAAACTCCGCACGGTGGAGCGATATGATTCGGGCCTTGGAGCATTCGTTCCATGTGCCTCAATACCTTCTCAGAATGGTAGACGCATACCTGAGGAACCGCGGTCTCATTTACGAGACCGCAGCAGGCTGGCGTAGGACTACGATCACGTCAGGGGCGGCGCAGGGGTCGATTCTCGGCCCCGACCTTTGGAACGTCGTCTACGATGGCTTGCTGAGGCTGGAGATGCCTGAATTATCTGGCTTGGTTGGGTACACTGACGACGTTGCGCTACTTGTTGCAGACCGCAACGTGGAGCGCGCCCAACTAAGGCTCAGTCGAGCCATGCACAGAGTCGGTGCCTGGCTGGACGACCATGGGTTGTCTCTAGCCCTCAGCAAAACGGAGATCGTAGTTCTCACGAAGAAGTGTATCGACACCCTTCTCTTCCTGTGGGTAGAGGTAGAGGTTGTCGAAACCAAGCCGGCCGCAAAGTACCTCGGTATGATGATTGACCGGAAACTAAGCTTTGCTGAGCAGCTTCGTACAGCCGCCGACAAAGCTGCGAGAGCCGTAACTGCTCTCAGCCAGCTTATGGCGAATGTCGGTGGACCGAAGGCCAGCAGACGGGGATTGCTGATATCCACGGTGCATTCCATCCTGTTATACGGGTCGGAAGTGTAGGCCCAGGCATTAAGAGTTGCGAGAAACCGGCTTGCGGCTCGCAAGACTGCACCGTAGCCTTGCGAGTAGCTTCCGCGTATCGGACGGTCTCCGAGCCTGCAGTACTTGTGGTCGCCGGCGTCATGTCATACCCATTGCTACTTTAGCATGGGAGCGTCAGGTGATCTACAGGAGGCGACGGGCAGGCGAAGACCGGTTGACCATTGCCAACGAGGAACGCACTCGCATGGCAAGAGACCTGGGACCACGAGACCAGAGGACGATGGACCGCAAGGCTTATCCCTCTGGTCAGACCGTGGACGGAGCGACGACATGGAGAGGTGGAGTACTACATGACCCAATTTTTAACGGGTCACGGGTACTTCCGCGCTTACCACCATGTCATAGGGAAAGCGCCGTCCCCCGACTGCCTGTATTGCCCCGGTGTACGGGACGACGCGGAGCACACCTTTTTCAAATGTGCTCGGTGGGCGGCACATCGAGGGACACTAGAGGCGGATCTCGGAGCACTGAGTCCCCACAACGTGGTTGCGATGATGCTCTGTGACCTGAGCAACTGGGAAAGTGTAGCCCAATTTGTCGACAACATTCTCAGGGCCAAAAATGTTGACCTGGATAGTCCTGAAAATTAGGTAGCACCTAATCAGGCTAGTATAGGAGGACTCGACCGGAAATAATGTGTTAAACGGTTCCAGGTCGAGTCCTGGAAGAAAGGGGGGTGGTTTTAGTCGGTAGTCTGCTGATAGTGATTGGATAATACCATCACCGGGAGCCCGACACTCCGTGTATAAATGTATTTCCACCTCCCTCCGCAAACAAAAAAAAAAAAAAAATTATTATTATTTTTATACATTACCAATTAATTACTTTGTTCCAAAATTTGAATTTGAATGCATCTAATATGGCTGAAAATATTGATTTTCACTATAGACAGTCCTGTTGTTGTATGGAAAAAAGATGAATACAATTCAAAAGACAGGACACAGAGTTAAAAATTCTTGTTTTTTTATCATACCTTGTTTATGAATATTTAAATACACTTACACTCAAATCAATTTTTTTCATTGAATAATTTTTGTTTAAAGACTTATTATTCGGTTAAGAGTACCATAATTAAGAATTAATCCTTGAGACATTTGTCAATATTGCTGGATAAAATGCTTCCTCTTAACACTTTTGGATGTTTTGTTTCCTTTCTAATTGATTTCTATCCTGTATTTTATAAACATGGATTATATTTCTTTATAATTTCAGCCAAAATTTATTCCACAAATGATTGCTTTAAGAGAATCATGTGATTTTGATGTGGTGTCTGGTACTCGTTACAAAGGTAGCGGTGGTGTTTATGGATGGGATTTTAAAAGAAAATTAATTAGTAGAGGTGCTAACTTTTTAACACAATTATTATTGCGTCCTGGTGCGTCTGATTTGACTGGCAGTTTCAGGTATTTATTTGCATAAATATATATGTATATATATATATATATATATATATATAAAGTTTTTGTTAGGTTTTTGATCATTTAATGTATTTGAGATTGGTCTTTTTAAAAATCCTAGTTCCAATTTGTATTGCTAATTAACTTTTTTTTTTAATTTATAATAGTAAAGTTCATGTTAAAGTACATTAATAAAAAACATAATTCTAGGGGTTTATTTAAATAAGATTTCATATTAGCGGCAGCATACCTGAAAAAATAAATTTTGTCTTTTCAGGATTTGTACTATAAGAGAGGATTCTTACTTACTTAGAAGTGAAATTTATTTAAAACCCTACTGTAAGTCACATCTACTTGAATGATGAACATTTTGATTAAGTTCATGCGAAATAACCTTGTGAGAACTACTAGTGGAAATATTTTAAGTTACTACTTATTTGACTGATTTCTAATGCAGAAATTTTCACTGTATTCTATGGGAGAAGATTATTTGATCATGCCATTATGTTGTTTCCAGAATGGTTTTTCCCCCATTTAATCTCTTTAATATATGTTACAACAACTGAGAGGTATACTTGGCTAACAGCAGAAAATGTCTTGCTAGCCGGCTTTTTTAAAAGTTCATTGTCCTCATCCATTCACTGTCATCACTGTGATAAGGAATTGGGGAAAACGTTTCTTCAAATTGTAATGCAAAACTTAATGTTATTTATATTTCATTTATATATATATATGTGCTGTTTTTTGCCATTTTTGAGATAAAAACATAATCTCATTACTATAGAACATCTGTCTTTTCAGGATGAAAAAGGCTGATAATTGATTTTCAGGCCTCATTTGAAGCCAAGTTTGTACTGGTAAGATAGTTCTGTGGAGACCTAAACATATGGTAGATTGATAGCTCAAGGTCAGAACTATATGGTGGATGCTTCAAAACTCCCATGCTAAGCTTTCTTAATTTTTGATGAGTCAGCAAATATGTGTGGATTGACAACGCATCATCCATTGTGCGTTGTCATGATGGAAGATGACATCTCTCCTATCGTTCAATTCCGGTCTCTTTTTCTCAATCGCTTAAAATAATCTTTCCATTTGTTACAGTAGAGATTAGAATCAGTTGTTTGATTGGGTGGCGGCGCTCATGGAAAACAATTGCTTTCCAATCCCACCAGAAATACACAGTAACATCACTTTTTTTGGTGTCAATTCATTTTTTTTTTTGCTTTGCCATCATTTGTGGAGGTTCATCTTGCTTTGACCATGATCTTTTTTATATTAGCATCGTAATACATGACCCTATTTTATCACCCATAATATACCAGTACAAAAATGGTTCAATTTCATTTTAGCAATGATTCACAGATGGAAATTCAAGCCATTAAATATATTATTGTTAAATCATGTGGCATTTAAATAAGAAGTTTTTTGTATACTACCCTCTTCAAATGGTTTAAAACTTTTTTGCTGATATCACGACTGCTAATGTGCCAGTCTTGCTCAATTTTCTCCAGATTTTATTGACTTTTTCTATCATTGGGCAACCAAAATGAGATGTATCATTGATATAAAGATTTCTAGGTTGAAAATGCTTGAACCAGCTTTATGTCATATGTACTGGTAATAGTGCATCACATCATAAACATGAATGTGCCAGTTTTGCCCAATTTTTCCATGATTTCATCTATTTTTTCTGTCATTGACCAACCAAAATGAGATGCGTCATTGACATTAAAATTTCTAGATTGAAAATGTTCGAATCATCTTTGTGTGACACACACTGATAACACATCACATCACATCCATAACATTGCTAATTTTTTTAGCAGCCTGAGTCGCATTCTTCCCTTTTTTAAGATAAAATATTAAAATGTATCAAATTTATTCTTTCTATTCATTCATTTTGTGACGTAACTTTTAAATACATAAATAAAATCTGCAACATTTTAAAAGTACTTAGTGATATATCACCTTTCAAAACCTGGTAAATTGCCAGGTTTGAATAATATTACTAGAGTTATACAATCCTAAAGCTAGGAGAATATGAAGAAATGTTTTCCCCAACCCCAGTATTTTAACTATTCTAAATGCATTTAATGGGTAGAACTCTCAAGTGTATAATATTTTGACTAGTATTTATCATTTTTAAAGTAATAAATAAATGATAAGTAATAGGTTAAAATGAGTTAAAAGTAGTAAGATAATTTATATCTGGTTGCAATGTACTTTCAGCTGTTGTGAATATGGCGGAAGTTTGTGGAGGGACATTGAATTTATGTAACTCTTTGGGAATAAGCTACAGCCATGAAAGTATTTTTTCTCTCTGCTATGAGGGAGACAAAAGAAGGGGGAGAAAAATAATTAGTAAATGTGAATGGGAAAGCCCTCATTACACTAAACCACTCATAACTGAAGAATACTAGTTACGTTGTTCTCTGTAGCTGAACAGCTATGTTGTTGTTAGTTATGCCAAAGATGTCTACAGGATAAGTCAGCAGTAATCGTGATTAAAGCCCATAAGGGTTTAAACTAAATAAAATTTTAAAAGGAGTGGTTAAACCGAAAGAGCTCTAATTAACACCAGGGAAAAAAGATGTTATCCTTAATTACAGATGTACCCTTAAATAATCAAATTTTCATAAAAGCTAAATTTTACTCTGAAATTAAATCAAATGTGTAAAATGTTGGACTTCTTTTATAATTACCTTAAAGAGATTGGTTTTAAGCCTACAGTAATCAGTAAGTTTATTCAAAATAAATTCATTTTCAGGCCTGCAGTAGTTGGGAGGATATGCCTCTCATGGAGCAAACTGTGTGTGTTTTGAGATTCTTTTGGTGATGTTAAATTGAATTGTAAAGTAAATGAAAGTCTAGAAATTTTAATGCTCACAAGGATAAAGTCTACAGTATTCTTCTAACTGATAAAACAACATAATAGCAAGGAAAAACATAATCTGATAAAAGTAATTATGTGCAGTAAGCGTAAACAACATCATGGCAATAATAGCAAAAGTTGAACAAGGAACAAATGGTAAAACCGAAGTAGAATTAGCAAATAACATACATATTTATATAAACTTATATATATGTTATATATAAACAGACATATTTATATTGCAATTGCTTAAGGTCTGTTATACTGTTATAAATTTTTTTAGACAGCAGTAGACAAAACAACACTTACGTATTGTAAAGACTGTTCCATCCTTTATTATAGTAAAGAGTAGAATAAATCATTCATATTTTACCTGCCTCCTTTTTTTCTTTTTATTAATAAAAGTAATTTTAATTATTTTTTCAGATTGTATAAAAAAGATGTCTTAGAAAAGCTTGTAGCTTCTTGTGTTTCAAAAGGGTATGTTTTCCAAATGGAAATGATTGTTAGAGCTAGACAACTTGGATATTCAGTTGGTGAGGTAAGATTATACAGGATTAAAATTTCTGTATATAATGGGTGACACAAAAAGAACATTGGATTTGAATTGCATGACATTGTTGGGTTGGTGGCATTGTTCTTTTAAATTCTGTTGTGCGTTTTTATTTCAGTTAGTTATGACAGAATTTTTCGCAATGAAACAAGTTACTCATTTCAAGAATGGTGATCAGCCTCCTGTTACATTATCTCCTAAATAATAGATAAAAATCTTAAGAATAGAATGAATTTACTAAATACATTTAATTTAAACAAATTTTACAAATTAGTAAATAACTTAAATGTAAAATAGGTACTAGAATGATTAGCTATAATATAACTAACATGTATCTAGGATACATGTTAGACCATATCATAAAAATAATAAAAAATAAAAAAAGTAACCAAGAAAATTCAAAATGTATAAAAGGTTTCATCACTATTTTAAGAAATATATGTCAACAAAACTATTTTGAAAAAATAACAAGTATTATATACAAAAAAATACCTTACCTGTTGGATTTTCTATCAGCAATTATGCTAGAAATATATTTACAGGACTTTGAGAGTAAATTAGCATATGACATTACTCAGACACCTAAAGTTTTAATATGGACACAAAATGATAATGATACTCTTATTATATATAACCCAGTAATAAACAGTGAACATCTAATAATATTAAACAAATTAAATTCTTATAGTGGAAAATTAAAATTCACATTTGAAATAGATAATAGAATATTAAATTATTTAGATTTCAGTATTAAAATGAACAAGGACTACTAAATTTGAAACATCAGTATATAGAAAAACTACATCTAATAATATAACAATTCATAGCTAAAAAATTAAATCACCCATGGTCTCATAAAATTAACACTTATACAAATATGATTAATGCCTCTATTAATCAAATCAAATACACCCATAATATCAAAGAAATGTAAAATAATGAAATAAACATCATAAAACATATAGAAATTGAAAATGGATATGATACTATTTTAATCACTAATATAAAAAACATCTATCAAAACACAATAAGAGAATACACTACCTTACAACCAATACATAAGACACTTAAAGAGTGAAAAATGTATTAAAGTATTTATACGCTAAAGTATTTATACGCATAGAAAACATTACTAAAACTTACAATAAAGAAATATTTAAACCAGTTTACAAACCTAATAACCACATAATAGAATATTTAAAATGACAAACATAATAATAATAGTAAAATAAATAGTCTGTGTGGAATTTATAAAATTAAATGTAATGATTGCGATGATTTATGTAGGATAAACAAATATATCCTTTCAAAGTAGATTTCTTGAACATAATAGAAACTACAAAAATAATAAAATTAGATTTATCAAATGTGGCACACCTTGTTATAAACATTCTATTTCTCATATTAACACAAATCTAGAAATATTAGAAATTAATAAAGATGACATAAAATTAAATATATTAGAAAAATATTACATATGTATATAAATACAAAAAATTTTAATTTGATAAACCATTACATAGTGTTTGAGGAAGATGGTCTTATAAAAACTGCCACAGATAAACAACACTTGTGTAAATTAATATGCATTTTCATTATTTTAGTATTTTATTTTTAAATTTTTATTATGCAATAATTGAATTATTTCAATCATGACTGAGGATGTAGAATCCATGAAACTACTTTCAAAAAAATTAAGGAAAGATATTATTACATTATTCTGTACTAAGTGGTGTATTTAATAGAATTTAATTATAATTTAACAACACAGTGGAATAATATGAATCTTAAAAAGATTAATTTCAGTTAATAAAATATACAGTGCGTTTGGAAAGTTGCTGTGCAGTACACTTTAGAATTAAGTGGTGCATTCTGTTCTTCCAGCACTGGTTATCCTGTGGGTTCATTAGGCTTTGCTCAGGAATAAACCAAGATGGTAGTTGTTGAGTTTTGATTAACATGCTTTGTTTCGTTTATCAGAATCAATAATTGCTAAAAATATAACTGTTCTTTTGGTAGAGGAATGAATTTTTCTTGTTGAACATGTCTTTTGTGAAAGTGACAAGTATACTGATTTAATGAAGCAAACGTTTTTTGAAAAGTTTCCAAATACTCCTGTTCCTTACCACAATGCAATTGGAACTTTTATTGAAAAATCTCATGTAGACACCACATGACTTCCTTTACGCCTATTATATTACATATACACTTCTTAAAAGTATAGAAAATTTTATTTTACTAATAACTTCTGATTTTTTTTTGTTTTTATTACTATTATTGAATTATTATTTATTGTAAAGATTTTTTACAATCAGAGGTTAATAATTATTAATAAATCTATATATTTAAAAAAAAAAAGTTAGAAAAGAAGTCAGATTTGAACCAATGTGCCCTTGTACCCTTGTAAGTCCAAATATTTCATTAATTAAAATTTTATTTAGCTATAACTCTGGAACCAATGAAAATAACTACCACTTATGATATATCACTGAAAAGTTATCATTGAGGGCTTATTACTGCAGTTAAGAAAGTCCAAATCCAAATCTTCTCGATTTTGGGCTTTTCTGGACACTTTTGGTACAGTTGATTGTAATCAAAATGGAGGCACACAACTAGATGTTACAACAGTCCTAAATCCAAAATTTCAACATCCTATGGCTAATTGTTTTTGAGTTTCGCAAGATACATACGTATGTATGTACAGACGTCACACTGAAACTAGTCAAAATGAATATTTCTGTTGAAATCTGAAAACTGAAATTTTCCGCGATCACAATACTTCCTTTACTTTGTACAAGGATGTAAAAATTTCATGCTCTATTGAACACCCTGATCGAAGTGGAAGACCACCTAAACTAAATGAACAGAAGTTGCTTGATATTTCAGATGCTATGGCCAAAAGTCCATCAAAGTTAATACAATGTTAGCACAATAGCTATAAGAAAGTAACTGAAATTTTTTGCCTACAATGTAATAATATATGTTCAAGAACTGAAGCAATGTGAGAAGTATCTGCAATGCTTGAACTGTACACCATCAGTAGGGCTTTGAATATCATTAACCCAAAATACTGTCACATGCTTATTTGTAGCGATTCATGTAGCACATTCCAAGCTTTAGAAGATTTGTATTCTAGACATCCTATCATCACCGAAATTCATAATGAAATCGTTGAGTTGAACGATCAAAACACACAAGTGAGTTTCTGCTGGATCCCTAGCCATGTGGGAATTCCAAGTTAATAACATGCAGATTTTGCTGCTAAACATACATGTAGCCAACCGTCTTTCACTCTTCATGTTAAGCTACTGCCAATTTTATTAATTCTATTAAACTCATTCTTCGAGGAAGGTGGCAAGGTGACTGGATTGCTACAGTACATAATAAACTCCGATACATCAAGGATAGTGTGCTACCATGGAGCTCTTCACTCCAGAATAACTGTCGACAGGAGGTTATTATTTTCTGTTTACAAATTGGACATACTTATCTTAACATGGACACCTAATTAATCGTACCATTGCATCTGTTTGTGTTCACTGAGACTACCAACTAATGATACACCACATCCTTGTGGACTGTGTATGTTATGTGATATTGCATAGTAAATTTAAATTGGGAGCTAACATCAAAGATATTTTGGGAAACACTATGATGTTATCAAAGACGGTGCATCTGTATTTGACTATTTAATAATTATTGAATTATTTTTTATGTAATATATTACAATACATTTGTTCCGAGCAATGATTACACAAAAATGTTTTTCACCCTCCCAAAAAAAAAAAGAACTAAAACCTACAGATCATCTCAAAAGACTAAATTAGATATATATATATATATATCTAATTTAGTCTTTAATAGATATATATATATATATATATATTACACAAAAATAACAGTCTGTGATGTGATCCTTCAGTTCTTTCCAAACCACTGGAGTTGCTAATGGCATGTGATAAGATCCATTTAGCCAACCAGTCAACAACGTTACACAAGAAGCACAGCAAATATGAGGAGCCTAAGATTTTTCCTGATCACCTAATTTACATCCAAAATTCATATGACTTTTTTGTCAGTGGAGTTATATTTCTTTTCTGAGACAACGTTCATTGTTACCTCACCACAGATATAGCAGAAATTGTTTTGATGATTATTGCAACTGCGAGGCATTGTTAATACAGTACAATAAATCACATTGTTTAAGAAGAAACACTTTATAAATATACTAATTTAATAAACATACACTTTACTGAACAAAATATACCTGCAAATACGAAAGTCAGCTACAAAACTGAATGTTAACACGCACAAGAACTTGCACATGAATGAGAATTAAAAATATTTCTCTAGTCTGCATGACAGTTTATAAGTAAATATAATGACAAAATTAACTATTGAGTGGATATATGTTTATAGTAAAAAATGAGTCGCATTCTTGTTCATTTTAATTAGTGTAAATAATAAACATGATGACTAATTTCCAATAAATCAATGTGACAACAGTTAAGGGACTGTAATAAATAAACAAAATCTATGTAGTTGATAAATAATATAATAAATTATGTTCTCAAAATGCTATGCATGATACTACCTGAAAGTAAGAATTGTTGTTACAAAAAACTAAACCTGAAAAATTCTGATTTCATATTTGAAATCGGCATGAAATATACTATAAGACTCAGTTATTCACTCTCACTTAACAAAATCATTTTTGATGAGTGTAATGTATTTATATATAATTATTTATTTATTTAAATTAAATTTTTTGTAGTACATATTTCCTCTGTACGTAAATTCTAGCTAATTATATAATATTAAACTTATTCAACCACTCCACATAATTAAAGAACACTCTTAACTAACTTTTTTTTTTTTTCAAAGCGCTTTCAGACCTAAGCCCATCTTCAGTTATTTTTCATTTTTACATTTACATAATAAAATACATGATTTGTTAAAATTTTTAAAACGAATATTTGTTCAGTCAATAATTTTTTTTAAAATTTAAAACATTGTATTATTTAAAATCTTTAACATGCTGTCATGTGAGTATATGTACTAATTTTGTGTGACCACGGATGATTTGAATTTCTATGTATTATCATTTTATTGGTTGTGGGTTTCCTATATACTGACATTGCAAATTGATTATTTTTGTTAATTTTGATGCAAACATCTTGAAAATTTATTTTTCTATTCAATTTCAAAAGTAAATTTCAAATTATAATATAAATTAATTTTATTCAAAATTATTAAATGTTCATTGTGTGTAATGGGATTATAACCTACAAAAAAATCATCAACATACATAGTCCATAATAGGATATCATGTGTAAGAATAATGCCATAAATAATTTTATCTTCAAAATCCTGTAAGTAAACCTCATGATAGCTGATAATGGAAAACCCCCATTGGAAATATAAAACAGATTGCTAAACAATGTTATAATGTTAAATTGATAATATATTTTTAAAAAAACAAAATTCAAAAATTAATGTTTGCCGTATAATAACTTTGTTAAACAGGTAATAAATACATGAAACTTTTAAACAAAGCTTGTAGAGAATTTAATTCTAAACAAAATTGTGCAAGATAAATTGGGGGGAAACAAAAAAAAGTTAGACAAAAAATTATTTTTATTTAGAAACAGCACATTACTAAATTTGTCAGAAAAGTAGTGCTTTTTATTATTATTTTTAATTCATGTCAACTGCTAAGGCCATTAGCAACTATGATGAAGTCACTCATATATTTTATAGATTATAGTTGGAAATCAAACCCAGTTCCTTCAGTTTAGCAAATAAGCACACTGCAGCCTGTCTTAGTCACAATGTGGTCCTGTTTTTCTATTTTAAATAAATTTATAAATTATTTTCACTTAAAATCATGATTTTTTTTATATTTCAGGTGCCAATCACATTTGTTGATAGAGTGTATGGAGAATCTAAGCTTGGTGGGTCTGAAATATTTCATTTTGTCAAAGCCTTGCTGTATCTTTTTGCAACCACATAAATTAGCTAATGACATTTTCTTGACATTCCATTTAAAAAACTAATTGGTATTAAGATTCTGTTATTTACGAATTTATAAGTTATATTTTATGTATATATTCATACAAGTATTTTTTTTAAAGTAATTTTTTGTGTATTTTATTATATAATTTAACAAAACATTTTGTGCTCTCCTCTTCAGAAATTACTCTGATTTTGTGCTTGTCTGCCATCCTTTAACTTCCTTTCATGTAGATTACCATTTTTAAAGATGATTGATTAAGAGAATGAAGAGATTCAACTGAAATCCTTAATTTAATTATGTGTTGCTAAAATCCTGATTTCTGATACCTGGTAATCCTGATTGTAATTCTGTCATTTTTAATAAATTACCTGCAAAGTCCAGACTGTAGAGAAGATGAGGAGGTGACTTTGACTGTAAGCTTCTAGCAGTTCTCTATTGTTAATGTAGTTCATCGAAAGGACTTGTAGATAAACTAAGAGCTACTAGGAAATACAGAAAGGTAATGGAAGTAGTGTGTTGGTGCTGTCTTTCAGTTTTAGAATGAAACTGATTACTTAATACACTGACTACAACCATAAACATTAGCAGAATAATGTTGTAGTGCATTATATTTTCTATTATAGCTGTATTGAAATTACTATTGCCATATTGAAATTACTGGGAGGTCAAGATCACATATAACACTATTTAAAGTTTGTTTTATTTCACAGTTCACAGTTTCTGTTCTAGGAATTTAATCTGTTTAATCTAATGTTTATTAAGTATTATGAACATAACAATATATGTATATTGTAGTTAATTTTTTTTCTCTCACCTTACTCCCCTCAGCCAGACATATAGTGAAGTATAGCTCAGCCCAAGAGAGTGTCGTTCAACTCAAAGGAACCCTCCTCACCTACCAACAGTATGTCCAGCAGGGCAGTTACCCCCCCCCCCCCCACAGCAGTAAGATCTTTTCTTATGCCTGCCTCACATTTCCAGCCAAGGGTGGCCAGGCCCAACTATGTCGTCCCCAGGCCTCCACCTAGAGACCGGGTCTCGGTCTTTACTTGCGCCTGCCTCTAACCACCGAGGAGGGGTACCAGACCCGACTACATCATCCCAGAACCCCATCCAGCGACTGAATCTTTGTCTTTTAATTGCCCAAACCTAATCACCCTGGGAGTCCCCGACCGTTCATTGAGTCTGACACACCTGAGCAGCCAACTCTTGTGACACCCTACCCTATCTTAATATCCTAATCTTCTACCTGTAGAATCCTTACCACTCAGCACGATGGATGTGAATGAGTCCACCTGTCTCCAGTTGTCTACTGAGGCTAACATGTAAGGAACCAGGTCTTCAGGTCTCATTCCAGCAAGTCCAGCTCTTGTACGCTGGTTGCTCCACTCAGGACAAAAGAAAAGGGTATGTTCGACAGTATCCACCATGTGACGTCAGGTATAAGATTCACCACACCTGCTGAAATGGTGTAGGTAGAACTCGAAGTTGCTGTGTCTGGTCAACATTTGGGTTAAGTAGAAATTAATTTTGCCATGCCTTCTTCTGCACCAGGTCCCTAAATCGGTGACCAATCTTATGGTCCACATGGCAGTAGAGCCTGCTCTCCATCTATTCCTCCAATTATTGAGTGTTACTTGTTTTGCCTCAGATTACTTAATTCTTTGTAAGTCATTGCATGTTCTCTAATATACCTATAGGAGGGGTGGCCATCAATATGCACGCTGCATCGTATGATACGTACGAAATGCAGATTTGACACCTGTAGTCTTCTATGGATTTTCTGCAGTCTTTCTACATTTCTTTTAGTAGTGGTCGCAATATACCAGATTGGGGCAGCATACAGCACAGCTGATGTGACTGCTGTCATAATTAGCTTCTTCTTTGAGGCTCTTGGCGCCACATGTGATGTCATAACTGTATTGAAAGACTTGGCTGTCTTTTCAGCTCTGTCACAACATTTGATGATATGGTCACTGAATCTACATGATTTATTGATTGTTACACTCAAGTATCTTACTGTGTCCTGTCAGTATGGGCACTGTTCCCAGTCTAAGATCTATAGGGGCTACCGTTTTTCTACCAGCCAATGTAATATAATCACACTTAGTCAGTGCCAACCTGAGCATGTGCTCTGTCATCTATGTATTAATGGCTGCCAGGCCACATTACCGTGGTCTTGAATCTCGCCTTTGTTCTTGCTGCCAACCTTAACAGCAAGATCATCCACAAATGTCAAAGATTCCAAGTCCTCTGGCAACTGCAGCCTGAGCACCTCATCATAAACAATGAGCAGCAGTAGAGAGCCAAGAACTGAGCCCTGTGGCACACCTCCAAATGTCTGAAAACTTAACATGTTATTCTCGATATCAGCAGAAATCCATCTCTCTCAGGTAATTTCTGACCTGACATCAGAGATAGTCACTTATACCCTTATTTCTCAACGCTGTCATTATCCTGCCCCAAGGCAAAGTTCCAAATGTGTTCTTAACATCTAATAAGATGAGCACAGGTATCCGACGAGTCCTCCACGTCCCACTCTGCATGATCGCCGCCTACCTCACCATCTTTTGTATGGCCTGGACAGTGGACTGACCCTTCCAAAAGCCTAATTGATTATTGTGGATGTCATCGCCCATGTTCAACTCCTCCATGATGCGAGTTAATAGCATCCATTCCACTGCTTTCCTCATATAATTTAGCAAACATAGAGGTCTAAATTCAGCTGGGAAAATACCTCTCTTTGTCTTTGGAAAAAATACCAAGTGTGATTGTTTCCAACACTTTGGAAAGGTCTTTGTCTCCATACCATAATTGGCTACATCAACCATCTGCCATGGTACAGTCATCATTAAACCCTTGATAATATCACAGTGGGAATACCGTCTGGCCCGGGGTTTTTCTTGTCCTTCAGCTTAAAAACAGCTGCTGATACTTCATCCAGGGAGTATCTTCTGTGTCACCCTCCACTTTTTTGGTAACTTCCTGCCCCAGGCACAGGAAAAGTATGCCAATCTGTGAAGCCATCTGCTCTCCCATGAGGACGGACAAGTGCCTGCCAAAACGCTTCATTGCTATCTTATATACTCAACCCCACGGGTCATTGTCCAGGTCACGACATAGCTCACACCACTTCTCCCATTTAGAACATTTGACCTCATAATTCAGGAGTCTTCTGCTGGTAAGATATGCTTGCTCTGCGACCTCCTATGCATCGGCACCATTCTGTCTAAGCCACTGTTTCCTCCTCTTGTTGCATTGAAATTCACGTCTTAGCTTGGCAGTCTTTGCCGTCCACCAATAAACTGGCCTAAAGTAACTATCGCAGGTTGGAATTTTCACTAATTTGTCTCGTATACACTCCTGAAGCATATCAGGAGTTGGCCAGACATCTGCAATTCTGCTCGAAACGTTAGTAACAACCACATATATCTGCCTTTGTGTCAGTCTTAAGGGCAGGTCGCGGTGTACAGTGACAAACAAAATGTCTGCCACTTCGAGGAACGTTGTCATATGGTCACTCATGATTTCATCCTCCAGTACACAGTCTGTGGTCCCAGCAGCCATCCATGATAATAAGGTCGAGCATCAACAATTTATAAATTAAAATGTACAATTAAATGTTATAATTAACATTCATATAAATGTCATGTAATGACATGAATTTAAAATTAAAATTTATGTCATTACATCTGGTTAAAATTTAGATTTTCGACACAAGAATTTTACAAAATACTAATCATTTTTTAATACTGTTATTTTAAAATATCAATTAAAAATTCACTGGGAATTTTGTTTTATGTTGTAGATGTTTCAAAAATTATATTTTTTTAAAAATTACAATGCTGAATATTCTCAAAACTGCATGTATATATATAAACTGTGTATATATATATATATATATATATATATATATATACACAAGGGTAAATCAGATATAAACAGGATTTTTTTTTTAATTTATTGAAAAATAAAAGACAAATATAATTTATTTTTCTACATAGTTTCCTGCTTTTGAAATACATTTTTCCCAGCTAGAAGGAAGGTTTTTTATCACAGAATCGTAGAATGAAGCTGGTTGTATCAGGAGCCAATTGTGCATGAATCCCTCCACGCTCTTGTCATCTTCAAATCGTTGCCCTCCTAGTGCTCCTTTAAACGGCCTAAATGTAAGTCATTTTTAAACAAATGAAAGTTGCAGAGCAATAGGTCGGTTATAGGGAGGATGATCAAATTGAATTCAGTGCATTTCTTCTAGTTTTGAGACTGTTAGAGCTGCAGTATGGGACCTGGCATTGTTGTGGAGGAGGATGGCCTCCCGAATCAGTTTGTGTCATCCTCTGTGATGATATGCAGCCCTCACCTCGTTCAGCTTGCAGTGAACGAGGTACAAATACAGCTTGCAGTAGTAAGCAACATTGATGTGCGTCACTCATGCAAAAAATCAATGAGCAAAATGTCTCGCCACTCTAAAAGAACCTTGCCAGCTGACAGTCAAGTCTTTGCTCACTGGGGCTGCCTCCCGTTTCCACTACCACTTAATACTGGCTTATTTCGACTGGGGAGTGTAGTGATGAACCCACGTTTCTTCACAGGTGATGATCCAACTCAAAAATACATCACCTTATTTCACAACCTTGCTGTAAGCCTCTGACAGACCTCCAAATGTCTCAACTTCTGATCCGCAGTCAAAATATGAACCCATCTGGTACACACTTATAGAATTGTAGGTTGTTTGTGATGATCGCTTGATAGCTCCCATCACTTATTCCAACCTATTCTGCAATTTCAGATACTCTCACCCATCGATCATCTTCAAGAATGTCTCAAACTACACAAATTTTTTTGTCTGTAACGCTGGTCTGAGGACAGTGATCATGTTCCTTATTTTCCACTCGTTCTTGTCTAAATCTTTATGCCAGACAAACACACAAGTCCTTGACAATGTTTGGTCCCCGAACTGTGCAGTCAATCTCTGGAAAATTTTTGTTGCTTGAACTTCACGAGCAAGAAATTTTATAATTTTGCATTGGGCAGTGGAGGAGGGCTACACCTGCTGCTACAACATACTGAGCATTACTGACAAATTGGTTGGGAGTGTGGAATGGCCAGTTCTCCCCTCTTCTAATGACCCCCCACTCAAGCATACTAGAAGCGCAGGCTCAGTCCTACCAACCATAGACGCTCAGGAACAGAAATCCTGTTTATATTTGATTTACCTTCATGTATACTAAGATCAATCATTATTTTAATAATAATACTCACAATCATAATCTCCAAAAAAAATAAAATAAGACGAGAAAAAAATTCACCATTCGAATGTGGATTTTCAAAAATATCATCAACACGAAAATCATTTTCTACACACTTCTTTTTAATTGCAACAATCTTCTTAATCTTCGATATTGAAATCATATATATATATATATGCACACACATACCAAATACCTGAATGTACTTAAAATTCATATAAAGAAACTCTCATTTATGTTAATAGTGCAGAAGGACGATATTAATTGTACTTCCATCTACTAAGGTCCCTCTTTTCCAAGTTTCTAATCATGTGATTGATGCAGATGACTATTCTGGATGAGGTCAGTGCCAAAAATACTATTAGATGTGTAGCTGGAACACTCATATTTTTTTTTTAATAATCCACTTAAAACATTTCAAATAAAATCTCACCAAAATTGTTTTATTATTTTTTTATAAAATACTAAATAGTTTGTTTATGTTATTTAGCAAACATATTTGTAATGTTTGTTTTTAGCCTTAAACATTTCTTTAAACTTTTTCATTATCATCATCAGGTGTTTTGCCGACTGAAGGTCCCTTACACCCCCACTGTCTCCATCCATTTGTCCCAATCCTTCTCCTTTGTCCCATCATAAAAATTAATTTAAAAGAAGTTAAAAAGCCCTGAGGCTATAAAAAATTGATGATGCACCTTGATTAGCTGGAGCAAGGAAACAATAACCATTACAAAAACTAGATAACAAAAAACATGATATCATCCCCCCTTCATTGACAGTTATGATTAGAAAAACTACCTCCATTTTGTTGAAAAATATTGTCATTCAGTTTTATCACAAAAAAAATTAATTTTCAAAATATTATGAAACATAAATACCAGGCGATTCAAAAAATACTTGACAACTTTAAAAGCTTAAAAAATTTATCGAGATATCTTTGTAGATTGGGTTGAGGTCTCATTTTATAGAAAAATACATCAAATTTGTCACTCAACATTTACTTTTGTTCAATCAACATCCCAACTGAAGTTGATTTCATTACAGACTGTAGCCAGCAAGTCGGGCGTTACCTCTGCAGCTGCTGCATGAATTTAGAGTCTTAGTTTAGCAAGATCAGCGGACAAAGGTACATAAACCCAATTTTAATGAAACCCCACAAGAAAAAATCTAGCAGGGTAAAATCTGGTGAGCGAGGTGGCCATGCAATTTGACCTTCACAACCAATCCACTGACTTTGTAATCAAGTACCAAGAAAATCTCTTGACTTCCAAGCAGTAGTGGGGTGGTACCCCTTCTTGCTGATAGTAATGGTGTCTATCTTGTTCATCATCATCTAACTGAGGAATTAGAAAATATTGAAGTATGTCCAGATAAATGTTACAATTTATGGTTCCCTTTTGGAAGAGCGGGCTGTACAGTCTTTGTTTGCTTAGGCTCCAAAAAAACATTTGACCTTGGGCTGTCATGAATCTGCTGCAAAGTTTCATGAGAGTTTTTGGTACTCTGTATTTGGCAGTTATGGGTGTTCATCTTGCTACTTACATGAAACATTGATTCGTCACTAAAAATTGGCATGGTCTAAAAATGTATTCGTTTGCTATTGAACTGCAGTTGCTGCAAATTTTGAAACAAAAACAGCGAGCATGTTTTGCACTAGCAAATGTATCCATTTTTAACAATCTCATTACAGTGCTGGTAGCCAAATTTGGTACTGATGAACTATGTGAGTCAAAACTTGATGTGTTTTGCTATGAGATGAGACCCCAACCAAATTTATAAATTATCTAAAAAATTTTTATGTGCTTTTAAATTTGTGAAGTCTTTCTTGAATTGCTCAGTATAATTTTAATATGCAATACAGTGCCTATATTTTCTGTCTATTTTGTCATAAATTATGTTGATTCATTAGATTTGTTTTTATTCATTTTAGTTTTAACTAATGTAGGTTTTTAACTTTGTTCATTATTGCTGAATAGTATGTAGTCCTAAAAGAAACAGTTATAATTTACGGTCAACTCGTACTATCAAGCATAAAAAAGGTAAATACATATAAATGTAATTTTACATGTAACTCTACTAGTGCAATAACAGAGTAACAAGTTTGTACATCACATTTTTGGTGTACATCACATCTGCATCAACTTAAATAGAATCATAAAATCTATAGGGGAACCTAAAGAGGTTTTTCACCATTAAATTTTTTATGGTACACAGATAAAACAAGAACGCCCCTCCCAATCCTTTTTTTTTTGTCATTTAGACTTAGGGATATCAGCTATTAAAAGTTATTGTTCGAAAGCAGTTGTATTATTTGATCCTTGTATTATGTGCTGTATCATTCATCTTGACGTAGTAGGTCCTGTTTTGTTTTTAAAACAAGGATGGCCTTACTACTGGTCAAGCAGTTTAATTAGTCGCCAATTTTACTTTAATTCAGTTTTTTATTTTTGTGGAATTAATTTTGAATTCACAACATATTATTAGAAAATCTCAATATATAGTTGCACAGCTGTATTATTAATACAAATGCACCAAGTCTTACAGAATTTGAGTATTATGTACACATTACAACTCAAAAATTAGAATCTAGAGCTGAAATGTTGCATTCTCATTTAAAATTGCAAATAGAGGCGTAGAATAGTTAACCACTATTCTTCAAACCCAATTTTATTATAGTGTATTTAAAAAATAACTATACAATTATATGTTGAAGGATTGTATTCTATGTGCTGGCGTAATGTTTTCACCAAAGGTTGGTAATCTTGCATTGTATAAATTTTGCTTCTTCTACCCAGTCAGGTTGATGACCTTAAGATGAGGTGTGTCTGGTTCATTGTGTTTGTCACCTTTGAATGATTGTGACAATGTCACATATGCGCTTAGAATGGTATTAACTTTAGAATAGCAAATATCTCGTTAAATACATTTTCTATGAGCATGATGAGTACTTGTAGACAGTGAAAGACCAGTTTTCCATTATTTCCTGAACACCAGTTCCTAATCGACATAGTGTAAGAGTGCTAATTGAGAAATATAGAGAGATTGATAAGTGGACCTCTACCAATGAAGTGGTAGATCAAAACGTTGGCCCAACGGAAAACATTGATGTTGCCAACTGCAGAAGGAGTTTATAAGAAGCTGAGTTTCATCCCATATAAAACAAAAGCGCTTCAAAAATTATTAACCGCAGACTGTGGAATGCAAATTCAATACTGTGAATGGTTTCAACAGTTTCTACCTGACAAGACAATAATTTGCATTTTTGTATACTGATGAGGAGTGGTTCCATTTGTTAGGGTACTCGTACTCGCATTTAAGGTCTCTAAACAGCCCAGATGCACAAAAATTCCTCTATGCAACCAGTAGATGGCAATATCCAGAAGAATAGTTTACCTAATATTCTTTGGAGAAACAATAAATTAAACTCTTTATAGTGAAATTAATTACCAGTTAATGGGAGAGCTAACAGTGAAATTAATACTGCTTGCATTTTTGTTGAAAAGAATTTTTTCATCTGAAGAGGCCTCTAGTTTAAAATATTTAGGTTTGATAAAATTATATCAATTTTGTATCCTATTCTAGCTGATTGAATTTACAGTATATTGTTAGGTCCATTAGTTTGATGTTCTCTTCTATTGTCAACAATCATCTAATTAGATCAGTTTAAGTGCATAAGTAGTATGTAACTCCTACTATCATTACAAAAAAAAAAGAATGAGCACAATGGAGGAGTTTCATTTTAGTTACCAAAAGTACATGGTAACAAAAAATTATAAGCTAGAGTTTATGATGAGCTGGAGCATACTTAAAAGAATTATGAAATGAATCGTGACATACTTTTTTTTTATTTTTAGGAAAAAAATGTGTAAAAACTATCTTTGATCAGTTATTTCTAATTAAAACCCATTGTGTTTGTTAATATATAAGTTTGGTCATTAGTGGCCCCCTATCAATTTCTGACTTATATTAGCAAATAAATATATCTGGTCTACACAATTATATTGTAAAATAACTGTTTCTTAACGTGAAATGTACTTCATCTGTAATCAGTGTATGTAGCAATATAAATTTTGCTAGCACATCGGTTATTTTAACATTGAATTTTGAATAAAATTACTAACAGCCAAGCCTTAATATCAAATAAGCAAGATACATCCTGTATGTCTGAGCACCCATTTAAATAGTAGTCTGCATGAGATGCAGATAAATTAATATAGTAACCAAAAACCATTGTACTGGATAAACTTCACCATTTTCTGATGAAGCAGAATCTAATTGTTTAGCATTACGTTAAAGTTTTTGTTTCAGACCATCTTGTAAACTTATCATTAATTGATTAGAAAAATAGAGCCCATAAAATGTGTTAAAAACACAAATTTAATTATTTGTTATTGTGAAGTCGGTACTGTTTTGGGGTCGTGTTTAACCTCCAAAAATACTCAAATTTGTACGAACAACTACGTACGTAAACACAGCTCGGTTACGTTATCCTACCCACCGTTGTGCGTGTTAAGATAACGAAATAGTAACTTGGCTGCAAGGAAACCTATTTTATTTTTGATGGAATCTGAAGTGTTGGAAATAAAATCTATCGCCATACAAAAATATGAAGAAAAATCAAACTACGCTATACGACATGATGGCAGAAACTGGTTTTTAATAAGTTTTACAAGCGTTAGCATATCCTACAGTAATTAGATTATGCTCAGACGTTAAAATCTATTTCGTGCTAATCATATTTTACTTTTAACTTTGAGGAAAGATCAAAATTGGGTGATTATCATTCTTATGTTTATTCGTAAAGACATTGAGTACATATATATATTTTTTTCTTCATTTCAACAAGAAATAGATAAAATATTTTTGTTTAATTTTACTTGCATGAAATGTTAAAATAATTTCAGTAAATATGTTACGTAAACTGAACGACGTAATTGGCGTGAATATTTTCTCACGGAACTGTTGGCAATGCTGTCGGCTATTTTCGGTATTTATCGTTATTGCAATTCTCTTTTCGTAGTAATGTAATGCAGTAATGGGTGGGGGGCGATAGGAACACGCTCATAGCAGGGAGTTTAGTCATCGTAGGTTATTGTTTTACTTCCTGTCTATGTCCTTTTTGTAGAATTTTTCGTTGTAGTTAGGTTTTGTTTTATTGTTCGATGTTTTCGCTATGTCTAGGCATTCGAAAAACAGTAATAAACTGGATACCAGCCCCACAGTAGAAGTGAAAACAAAGGTAAATGGTATACTGTAATATGTTTTGTTGGTTATTTTATTTTGTGTACATTTTTCCTTACCAGAAGATTATTCTCTTTATCTGTTTGAAATGTATAATCAGTGATATAGTTTAGTTCATAAAGATCTCTTTTTGTTATATTTTGTGAAAAAACAGACTGAAGGTTTTTTATTGTAACCATAATTTTTTGATTGACAACATACTATGTATGACTTTATGAACTGACCATTTTTCTTTTTTGATTGTTAATTACTTTTGTTTAGTGAATAAAACGGAATGGTAGAGTAGAGTGTATAAATGTGTCCACAAACTCTTGTGTAAGCTTCAGTTCGACTGATGCTGAGGTTTACGTGTCTCCATTATTTGTTTATTTTTAAAACAGTGTAGTGTGTGGCGCATTTGTTCTTAAGAAATAAAAAAATCGAAATGCCGTGGTAGTATTATTGCTTACGTTTGTTGACATTTATAACTTCGTATAATTTACTAGGTTATGTTAGGTTAAAACAGCATCAATTTCATTTTGAAAAACTTGGTTATGTTATTCGTTTGAAATTGGTTGTTTTATTGTAATAGTGGTTAAACAAAATTAATATACATTACTAAAATTTTGATGTGTTGGTTTTGTAATATGTTAGAAATTTTCATTACATTAGGTCCACAAAAATTTAGATTATTTTACTGTTAGGTTTAATGTGGTTTCTTAACTAGTTGGGTAGTGGTTTCACTAAGCAAAATATACTTTTTTGTTTTTGCCCTTTTTTCTTATTATATTTGTTTGTTAAAATTTTTATCTTAACACATTTTAAAATCACATAAATGGTTAGGTAGCCTCAGTTGTTACTTGATTGAGTATTACCTGATAATCTAATTAGAAAACTCTTACTAATCTGTTGACTTACTTGCTGAATTGAATATGTTGTTTGCATGTAGCTTTTAAGTCCTGGGTTAACATGTAAACCATTTATTTTAAAACATTGTTCAATAATTACACTATCTGTGTTATGTACCGTACTGTACTCCCACAGCCAAGCACACTGAATAGTTCTGAATGTGCTAAGAAACCTTTTTAAATAGTTAACAATTGGAAATTGGACTCATTTTGTTTATTAATAAACTACAGATTTTACAATTTGATTTTCTTTAAAATTTAATAATAGATATAAGAATTGGTTATGTTTGATTTTTAATCAGTATCAATTATATTTGATTTGAATGAATATTTGATTTTTAATTATGTTCAAATATATATATTAAAAATCTATAAAGTGTGAATTTATAATATAGTTGTCTTGTTTTGACTGGCTCTGATTTATTAGACATGTTGTTTATTGAAATATAGTTTGTGTTGATTAGATTTTTTTTAATCAAGCTGTTTCACTAAAAGAGATAATAAAGTCAGGGTAAAAAACTATGAAAAGTTGGATGGGCAGTGGTATTTTTAGCAACAGATTTTCGGTTGTCGCATACATTTCTGGAATTAGTTTTCTTTTTTTAATCCATCTACAGTAATTGGGATTTCACTTATTTTCTAGTTAGCTGAATTTTACTCCATATTTTTAATAATAATTTATTACTATTAAAATGAAAGCAAAGTACTTGAATTAATTCTTTTGTATTACTTAAATTTTAAGTAAAATTCTGAGTAATGAAATAACATACATCATTGAGTCATGTTTGATTTACATTATTCTTTTGGTTTTTTTTATTGTTCATGATGCTTGTCTATTTATTTTATGTATTGGTCAACAATGTCTTACAAATGATGTAGATTTTATTAATAATGAAAATGACTTTTTAATTATTTATTCCGAGGGTCAATCAATAATTAAAGTCACAAATAACTGTGGTTGCAGCACAGATTGTTCTTACTATCTGTGTTATGATACTTTTAGATCAGTACATCGTAATTTCATGATGACTTTATAGTTGCTGTTTTGAGTAAAATTGTTTTATTTATAACCTCAAAATCCCATGTTATGGTGATGAGTTCTTTTGATGTTTGCGGATTAATTGAATAGCATGCAGTAATCCATTTTACTTTCCAAAGGTGAAAAATTGGTTCACATTTACTCTTGTATTTACTCTTTGTACATTTACATCTTGTACATTTGTATTTGTATTTACTCACTTGTACATTTACTCTTTGTATAACTCTTGTATAATTATAAAGTTACAACTGTAGACATTTTTACAAGTGGGTAGAAAAATTTGAAGTTTGTTAGACTTCAGTAACTGACGAGCATCATTTTGACATCCAGCTCAAGTTTCAACTCAGGCGCTTAAAACTAACATAGACTATTCTCATCCAAGAAGACCAATGGATTAAGTTTAGATAATTGCTGAAAAATCACAAATAAATGTTGGTACATTTCCTAACATTATCACCAAGCTGAAGTACTGTAAAACAAGTGCAAGATGGGTTCCAAGAGAATTGATATCATTAAAGGAGACATGAGTTTGCTTTGCACAGAGCTGAAACAATGGTATCAGCAAGAAGGTGATGCATTTTTAGACTGTATTCTAGCCTGTTTATGAAACATGGGTTCACCATTGTGAACTATAATCAAAAATATTGAGCTTGGAGTGTATTGAACTATAATCAAAAATATTGACCTGTAAAAAAAGTTCTGAGCCCCACCATCAGCAGGAAAAGTCATGATGACAATCTTTTGGGATGCAAAAGGCGTAGTTTTTGTAATTTTTTAAAATATGAGTGAAAAATAAACCGCATATTATGTGACATGCTTATCAACAAAGTAAGCCAGTAGTGTTGAAAAACCTACCTGGACCAGTGCAAAGGCATCATTCTGCTTCACGATAATGCTTGGGCAACTCAGGTAATTCAAGAAACCATCTACAATTGCATTGGGAAGTACTATCTTACCCGTATACAGTTCCTGACTTGGCCCAACAGATTTCTATTTGTTTAGTCCACTCAAGGAGGCATTATGTGGTAAGTTGTTTAATGGCAATGATAATATTAAAGAAAATGTGCTAAATTGGCTCCTACATCAAGACAAATATTTCTTTGCAGTAGGTATAAATTAGTCAATTCAGAGATGGTATGAGTGTAATAATGTAGCTGGGGATTATGTTGAAAAGCAAAAAAAAAAATGTTATCATGATTAAATAAACCGTTCTAGCTCCAGAACAACCTGTGTCTTTAATTATTGAATGACTACTTTATAAGTAACTATTTGTGTTTCATAGTTGTAATGTCCTTTTTAGCCAAATAATGCAGTAATCAATAATGATATATATTGAGTCAGTAATAACATAAGTATACATAAAAGTATGCTATATTTAAATCGAAACTCTAATAATAGTTGTACTATATAAACTCATTATTAAGAATATAATGTTATGTTTTTGTTTAAAATGGTTTATATGTTAAGTATTGTTAAAATACAAAAAAAAGAAGTATTTTGATAAACATTTAATTAATGATAATTGGATTATAAATTTGGTGCAATGAAAAGTTATACTGTAGAATAGTGTATATCGTGTGAATGAATAATACATAATTTTTTAAACAGCGTTTGTCTTCAATCTATTTTATGTTTTATTCATTTATTACTAAGTAAGCTTGTTACTGATAGCTTTCTTTATAAATGCCGAGTAAGTTTATTTTGTTACAGTTGAGTTATGTTTTGCAGTGTTAAGACTATAAATACTTTTTTGTTAAAAGACTCTAAATATTAATTTCAGTTTCAAATGTGCACGACAACTTTTAAGTAATGTATTGTATTTTTGCAACCTTGTATATTTTTACCCAGAATAAATTTATGTGTACTCTTAACTGTTAATTGATGTCATAAAATGATTTTGGTGTTTGAGAGAGGTTTAACTACTAGTAGTGTGGTAATGGTGGAAGAAATATGGTCCTGACCAACATTTATTAGACTTTATCATTCATTCGGGGGTTAAATCTAGTAAGTTGAGTCCAAAAAATCCATTTTTAGCATTTTAAATTTTTTTAATGTTTAACATCTCAAAAGTATTTTCACAAACTTTGAGATAAATCTGTACATAATCATCTCCCTAGTCATTAATCCCCTCCTATGTACCTTAACACTGTTACTTGACTCCACAAGAGGAACGGTGTTACTCGACGTGTGAGCGCCGTGCTCACTCTTAACGCAACACTAATAAAAATAATTGATTACTAGGAATTTCCTGCAAGCCAGAAATGGAAAACTTGCTTATCATATTTCAAACACATGCATAGGCAGCTAGACAGCATTCCAAGAATCTTTTCAAGTTTTCAAATTCTTTTTCCAGGTTCAAGCTAGTCCTAAAAAGTGGATGAACTAAAAATTTAAGCAATGTATTATGATAGTAAATGTTCTGAATCTGTCCTCCAAATAGAGTAACTTATTTTGTGTGAGGAGATAGTCATTAAATTTAAAATGTGATCTAGAAGTGATTGAAGTATTGAATCACTGCAATAAAGAATATTTGCTGAATATCCATTACCTCTTGCACGTTTTAGTGACTCTTCTGATAATAACATGTACTAATGAACGCTTGTTCTCCACAATGAAGAGTCAAACGATTGTTGCAACAAGTCAGGGGTGGAAGATTAAGTTTATTTCTTTATCAGCGCGTAGAGTTGGGATATTCCATTTTAATTCACAAATTTTCAAAAATTTTATTGCATCACTATTTTTGATTTTGATGGTATTTGATATATGATAACTATCCATCTTGTGGCCAAAAAATATTTTTCTATATTTAAAAAAAAAATTTCTTTAGTAATAGACTATTTTCTAACTTGCCAGCAGGTAAAAACAGCCACTTTTTCCATGAGCTGTAGCATTTTTATTTTACATCATACAGAGGTGAAAAGGGCTTTTTGGAAAGAGTAAAAATGGAACTTCATCTTAGTCTACTCAAAATTCATTTTGATACATAATCAAATCTAGTAATGTTTACTGAAGTTACGTTTACAAATTGTTTTTTTTTTTTTTTTAATTTTCAGCTCAAAATTAATAATGAAGGACTTAGGGTAACAGGCCTGTTTTTTACCTTTTAACTCTTAGGTACTAGTAGTACTTATAAAAAAAAAAATTGGACTGTCACAAAGTCTCCTTCATTAAAAAAAATGGCTGCCAAATTGTAAGATTTTGAAAATGTCTCATTTTTGGGGCTCAAAAACCACATGTGGGACAGGTGGCAAAAATCTGAAATGTTTACAGCAGTAAGTAAGTTTTGAAATAAAACTATATAAAGTTTATAGTAAGTTTTGTAATAAAACTAAAAAAATTTCATTTTGTTACTCAAAAGGGGTTGACGAGTAATGAAACCATAAAAACCTCTAAAAACACCGTTCCTTCTAGCCATGAACAATGTATCCAAAAAATTTCACAGCTTGTATTTTTTCAGTAATAATGTAGGCCTACTATATAAAATACTTTGATAAGTCTATAATGAGATAGCTTATATTCTAGATAGTTTGTTACTTAAAGTATGACTCAAACACACAAACGTGAATAGACGTGCATGGACATGAATGTTTGCGTAATCCAGAATGTAAACATTGTAGAAGGTTCAGTTACTGTTTTGATTTCAGTGTGATTTATTGTTACTAGTGTTAATGCTGCGGCTAGGTAATGTACACTTGTTTATAAAGGAATTTTATTAGCAGTGAACATCTCTTTTATGTGTTATTGTTTATTTTTAATTTCATTTATTAGAAAAACTTTTATTTTAGCTGTAGAGAAACCGGGATAAGACAAAGTGAGGTGCAGTTGGTAGTTTTATAATATATACTAACTCTATTGTTATCGTAATAACCCTTGCATTTTATAAAAACTGATTATGGAGTGTTCAATTGGCACTCACCCTGAAACTGTATGTCACAAATTGATTTGCAATAGATCTTCAGTATTGCACGATATTTTTGAGTTTACTGAACAGCAAATAACATTAGTATCTTTAAGAAGTGGATGTACAGAAACAAAAAATATATGTACTTTTCATGAAATGGGATATTTAGACAAATATTTTCATATTAATGGAAAGAGTTGCTCTGACCCATTTAGCTGTCACTCTAAACCAGTTAAGAAATCTCTTCGATACTTTCAACAAGCAATCCAAATTTAAAATTAATTCCAGCCAGAGCACTGTGTACAAAATGCTTAAACAAAATACAAAATCTACAAGATGATACGGAAAGCGAACGGAATGGAATGTCATGATATATTTGAGCCTTACTATGTTATAGTCGAGTCTGTGAATAAAGCTTGTTCAGCACTTGTCATTTCCCCCATTAAGATTCAAAAATTATCATGCAGCGCAAAGGAACCAATTTAAAAAAATAGAGCTACAAAAATAGCTGAGTCAGTTACCAGTAAATTAAATTTGTGCTACCATCAAGAAGATATTGAAATCGCAGCTGAATGGCATTTTTGCCTCATACCATTGAAAAGGACCATGTGATGGTATTGGTGGAACTGTAAAACTGTGACTAAAGCAAGCCTTCAAAGGACAGTCAACAATCAAATTGTTACACCTTCTGAAATGTACAGTTATTGCAAAGACAATATTAAAAATATAACATTTACTTTGTGATGAATTTCTGTTTTAGATATTATGGCAAGAAAGAAAAATCAACAACTAGCTTTCTAATAATTCATAATTTTTATTGGAGTGTAAGTGTGTGTGTGTGTGAAGTATAAATGTGGACTATGAAAAAAATTATTTACTAATATTCTTTCTTGCGTAATAAATGATGTATTAAATTTAAGCATATGCTTTGTATTTTTCAAATGCAATAAAATATTAAAAAACTGTTTTAGTATAAAATTATTATTATTATTATTATTATTTTATCATCAGCCCCCCCAAAAAAAAAATCAAATCCTAGCTACCTGTCTGAAAGCAATTGTGATCTATAAAAGCAACCAATTTTCAATATGTAATTTACTAAATTTGAAGCTCTGCAACATGTTTTGTGCTTAAAAATTAACCTGCTGCCCACATAAGAAACATATAACTAAACATAAGTGTTGTTATGTTGTTAACTTATGTTAGAGGGGTACTATGGGCAAAAAAAAGGTGGAAAGGATATGTTGATAAAACCATTCAAGAACAATTTTTGCAGGACAGTTTTAGTTTCCCCTTCTCGCTCCCTGGGTGCGTGCCTATGCATTTGAAAGTATTGAATAATTAGTTGCTCAAATTTGAAGGTTGTAGTGTCTAATGGGTATCATTGACTCTGAGTAACCGTTTCAAATTGATTCACTTATAAAGTACATCATGAAGCAATTTCTGACCATTTTGAAATGTGTTTTTAAAACTATTTTGTAAAATTAGTAATTTATTTCAATAATATTAATTAGGTGAACTGCTAAATGCTTGAAAGAAGAACCTTTAATTAGTGGCACCCCTTTTGCAGTTTATGAACAAGTTTCTATTATTATTATTACATGTTGAAAGTGTAATGATATTAACTTGTACTCTAAAGTACATTTTTAAAATAGTTTAAAATATACAGAAATAACATGCTTTGTGTAACTGAAAATCACTTCTACATTTATGGTTGAAAGAAAATATTTTTTATTTTCTACACATTGCTACATTTTATTTCTTAATGATTACATAATAAATTAATTTTAGGCAGTTTCCTGGTAAGTTATCAGTTATTAACTCATTATGTATGAAGATATTGATTCCTAAAATTATTTGTTAGTTCAGGTGCAATGTAGATCATTATTTCCTCCCCACCTTGTTAGCTTTCTTTTTTATTCTTGCTTCTAAATTATATTTGGAAATATTTTGTTTCCAAATATTTTGCTTCCAAATTAAAGATAAAGACCTAATCTGTGCAAAGCAACTTCTGTAATTTGCTTACATACAGTGTTTCCATTGATGATAACTACTATTTGTTCCATGCTTTCAAGTAATATATTAAAATATTAATTTTTTTTGTCTTTAGTCATTTGACTGGTTTGATGCAGCTCTCCAAGATTCTCTATCGAGTGCCTGTCATTTCATTTCGGTATACTCCCTACATCCTACATCCCTAACAATTTGTATTACATATTGCAAATGTTGCTTGCCTGCACAATTTTTTCCTTCTACCTGACCCTCTAATATTAAAGCAAATATTCCAGGATCCCTTAATATGTGGCCTATAAGTCTGTCTCTTCCTTTAACTATATTTTTCCAAATGCTTCTTTCTTCATTGATTTGCTGCAACACCTCTACATTTGTCACTTTATCCACCCACCTGATTTTTAACATTCTCCTGTAGCACCACATTTCAAAACCTTCTAATCTTCTTCTCAGGTACTCTGATCGTCCAAGTTTCACTTTCATATAAAGCTATGCTCCAAACCTATACTTTCAAAAATCTTTACCTGACGTATAAATTAATTTCTGGTGTAAACAAATTATATTTCTGACTGAATTTGTTTCGCCTGTGGTATTCGGCATTTTATATCGCTCCTGCTTCATCCATCTTTAGTAATTCTACTTCCCAAATAACAAAATTCTCCTACTTCCATAATCTTTTCTCTTTCCATTTTTATATTCATTATTTCTACTACTTTTCATTACTTTCGTTTTGTTCTTGTTTATTTACTATATCATCAGCAAATCGTAGCATCTTTATTTTTTCACCTTGTACTGTTACTCCGGATCTAAATTGTTCTTTAACATCATTAACTGCTAGTTCTATGTAAAGATTAAAAAGTAACAGGGATAGGGAACATCCTTGTTGGACTCTCTTTCTTATAATGGCTTCTTTCTTATGTTCTTCAATTATTACTGTTGCTGTTTGGTTCCTGTAAATGTTAGCAATCATTCTTCTTTCTCTGTATTTGAACCCTAATTTTTTTAAAATGTTGAACATTTTATTCTAGTCTACGTTATTGAATGCCTTTTCTAGGTCTATAAATATTAAGTATGTTGGTTTGTTTTCCTTCAGTCTTCCTTCTAACATTAATCTGAGGCCTAAAATTGCTTCTCTTGTCCCTACACTTTTTCTGAAACCAAATTTGTCTTCTCCTAACACTTCTTCCACTCTCCTCTCAAATCTTCTGTACAGAATTCTAGTTAAGATTTTTGATGCATGGCTAGTTAAACTAATTGTTCACATTTATCTGGTCCTGCTTTCTTTGGTATCATAACTATAACACACCAGTTTGTGTAATCTATCAATCGCTTCCTCACCTGCATTGTGCAATAATTCTACAGGTATTCCGTCTATAACAGGAACGTTCCTGCCATTCAAATCTTTTAATGCTCTCTTAAATTCAGATCTCAGTATTGTTTCTCCCCTTTCATCCTCTTCGACTTCCTCTATATCACCATTTTCTTATTCATTTCCTCCGTATAACTCTTCAATATATTCCACCCACCTATCCACTTTGCCTTTCGTATTATAAATCGGTGTACCATCTTTGTTTAACACATATTAGATTTTAATTTATGTACCCCAAAATTTTCCTTAACTTTCCTGTATGCTCAATCTATTTTACCAATGTTCATTTCTCTTTCCACTTCTGAACAGTTTTCTTCAATCCACTCTTCTTTCGCTAGTTTGCACTTTCTGTTTATAGTATTTCTTTATTGTCTATAGTTTCTTTTACTTTCTTCATCACTAGCATTCTTATATTTTCTACGTTCATCCATCAGCTGCAATATATTGTCTGAAATCCAAGGTTTTCTACCAGTTTTCTTTGTTCCGCCTAAGTTCACTTTTGCTGATTTAAGAATTTCCTTTTTAACATTCTCCGATTCTTCTTCTACATTTTCTACTTTATCTTTTTTATTCAGACCTCTTGCAATGTCCTCCTCTATTAATATTAATTTAGAAAATATATTAAAATTAGCAATATTTTACATTAAAAAATGTACAGAAATTGTTAGTCTGAAGTAAATATAGCAATGTAAAATAACAACATGCATTATGTAGTGAGGATGTAACAAGCTGTAAAATTATTTTACATTTACTTTCTACTTCTCATTTTTTTAAGAAACTACTTTTTGAGTGATTTTTTTGTTGTTGCTAATTCCTTGAAATGTATTTTTTTAATGTAAAATTAGATTTTTAGGTAGATAAAAGACTGGCAATTTTCTAAACAATCCCCTTTGTATTAAGCTTGAAAGAGTAGTACTCATGTTGCCTACTTATTACTGTGTACTGGTGATCTTGTTTTGTTGGGTAACATGTGCAGGAGGTTTTATACGTTTTTTAATATAATAGCATTTTTTCTCATCCTTACATTTACATGTTGTGTACTGATAAAGAGTATTTAGGGTAATTTCAGGATACATCTATTAGGAAAATATTAGAGGATTAGTTTATGTAACAATAAATTTATTATCTCATGAAATTAATTTTTCACTTTTTAGTCTGAATTAGACGTTACAAAATACTGTTTATTTTACAATTTTGTACCTTTCTGATGCCAAATAATCTATTATTTTGTGTAATATCTAAATTTTATGAAAAAAAGAAAGATTTTTGAATTATTACACTATTTTCACTTAAATTTCCTGTTGTACTTAAAAGAATGGCACAACTAATCTCTGATATCAGTGGATTGTTTATAGTGTGCTGGGTATATGAAGAGAGCCATTTACAAGAAATGCAAAGGTGAGAAACCTCTGTCTTAATATAAATATAAAAAGAGATGCAGAGGAACAATGCTAAAATATGCCTACTGACTGTGAGCTAAAATTCCAGAATGCAGGAATTTTTCATTGTAAGTTTTTCCAACTAATTTTCCCATGAAAATAAACTGAATATCAGAATGAGATTAGGTTACATACATGATAACATTCATTTAAAAAATTCACTACTAGGCAATAATGACAACAAAAGGTGAAAAGCATCTTCAAAAATTTTTAGATTTAAATTTATATTTATATTTAAAGCTAAATAATTAGATTAAATTAGATTAATTAAAGCTAAATATTTAGATTTATATTTAAAGCTTTTCAAGCTTTAATATATATATATATATATATATATATATATATATATATATTAATATTTTTTATTATTTTGAAACATTTAATAATTAATTTTTTTGATACTGTTTTGCTTGTCTTACAACAACCTTTAAAGCAAGGTATCACATGACCATATGTCCCATTTAAAATTTTTGAGCTGCCCCTGCCTCCTCTCAGAACAATATGAAGGTGGAATATTCTAAATTGGGGCTTACTGAGTTAGCTTCTCTTTTTGGAGAAGATTTGCAAAGAAAAGATTGGGATACTCAAATGATAAATTGAAGAGAAGCATGCAACTGTAGTTGTATATCTGCTATCTGAAACAAGTTGCAGTTGTAGTTGCTATCTGAAACAAGCATTGTTGGCTGCCATTTTGGATTGGGCAATCACAATTTAATTTTAAATGTATCATTTTTCTAGTCTGATTGAGGTCTTTAAAATGATGTATCCTATGGCCATTAGTTCAATTTGAAATTTTTGAGTTGCCCCCTCCACACCACTTGAAAATCAAAAAGAGTGAAATATACATTTATTGAAGTACAAGAAAAAAAAAGATAGATTTAAACAAGTTAAATAAAATAAAATTAAATTAAATTCTCTTGGTACAAGGAAAAATGCCACAAACTGCATCCAGTTATCTCAATTAAAAAAAAAAGTTAGAGGGGAGTGTAAGTTACTTTTAAGCCACTGGTATATTTACAGGCATTTGATGTTATTTTAGATATTTTTCTTCACAAAATATATAGGTTATAAGATATGTTTCAGTGTGTAGTAGTTGTTCCTATTTCTCTTTTGATTGGTTTTCATTTTATAACTTTCATTAGTGCTGAAATACTTTTTATGCGATTTTTATCTTATAGAATAGAAAATCAGAATTACCTTAATGCTTTTAAAGCGATCTGTTACATTGAAGGAAATTCTAATATGAAATTTTGTTTAAGAGTCCTTTTATCAAAAACTCTCTTGTAACTGAATATTAGGAAATGGCGTTTGACTTGAGAGAAGATTATTCATTTGGTAATTATTTCAAACCTAGTATTTATACATTTATTTACATAAAGATTTCATATACAGAATGTATGAATTGAAAGCTTTTTAAAAGGTACAAGTGTGTGTGAGTAGATATTGTAATAAATCAAGTATTATTTGAAAACTGTTTTGTCGATGTAGGTCTTTTTATTTCCTACAGGGAGTGTTGTGTATTTATTATCAGTTCTTTATTTTACAGTTTGATGCTGAATTTCGTCGTTTTTCATTAACTCGTTCAGTGCCTCCAAAATATGAAGATTTTAAATCATTAATAGAAAGATTACATCGTCTCTGTGATGTTGCATTCCTTATATCATATACAGACCCAAGAGATGGGGACCTGCTTCCTATAAATAATGATGACAATTTAGCACGAGCAATACAAAATGCAAGGCCTCTTTTGAGGGTGATAATACAGAGAAAAGGTTAGTGGATTTTAAAGTAATTTTATCTTAATTATTCTATAATTTTTTCCTTTGCTATTTTCTTGTAATTTTGCTGTTAAAGTAAGATGTGGTACTCAAGTTATTATGGAATGCAAAGACAGAAAATTAAATAACACTGTTAGAAAAGAGTTCATGTTAGTTCTGTTCTTTTTAGTAGTTAACTCAACCTTCAAAATTTATTAAAGTAATTTTGATTTTTATGATAATTAAATCTTAATAATTTCTTGCTTTATAATTCAGATACTGGGAATTTGTTTCTCTACCTCTTTATCTGTTATTTTTAATTAAAAGAACAATGCATGAGTTCATTATCTACCAGTGATTAGGGTGTTAAATGTTTTAGTATTCAAGTTGTTCATTACAGAAGCTGTATGATGAATACTATCAATAATAGGTTTGTTTACTGGTAAACCAAAACCAAAACTTTCAATATTTAGCCTTTGAAAAATTTAATAACATAAGAACACAATTTTTTTTGCTATCTGTAAAAAATGAGCTCTTTCTTCATTTTTTAAAAACTTTCCTTCTTGTGCTAACACTATAATTTGCACCAACATCTACTATTTCATTTTCTTATTTTTGTATTTCAGCATGTAATAACTATTTGTAAGCATGACAAAATATAATGTAAACAAGATGGTGTTAATGTTTTGTCTGTGGTTTGCCTGCAGTTGTTCATGGTTGTCATAACGTTCACAATGTTGAAACAAGTATTTTGTATTGGGTTCCAGGAAAAATTATTGATAAATCATTAAAAGATTTCATTATAATTAATTCATACAACATATCTTGAAACTGATTTTTTTTCATGGTTTGTCCAGGAACAGAAACTTAACAAGTAGAATGGTTACATATGACAGTGTAGCATGCTCTCTTGGTGGTTGGTTTGTTAGTGAAACAGTTATAGGAGGAATTTGTTTTGGGACATAGATGATTGTGAGGATAATTCTGTATTTAAATATACAAGCTATATTTTAAATACTTCAGTTTGCTAAGTGAATTTAAATTTAATTATTGTTGTAAGCAATCGTTCATCAAAACTTATTTTATAATATTTAAAAATTAAAATTTTTTAGTAGTGTTTAATTTAAAGTATTACAAAAAATATGTTCTTGATTGCTGTTAAGTCTAGTTACAATAGCATGTATTTAGTATAGTGTAACATAGAATAGGAAAGAGAGTGCAGTGGGGGAAGTGAAACTATGCTTGTCTCCAAATGTATCAGATACACTAATAGGTAATAGCAACCAAATATATGTTTCCTTAAATATTTTCACTATCTGAGGAGATAACTTTTCTCTTTTCAAAGTATATTTTTCTCATTTACCTGTCAACCTTGTGGCAGAGAAGCAGCGTCTCGAATTTTCATGCGCTACAAGTTTGTTATTTTTTCACGCACAAAATGAAATGGAAGTGTGAGTGAACAGAAAATGTATTTTTTCTCTCTTTCTAAGGTATTTTTGTGCTCATATAATTCTTGCTGAATGAAAGAAAATATACATTATTGTATACTATTATGTATTATAACTGACGTACATTGAAGTTGGAGTTATGTTGTATATTTATGATCATATCATGGATCCTCATTGAAATATTTGCTAAATATTTCTTGAATGTGGAAAAAACAAATTCAGGAATGATCGGTAACATTTTTTTATATTAAAGAGCAAGAGTAAAATGTGACTTAAGTTATTTGTAGATACATCGTGGTCATATATTTGTTAAAAAGAAAATTATAAAACTAAATATAATAAAAATCATTTTTTGTTTTATGAATATTTTGTAACGTATGTTGTATTGAAAACAGGGTGATTGTGATAAAAATATGTTGAAAAAAAAAATACTGTGAAATATGGATTGCTGATTTATTTATCATTATTATTTTTAATTCCTTGTACAAAGTAAAGGAAGTATTGTGATTGCGAAAAATTTCAGTTTTCAGATTTCAACAGAAATATCCATTTTGACCATCCCTGAATCCATTTTGACTACTTTTGGCGTGACGTCTGTATGTACGTATCTCGCATATCTCAAAGATGATTAGCCGTTAGGTGTTGAAATTTTGGATTTAGGACTGTTGTAATGTCTAGTTGTGCACCTCCCCTTTTGATTGCAATCGACCAAACCAAAAGTAGTTTCCAAAACAGCCCAAAATTTAAAAAAAAAAATGGATTTTGGACTTTATCTTAACTGCAGTAATAAACCCTCATTAAGAGCTTTTCACTTATCATAAGTGGTATAGCTTGTCCAAGCCAAATTGGCACAGATCTGATCTAGGTGATGGTTACCTAGCTAGTGCAGGGCTATAAATGCTACTTGTGGAAGATAGTATATGTACAGTGTAATAAATTCATTGGTATATATATATACAGTATATTTTTTTTGTTGTATTTTATAGTAATTTTTTAACGTAACTAATTTACAGTATACATTTTTTAATATTGTTTATTCCAATCAATAAACAAATTCACTTCCTACATTTTTAAATTATCTGTAGTCTTATATTTATAAAAAAATAAATTCATAACTGAATAAAACAATAACAAATTAACTTATTTTTAAAGCCTTAAAAAAAAAATTAAATGTAATCATTACCTTGACATTTAGATATTTCTTGTTTTTATAATTTGCTTTTACTTGCTTGGCAAGCCTTTTTTTGGTAAAACTTTTGCACTTTATAATGTATTTTGTTTTGATTTCTGTAACTTGCACTAGGATAATACAAATAACTAAAGTAAAAAATTACAAAGTTGCAGAATATATAGCACTGAACTCCCTACTACATGTTTTTGTCTTCTTTTGACGATTCTGATGAACTCTCACTTCTCAAATTGATGATGACACATTCAATTCGTTGTTCTAGAAGATCTTGGAGTTTACAATACTCATCTTCGTTTTTTTTACATATTCGCAACATTTTATTATCCAGTTCTCAACTGAGAGTTCTGCAAACTTTTTATGACAAATTTCCATTGTGCTGTCATAAATTGTACATTTCAGCTGTGATCCGGTTCTTCACCTGTGCCCATATCATCTTAATTGGATTTAAATCATGATGATATGGGGGTTGGCATAAAACAGGGAACCCGCCTTCCTCCAATATCTCATCTATCTTATATGTTTTCAAGTGATCTTTATTTTTGTTATTTGTCTCATACAACTGAACTTTCGTCAAACTTTCATGGATGGTAAGCTGTTAGTCTGCGCTAGTCAATCACTGGTTGTTTTGTTGATGCTGAATTCAGTGATCAGTTTTCTACAGCATGAGATAAGAAGCATTATCTAAAATAACAACACTGTTTGCGGGCAAGTTAGTCATTAATTTTTCTCTTATCCATTTTAAAAACATGTTGCAGTTCATCTGAGAATGATAATCATCTTAGGAAAATTTGGCTTTCCATACTGTCAAGGAGTTGGGAATGAATCCCATTTCAATATCGGCATAGATAAGAATTAACCTTTCTCCTTTTGAAATTGGCACAGCAAAACAGTCAGGTGCATTTGAAGGTTGCCAACAGAAATGTTGGCAATGAGAACTTAAAATATAAGTCTCATCGACATAGACGATTGGTCTTCCTTCAACTCGATCTATGTCTTCTTGGTCTTCTTCACCTTTATTCAAATACACAAACCTTTTGTACTGAATATCATGTTTTTCAATAAGAATTGCCTTGCTATTTCTGATTCTCTTTCATTTAAAGTCCGTGCTTAAAAAATGCCCATCTACTATTTTGCCCATTAAATACCCCATCACTTTTTAGTTTTGTGGTAAATTTCCTTAGAGAAGGCAAGCAGCCCTCGTTTAAGTAAAATTTTATCACTTTACATTGTATGGCATTCCGATCAAAACTGTCTGGGTTTGTCACTTCCTTTTTGCATTTTATTCCCTTGCGAGGAGAACTGAATTTTTTGCCAAAGCCATTTCACCAGTAATTCATTAAACTGTTTTTTTAGACTCCTGTAGCATATGCAACACGTTCTACAACTTTTTTGGGGCCACTAACGAACATTCCAACTGCAGCTTCTCTTGCCATGTAATTAAAAACATTGTGTGTAATGTCTGGGAGTAAATGTCTTTTCCATATAAATTAGACATAATATGCAAAATAATAAAATCAATTCACTGCCATAAGAATAGAGGTGACAAAAATTGACTAAATTTAATGCAAATAAATTACTTTTAAAATTTCAAAGTCTGCAACTACTTTCAAGAATTGAAACTCAACGTACGCTATAATCAGACGATAAATTTACTCTGGATACACACAATTAACTGGACAAGTTTTAACTGCAAATACAGTATAAATTAGAACAGAATCATTTTTAAAAAAACAAGTTAGTCTCTGAATGAATCAGGTTTGTGTAAATACAGATTTAATGTTTCATTTGAATGTTTAAAATTACACATCCTTCGGTTATTATTTACATAAACCTGAGTAAAGAAATTTTTCTTACGTACGACTTATAGTCTAGGCTAGCATACAGTTGTTCACCACTCCCAGAACAAAGGGCGAAGAGTGTAGCATAAACAGTAGATATCAATCTTCTGCATGTTTAGCTTGGATATTTTATACAGTTATAAAACTATAAATAAATACATTTAGGGCTAAACACTAATAATATTGTATAACATATCTATTTCAGTATCTAATAAAGAAATTGATTATTAATTTAATAATATATAAACTCAGGATTAAATAAGTAACTAATAAATAAGACATGAATTTTTTTCATTGATTGGAATAAATAATAGTATAGTTGTACTGTATACATTCTTTCTTTAATCGAGTAATATTATAAACTCGTGCTCGTTAGGCAACAAGATAGCCAAATTTTATTTGGCTATACCTCTTGAATCAATTTTCATTGATTCAAGAGGTATAGCCACATAAAATTTTTAATTAATGAACTATTTGAATTTAAGGGGAAGGCACATCAGTTCGAATCAGACTTTTTCTCCATTTTTTTTTAACTTTTTTTTCAATTTAAATATATTGATTTATTAATAATTATTAACCTCAAATTGTAAAAAAATTCTACTATGAATAATAATTCAGTATTAACAAAAAAAAAAAAATTAACTTATTAATGAAATAAAATTTTATGTAATTTAATAGTCTTACAAGGAAGTCATGTGGTATCCACATCATATTTTTTTAAATTGTGTAAGATAAATCTCTGTTTTAGCTATGTTAGATTTTAGTAATACTAATTTGAAATTTTGTTGCAGTTGAATTTAAAACACAGTTACTCTATACTAGGGAAGTGATTTCTTTCACTAATATCTATATGTTTAAGAAATGACGTTAGAAAATTTTATCAGTCTTCTTCTATTGATATTATCTATTTATGGTTACACTGCTTTTGTAGTTTTCAAAGCATTGTTAATTTTTTTTCATTGATGTGACAGCCAATAAATAAATTCAATTTTAGTTTAATTCTTTATTTTAACATTTTGATAAGTCATATAAGTGTTTATTTCATTGATTACATGAACCATATAATTCTTCTATTAAAAATACACATTGGCCAATATGATATGGGCATTTTAAATGTCAGGTTAATATTTATATATTTATTTGTGTGCAATTATTTTTGTGATTGGTGAATTGTCAGTGACAATTTACAATTTTTGCGAGGCAAATAAATAGTTTGTAATTTACTTTTATCAGTATAGAGATAGCAAATAATTTATTGTGGTCAGTAAAAATGACCTTTGTGAGATATAATTCCAGTCTTTTCCGTGACTTGTTATAATTTGTGAATAATAAATAAAATCGGTATATATTTATACTCATTCTCAGCTATGTGTACACATACACACACACACATACACACACACACACACACATACACACACACACACACACATACATATACATACATACATTGTATAAACCTACATATGTAAAGAGAGATAAAACTGATGTGTATGTGAAAAACCATGCCGGTGCACATATACACACATATATTTTAACATTTTAAATTTATGTAAATCCTTTATTTCATAATTTTCTTTTTGTTTAATTTTATAGCTATTTTTGTAATGGTTAATGTAATGTTGTAAGTTGAATAGGAAGGTAGGTCTCTGACTTTTTTCAAGGGTGAGAACTAGGCTGGTAGACAAAACAAACAGCTTCCTCTATCAAGTCCATTTTCTGGCTTACATTCTGATTACTGGCTCTGAATAATGATGGTTGACGTGTTTGAAGGTCACAACTATGTGTATGTGATGTATTTCCCCCTCTCAAACCTGTATGTGTTTAATAACCTGTAACATTTTACTTCTTTATTAAGAAGTTATGTACTTTTTTCTAGCTATAATTTGTTGTATAAGAAAAATGTTATTTTAGTTTTTATCATTTAATGGATAGTGTAGTAAAAAAAAAGATTGTTGATAAGTTTGTCTATAAATCTAATTTCATCAAAACTACAGTGAATTAAATTATCCAGATTTTGAGTCATCAAGCTGACCATTCTTGGTTTATCAGATTTATATTCCTGATCAGTATTTTAGTTTAGTTTTTACTTTTGTCCTGATCATCCAATGTAATTTTTATTCTCCTACAAATTGTTTAATAAAAAAATTTTTCTGGCTTCCATGTTGCTCACTTTTGCTGCCATAAATACTACACACAAATATTTTGTAGAATTTCTTCCTAATTCCTAAATCCATGCTAGATACTTGGACATTTCTAAAATTGAGAAATTGAGAGTTTACTTGGGTGTTTTCATTTATCCTGATAATTTTACTTAGAGAATAAAATTGTACAACTTCTAGATTATTATATTTTCCCTTCATTAACATTAAACTCTCATATCGTTTCTGAAATTTTATTAATTTTTTTCCTTGGCCTATAGACGTCACAAATTTGCCTGTGAATTTCAGCCACAGAATGGTTTTCTTGCTACCAAAATCAGAGAACTCCTTGGTCCTTTCACTTGGTGGAATCATAAATTGTAGCTCTTATTATAAATGGATACTGACTATCGATTGAAATAACGAAGCTACACAAGCGCTATCTGTTTATATTGTATACAAATTGCAAATTCAAAACAGACTTTTCTTAAATAACATGCCTTGTATGAATAATCAAAGGTCATTTTTCAAATAGATTTTTAAAATACAGCTGATCTTAAAAAGCTTGGCATTCTATTGCTTACTTGAATCTATAGACTTCTAGTTTTACATATAATTGAAACTGAGCAGTAGGGTAAATTGTTGTCTTTTTATGCAACTTAATGCAAAAAAAATGAAGTATTGGTTATAGTTTGTAATACCATTGGGATTAATGAAGATCTAGTATGAATAATTGACAAAATAGAATAATTTATTCAGTATGAATTTTAATTAAATGTTTGTTGTGTTCAGCATGAAGAACATACCTATAAATGTTATTGTTTTACCTACTTGTTAAAAATATTATTTATTTTACTTACAATGTAAATTAGTGTTTTTAATAGCATGTTATGTATACTGTGCACTTAAAACATAATTTATAACATAGTTTTATTTATTTTTAATGTGATAGTTTTTAACAGCGTTTTAAGTTACATATTAGTGTTTTTGTTATCCGAGAATGGGCCTTTTACACCCATTCCGGATTTTGTTTCTGTGATAGTAGTTTTAAGTTTTAATTTTATCTAAAAACCTAAAATTATTTTTATTTATTTATTTATTTATCTATTTATTTATTTTCCGGGCGATGATAACGTTCAACCGTTTTTCGCCCTTAAAAAAAAAAAAAAAAAAAAAACTTAAAACATAAGAAAGTAATATTGTGTGTTTATTAGATCAACTTTTTAAATATTGTGTTTTTATTGAAATGTTTGTCTGATAATTTCTAAACTGGTAGAGGCAAGGTTAAGCTACATTTTGTTGACTGATGAAAATAAAGTTTAATAAAAAAAATCAGATGTTATCTATCGTAGTGGTAAATTATTTCATAATAATTTTTCTTTCACAAAAAAGTATGTGGCCTCATTTTATTTGTTAAATTGGTTTCCATTAAGTTTTAGTTATAATATATGGTTAAGAAGATACCAAATTCGCTACTTCTACAGTGGAGTGAAAACATTCCTGTTTTTTTAAATGTATTTCTCTACTAGTATCAGAACGATTAAAAATCGTTAGTAAATTACCAAGTAAGAAAATAATTAATTGCTGATTTATCTTATTCCTTGCTGTTAAAATTTATTATTAAGCACCAATCTTTTTGATAATATAATGAATATAAATGGAACAGGAAGTCTGAACATAAACAAAATTTATAAGTGTTGTGATGTTCATACTAATAAACTTCAGTCTCATTCTGACTGTGAATGAAGCCGTTTGTCTTTGTATGGATTAAAAGTGAAATCATGATTTTATTCTAAATTATTCATATGCAGAATATTTATAGTATTATTAAAAAGACCAGTATGTTGCACTGTATCATTTCTTATCATTGTAGAAGTGCTGGCAGTTATTATTGGCCATCTGAAGTAATGTATACTTATTATTGAATGCATATTTATAAAGTAAAAATATTCTCTGATGTAGTTCAATTAATCACAGATGGTTATCTGTGACAACTCATTACTACTTTTTAGTATTCAGATGACAATTCATATTAGAAGCTGCTAATGCAGTATACCTCAACTGGAACCATTAAAATGTTTTGAATTCATGAATTGCTTGTGAATAATATCTTCTTAGCAAAGAATTTTACTTGTTTATTTTTAATACTTTTTTAAAGATGAAATAGATTTAAAAACACTAGAATTAATCATTAATTTTCCTTCTGTTTCAAGATCAAAGGGGTCTAATTTTTAACTAATCTAGAAGTGAATTTGTGTCCTTAACATCAGCTAATGTATTTCTCTGAACATGATTTAAGGTGATTTAAAATTTATTAAACAGAGAGATTTGGTATTTAAATGTCATTAGAAAAAGATTTAAAATTTCAGAAATTTGAAAGTTAAATTTAAAAACACATATATTTTTTTATCAGTTCAACAAAGTTTAAATACAAACAACAGAACTTAACTGAAAGAATTGTATAATTTTGCTCATAAAGGTTGAATAAAAAACTGAGCTTGCTTAGTTTTGAATAAAAAACTAAGAAAAATTCTTATAGGTATTTCTCCTACTTTCACATCACAGTCTCTCCTAAACATGAGAAACCTAACTGAATATAAGAAACATTTAAAAACCTAATTGATTAATTCTATGAATTCAAATCAGTAATAAAAAATTATGAACTGGATTTATTTATTTAACATACAGCTTTTATTGTTGGGAAAATCTCAAAAAATATAGTTTTGTTTTACCATGGAGATTCAGTCCCTTTCCTGGAATCAAACCCGAGACCATCAGTTTAACAGTCAGTAATGACAGTTACTGAATCACCAAGGCAGTTATTTTTTGGGGAGATGGTGAATGATGTGCCTTTCTGAGTGGATTACTATCGAGTCAGTTTAATTTAAATTATTCACAATGGTGTGATATGAGTTACTTAAATACCTGTTAATTTAGAAGTTAAAGCTAATTATAATTTTTTTAAAGAATTCAGTGATACGCAGTAGTGAATTGGAAAAATTAAAAGCTTTTTTGTAGTTGATTATTGTGTGAGTGAATTAGTATATAGGTCATTGACAAATGGTTTAGAAGTTTGGTTTTAGGATTTTCTTATCATAATGTAAATTGTGATATGATGAAATTAAAAAAGAAAATAAACTGATAACAGGTATGTTTTTTTTGTTTTTTTTTAATTTACTTCTTACATAATAGTTAACACACATTTGGTGGTGTGACAAATAAGTTTTATAGTTCTGTAGTAATTATTGTATTTAATAGATGAACGTGTCTGTAATTTCAGTTATTTAACTTTACAAAATTCTTAATATTTACTGTATAATGCATTAAGAGTGATAAAACCAAATAATTTGTATTTAATGTTTACCAGGTTTTTCAGTCTTTTCTTTTTGTTTGAATTAAAAGCATGTCTTTAGCTTTACCAAAATATTTTTTTAAACTTTCCTTTGTACTACATCCTTTTGCTAGATGCTGACCATTGTCATTGTTTTTTGGTGTTTCATTTATTTGCATTCTGGTGCTAGGATTCAATTTGTATAATAGACTATTCCTTTACTTTAGCTTTTATGATTCTCTCTTAATGTTTTCTTCTTTTTATCCTTCGCAACTCTATGAATTCTGAATTCCTCCATTAATATTCTCTTATGAAATTGCCCTTTTTATTTCTTCACTTTTATATTAATCCTTTCATTATTGTTATACTGTCATCTATTTTAACTGATGAGTATCACCTTTTACTGAGGCATTTTCCTTCTGTTCCCATTTCAAGTACTTTCATCATATTCTTATCTCTTTCAGTTTCCACTTACCATACCTGTAAGTCGATGAACTGCAGATATAGAATTTCAGTAGCTGTTTTCTTTCTCAATTCATTTTTTAATCTTTATTCCTCTACATACATTTTTTTTTTGTTTTCTTATTGATTACAAATATTGTACATTGAAGTTAATGAATTCTTTTGCATGAGTACTGATGTTAGCTAAATGACAGGCCATATAACCTGTCATTTTCCTGACCTGCTTGGTATACATCAAGCATGTTATTATTGGCTTGTGCATTATCAATTGGACTTTCCGAGATACTGTTCAATGCAGTAAACTCTTTTATAAGTGCAGTTCAGTTATCTCGTAACTACTGTCTAATGCATTACCTAAACTCCTGTTATCTGAGTAAGTAGTTTCTAAAGTAAAAAAATTAATTATAAATATTGCTTAAATGAATTACATAAATACATTAATTTCAGATGAAACTGTGAAATTTCACTGTCTATTCTGTGTGAGTTTTTCTTTTGTTTTCTTTTTTATAGGGGAGAGTCTAGAAGAATTAAATGGATATGGTACATTTAAACCACGTAACCTTATATCTACAATTCTTGGTAGCACACCTGGAAAATCCAAAGGACTTTGTATTTCAAATCCTCATGATTTTAGACAGGTAATTTTATAATTTATGTTTTCATGAATTTTAGTAATTATTCTTACATTTTGAAGAATTAAAAGTAGATCAAGGTGATTTTTTTAATTATTTTTTTTTTTTAAGGAGGAGGTTTAATTTAATTTGATTCATATGATTTTTTTTTAAATTTCAATTTTATTTAGGTATTTTGTTTATAAAAAGTAAGTCTGTTCAGAATTACCCGTAAATAGATCACCTGTTTTCATTGAAACTTATACATTGATTCAACAAAATATATGGGTATAGAGATTGGCTCTGATTCAAGATAAGCTAAATAGCTGTTAAAGATTAGATGTATGCAATTTTGTACTGTCACCATATTATGTATGAAAGTGATTACATTTTCTTGCTCACTTGCTTGCGGGCCTGTAGGTTATCTTTTTTTTTTTTCAATATCCCTTCTCCCTCGGGTCGGTTATCCATTTAAGTATTCTCAACTTGGGGAAGTGCCCATTTACTCTAAGGAGGCCTTCCTGCCCACCGGCTAAATAGTCTTGATAGTTTCCCTGCCTCAAACCCCGCCATGAGGTACCAGGACGGTGATGCTGCCCCAGACCCCTGCAGCGAGACCGGGTCTCGGTCTTTATATTACCCAATAAACTGATCACATAACGCCTACTCCCAGTCATGACTTTCATAAGGAGACAATATACATGAATATCTTTGTACTACAATTACTGCCATAGTTTATTAGTACCCCATACGTCTTTCGATGTCGTCCTTCTCTTTTAAGACTAAAAAAGAGAACTTTTCAAATATACTCCAGTTTTTTTCAGAGCCCAATATGAAACTGATTAGATCCTCGGGTGTGAGATTTTGTATTCCCATCCGGAACCTAGATATTGTCCATTTGTGGCATTTAAAAATTGTATATTCAGCTGTGTCGTCGCTTTCACAAAACCCACAACGTGGGGAGCTCCTTTTGCCAAAACGAAATAGATATTGTTCAAAATTTCCATGTCCAGAAAGCATCTGAGATACATAGTAACTGACCTCGCCGTGTTTTCGATTGACCCACTGTCTAATGTCTGGTATCAGCTTTTTTGTCCACACAGACCCGTCGTGTTGACTCCATGTCCGCTGCCATGACTGCTTGACCACGTCAGAAGCATCTCATCGTTCCATGCCCTGGAATCGAAGCTATCGCTCCAATACTTGGAGTTCTATGGGCATTGGCTATGCCAGGACACATGCAGTTTCATAAGATATTGTATGGTAACCGGACATCACCCCAACCAAAGCATGTCTATGTAGACTCCTCATTCGTCTGGCATTTCTCTCTGTAAATACTGCTCTATACCAAACCGGCGCAGCATATAGTAAAGCCGAAGTACAAGCGGAGACTAAAACCTTGCGTTTGGACGAACATGGGGCTTCACGTCTATTCATTAACAATAAAATGGCCTTGAGTGTTTTTTCAGCAGTTTTGCATCTTTCAACCATGTGGGGACCAAAATTTAAAGACTTATCTATAATCAAGCCAAGATATTTAGTTTGTACTACCCTTCTCAATCTATGATCTCCAATTTTCAGTTTGAGGTCTCGTAGTTGTCTTCTGCCTGCGGTCATTAAATACTCACCCTTAATCAAAGATAACGTCAGTCCCTGTTCTGTTAGCCATTCACTGACCATTTCAAGTGCTCTATTCCCAGAGGTCTCAAGTTCTGACTCAGTCTTGGCGCTAACCATAATCGCTAAGTCGTCCACATATGCGACGACCTCGGCCCCGGCAGTTAATTGCAATCTGCAATCATAGAACCCCGTCGAAAGCAATAAGCCACAACAGTGGCCCCAGGACCGATCCTTGGGGAACTTCTCCATGAATTTGATAATCTAATGTTCCCTCCAGCGTATTTACCCTGGTCCGTCTGTCGGAAAGGTACTCAGCAATCTGTCTCCGAAGACCTTAACTAACACTTCTTCTACTGAGCGCTGTCGTAATTACATCCCATCTGACAGAACCGAAGCTATAAGATCCTGCAATACGAACGGCGTGACCTTCCTGCCATCCAACAACTTGCAGGCTACTCTATCCGCCACAATTTCCACTTGCCTTTTGGATAGTCTCAGCAGTGCCGGTATTCTCCTGTTCACTGATCGGCCATCGTCAAAAGATAATAACATAGCTGAATGATGACTTCCAGTTTCAGATTTAAGGAGACTCCAACAAAAAAGAGAAGAACTCTGTCTATCATCTACCAGTGTAAGATCCAACACTACACGATGTCCTCTCGCCTCATAAGTGAAGGTGCCGTCATTAAGGCAAATCAGTCCTGTAGCCATCATCATATCAACAAAAATCTGTCCCCTAGCGTTAGTATATGAACTACCAGTTATGGTGGATTTGCAATTAAAATCGCCCATTAGTATTGATCTTCCAGGTACCCGCTGAATAACTTGTTGTAAGTCAATAATGTATTGTTCAAAGTCACGGATAGTTATATTTGGACTGACATAACCAGCAATAAGAACAAATTCCGGAAGAGCAACCGCTAGGATCCCCTCACTTCTATGTAGTAGGTGCCAGCCAAAACGCCCGGAGATATCATTAATGGCAACCGCGTCAGCCCACCAGTCATTTCTTGCCGCTGTTCTCAGATTAGGCTCTGTGGTGACGATCAGATCGGCCTCGAGGTCTTTTGCAATCTCTCCCACGAAATCGTGTGATAGTATGCTCCTATTGGCATTTGATAAAATTATTCTAACCATTATTTAGGTAGGCAACACTGCACTCCTCCTGTGTGATGATCTGTGCCGTTGCAGTCTAGGCACTTTGTAGCCTCTTTGCAGTCTCTTATCACATGGCCTTTCTGACCACAATTGTAACAAAGGGTTGACCTATCTGGACCCTTACATACCGTACTCGTATGATCAGAGGCCCAACATCTTTGACACCTCACATTATCAGTCCTAATATAAGCCCGGCAGTGGACCCAGCCGACCTTAATTCTACTAGAAATTAATTTAGTTGCAGCCCTATGATAAGTTATTACTGTCGCATTTCAAGTATTTCCATATGCCTGCCGGAATGAGGTAATTCTGAAGGATTCAGTGACACCAATAACAGCCGTTATAGTCTCGCTTAATTCTTGCACTGTGGTGCCCTCTTCCATGTCTTTAACATGCACCACTGCGCGTCGGTCGCCCCTATTTCGAATATCAACTTGAAGGTCAGAAGCCCTGTGTCTCAATATTGCAGTAAACTGAGCCGCATCTTCAGCCCCTTTAATTCTGACTTCTAAGTCTTCATTTCTACCTTTACGAAGGGATAGGACTTCCCCTGCCTTTAAATATCTTGTCCTTTACGGTCCGGAGTAGGTCTGCATACGTCTTGCTCTGTGACCTGACAATCACCACTTTGCTGCCCTCCCTCCACAGGAGGCGTTGATCGCCGAACAGAAGCGGACCTAGAACGCATCCTACTCTCTTCAGTCTTTTTCGGCACTACCATCAATGCAGGCGTCTCATTAGCCCTGAACAAATAAATAATTATCTTCTTGACCATGACACCAAAAGGACCACCTGGCAGAACAAACGCCACATTAGGGGCCCTTAATAATATCTTTTTGACCGCGCCTAGTATACACCCAGCCGAAGCCCTGTCGCCATCTGTCGAGTTGTAAAAAACAGTATACTTATTGGTCTGAGTGTCGTATTCGTCGTCCATAATGACAGAAGTGTCTACAGCTATCGTTCCAGGCTTCTTGCTCTCTGCCGTTGTCCTTTTGGACTTAATGATATCAATAAATTGACAGGTATCTGTAACGCCCTCTGCAGGCAAGGTAATTAATTTGGCTTTGGACATTGTCCAGGCAGACCATCTCTTAGCGATCATATCCAGAAGTTCCTCATCAGTTAGTTCAAGACTTAATATGTCTTCCTGATCTGCACCTGGGGGCATATCAGTCTGTGTATATTGCGAACTGGTTTCTGGAGTAGTCGTAGCCCCCTGCAGATGTTTTAAAGCGGTGTATATTTCTCTTAATTCTTACATATAATTTAACATGTTTTATCCCAGATGTTGTTTGAAACGCATCATCGCTTGTCCTAGTTGAAGAGTAACCTCCTTTAAGTCACCAATATAGACTTCTTCTTCAGAGGAGGATTGTCTAATTCTTTTTTTTCCTTTGGGATCAGTCGGTTTCAGCGGCGGAAGGCCTGAGGATCCCTGTCAACTAGCAGTACTTTGTTCTGTTCTATCCGCCATGGATGATAAATAAACTCAACAACTATGTAGCAGTTGTGTTCTCCAAGTTATTCCCTTTAATTTGATACCCCACACGTGGGGTAGTCAAAAATAAGGGGGGGTCAACGGTCCCCCAAAATCGAAAAAAAATAGGGGGTCAATCAATCGGGAATGACCCAATTCGTTTAGATCCTGAACGGTTTTGATCCAGGACCAACAGGGTGGTAAAAAATATGGGGGGTCAAAACGGTCCCCAAAATAAAAAATAATAAGGGGGTCAATCGATAGGAAATGACCCAATTCGTATAGATCCTGAACGGTTTTGGTCTATGACCAACGGGTAACAAGATATGAATGTTTAAAGTTACCCCTATAAAAGTCTGTAAACACCTAGAAAATAATTCAGTAAACTTACTGTTGTTATTAGTGGAAAATTTTCCAAGTCCTTGTTTACGTTAAATACAGTGACGTCACTCTACTGTATTAACTTGCACGAAATGTCCACTATAAAAACCAGAAATAACTTGTCCGTTGTCTTATTTTCACAAAATTTTAAACACTTATTTGTATATCCATCCTCGATGTGAATTCAAAATTTCCGTTTAAAAAAAACAATAAACAAAAAAGTTTTTTTAAAAATTTAAAAACTTAGTAATCCGTTTACCAAAAATTCTATTTTTTCTTTAGACTTGTCCAGTAATCCAATCACAATGTTAAACAGCACTTTCCTGATAGATAAAGCCGAAAAAACCCGATCAAAAAGCAAAAAACAGCGGAGCGAAAATAGCACGTCTTAACAGTCTGAGTTCTCCCACTCAACTAAGATATCAAGATATTCAAGTCCTAGTAAAAGCAGTTACTTTTATACGGATTAGAATACTTGATCATGGATATCGGTGTTCTTTGATGGTTGGGTTTCAATTAACCACACACCTCAGGAATGGTCGACCTTTTTTTTTTTTTTCTTATATCCAGGTTGATATCTTAGTCAAATGTTAGGTTACAGCCCAGCCACCATATATATGCAGCATCTGTTCAGTTTGCATAAGTTCTTTTATTCAGTTTTGTTTTATTTAATGTTATATATGATGATTCAATATTCATTCATACAATTACAAGTACAGTGTTTGTAGTCTATTAAAAATAGATTATACAGGTTGAGCAACATAAAACTGAACCCATAACATAATTGCTGCAGAATGGGTAGTTTATGTTGGAATGAAATTTTATGAATGATACGGAAAAATTAAATAAGAAAAACATAAAACATAGTTTAAATATTGCATTTATTTACCTTATTGTTATAAAGATGTTCAAAATAACTACCCTGGACATTGATGGACTTTTGTGCTGGACTCTGAGATTGTTGTATTTATATTATATTCTTACATTGAGACACATTCCAGTGAGTAATCAGATTAGTCAGATGCCATTTATTCATATTGTAATGCATTTAAAATTTTGTTCATAGGAGAAACAGCATTAGTCAGTTGACTCATGTGGTTTCTTAAATAAACAAAAGTTTTGTGAACAGCTGATTTTTTTATTGGTGTAACAAAAAAGGTTATATAGTGTTTTTTCACCTTGCTGTTGAGGTTAATATTGTTTGATACAGATATTTTTATTGAATTTTTATTTCAAGGTTAATTAATTATGATTTCAAATGATAATGATGAAACTACAGTAATCTCGAAAAGGAAAAGACAAAAAAGAGTTCATAATGTAACTGTATAAAGCTAATGTAATAAAAAGAGCTTGTGTTATAGGTGAAGTTTATGTGGACTGGTAAAATTACTCAATCAAGGTTGCTCATTATACTAATAGAGAATATTATTACTTAGGTGAAAAATTAAAGAAGTGTCTAGAAACACAAAATTATATGAAAATGTTCAATGTAAGTGCCCATTTTTGCAGTTTTGATTTATATTTTACTCGTATGTTAGTTTTTCATATTCATTTTGATTGTTTTATTATTCTGTGTTTAATAGGTTTTAATGGAGAAGAATATTTAACTGTAATTAATTCTTTAAAAATCTGCTGTTATGTAGGTGTCAGCTATAATTGATGTAGATGTTGTTCCGGAGACATGCAGACGTGTTAGATTGCTAAAGCATGGTTCAGAACGTCCATTAGGGTTTTACATTCGTGATGGAACTAGTGTTCGAGTTACACCAAGTGGTTTGGAAAAAGTCCCTGGTATTTTTATTTCTCGATTAGTTCCGGGTGGTCTTGCTGAAAGTACTGGACTGTTAGCTGTTAATGATGAAGTTTTAGAAGTAAATGGAATTGAGGTAGCTGGAAAAACTTTAGATCAGGTATGTAAAGTGTTAAATTCATATTAACTTTATTAATGTTTGTTATGAAGGTGTTACAAAGTTTTTTATTATTAAATTTTAAATTGATATACAATCTTGAAATTGATTTTGTAAAATTCTGTTTTTCCTTTATATTACCATCAGCTTTTCTTTGTGTTCCCTTTTCTCAGAAAACCTTCTTTTTTTTCAGTTACTATTTACTGCATTTTTCTGTTTGGGAAATAATGTAATCAAAGAAATATTTTAAACAAAAATTTTAAAAGTCAATTAATTCTGATTTAGATTGTAAAGAGAAATATAAAGAATATCAGATTCAAATATTTGGAGGGTTAACTTGTGGTTTGTGATTTATATCATCATAAGGTAGTAGGATATTACCAAATGACCTTACAGTTGTGCTAATGGCTTTCAACTGCTTTCTATAACTTAATATTTCATAGTACACATCGAATACTGTTTAGCTACCATTACAGTGTTAGATGCCCATAGAAGTGCTTTAAATACCTCATAAATAAGATGTAATTAATAATAATAAATAATTTATAAAAACTATTAGACTCTATATTAACAAATACCAAGTAAAAATTCTTTCAATTCAAGATTTATACTTTTAGTTGGTATTTAATTAGGTTCTTTTATTTATAAAAAAAGAGAGTTGGATTCAAAATTAAAAAGCATAAAAGGAGCATTAAAAGGGAGCATAATTGTATCCCCTTCCACGTAAGGAGTATTTTGTTTTAAAAGGACATACACATTATATCTAAGTTTGTTAGTTAACATAAATTGATCGTAGAAAATAAAAAATGAGTCATACTCTGGGAAAATGAGAAAGTTTAATATTTTTTTTAATAATTTTTATTTTAACCAACTGATGAGCTCTTTTCTCTGATTTTGTAATTTTATTTTTAAATCTAATCGACATTTGTAATGTATGATTTAATTTATTATTATAAGTTCTGTATTATGTTATTGATTTTTATTATATTGCACATTGCTTAGAAGAATACGATGCTTGAAATGGTACTGGAAAAGATATAGGGATAGTTTTTTTATTATTGATTTTAATGGAATTTTATGGTTATCATAAACATTTCTAAGGGATTTTTTCCAAATAAAAAGTTTATTATAGTTTATGAATTCAAACTTGTAATCTCTCTAGCATGGTTTTCATAGAAGCCCTAGTTTTCCATCAAACCAGTTTATATGTTATTTATTCATACTTTGAATAGTTGTGTATTCTTTGCTGTGTGTTAAATGGTTTTTTGTTTGGTTGGATTGAACATAAAAGTTATGTGTTTATGGATATTATACTAGGTGTTTGTAGTTGGATCCATTTTGATATTTAAAAAAAAATATATGTGTATAATAATAATAATATTATCTTTTATGACCACATAGGATCACTTTAGTCAGTCCATAATCCAAGTCTCTTCGATGGGACTGTTTAGGTCTTGCGGTCCTCCCAGTACTTTTTCATATGTTTCGATCTTTGTGACCTTTCTAGTGTTGGAGACGTTTGTGTTGCGAGGTTTCCTCATGAGTGTTTGTGTTTTTGATTTTCTTGTTTAATTTTATCTTATCCGTGGTGCGTGTAAGGCCAATTTCCTTCAGATCCTCTCGTTTGAGGCCAATTTTATTTGCAATGTTTTGAGGTTCTAATATCTGTGATTTAGCTTTGTCGATGTCGTTTGCTAGCAGTGCCAAGTTGTCAGCTGAAAAAACCAAGACAGTTTGTTTTGATTTTTTGGTCTATTTTTACTTTTGGGAGGTATTTTTTGAGTCATAACCTCATTTGCATTTCTAGAGTGCAGTTGAATAATAGCAGTGATAGCCCATCACCTTGGTGCAATCCTGTTTTGATCTCAAAAGTTCTGAGCTCACCTCTGAATTTGTTTGTGAGGGTCAGTTTTATCATGTTTATTAATTGATATGTATTCTGAGGTGTCATAGAATTTTTAGTAGGGATTCTCTGTAAATGCAGTCATAAGCTTTCTTCTTGAAATCTATAAATGTTCACCATGTCTCTGTTTCTTTTCCTGTTGTAATCAATTATTAGCTAGAGACTCATAATCTAGTCTGGACAGCCCCTCCAGGGTCTGAAGCCTCCCTGGTATTCTCCTAGTTCTTTCTCGAGTTGTGGACCGATCCTGTTGAGGCTGATTCTTAAAAGAATTTGTATGTTGTGTCTAGGAGTGAGATTCTCCTGTAATTCTTATTGTCTGTTTTGTCTGCTTTTTAGTATAGCGGCTGAATGAGGGCTGTCGTCCAGTGTTCTGGTAGTTCTTTGATCCAGATGTTGTCAAGCTGTTGATGAAGGGCAATTTTTGCAGATCTTTCTTCATATTTCCAAATCTCTAAAAGTCTGATCTCCTGCTGCTTTGTAATTCTTCATCTTGCCCGGTGCTTGGCAGACTTCTCTTATTGTAGGAGGGTTGATGTTTTCTAGTGGCGTTGTTATGGGATTTTGGTATTGAACTTTAGGAATTCTGTTCTTCGCATTTTAGCAGTTGGTTTAAATATTTAGCTAGAATTTCCACATTATCTTTATTGTTATGGGCCAAATTACAATTTTCATTCTGTATTAGTAGTATTGGGGATTTATGTTTTTGGAGCTGATTTTCTAAAATGTTGTAGTCTCTAGACTTTGTTTTAGTGAATTCTTCTTCTATTGGCTTCAGTGTTTCTTTATGGTATTGCCTTTTTTTTCTCCTTAGGATTCAGTTGGTTTCTTTTCTTTGTTTTACTTGATCCTGGAAGGATGGTCTCTGATTTTTGGATTGGGTGAAATGGTCATGCTTGCCTTTTTTCCACTGTTTCATCATATTTACTGTTCCACCATTGATGTTTTTTACGGGATCTTATTGGGACTAATTCTTCTGCAATTTGTTTAAGATTATTGACTATATTTTCAAGTTTATTTGTGATTGTTATTTTTTTTTAATTGCTTTTTGGTAATTTTCATTCTTGATTAGTTGGGCAGGGTCCATTTTTCTTTTAGTTTTAGAGGTTTGGTTTTGTTGGTTTCTTTGGGGAGAAATGTAATTTTAATTTTTACTACATATGGATCTGAATCTGTGTCTACTACACTGAGGATTTTTACATTTTAGAAACACCCTTGTGAGGGTGTTTGTCCATGAAGACATGGTCTAGTTGGCATTCTCCTTTAGTGTAGTCGGGATGTTTCCAGGTTTTGAGTTTTTAAGTTTCTCTTGAAGTATGTGGATTTCGAGATTAGGTTGTGGTTTCTGCAGAGATCGTCAAGCCTCTGTCTATTTTTGTTTGTTTTCTTTTGGGTGGGCCATTTTCTGATGATGTCATAGTATCTTTTTTTTCTGCATAGTTGAGCATTGAATTCTCCAATTAATTGTTTAACATGGTTTTTGGGGATGTTATTTATAGTCAGGTCATCTAGATTCCAAAACTTTTCTGTTTCTGAATGGTCTTTTGGAGAGTTATCTTTATTATTAGTGGGTGTATGGGTGTTTATTATAGTGTAGATTTTATTAGATGCTGCTAGGGTGTGTTGAGATTCTTGTGGATTGTGACTTGAATTCTTGTATGAAGTTTATTATTTTGAGGCTGACTTAAAACCTATTCCAAACTGTGAGACATTTTTCATCACTTCTTCCCAGGTATACCTTTGTAAAGTCTATATCCTTGGGATTCCATGGCATCCTGGTTATTGTTTCTTATTTCCTGCAGATCCATGATGAGAATTTTGTGTTGGTCCATTAGACTAGTTATTACTTCTAGTTTACTAGTCTGCATGAGCGAGTTTACATTGTGTGGAAATTCAGCTGATTTACTTTGGTTTGATTTTGAACTTTTTATTTTTCTTGTTTGTGTGTGTAATGTTGAGGCATTTCAATACTTCCAGGTGTATGTTATCTTCTGAGTGGCAGCCCTCTGTATCCAAATCCATCGTGCCTTCTCTGAACTCTGGTGTTGCTTAGTTCAGCCGGTGGAATATTTCTTATAAGACTTTCATAGTTGATTGTCAAGGATTCTTTTATAGCTCTTGTAAAATATTTTTAATGTTTCACAGTACTAGCAACATTCATAGTAGTTTATAATCACTAAATTATAAGCAGACACCCTTTTTGTCCCAAAAAGCAGTAACAAGCTTCTTTTCTGAATACTACAGTGTAGGAGATGAATCCTGACATTGTATTTACTGCTGCTTTGTCTCGATGTTTGAATAAGAAATCCATGTTTCATTTTTAATAAGAATGTGATCAGACAATTCATAACCTTCACTTCTCCATAATGTCAGAAAAATTCATGTGCTGCAGTGAGATGTTTTCCTTTGCGTATTTGTTAACATCTTTGACACCCATCTGGACACAATTTTTTATAGCCCAAGTTTACAGTCTAAACTTCGTAAAATACAGATCAGGAAACATGACAGATGATTGTGACATCTCAAGTGCCAGTTTTCTCAAATTTTTACATAACTTTTTCATTCAAAGTATCGGTTATCAGATATGGCTGGCCTGCTACATTCATCATGAACATTTGTTCTGCACCACTGTCTTACTTTAGCATTACACTTAATATTTGGACCGTAAACAAAAATTTGTCAGTGAATTTCAGCCACAGAATTGTTTTTTGCCATCAAAAATTGGATTACTTCTTGTACTATACACTTGATGTACCTTACTTTAAAAACATACCTCATATGTGTGGAATGAGGTATATTTATCTTAACAGTAAATTTGATTAATCCAGTGATTATGCATAACTACCAGTTAATTTGATTAATCACCTGTAATGTATATAATTTGTATATTTAATGTTAATTAAACAAGGTTAGTGAACAAAGGTTATGTTTGGTTAGGTTATGTTGATATGACTCACCGGAGGATTGATCTAGTGGTGAACACGTCTTCGCAAATCAGCTGATTTCAAAATCAAGAGTTCCAACATTCCAATCCTAGTAAAGGCAGTTACTTTTATACAGATTTGAATACTAGATTGTAGATGCCAGTATTCTTTGGTGGTTGGATTTCAATTAACCACACTTGTCAGAAATGGTCGACCTGAGGCTGTACAAGACTACCTTCCCTTACACTCATATATATCATCCTCATTCATCCTCTGAAGTAATACTTGACAGTGATTCCCCAAGGCTTAAACAGGAAAAAAAAAGAATATGTTGATACTACGTGCAATTCATCAGTACACAGAATCAACGTAATCTAACCAAACATAACCTATGCTTGCTTTGCTCGCTAACCTCGACTAATTAACAGTAATGTTTTGATTATTTAAATAATAAATTTAATAGTTACTGTTTATAGTCGAGTTGTTATTTTAATGTGCAAATATATTAATAAGGAGAATATGTAAAATAACCAGTATATTTAATAAATGGCTAAATGTTTCTAAATTCTGCAACATTGGAAGCGATTAATCAAATTTACTGTAAGATATACATGGATCTTTATATATATATATATATATATATAGTTAAAGATATAAATACAATTTTTACTCTATAAATAGGACTAGCCTATATCTTTTTTATTATTAATGAAACATTTTTAAACTGTATATTTCAACCTTCATTTAAATCAGAGATTCCCAAACTTATTTTTCTCATAGACTACTTTCAAAATTTTGCTGGTTCCAGAGGACCCCCTGCAGCTACATTTCTACCATATTTCCAGTCGACGGAAAATGTGAAGATTAGATCTAACTATGAAAATTTGCGTTACGGCTGAGTTCCACTAACTAACAGCTTCCGAAAAAAAAGTGAATTGATTGGTTAATTTTTGATTGACTGTGCTGTGAGTGGATGTCAAAAAAGTAAAGTTGGCCGATCAAAAAAAATGCTTCCATCCAACTTTACATTTTTGACATCTACTCACAGCACAAAAAAGCAATCAATTCTCACTTATTTTATTTAGAAAACTTCCCATTCAGAGTGGTAAAAAGCAAAAGAAAAATAGTATATTTTTTTGTGTTGCATTTATTCAAATATGTAATCATTACACTATTAATTATTATTATCATATTGCAATGTAATATAATAAAATTGTCGTAATATAATTAAAATTAAACATTTATAACGTAATGTAACTTCTACAATGACAATCACATAATAGTTACAATTTTAATGGGAGGGATGTACTAGATGGATTGACAGCAAATTATCAATATTTGGCTTCAGTTTTGTTAGGAATAAGCGCAAATCTCCCTGTTCTGTGATATTGAATCTGCTCCTTTTTTTTGATAAAAGATTTGTAATGACACTAAAACTTTTTTCGACAAGATATGACGAGGGAAACGCTATCAAAAGCTTTCTCGCAATTCCCTACAGTCCAGGATATTTTTCTGGTATTTCTGCCTGCAGCCAAAATGTTTGATACCCTCTTTTAAATTTCACCTTCAGCTCCTCATTAGTGCTAAGCTCGAGTAGCTCCTCTTGTAATATCACATTCTCCACTTCCGTTTCATCAAATGGATTTATGATCCATGGTGGTATTTCCATCGTCAGAATATCTTCAAATCTGATTTTGAAGTTATCATGCAGGGCAATTAAATGTTGAACGTATGTCTGAATATCCTCATCAAGGCATTCTACCTGTGACAAGTTTGAAAACTGGGAAAATATGCTCCGACTAATATTTTGCTTCATAAATTTCAATTTTCCAAGAAAAGCTGAAATTACACCCTTTGTTTTTATTAAATTGAGACTGTCTCCTTGTAATTTAGTTAAAGTTAATGTCATTAAATTTTTTGAACAAATCTGTCAAATACGCGATGTCAGCTTTCAAAGTGATTAGGTTTTCTTTTAAATCTGAATGTTTACCTTTCAGAAACTCTAAAACTGATTCAAAAAGTGAGTAAAATCTTGTTAAACATGCACCTTTCGACAACCAGCATACTTCAGTATGTAAGAGCAATCGTTGGAAGTTTTCATCATTTTCATCGCACAATTGGGCAAATAAACGCGTATTCAATGCATTGCTTCTTATCTTGTTAACAGCATTAATTACAAGTTGAAGCGATTGGTGCAATCCATCACTCAAATTTTTCGCTACTAGGTGTTGTTGGTGGATGACACAGTGAATTGCGGTTACCTCTGTTATAATTCTTTTAAGATGGCTTATAAACCCACGATATCGCCCGACCATGGCAGGAGCTCCATCTGTTGCCACCGAAATGACGTTTGTGAACGGAATTGATTTTTCGTTAAAAAAATCACTCAGGACATTAAATATTGATTCACCTTTAGTGTCCGTCTCCAAAGTTTTCGCGAATAGTAGCTCTTCATGAATTTCTTCGTCCATAACAAATCGAACATATGCCAATAATAATGCTTCATTACCAGGTAAAGTTGACTTGTCCAGTTGAATAGAAAAATGAGTTGTTTGCAGATAATTACACAAGAAACTTTCAATATCAGAGCTCATTTCATCAATACGTCTTTGTACAGTGTTGTTACTCAAAGGAATTCTTTTGAGTATGTCAAATGGAGATTTGTGCAGAACAGTTTTTAAAACCTCTTCAACAGCGGGTAAAATTAACTGTTCTCCAATGGCGTGCGGTTTTCCAGATTTTGCTATAAGTTATGAAATATATTGTACGATGCCCGCAAGCCATCATCGTTACTTTCAGACGTTGAAGCGAACATACTGTGCACGGTAGGTCTCTTTTCATATTTTTCCTTCAATGTTTGAAAATATTTCAAATCTTTACCTATTTTATCAGGATTCTTCTTAGATGATCTTCGAGCTTCGATGGTTTCATAGAGTCATTGCTCAAACTTTTGCTGCACAAAAGGCATATAGGCAATCGCTTGTCTGCCTTTGATGGAAGAAATCCAAATTTTAAATAATCAACACTGTACAGTCGACATTTCTTCTTAGATTCAGCCATGTTTCGTTTCAGTTACCTACCGGTAAATAAAAAAAAAACTTTGTTTTAGTAATCTCAAGGTGGTCTTACTTAACAGGATATGACTATTTTAACAGAATAGGATTAATTAAGTACCAGCGGCAAACTAATTCTAATTATTAAAAGCAATAAATCTGTAAGATCCATAATAAAGTTTTATGAAAATGGCTGAACCGATTTTAATGTGATGTAAAACATTTTTTCATTAATTATATTTTGATATATTTCTGTAAATTCTATAGAAAATACTTTTAAATAACCAATATTTTGATATTGCGATTTTAATCATTTATTTATTACTTTGATGCACGTTACGAGTATGTAAAGACAGGTACAATTTATGAAAATATACAACGTGTTACAGAATAAGGGTTACAACCGGGAAATGGTATGTTCAAGATCAGTTTTTAAGTCGATTCCAATAGTTTTTTTATATATCTGAAAAAAAATTTAGACCAAAAATTAATAAATCCTTAAACGGAAGAGATTTCTTTTAGAAATAAGCCTCGCCTTTTGTACCTACGTATTTTTTTGTAATTTGTGCATTTTTTGTTTACTGACGTGTACAATAAATTGTCAAATAAATAAATAAACAATAAATAAAATAAAAGTAAGTATAACAAAAAAGCAGGTAAGTACTTACTACTTTTTCCGATACTGGCAAACGCTAACATCTATTTACTTTTCTTTTCGAAATTCTGGAAACAAATGAGTAACGTTTATCCTTGGCAATTGTATTTATATTAGTGAAGAATCAAACAAGTTTATGCAAGATTGCTAGCACACACACCACAAGTCATATTTCGTCTCTTTGCACGTCTGAACAAGCGTTGCGGATGGCGGCGCTTTGCAAGTCTCGACACGTTCATTGTACTGAATATGGAATATGCAAGTTTTTACAATTAACCGCAGCTTAGCTTCTCAAAACATTATCTGCCTAGATTGATAGGCAAAGTCAAGCCAACATTTTAGTTCTTCACTATCGAAACTAGATGAATTTTCGTGGACCCCCGCTTATGAATTGTGAACCCCCATTTTTTTGTCACTCCAACGTAGACCCCCGTCGAGTCTCCTGTGGACCCCTGGGGGTCCACCTGGACCACTTTGGGAATCAATGATTTAAATTTATCAATGAAAAATGAATCTTTATCTGATTTGGTACTATATTAAGTTTAGCTGTATCAGTTATCCTTCATATTCAGAGATAATTGGATTAACAGTGAAACATCAAAAATAAACTAAAAGCTGAATTAAAAGGTTATTGCTATTCAATTGAGTATTATTAGATAACATGTTAAAGCATATTATCACAGCAGTACTACAGTTACTTGAATTAGCTGATTAACTTTGAAATCCAGCTGCCACATGTAATGCAATACTCTTTTTCTTAAATTTGAATTGTAAGTGTCAATGTTATATTTTTCTCTTGGTTGTATATAAATTTTATTTTATTTATTCATTTAAGTACGATTGTAATTATTTTAAAAAGTTCTAAATGAATAATGTAAAAAAGTAATAAAATTTTACCCTCTGGCTGATTTTATCGAGATGTGACACTCCCTACCTCTGTAACTTCCCACGACCTTGGATGTTTTAAAAATTTTAATAGGTTCATGCGTCATATGTAGAAATTATTGTACGAAATTTCAAGTTTCTGCATCAATTCATTTCTGAGATATTAAGTGAAATATAGGCCAACACACAGGCGCATACATGCATGTGCATACACACACTACTGAATCTCGACATGCTCCTTTGAATCAAAAAATGATGGGCAGCATTTTTTACGCTTTTATTTATTCTACAATAATCAGTAAAATAAAAAAGGACAGCTAACCAAACTGTGAATGTAGTTACTAAAAAAAAAACCCACCAGGTTAGAGTTCAGTAGTGGTGAACTCATCATTGCAAACCAGCAGATTCAAAGTCTACAGTTCTAAGGTTCAAATCCTAGTAAAGGCAATTACTATTTTATGGATTTGAGTACTAGACATGGATACCAGTGTTCTTTGGTGGTTGGGTTTCAATTAACCACACGTCTCAGGAATGGTCGACCTGAGACTGTACAAGACTACACTTCACTTACATTCATACATATCACCCTCATTCATCCTTTGAATTAATACCTTATGGTGGTTCTGAAGGCTAAACAGAAAAAAGAGAGTGTTAGTAAAAAAGTGTAATTTTACCCATATTAGGCTTTAATTCATCTTATTCAAGAGACTGGGTAAAATAGACTTGTGTGCCTATATAGGGTGACTGTCTTGTTTTAAATCAACTGTCTTATAGGGTGACTGTCTTTGTTTGTAAGCAGTATAAAGTTTGGTTTTAAATCTATTAATTAAATATTTTTAAAAAATAGTAAATTACATTATTTTATAGTTATAGAGTTACTAAATTATACTTTTAGCTTCTTTCAAATACACTGTTTTGAAATGCTATAAAATGTTTGGATTTTATCCATTCCTGATGGAACACAAAATCACCAACATACCGGTAGTGACACAGTACGCAACAAAAAACATTAAAATAGCCTATATTATAACTTTATAAATTATATAAAACTTAATATTCTATAAAAATATTATAACAATGGAAAGTTCAAGATATGTTGTTTTACATATGAAGTTGTGCAAATTTTTTTAAGAAAGGCTTTAAAGATTGTTGCACAGAAGCTATAGAGCAACTAAATTTATAGACATTAACAAAAAAAATAGAAATTATATTACTGATTTATGTTGTTAAACAATCATGTATTTATGAAATACATATATATTACATAAATGCAACAATATTACTGGTAATGAGTACTACACTCATTAGTCACAATTAAATTTGATTAAACTGATTTATTAAAAGTATTCTCAGCAATATCGGGTGATCCATAGGAATCATCTTACTAAGGCTTCAGTCATTGGGATTTTATTTAGGCTCACCATATTTTTTTGGGTCCAACCCAGGACGTATTATTGAAATTACTTAAAAGTTTACTGAAACATTAAACTTTATTTATTCAGTTGTATTTTTCACTAGACATGATTGGTTTTTCAGAAATGGCTTATTTGTTTTAATTACATCATAAAATTTACAGGAAAATTCTGAATTAATTTTAACATTTAGCAGATGTTTAACAGTAGATACTGAAAATCTATTCCTTTCTGCAGACCAAATGTTCCCCATAATCGAAAAAACTCAACTGGAATAGATGTCCCAGGCAAAGACATCGCAAATTCAACCATTTTAGAAATATTGCAACATGAAATATTAGAACTTGAACCACAACCTACCCTTTGGTTTTGAATTACCTGATTCAACGATGTACTTTCATCAAATAGGTCATCAGTATTTATGGAATCTTTTATATTTCATTGACAACTTGTGTACCCCCTTCTAAATCAGACCAGGCAATTTCAGTTCATAAATTTATTCACTAAAACTTACTTACTTACTTTTATCAAAACTGGTTCTCCACAACACAAAGGTATTGGATACTAGAATTATAAAAACGCTTGAAAAGAATTTTCTTCCTGAACATCATTATTTTCTTCTAGAATGCATTGAAATTCTTTAGCAGAAGATGATATAAATTTATGGGCTTTTCTTTGCTGAAGTTGACAAATTAATCCAGAATATGTCTGAAATGCTTCCGTTGCTAGAATTAGCTTCCCATTTCAAAACTACATTGTTAAATAACCCTATAGTGCCATATAAAAATTTCATAAACAATTCACTTATTAGATTTTCAAAAAAATCAAATAATAATCTTGAGCATTTGTCACAAGATAGAAGTATGATTTTTAGGCCTTCAAAAATGGAAAGAATTCTTCTTATTGTAGGTAACAAACTAAGGAACCCTGTGCTGCCCTATAAGATAATACTTTTTTATAATCTATTTCCACAAATTCACAGAATTCTTTAAGTTTCAGTACTCTTATTGTATATATGTGAAAATATTTATACATTTTTGTAACAATAACTTCTGTGTGCAGCATATGATTCTCTAATCATATGCTGTTTGCACTGAATTGTATACAATGTGGGTTGAACAACCAATTCCTAAAATAGGTCTATCTAAATCACTTTGAACTTTTCTGAACATATTTTCATTCCCTTTTCTCGTCGCACTATCAAAATTACTGTTAGTGTTATCAGCAGTATAACAAACCAAATTTTCTTAAAGTTAGTATTTTTTCAAAACCGAGTCAAAATTTGAGCAGTTTCACCTGACACTTCATCAAAATTTAAAAAATTAATTTGAATTTCCTCTTTCAAACTGAAATATCTCACAACAATCAGAAAAGTTTTACTTCACTTCTGTTTTAGCTATCCATCGTTATTGTTACATAATTAATGTTTTCCAAAAAACGCAACACATAAAATATAAATGGCAAAATATTGTTGACAATAATTGCCTTGATTTTGGTTCTAGCATTTGAAAATTTTGGGTCATATAATTTTTAACCAGATTAGATGTGCAGTCTAATGTTTTGAAACTAAGTTTGTGTCTAGCAGTGTGGTATGAAAATGTAGGTTCTTCAGCAGCATACCCCAGATCACTGTTATTGTTATTCCCATCTTTGGCACTAAAAAAATCTCTTATGTTTGCTGAAGCAGTAGCATAATAGCACTCTTATGTTTAGCTGTTTTCACGTGGTCTTTAATATCACCCTTTCCTTTATGTACAACAGAAAGTTTTCCAGTACATAGTGTGCAATAAACACGTTATTGTTACTGACATTACACAATTTCAAAAATTTGTATTCCTGTTGCAGATTAACATTAAACACACATTTTCTTTTGCCCATTGCCAAATGATGGAAATAAAACCAAATAGAGATAAAATGATCAAAAACGTGTAGACTAATTACTTCACACTCACAAAAACAACATGAACACATACATTGCCTCTGTGTGTTAACAAATGACAAAGCAAAAAGTTGTGGCGAGACTGGTTGACACGCCTCTGTCAAAATCAACATCAGCACTTGCTCCAAGGTTGACTGAGAGATGCACGGCTGAAAGAGAATGTTTAAAATCACAATGTCGAACATATAGGTCTAAAATTAAAAAAATCTTCGGCAGTCATAAAATTCTCAAACCCTGGACATTTTTTTTGCAACCCTGGGAGCACTAAAAAACCAGGACTGTCCAGGCTAATTCTGGATGTGTGGTAAGCCTAATTTTATTCTAAGTTTTGCTTTAGCTTTCAAGACAGTAACTCTTTCAAGAAGATGTTCTAGGTGTTTAAACTAAAAGTTGTAAGGACGTAATTTATTGTATTACCTACATTTGAAAAGATTAGATGTTTGGATAGCATATTTTTGAAGTTATCATATGTGTTATTTATTTATTTATAGGTAACTGATATGATGGTGGCTAATAGTTGGAATCTTATAATTACTGTTAAACCAGCCAATCAAAGGACTGTTGCACCAAGACGTGGTTCTTTCTCACGTAATTCACAATTATCATCTGGTTCGGCACAATCTGTGGCCACAACAACTGGTTCTGATGATGATGCATATGACAGAGATGAAGTCGTTGACCTCACTGCTACTCTAACTGATCCGTCCAATTCAGAAAAGGATAATAAATCAAGAGAGGAGAGTATTCTTCACCTATAGTATATTTTATAAAATAGTCTTCCATTTTATTAATTCATACATACTCATTTATGTATACAGACATTTATCAACAATAAATTAGTCTTTATTTTATAGTTACACCTTATAATATTTCTTTGAATTTGTGATTTTTATTTTAATTGCCTGACAAGAAAGAATGTTTTATTGAAGTTGTTTAATGTTAGTTGGTGGCTGATGTGTATATTTTATAACCTAGTAAATGGCATTTATTATTTTTTGTGAGTTCTCGGAATGGTAGTGTTTATGACTAGAGTGCCTGTAGTTATTTTAGTTAATACATTTGTGTGCTGTGGCCAGATATATAAATTCATATATTTTTATTTCTTGTAGAGCTTTTAATATTAGCATAAGTTAATAAAACTTTTTTTCAAAACAAGCATTTAGATACAAGTAGTAATTTTATTTTGCTGCTTCCATTTGAATTATTCCTCGTTTACATTATTAGTAATTTTGTACTGTATTTTTTTTATTATTTCTGACTGCTGAAATTTAAAAAAATAATTTTTAGAACTTTTTATTATTTTATTGACTATTTTATGAAAGTTTATTAATCCATAATTGTTATTTTGATTTATATCAGGGTTGTCCAGGTATTAAAGGGTGTTAGAGAATTTTAAAAAACTAACTGAAAGTTTCTTGTAATTTTGGTTAATACATGGAGATATAAAGTTAATTTTCAACTTACTAAACTTTTACTCTTTCCATATTATCTGATGAGATTTTCTGTGTTTATAGATATCTGGCTAAATTTTATTTTGGAATATTTTTAGTATATCCCTCACATTGTTTCAAATTGCTTATTCTGTTGATGTTTGATAATAGAATTTCCCATCGCTTTTGATTGGTACTGTTTGTCAGAATATTGCTGCACAGTATCTACTTGTAATGCCAAGCTAAATTCAAAAGTTTCTCTTGGGACAAAAAGGGAGACAGTAAGATGTTAGTCTGTAATGATCTAATCTAGTTGATTGCATACAGCGCACTCAAAACAATATTTTCTGGATGATCCGCTTATCTTGAGATTTATCATTAATTATTAATATTTGCAGTTTATTAGTATTATATCTATTATATAAGTTCATTATACTGTTTCTTTGTTTCACATTGTACTGATTTAGCATTATATATTTAAATTAGGTCTTCTTAGTCATTTACTAGATATTAAATAAATTATTCTTTGATCAGCCACTGTGAAGGAGTTCATGGTATTGCAGAAATAGTCATTGTTATGTTATTTTACATTCCATAAATCGTTCCTTTTATTATTTTATTGCAACTTTAAAATGTTTTTAAAGATATTAAGTTAATTAACTATCTTTGGGCATAGTAACAACTATATGTATTTATTTATCTATCTACCTTATTTAATTGTTTGCTTTAAACTGTACTTAGATTTTACAGATGGGATATTTTTCCAGGATAACCCTGTAAACTTTTTAGTTTAAATGGTTTAAACAAATTGCTTGTTTCATAAAAAATTGCATGTGCATGTAAATGTACACACACCATCCATTTGTAATATGAAGTATTTTTTTATAAAAAGGAGTGTATTACAGTGATAGTAATTATGTACTTAATATATTTATTCAAGATATTTCTCTTTAAACATGCATGTTGTTCCATAGAGGTGCATGTATATATATATATATATATATATATATATCAAAGATGAAAGTATAGAAACTGTTTACCACCAAGAGTACAGAATTCGATAATGCTTCTTACCTTATGCTTATTATTTTTTCTAATAGCGCTTTCAAGGTTTTCTCTCATCATCATTAAACCTTTTCTTACAAATCACACATTAAATTCAAACTATTAAAATTATGACAAAAATATGTAGTCATAAATACTTTAAAAAAATTTATTATTATTATGTTTGATATATTATGATTTGGAGGAAACGGTATAACTGATGATGAGGGAAAACCTTGAAAGCTATATTTGAAAAAAATAATAAGCATAAGGTAAGAAGCATTATCAAATTCTGTACTCTTGGTGGTAAATGGTTTTTATACTTTTGTCTTTGAGATATTAGTACAGAGGGGAATATGGAAAATACAATAACAAAAGAATTGTTTTTTCTAAGTTAATATATATATATATATTATTATTATTATTATTTTTTATTCTTTTTTCTAAACTCGATCCTTTCGGGAATCATATTCCTCTGTACTATACAAATTATATTAATCTGATCAACCCAAGTACAGAATTAGTAAAATAAAATAAAATTGGATGACGCCTACCTTATTCCATAATACAAGAAGAGCACTTTTGCAAATACCTCGCATTATCAGTTGCTCTATAATTTTTAAAATCTTTTGTTGCAAATTATACATTAAAATTAAAATTGTTCATTGCATGTATAATTTGCAACTAAAGATTTGAAAAATTATAGAGCAGGTGATGATGTGAGGTAGTTGCAAAAGCGCTCTTGCTTGGATTATAAAATGAGGCAGGTGTCAACCTATTTTATTTTATTTTATTAATTCTCTTTTTGGGTTGGTCAGATTAATATAATAGAATATATATATATATATATTTGCATTGTGTAAATGATACAGAAGAGAAAATGTATTGAAATGTTCTGATTGCACAGATTTCATTAATTTTGAACTCCCAAGTAATCGGAATATACATGTTATGGTTAAAAATAATTTTATAAAAATCAGATATGAAGACAGTATACCAGTTGATACAAAACTTGTTCCTTTTTTGAATGAAACTAGTATGATTTACCTTGATTTACATTAACTGTTCGTAATATTTATGTTCAGACTGTCTTCTCATGTCACTGACATATCGTGGGTAATGAGGAGCAATGAGATTTTACGTAGTGAAATTTTTTATTTAAAAGCAATGTAATTGTTCATTATGGTTCTTCAAATGTGGCAGGTTCCATAGTGTATGCTTATCTTTCACAACACCCCAAAATTAAAAGGTAATATGTATGAGGTATAGTGATCTCATTGGTGTTTCTATGGAGCCCTGTTCAGTCGCTTTGTCATCAAAGTATTCATTAATGTAGTTGTACACTGTAAATACAATGATGGAATACAATTGTGCTGGAAGTAAAAATGATCAAAATTCATTTTAACTGGAGTAGCATATGTCACCAATATTTCCTAATACTTTTCTTTTTCTGCTATACCCTACAAAACCACAGTCCTTCCATTTTTTGGCAGGATATTCCACCCCAAGGTTAATCTAATTGAGTTTAGAGAAAAATGTTTTTTGAATACTAGAAAGCACAATGATGCCTGATACCTGACCAGATAATTGAGAGGTTGCTTCGAAATTTCAAAATTTATTTAAAATTATTTTTTCTTCTTGTTCAATGTAATTTAACATGAATTCAAAAAACTGCAGTTTACAGTGAGGCTCATCTATGAAATGACATTAAGAATATTAAAATTTTTCTTTGATCTGAATGTATTTTAAGTGAAACAGCTAGATTTTCTTGGTATGTATAAATGATTGCCTGTAAAACATTAGTTGATTTTTCTTACTTTTAATTACAATTTTCAGCCTTCTTGTTCTTGAACTTGTTCCATACCAAATCATACTCTTCAGTTGTCTTCCTTAACTTTTAGATTGGCTTACAAATTAATGGAATTGAATGAAAGTAATGTTCATCCATTGCATTAAAACCACTCAAGGACCAAATTACCAGTAATACTAATATGATTAAACTAATAGCGGTAAAAGCAAGGTTCCAATTCTCTCATTTAATTGGATAACAACTTTTACATCATTTGCTTTATACTGAGAATTATAAAATTTTTCTTTACAAATCTGTTAAATATTTGTAATATATGCATAATCAAATGTTTCTTACAAAAATATAAGGCCTAGAACTGACATTTCAGTATTCTGATAAAAAACTAATTTATTAGTACACACACGTTTTATGAAAGATGGTGACTTATTATCAAAACTGCTGTAATAGAGCATAAACTGTTAAATATAAGTTCTTGTATTAGTGGAAGTAGAAGTGGCAATGATTAGATATGGCAAGTCTTTTCTTTATACACTCCTTTTAATGTGATTTCATTTTCTCAACAGTCTGGTATACATTTTTTCATACAGGGTTATACTGTATTTTAATTTCTGTCTATTCTATTTTAATGTCTTTTACTTCATTTTATAGCATTTGTTTTTAACTTAATATAAATTTAAAAAAATTTAAAGCCCAAACCATGTACTGAAACATCATGTTAACATTTACGGCCTTGTTACTTAGTCATATAATGAATATTGATTTTTATATTTTATCAGTTCATGTATACTAAAACATTAAATTACAGCTACTGCCTTAATTATTATTGTAAATATATGAATTAATTTTGGCATGAAAATATTTACTTAAAATATTTTTAACTGTGATTTAAGTGCTTATTTCTTTATTTTTAATTAAAGTGCTTCTTCTTTTAACAATTAATTATTAAAATAAAAATATATATTGTAAATAAATGTTATTTTTCTTATTATATTATTGTTATTATATATTTATATTTATATATACTGTATTTATATTTTTAAACTCTATGTTGTTATTATGCTATGCTTGGAGGTTAAGATTATGATATATATATATATGTATACACTAAATAATATTCTGAAGTTGTTACATTCCAATTTATACTGAAGAGTTGTAATTTGGCCTTAATATTTAAAAAGTAATAAGTGTTATTATTTTTTAATTCTTATTAAATTATAAATATATATTTTTACATGTATATGGTTATCGTTCCATTTCATTCCATTCATGCAATAATTAAAGTTAATAAAACAGTACAAATAAAAATTAATGTAAAAGAATGTTATTTCCAAAATATAAATGTTGTATGTATTTAGGAAAAGTATATTATCATTAATAGCCATGAATTTATTGTTAGTATATGCAGTACGTATTACACATATAATTATTTTATATCCTTTTATGTAATTAAACAGGTATCTGTTTACTGTTATTTTCATTGTATATATTTTTATATAAATTCAATTATCGTGTTAAATGTTATTAATTTTTCCATTATTATTTACTTAAAAGTGGCAGCAATAAAATTTTTATATTTAAATTTAATAATTTATGTACGTTTATTGAATTGTTTGTAATGTCAGTTTTAAATATTAGTATTTTTTTTTTCAATTATTATAGTAGTGATAAACAAACTGCATTTAATACATGTATTGAATTGTACTGTATTTATGTTATTATTACTTAATCAATGTATATTTATATAATTAATATCGATCAGTATTCAGTAATATATAGGAAATTGTTAAAATAACAATAATGTTATTATATTTTAAATATTTAACTTGGTGTGTGTGTGTGTGTGTGTGTATGTGTGAATATGAATATGTTTATTTCATGTTGAGAGAGTGAGTACTTGTGTTTGCACATGTGTATGTGCTTGAAATTGTGCTATCCATTTTTTTCTGATTATTGAAGGAAGTCTGTATTATTTTAATTCTATATTTTTGTAATTTTTGTCAGTAACATTTTCATATTGACTGCTGAAATTATTTTTACATTTGTTTTCTAAGTTATAATACACTATTGTTTTATAAAATTTGTCCTCTTTTATTTATTATTATTAATTTTCTTAGCTTGAATGTATCAGATGTAGTATTAAAAAAATAATTGAAGTGAAAGCAACAGGTTTTATTAAATTTAAGTCTCTAAAATAAAAACCTTCAGGTTTAGATAAGATTTTTTACTTAATAATTTGTAAATTTTCCTACACTCGCTCTTTACTATAATTTATGTGAATGTTTGAGATGACCACGTGTGTATTTCCCATTCTTCGTTCAATAAATTAATTCATTCCTTCGTGCTTGTTTACATAAATACAATGTCATACCAATGGATATATGAATATCTTGTATTCAGTTTATGTTAAATATTATAAAGTAATATAATAATAATAATTAGTTATTTTCTGGTAGAGTATGTCAAAATTTCCTTATAAAAACCAAGAAAGTGATTTATGAGTTGACACAATTTTTCTTTCTAAGAACATTCTTCCACTTTGAATATCATATATAAAAGTAAGCATTTCTGAACAGTTATTGGTTCGTACATGTTTATATAACTAAAAACATTCATAATTTTTATGTAGGCCTTTACTGTGTGTGGATGGGGATAAAAGATTTATGATGTATTATTTTTTAAATCTTACATTCTACAAGGATGAACATTATGCGCTAAAAAGTTATTTGTTAATGAATTTCGTGATTAATTCATTTAGGGATGTGTCGTATTAAAACTTAATTTAATAATTTTTATATAAAAAGCAATATCAAAATTAAGTATGTACATTATGAATGTGTGGTCAGTCATTATAAAAAATATTCAGAAACTTATACGTTTTAGACAATGTAATTTTTAGTGGTGAGTTAACATTTCACATCAGCCGCAAGGTAAACACCCATAACTACCAAATATGGGGTAATGAAAACCCTCATGAAACTTTGCAGTACATTTGTGATAGACCACTAAGGTCAATACTTTTTGTGCCGTAACCAAAGAAAGACTATAACTTATTCTTCCAATAGGTAACCGAAAATGGTATTGTTTATTTGAACATGCTTCAAAATTGTCTAATTTTATCAGTTAGACAATGATGACCAAGATGGATGCCATTACTATCAGCAAGACGAGGCACTGCCTAGAAGTCTGTTTGACCCAGCTAGATTTTTTCTTGTGGAGTTTCATTAAAAATCAGGTTTATGTACCTCCTTTGTTTGCTGTTCTTGTTGATTTAAGATTTTAAATTAATGCTGCAGCTGCAGAGGTAATGCTCAAGGTGCTGGCTACAGTCTGGAATGAAATCGACTTCAGGTGGGATGTATGTTGCATTACAAATAGAAGCCACATCGAACCAAAGTTGGGTGACAAACTTTGTGTTTTTCTTTGAAATGAGATCTCAATAGAATGTATAGGTTATCTCAATAAATTTTTATATCTTTTAAAGTTGTGAAGTCCTTTTTGAATCACTCTGTTTATAATTAACTTCATCTTTTTTATTTTTATTTTAGGTTTGTGTTAAAATGTTTTTTATATATGTAGTCTGATAAGTTGCTCCTTCTCTAGAAGGATAAGATTCTTCTCTATATCTCTTGATTTGTATCAAGGACTCTTTGATTTACAGTAATTCATCATCTGTATTAAGTGTTTGCTAATCATATTTGTAGTTCTAATTACATGACTGGCTTCTGACTTTTCAGTATTAACTATTAATCTAGTTATTATCTCAGTCTCTCAAACATTCACTGCTCATAGAAAAATCAAGTTATTCTAAAAAATGTGTAAAACAAAAATAGCTTGTTTACAAGAATCATTAGCAGTTAAAAGCTTTGTTTTCATGTAATTATTATCTTTTATAAAAAAAGACAGACACATTGTAAAAGGAAGATAAATGACGATATTAATTTTTATTTATCGTTCTGTAAATTAGTATTTTTTATTATATTCAATTTCAAAAATAAAAGTGGATATATGCGCTAAATTATTGGTATAAAATAATAGCACAAAAATCACATGCTTTATGTTTCAGAACAAAGCACATTACACTCGCAAAAAATATAAGATAAAAAGAGATATGCAAAAGGTCACATGCGAAAAATTATCATGGATTGATTACCTCTCATATATAATTTTCATTACCATTTTTCAAAACATTATCAAACAAAGTTTAAAATGAATTTGTAAATTACATAAGAATGCCATAAATATGTGTTGTAGAAATAAGACTGAAATTTGTGGGCAGTATTTTAAAGTCTTACAATTAATGACAGCCGTCATTGTTTATGAAGTGAAAAATTGTAGTTGAAAAGATTTTAAAAGAAATTTAGGTATGACATAATAATAGACTGAATATGTAGGTTTGTGTAGTTCAAAAAAGAAAAAAGAACATTTGTAGACCAGAATTGTAACTGCTAAAACATAAACTTTTCAGTATTCAAAAATTAGTTTTATGATTTCAAGGTAGCTGCATACACAAAAGGAATGAATATTCTAAAAAACTTCAGAACATTCCTGAAGAATACTCTAAGTAACTTTAATAATCTAGAATCTGTTGCAAGTCCTGGATTAGAAATATTACTGAAAGAAAGAGATTTTATACAAAATTACAAATTTGATTAAATGTGTTTGTTACTCATTATTATTATTATTATTTTTGTTGTTGTTATTATCATTATCATTATTATTATTATTATTGCTACTATTGATTCCCAAAAAATTAATCTAAATCTGTTATGATTGTAGGCTGACACACAGGAAACAGATGGTTTTTAAATAAGCAATAGTCTCTTAATTTTCAAATTAAATTATGTTTATTTACATGAAATTAAAGCTCAATACATGCCATTTGAATGTAATTATGGTCACCTTCATTCTGAAAAATAATGTCCTAGAGGTGAAGTCTGTCAATTTGAATGCATTTCTCAAGTCTCTTCTTGAAATCCCTCATCGTACAGCCCAACATGTCTGGAGAAATGGTAACATTTTCTTGAATTAGGCATTCTTTAACACATCCAAATTGTGGGGTTTTTTGGTTCTAGACATAGATTTTTGTGGTACCCCTACAGAAAATAGTCACAGACTGATAAGTTGGGAGCTCTTGGGGGCCACGGAACATTGTCAGAATGTGAGATGATGTGTCCAGGAAACATGCATCAAAGAACTGCCATTGAATCATTTGCAGTGTGTGCTATAGCACCATCCTGCTAGAACCAGACATCTTTTAAAGTGATTCTTCATCTTCCCAGTTCTGGCCTGAAGAATGTTTGAAGCATGCGAGTGAATCAAGCCAAAGTAATAGTGTATTAACACCATTTTCCTCAAAAATATCCAATAAAGCCAACAGCGCACCAGACTGTCGCTCATTGAGAGTGCTGAGGATGCTGATGAATGATGTGTGGAAGTTAAGGAGCCCAGTAACACAGGTTTTGCTTATTTACGGTTCCATTTAGATGAAAATGAGCTTCATTATTAATCTTATATTTTTCATTCAATCCTAAAATCATTTGCTTTCTGAAAGGATTGTCCTCACGTGCAGCAAAATCTGCCACTTTTAACTGTTGCACAATTAGAATTGTAATAGGGGGAAACTTTAATTCTTTCTGTAAAATTCGTCTAACAGATTCACAATTGATTGCTAACTCACTAGTATGTCATCTAGCTAACCGTCCTGTGCTATTGACTGGCGCCTCCCTTAGCCTTGCTATGTTTTCTGGAGTCATTATATTGTGTCTCAGGCCTTTATGCATTTTATTCATAATGTTTCCAGTTGATGTTAAATGTTCTACCTGTCTGAGGATTGTGTTATGACTTGGTACAGCTCCATGCTGATCGAGTTTGAATTTAATATGAGAGTCATTGCATAGCTGTAGCAGATTCACCACTTCTAACAAAAGTATCATACATGAACATCCGATGTTGCAAGTTCCATGGCTCTGTTGTTACTGGAATGTTATCTTGTGAGGAGCAGAACTATCCCCACCATGACATTCTCCCACCGTTGTGCTCTCAGTATTACACATTTCAAAACCAATTTGTCTCTCACGTGTCACCCTATATTGATTAGTTCCCCTAGGACATTAAAAGTTTCTATCAACCTTATGTCAAGTGGATTTTGGCAGTGAAGAAATGCAGTTCCAGGTATTAGTCATCTAACCCACCGGGTTGGTCTAGTGGTTAACGCGTCTTCCCAAATCAGCTGATTTAGAAGTCGAGAGTTACAGCGTTCAAGTCCTAGTAAAGCCAGTTATTTTTACATGGATTTGAATACTAGATCGTGGATACCGGTGTTCTTTGGTGGTTGGGTTTCAATTAACCACACATCTCAGGAATGGTCGAACTAAGAATGTACAAGACTACACTTCATTTACACTCATACATCATCCTCATTCATCCTCTGAAGAATTATCGAAACGGTAGTTACCGGAGGCTAAACAGGAAAAGAAAGAAAGAAAAAAAAGGTATTAGTCATCTAACCCATCGGGTTGGTCTAGTGGTTAACGCGTCTTCCCAAATCAGCTTATTTGGAAAGTCGAGAGTTACAGCGTTCAAGTCCTAGTAAAGCCAGTTATTTTTACACGGATTTGAATACTAGATCGTGGATACCGGTGTTCTTTGGTGGTTGGGTTTCAATTAACCACACATCTCAGCAATGGTCGAATTGAGAATGTACAAGACTACACTTCATTTACACTCATACATATCATCCTCATTCATCCTCTGAAGAATTATCTAAATGGTAGTTACCGGAGGCTAAACAGGAAAAAAAAGAGAGAGAGGTATTAGTCATCTAAACCCACTGGGTTGGACTAGTGGTGAACGCGTCTTCCCAAATCAGCTGATTTGGAAGTCGAGAGTTCCAGCGTTCGTCCTAGTAAAGCCAGCTATTTTTACACGGATTTGAATACTAGATCGTGGATACCGGTGTTCTTTGGTGGTTGGGTTTCAATTAACCACACATCTCAGCAATGGTCGAATTGAGAATGTACAAGACTACACTTCATTTACACTCATACATATCATCCTCATTCATCCTCTGAAGTATTATCTAAACGGTAGTTACCGGAGGCTAAACAGGAAAAAGTAAAAAGAAAGGTATTAGTCATCTAGAGATGGTACTAATTGTTTATTTTTTATACAAAAACTGCACAGTTAATAAATAAATTTATTAAAATGATGCTGTTTGTATAGAAACTCTTTTCATTAATTTATGTAGGAGATATTTAAAATATCCTACAAGAAACATCGGCAGAGGTTAGATGAAGAAACTAATTTTTTTTTTACTGTTAAAGCCTAATTGTGTTTCTATTGTTATAGCAAATTGAGTACCTCAATTTTCTAGTTCAGTGGCAGCAGTTGCTTTATATCTCTATGTTATTTTATGAATTATAGGTTTTTAAATCACCAATTATGAGCATTTTTTTATGCATGGCTACCAGTACAGTAATATTCTGAATAAGCATTAATAATGCATACTTTGATTATTCATGCCTAAATCTATTTTTTTTTTCAGACCAATTTCAAGTGCATTTGTTTTTCTATAAACATTGAATTAACAAGTTAATGACCATCCCAAAATTTTAAACATTTACTCCTGGACAAAGGCAGTTTTTTGTTGTATTTTGGTAAAAGGAAGTTCTGTAATATATTTTTTTTAGGTTAAAAGGCTGCTGGGAAAGGAGTTTTAGATAAAAAAAATCTGTGCACCAAATTGTTACATGTGGTCTGAGTAAAAAAAAAGTGTTAACTTTATCACTGACCATGTGGACCATATTGGGTCACAACTAAAAATATATATTTTTTTACATAAGTTAATAGAAAAGAATTGTGTTCCAAAAACATAAATATTGATATTTTTATTATTATAACACGTATTATAACAAGAATGGCATTTGAAAAATCAACTTACACATATATATGCTATATTTTTAGAGCGACCAAGACAAAAAAAATATATCTTATGGAATTTTTCATTGCCGATTGACGCCCTTCACTTAAAAAATACAAGTTGAACTCCTGTTTCGAGCTTCCTTTTCCTGTATAGTATGCTGCAGCTGATGTTCACGTCTAGGTTGGCTTACAAAATCCATTAGGGCACAAACAACATTTTCACAAAATTCTGTTATACACATTTTTTATCTGTAACTTCTTGGAACATAACCAAGGCATATTAACAGTATTTGTCAATAGTTCAGTTACGATTTTCCAATACCATTTGATCTTACAGTGTATTGAAGAACTGTAGGAAGCTTTTTGTCAGAAATATCAATAAACCCTTTAGTTGCATTGTATTCAATTATAGTTGATGGTTTCAAATCAGGACTTCTTTTTGTGTGAACTTCAGTCATTTCTGGGATAGATTTGGTCATCAGAAATAAGATGTCATGCTTATCCCTTCACTTTCCTACGACAAATTTTGTGTTGTTCTTTTGAAACTTCATTTCACACCATTTCAATTTGGCATTTGTGACTGCCTTCAAATTAAGTTTCCAGTTTTCCCTTAGGGTACCAACTAAATGTGTGGCTATTATTTAGTTCATGTGATAGCCACACACTTGTGTAAAAGTTGTCCGTCACCTTTTTTGTTTGTAGCTAAGGGCTTATCAGATGTTTATACATCACCGCCATTATCAATACAGTTTGAATAGTTTTACACTGTATTTTGTCTCTTCCCAGGGATGTATTGGCAGAAGCTTAACCTGCCACAAAATGGAACTATTGTCTTGTCAATACAGATCTTTTCTTTTGGTGTGAAAATGTGTTGAAATTTTCTATTTAAAATTTGTACAAGTGTTGAAACCTTGTACAATCTGTCTCCTGGTGGGTAATTTTCATTATCAGAAACATGTATGAAATGTAACAATGCCTCAACCCGATTTCTACTAATACAGCTTAAATTTGGAACTTCACTTTTACAGAGAACCTTTTTACTAAAACAATCCCTATGCATGGGTTTTTTAATGAAGTTCCATCCAAATTGTAAGACCAAAAAATGCAAAAGTTCATTTGCATCTATATCGTACCTTTCTTTTTTTTCTGTTTAACCTCTGGAACCACCGTAAGGTATTACTTCAAGAGGATAATATGTATGAATGTAAATGAAGTGTAGCCTTGTGCAGTCTCAGGTTGACCATTCCTGAGACTTCACATATACCCTTTAGCAACTGTTGTTCGGCATATCTATAACAATCTTCTATGGTATCTATAACTTTGGTGTTTCTGTAACTAGTAAATTTTGAACTTCTTCAGAAAATAAGAGGATGAAATCAATCGGGTTATGATTTTTGAGGCAATTGATTTCTTGTCGAAATTCTGGTTTTGCAGAGAATATGAATTCATTGAGTTTATCATTTGTAGAAACTTCATTTCACACTACATTATTACTTCTTGGAGCAAAACTACAAAAATCAGGATTATCACTTAAGTTCTTATCGGGTGAATCATGCTTCCTTGAACGCCCTAGTGTAGGTTCTATTTTTCTTGTTTTACTTGGAAAATAATAATTTCATCACTATTTGTACTGACTTCACCTTCATCTGGTTCAAATATGGGATCTGCATCTGAATCATCAAAGGAGCTGTTGTTCTCATTACAATCAAAGTCGCTGTCTTCCAAAATTCATCCAAGATGTTCATCAGGTCTTTTACTTCCCATATTTATATCATACACAACAAAAACATGGTACAGCTGTCTAAAAAAGTAACATAAATGCTAACCTAAATTTAATGTCTTATTGACAGTATGAATTCATATACAACCAAAATACACGATAACATAAACACTAACCTAAAATTTAGTGTCATGCCTTCTGTATCATTCATAGCTGTTTGAACTTATTTTATGGTTGAAAAAATTCAATAATAACAACCTGTACTCTTAGTGACACAAAAATATACACTTATACCAACATAAAAAATTTATTTTACATAAAGTTATAAAAATAAATTTTTCAATCCAAGGAGATCTTATTTTCTCCAGGGTCCATATCTAAACACCATATTTAAATACACTGTACTTGCATCCCTGTTAGACCCACATGACTTGAAACATGGACATGCATTGTGCCCAAATAGGCCCACATATTCTCTGCAGAAAACTTTGTGTACACCCATATGATGCATATGGTTGTTAATGTGTTAAGTTACAAGTGTAACAAAAATATTATCGTAAAATATGTGTTTAAAGGTTATACTGTTAAATGTAAAACCATAAATTACAATTAAAAAAGGTTTTGAAACTAAAATTTATTCCAGTATAATGGGGTTCATGCACTTTTTCTTATATTATCTTTGTTTTTTTTTTAACAATTTATCGATTAAGGTTGCTTATTTTTCCTTTTTTCCCCTTCTGTTACCAAAAATTTGGTAAGAAATGATATTTTCTTAAGACTATAATGTTTTCTTTTGAATTGTTCTTGTGTGGGGTCATTTACAAAGTGATATATCGTGTTATCTGTTACTGTGGAATTAAAGTTTCTCTTTATTTTTTCATCTACTATTTCAGGATCAACCAATTGTTGTAAAGGGTGCTACTTGTAAGTTGTAAGGGTACATATCAATATTGTGTTTCTTACCCTGAGAAGTAACAATTCTCATTCTCCTTCGTTATACTATATGCTTCATTAAATTATTTAGGTCTAGTTAATTACGTAGGTGGGCTTCTCTAACTTGCTGCAACATATTTTTTAAGGAGTGGTAATGTATTTACTGTTTTTTAAGGATTTTAATTTTATGTTCAAGGCTAATTGAGTTAAATGAATAAACTTTGCTTTTTATGAAGGAAAGGTAGGATATATGCCAAAAAACTAGTTCATTAAAACCTGTCATCTAACATTTGTTTAGCTTGTATGCATGGAATTTGTTATGTTGATTTCAAGTAAAGCAACAGCTTTTATTTACTTTATAAGAAACATATTTATTTAATAAATTAAATATTTTATGAGCAGAATTTGTTTAAAGAAAGGAATTTATATACAATTTCTTATCTTTCCAAAGGCCTATGTTGCCTTTGGAATCTTCCCAGAGGCTTATGTTAACATTTTCATCAAAAACTTTTATGTATATATCTTATGAGTCCATGCAGATGCTCCATCAGCAGTTCACACTACTCTGCTTTCTGTGGTCCATCGCTTATATGGCTGATGAATTATTTCCCCCTACTCATCACTGATAGCATCAAGATTTTAAAGGAAGTAATTATAATGAGAAATATATCTTCAAGGACGTAGACCATCAAAGCCTTTGAATTTTATTAGCAACTTTCAACTGTACACTTAAAATTTGAAACCTTATTGTTTCCCAAAGACCTTTTTTTATGTAACTTCTTTAATATGTCTCACATTTCTTTTCAAGTTATTCCTCAGTAGTGTGAATGGAATCTGAACCAGTGGCAGCTTGTGTGTAGGCATTGTAGAAACTGCTACACCCCCTATTTCCACTTGATATTATTGATAATATTTAATATAATGAGCCCTTTTTTCTTTAATTCTTTCTTTATACTTGTACAATGTATAATCCTTAAGACTAATGTTAGTAGCCATCCCCCACGTTATGAAAAGATATAAAAAAATGTATATGGAACTGTGCACTTCACAGTTCCAGCGGCATGGTGTTTGGCTGCTGTGCGCATGCACACATAGGAAGCTGCATGCAAGGGAACACTGTTGCTCCTGCAGTGCTGACCCTGGCATCCTGGTGGAAGGTAGTTTTTTTTACTGTGCGTGTGTATGGAACGTTCTTTGTTCATTACCTTTTCTAGTTTAGTCGGTGGAAAGAATATGAAAGTGGTTTAGTTGTTTTTTCAGTAATGATCAGAAGATGGCAGAGGGCTTTTTGATTGCCAATCTGGCCAAAAACACGCTGGAAGAGCGAAAGAGAAGGTAATTAGTAAAAACTAATTATGTATTTGTTTCTGTGTGCATAGAATTTAAATTAAGCACCATTGGAATATTATGTTTTTAACTGGACATTTTATTAAGTTATTATCTAATAATACTAAAAAAAATATTATCTGTATTAACATTTTATTATTTATTTGATTAAACCATTTACGGTTTTTAAGCACAATGTGCTTAAAAACTTGCCATATTCTTGAATATGATAAAGTGTAGAATTAGATTATTATCCTGCTTCCAGCTATTCTAATTAATTTTTTTTCAGTTCTTTTATTTTGCAGAATACTTTAACCATGGTCTTGAAAAGGCCCAGAAAAATATTTTCTGGAGCAGCACTCCCACTAATTTTAGCTACGAGCTGCCACTGATCTGAAAAGTACTAATTTTAATAACCAAGTAATAAGCTTTGTAACTTACAGAATGCTTTTCAAATTTTTTGATTTTCAGGACTTCCATGAATTAATATGGATAAAAAATGTTCATTATCAGTAAAAATACTAGAAGTGATTCACATGATGTAAAAAGGAAATTTTTATGATTATAATGATTTGTTTATTGTACAGAAAACTCTTAATTTATATCCTGAATTGCAACTTTAGGCCTTTAATGCAGAGTAATAAAAACTACTCTGCTAAAAATTGGAGTTAAGTATGACGTTTATAAGAACCAAGCTAAATCCGTAGAAAAAATATTTTTATAGAAATATCCACGATAATATTTTAGTGATATTATTTTTGTTTATAATATAATTATAACAAATTTAAATATTAAATCTTACTGTCATTTTTAAAAAAAATTAGGTACTACTTGTCTTTGTAATCAAATTGAATATTCTTTCTTTAAAATTTTAATCATTGAAACAGTATTTTAAGTAACTATTATCAATATCTAATGAGAAGTCAAAGATATACTAATGTTTTATCAGATGACTGTTTAAAAAGAAAGCCCTGATTCATTTAAAATATTTTTCGCATGTTTTCAGAAAATGCAAAAAATCAAACAATGCAAAATCAGTTTTGGTGAAACAAAATATTTCCTATTGTGTTTATTATCAGATAGTTTATCGATCTAATTTTGCTTTAAAGCTATAATATGGCACATAATTAATTGTTCCTGATTCATATATCAAGTAAGAAATGTGGCTCGTGTAAAGTTTCAGGAATATACATAAAATTTATCCATCCCAACAGCTGGTTTGCAATTACTTGTGCAGTTATGCAATGTGAATGCCTAGCAAGGTAAACTGGGTTCAGCATTATGGAAGTGATATACTGCTTTCCCACTTGGTAGTATGCAGTTCTGTACATCTAGAATGGATGTCAAATTGATGAAATTGCCATACAAAAATATACACAATCAAATGGATATGTTGTGCCCTAATTTTGTTCTTGCTAGCAATATTCAGCCAAGGTTTAAGGATTTAATTAATGTATTTTATTTTAATACTCTGTTCTTTCACTTCATGTACTGTTTATGTACTCTTTAGGAATAGTTTTTACCATTAAAAATGAAATTCTGGTAGACTTCCTTTTTTTACTAAGTATTATATTTAAATGAGATTGTTAGAATAATAACTATTATATTAATCGTTTTGTAAAAGTAATATTTCAAAGATGAATTGTTCCAATTAGTAGTATTTGTTATTGTGGTATTTTTATATGTAATTTATAGACTATACAGTATTATTATAAAAGATATATATATATTTTTTACCCTCGATTTCTTTATTTTTCTATGGTTTTTCAATAATGAAAGTTTTGCTCAAATAAGCTAAGACATAAAGTGCACTTTAGAATTGCAACTTCTATTGTACAGAAAACCATGCTTTTAAGTTCCATAAAAAAATTTGACAATGTAATAATTTTGTTTAAAGAGTTTTTCTGTATAAAACTGCTATTAAGTAAATACAAACAAAAATCTTTACTACAAAATCTTTGATTTAGTAAGTCATGGATGCTAATGTCACAAAAAATTTAGATCTTATGATTGAAAGGTTTCCCAGCTAATGATTTTTAGACCATTCTTAACAGATCAAAACATGCAATTTTCTTACACAGCAACTACTGTGGTATTGAAAGGAATGTGTTTTTTTATTTTCATCATTACAACTTGAATTCCCCATTGATTGATAACACCACTTTTATTCATTTCATTTATGCACTGTATACTTGCCAATGTAAATGAATCTGCTATGCAGTTACTAGATGATGCGAACATCATTACAATAAATGCAGTAGTTTGAAATATAATTAGATATCTTTTAGAGCTTGTATTGTTCTTTATCAAATGTATGTGCTTTTAATGGCATGAAGTTTTACCACATCCAGTGTAAAATTAATTTATATTGTAAATGAACTCTCTCTAACCAGTTGCTAAAATGTGTCATGCTTTTATATACTTAATTTTTATACATAACTTTTTTAACAAATTTTTTAATCTAATAATAATCTTTTAATATGTTGTAATACTAAATACACACACAACACTATCTAAGCAAACATTCAAATATGTAATTTTTATGAAATAAGTTTTTACTTCCTTGTACGAAGTAAAGGAAGTATTGTGATCACAAAAATTTTGGTTTTCAAATTTCAACGGAAATATCCATTTTGACTAGTTAAAAAAGTTAATTTTAATACAGATATTTTAAATTTTATAAAAGAAAATTAAAAACTTTCCATCTATAGATCTTTTCAAAATGAAAGTTTGTTTTTTATCCATAAGACAAACTGGTGTAGAATCCCATATAGGAAAAGATTACATATAATCGGTAGATAGGATAGGCTGCTTGATGGCTTTCACTATGTTGATGAAATTTTCTTTATAATTGTATAGATTAAATATTAAAAATAAAAAGTGCATAAACTTTAAACCACCACAATAATTTTGCAGTTTTCAAAGTTAGTTTACACAGTAGAGATCTGAGAATAGTATAGTTATTTAAATCATAAAGAAATAATCTTGGAAAACAATGTTGGTTAACTTGATGTTGGAGCTGTTTGATACATTTTTGCAAGTATATGTCCTTGCTGACTGATGATAATGTGTTTCCATTGATTGGGATGATTCTTGAAAGGTAGTGGAGCTTTTTGCAAATAAGAGATGAAGACTGTTATAAGTAACTGTATAAGAGAGGAATGGTGATTATTGTTTAAACAGATTAATACCAAAAAAACTAAACTGGTATTACACAGTATTTTTGTTGGAAATACCCATTAAAAGAATTGTTTAATCAGATTATTAGGTACTAATATGTTCATCAATAGAGGTATTTGGACAAAGCTTTGAATGAGAAATTGACATTTAAACTCGCCTTGCAGGTGGGTTTTCACAAGGGTGTTGAATTCAATGAGAAAACTTTTTAGAGATACTAGCTACAGATTGGGTATTAACAGTCTTTTCTCTACAGCCTCTGTACAATGGTTTTGCAAACCAGCACTTGCTTGGTGCATACATTTGTACTGATAAGATAAAACTTGCCTTGTTTAGAAACTAATGCCATTTGGTTTGTAGATTCTATTGCAGTGTCTGAAATCAATCATATTTGTTTCAATTGATGTGAAAACTGTATTACATAGGATTATTTACAGTTGTGCCTTTAATATTTTAAAGAAAAATTCATACACACTTTTTTTACCAATGGTATTCAGTAATCGAACCATGTCAACCAGTCAGAATAAGTTATTCTGACTAATATGTACAGTGCTGATTGTTGAAGTCACTCAAACTGCAGTCTGTTAAGTGTAAAAGAGCCTGTTTGCCGAACAATGAATTGTTCTCACTTGATTTCATAGGTCAAATATTGATGTGGCGAACATTACAGGAAATGTAGGTATATGGTTATGGCTATTTTTAGTTTAAAAACTAAACTAACTACACAAAATTTATCAGATTAAAAGGAAACAGGTTTATTTTTTAGATTTCAAATTAATCTGTTACAATAAAATCTTTAATGATATTTACTGAAAAAAGAAATTGCACATTATTTAACGCAAGTAACTAATCCTATGCAACAATTTTGATATATTGATTTTTAGCGGAAACTGATGTCAAATGGTTGGAAGTTCATCATAGTAAATATAATTTCATTAAAAATACAGATAAATTCTGCTATTTTGAGACAGATCAAATGATAGATAAAAAAAATTTAGTTGTTTATAAAAAGTGCTTATTCTGGATTAACAGAAGAGGATAGAGCATTGAATCAGATAAGGTATGAGCCAAAATTGCACTTTGCCTTTAAGTAGCAGAAAGATAAAAATTTTAACTTTATGTTACCATAGACATGAGTAAGAAAATTGGGCTCTTCTACTCTGAAATGCCAGATTAGATTTAAATATGCCCTCTAAAGAGTGAAAATATTAATTTATAAGGCCTATAAACATTGTTTTACTTATTGGATCAAGTAATTTTATATACGAAGTGCGACAATAAAGTAATGAGACTGATTTTTCTTTGCAAGATGTGGCACCCCTGCAGCTTGCGTAGGCACACCATCTTTGACCGTGGTCTATAAGCTACTTTTAGTCCAAGCGGCACATTTATGCAACTGCTCAGTCGTGAGTTGTGGTGTAATAAGTGAACAGTGTTTGTGACTCTCGTCACAGAAATGAAACCACAAAATATTGTGCAACGATATGCCATTTCTTTTTGCGTTAAATCGGGTGAAAACGCGACGACAACTTATGGTAAGCTTTTGGAGAGGAGGTTATGTCAAGAGTTCAAGTTTTTCGGTGGCATAAAAATTTTAGTGAAGGCAGAACGAATGTTGAAGATGAAGACCGCAGTGGATGACCATCAAACTCACGAACAGATGTCAACTTGATCAGGGTGCGTGAAATCGTACGATCTGATCGAAGATTATCCGTGAAAATGATTGCAGAAGAACTCAACATCAATCGAGAAACGGTTCGTCTAATATTAACTAAAGTTCTTGGTATGAGAAAGATTTGTGCAAAAATGGTCCCCAAAAATCTCGCACAACAACAGCGAGAAACACGGAAAAATGTGGCAGCCGATCTGTTAGAGCAAACGGAAATCAATCCAGATTTGTTGAGCCGTGTTATCACTGGTGATGAAGGTTGGTTTTTTCAATACGATCCAGAGACAAAACGTCAAAGTTCGCAATGGTGCTCAAATGGATCACCCAGACCAAAAAAAGCTCGCATGTCAAAGTCAAAAGTGAAATGCATGCTTGTGTGCTTCTTCGATTCCAAGGGAATTATTCATAAAGAGTGGGTGCCTCCTGTACAAACAGTTAACTAATATTTCTACAAAGAAATTTTAGAAAGACTTTATAAACGAGTTCTTCGTGTCCGTGCCAACATTGCTGGTAATTGGATTCTGTATCACGATAATGCGCCATCCCATACTGCTCTGTCAGTACAGCAATTTTTAACCTCAAAACAAATTTCAGTACTACCACAGCCACCTTATTCACCAGATATCGCTCCATGCGACTTTTTCCTATTTCCAAGAGTCAGAATGGCGGTCAAGGGACACCATTTTGAAACAACAAAAGATGTCCAAAAAGCTGTGACGAGGGTCTTGGAGGATATTACAGAAGATGAGTTCCAGAAATGTTACCATCAATGGCAGAAGCGCTGGAATAAGTGTGAGCAATCAGAGGGGAACTACTTTGAAGGAGACAACACTAAACATGACTAAAACGGTAAGCAACATTTTTTTTCACATCAGTCTCATTACTTTATTGTCGCACCTCGTATAGGCAAGGATTTATCTAAAAACTCATTATTGAATGATATTTTTTTTACAAAGCAAATCTTTTGATTTAACTGAAAATAAATTAATCGTTAGTTAATTTATTAAAAATGGCAACGGAGGCATGATAGGCTCTTTCTTACAAGCAGAAGTATTGATGAATTATGCGAAAACAGTTTTGTTGATTGGATAACAAAAATTATTACATTTTTTTATTTTAAGATTAAGATAATATTGCTTAATAATTAAATGAATCCTTACTTGTAGACGAAAGTATTATGATTTTAGTGCGAATACAGTTATGTTGACTCGTTTGACATAAGTGAATATGGTTATTTTTTTTGTTTTGGTATAAGTAATTGGATTTTTAAATTGCACCTTCATAAATGGAAATGTCAGAAATTTTAATTTATGTAACAAAAGGTTTGTTTGTTTAGATTTTTAAAATTTTTCTACATTAATCATACTTACAGGCATCAAACAGTAATCTCTCGGACAGTTTTTCTATTCTGAAAACTCATTCTGATCTTTTCAAGTAGCTCAAATATGTAGAATATTTTAAAGAGGATAGAGTACACATAGGCTTAAGAATTATTTAATAATTATTACTGTGATCATTAAAATTCTTAAAAGGAAGAAATATAATTTGATCTTTTTACAAACTAAATCAATTCATTCATTCTATGAAAATTTATAATTTCTTGGGGCAAGACGCTCAAAGGTTTACCACTATGAGTAGTAGAAATTCACCTATTATGGTAGCTGTGAACACTAGCTAAGGGATTAGCAAGTAGTCTACTTTTTTTTTTGTTATCGGTGTTGCAGAGAAATACCATTTACGTACCCCCACAAATGGGGGAGTTTCAGACTTACACAGGTTTGGCTAGATGTTATTTAGAGCCTATGTGTGCCCACACCCTACCGACTAAAACTTCTAGTTCACTGCTTCTCCCCACCCAAAGTTGGATCAGCAATTAAGCATGGCTCAACCTCAGGGGGTCAAGAGATCCTTGTGCTTCATCACCATCGCTCTTCAAGGCATCTCTAAAAGGCTGTAATAAAAAAAAACCCCACCCTATTAGGACCCCTGCGTAACTGAATATAACCCAAAACCTTCCGCTGTAATAAAGTAAAAAAAGCAACACCTAAAAGAATAAAAATAAATTAAAAAAGCAACTAAAAATAAACATTTACTAACTGTAAAACTACATTATTAAATTCTAAATTTAAATCATTTAAAACGAATCTGCACAAACGATGGCTGCGCAAGCGGCTGTCTATCACCCCTTCGTTCTCTGGTCCAATTCTTTGCCTCAATTCAGGACTTTTTCCATGGCGTCAGTCTTAGCAAACCTAAATCTCCCCAGTCGTCTGCGATCACTCATAAGAGACGTCCTACCTCAACGAGCTGTCCCCTCCCTATCGGAGCTACCATACCTTCCCTTATCAGCTAAAATCCACGCCCATGACTCACCGCATTCTTCAACCGTAAAACCCTCGTGACAAAAGAGTCGGAAGCCCTTCAGTTCTCCTCCGAAGACAGGATATATGGAACCAGGTTTTCGAGATTAAGTCTTTCTATACCAGCTTGTATTTGCAAAGGTATCCATTCGTCACAATCAAAAATGGTATGCTCAGTAGTATTAACCCCGCTGCAAAACATGCAGCGTGGGGAATCTCGTCTACCGAATCTATGCAAATATGCCTCAAAGGCCTCATCTCCAGAGAACACCTGCGTTGTGAAATAATTCATTTCTCCGTGACCTCTGGTAATCCAAAAAATCTAGATCTATGATCAATTGTCTTGTCCAAGAGAAACCGTACCTGCCCTTCACCTTTCCTTCCCGGCATCTCTTGTTAACCTCTGCCTTACCTTCCTCCGTGGCTTCGAAACGCATCGTCCGCTCCTTGGCTTGCAAATCTACTGGCAGGACCGAAGCCAAAACGCAGGCTAAATCATAAAACAGCGTTCTATTCCCCGATACTACACCCAGCAACGAACGGCGAAGTGCACTTTGGACTCTACCAGACTCCTCTTAATATTTACCGTAGTACCCCAAACCGGGGCAGCGTATAACATTGTAGAGGTGTAGTCAATGTAATCAGTTTCCTTTTTGAGGCCCGTGGGATCGCCTGTGTAGTGAGCAGTATATTCAATGCCTTTAGCATTCGTTTTGCCCTGAAAAAGCACTCGGCAACATGCTGAGTGAACTTACATCCTCTATTTATATTCACTCCTAAACATTTTACGTTATTTCTGTATTGCAATGGCTGTCCACTCGCTCTATGATCAATTCTTCCGATAGTGGGTCTGCTAGTTAATCTAGTGAAAATACATTTCTGCGGGGACAGTTCTAGACAGTGAGTGTTCATCCAGTCCCCAATCCTAGTCAAAACTGTATTCCCCTTTCCTCTAGCTCGCTCTTGGTCCTCCCACTCACCAGAACGACAAGGTCATCGGCATAAGCCATTGTCTCGGTATTGGAAGGCCAAGAACTCCGTCATAAAATAATAGCCATAATAACGTATCCAGTACCCACCCTTACGACACCCGCCGAAAACCTGGAATCTTAGGGTGCTCCCCAACGTATTTGAGGCAATCCATCTTTCTGTCAAATATTCGACAATCTGCCTTCTAAGGTAAGGGCTTACGTCCTTCCTTCAAAACGCGGACATGATTGAGTCCTTCGTGACGGTCCCGAAACATTTCGGACGTCTAGCATAATCACCATGGGCATCTTCCTTGTTCTCCACGTTCCTTTTTGTCTATGGCCGCCCAGTTAACAACCTTCTGTATTACCTGAACCGTGGACCGGCCCCGCCAAAAGCCGTATTGATTAGCGCTTATGCCTTGCTCCCACATTAAGTTCTTCATTTATGCGGAACGTCAAAATTCTTTCCAAGGCCTTGCCTATATTATTTACCAAACACAAAGACCTGTAATACGTATTTACCTCATTTTTACTACTCTTGGGTTGATAAACGAGTCTAGAATCTTTCCAACAATTGGGAAAGTACCTATGTTCATGACCATAATTAGCAATATCAGTTATTTCCCATGAGATCCGCGCAACTAGACCCTTCAAAATTGCGGCCGATATGCCATCCGGCCCGGGACTCTTTTTATTTCGAAGTGTAAGGATCACCGTAGTAACTTGGTCTTGCGTAAACCTCTTACGATCGTATTCAGCTACCTCATATAAGCCGCTGTTTTTTCATGAAAATAGTTTATCTATCTGACGGTTCGCGATTTCTACTGTGAGGACGAGTGAGCGCCTGCCAAATCGCTTCATGACGATCTGATGTGCCCGCCCCCACAGGTCAGCGTCTCATTCTCCACATAATTCGCGCCAGTTTCTGATCTTTGGTTGCTTGATTTCATAGTTCATTGTACGTCTTGCGGTGACGTATTTCCAAGCAGTCTCTTCGTATCATCGCCACCTGCGACTCTTCGCCTCTTCATCCCCGGCGACGCAGCGTCTGGAGATCTCTTCTCATCTGAACAATTCTGTCTGTCCACCAATAAATAGGGTGAAATCTGACGGAGCCCTGAGGTATCTGTGCAATCTCATACTCAATCAATTCTTGGAGGACCTCTAGAGAAAATATTCTTCTATCACTTAACTTTCTGGCTATCTTTTCGACTACTGATCTTACCTGCCTCTGTGTAAGCCTAGTTGGCTTCCGACAATCTACTGCTGTGAACACAGGGTCTTTGATCTCAAGAACGTTGGCCAAATGGTTACTGACACTCCCTTCTTGCATCTGGAGTAGTCCCAACCTCCGTCTAAACTGGTCAAATCTAAAACTGACGCATGACCTCTCGCAACATAGGTGGATGTTTCATCATTAATGCAGTACAGCCCAGCCACCTTCATATGCACAGCTAGGACACTGCGTTTGTAGACACCGCGTCTTCTTGTATAAGGGCTGCCAGCAACGACAGCCTTACTATTCAGATCGCCCATCAATACTTTTTTCCTCGGTGACCTCATTACATACATCTCTCGATTTCTTGAATATCACAGTTAGGGCTGACATAAGCACCAATCAGCAACGCTTCAGACAATTCAACGGCGATTATACCCGGACTTCTATGAAATATCTGCCAGTCCACTTACCGCTAATGTTTCGTATGGTAACATCTCCGGTCGAGTCCGAATACCACTAGCTCTTGGCGGTAGTACACCTATTAGACTCTATGGTGACTGAAATGTCTGGGCCCAGACTCCTGGCCAGCTCTCCCACTAGGTTGTGGGAGAGAATACTTCTGTTGGCGTTAGAAAGTACAACCTTAATAATTTTTATGAGTGGCGCTCATCAAGTCTCTGGTGCGATGTTCTGTGCTTTTGCAATCCAAGCATTTTTTACCCTTTCTACAGCCTCGGATCTTGTGGACCTTACAACCACAGTTATAACAAAGATCGACCCGATTGGGGCTCCGACATTCAACGTTTCTGTGACCGGGGCTCCAGTACTGGAAGCAACAGTCACTCCACTCACGTATGTGTACTCGGCAATGAACCCAGCCGATCTTAATACGCTCACTCACTAACCTACAGGCCGTGCGGTATGTAGTAACGACGGTCGCATTACGTGTGTTCTCGAGTCACGTCACCGACGCGGTGACGTGACTCGAAAATCTTCTGTTTTTCGGTGACCTTCTCAGTGGCCTCCCTGACCTCCTGTTCAGTAGTATCATCCTCATTGTCTCTAATATGCACTACCGCCCGTCTGTCACCGCGAGATCGTAGGTCTACTTGTAAATCAGCAGACTTATCACGGAACTTTGCAGTGAATTGTGCTGCCCTCTCAGATCCTTTGAACCTTACCTCCAGCTCATCATTACCGCCCTTCCTCAGCTAAAGAACCTCTTCGGTTTCATCTTTTGTGACTGAAGAATTCGTTGTTATCAGTAAGTCGGCATAAGATATGCATTGTGCCCTCACAATTACCACTCGACTATATTCAGCAGGAGAAGTCGATCTCCTAGTGGACGAGAACGCGACCTTGACCGGCTTACTCTCACAGTATGGCTGGGAATTACCACTGCCGCCGGTTTAACACTCTTCATATACAAATATACTAAAAAACTTTCGTATTGCAGTGCCAATAGAAGCTCCAGGCAACACGAAATGAAGGCTTAGCTAAGACTTGTCTGATTGACTTTAGGTTATCGCGACCGACTCTCGATCACTTACGGACGAGCTATAATATATTCTGTATTTTCTTCTTTGAATCGACTCAGCATGAGAGACTAAACTTCGCACACATCACCAGGCTTATATCTTGAATTGCGGGGCTTATCTTCATCGTTTCTCACAGCAAGAGCGAAAGTAATCTGGTTGAGAAAAAATTGTAGCAATTTTATTCTCTTTTAAAGTTAGTTAGAATTCATTTTACGAGTTTGTTTAATGTATGATTTTTTGAACCAGTAATCAGAATTTTTCTATTTGATAAGTAGCTGACGTCTGATTTAGATACAGTTGTATCATCTGAAAAGAAGAAAACAATGAGTAGTCTGGCATTTAAGGAAAGTCATTTATAAATATCAGGAAGACCGGGTACGCTTCTCCGTGATCCCTCGTTCAGCATTTTTAAGTATATTCCTAGATTTTTTAAGGGGTAATAATGATTAATATTGAAATATAAAGTTTCAACTATCTGCTTATGGTCAGAAGGAATACTAAGAGTCAGTCTTAAGCTGATCTTCTTTGATTGTCAATTCGTAATTAAGTTTTATATTAATGAAAAAGCAGTATTAAGTTAGAAACTTTTGAGATTACAAAAAATAGAACGTTTATATATGTTGAAACTATCTTGATGAATGACCAATGTATTCGTTTTTCCAAAAAAAATTGAAATCTTTTCAAAAAAAATATTGATTATAAAGAAGAAAAGTAGGAAAACTACTGCATTCTTTATAAAAGATTTATTATTACATCTTTAGGAGAGACTCTAATACCATTTTAAACTTATTTTAGTTCCCTGGCTATCGTTTAGTTGTGTAGTTTCGTCTGGTATTACTGAGGTTATTGCTAAACTCTTAGATACCGTTAATTTGCAGTTCACAATGCGACTGTGTAAATCTAATTTTATTAAAAAAATACGCGTTTGTAAATTTAATTTTATTGAATACCTCTGTAATGCATAATAAAATAAACTTATCCAATGTGGTCTGACTTGCAAATATTTACTAGTTAATAATTTAAAGAAAAAGTGATATGACAAAAAAATCGAGTAATATTTTAGAATAACGTTTAGTTCTTCAGAGAACCTATGATTAACCGCCTAGTTTGCGTCGTACATAACCTAGGAATTGGTGTTCGTCGTTTGTGTTGTTGATTGGGATTTGATTTTACCTTAAGCTCTTGTGTCTGACATATTGTTATTTGATTATTAAAACGTTTTTTATTATGCCCTCAAAAATTTTAGATAGTATACATTTAAATGTTAAATTAGATAACCCAACACATGTGATTAATCTATCAGAAAAAGTTATCAAAGTGGAGTTTTCTCCCTTTGAATGGTCTCATAGCTTGATTTGTGTAGCTTTTCCGGATAAAATTTCTGTTGGTGTTATAAAGTTTCAGGTATGGAATTTGATGTTTTTCAAATTTTATTAGGTACGTGCATGTCAGTTTGTTGAATAGAGTAAGTTTGTGACTTTTTTATGTGTTTTTTCATTACGGTATTTTGCCGGTTTACAGTAATAATACGTGTTGCAGTATGAACATTCATTTGAAAGTAGATGTTAATGTGTACAGACAGAAAACTGATTTGAACCACATACTGTGGCTGAATCAGAAAATTTATGTATATAACTTATATATTTGACTTCATATTTTGAATGTAGACATTTGAAGCCAAGGTGAACAAGTTATGCTTTAATATCATTGGCTTCTCAATAGAGGGCCAATCGATTTCAGATCATTCGAAGGCAGTTACTGATAAAATTATTTTATTTTATCACAAGAGTTTTAACCACATTTAGACAGTTGTAAAAGGGTTATTTTAGTTTTAGGACTTTTTTTAATGGTCTTTTTGTACAAATATGTTGGCCAATTTTGCACTTTTTTGACGTTTTTGGAAACTAATAACTTCCTTGATTTTAAAGATATAAACTTAAAACAAAACAAAAAAATTAAAGTAAGTAAAATGTGTACCAAAATTAAAAAGACATTTTAATTTTATATTTATTGGTTGGTATGGATTGACCCATAATTTTTTAGATTTTGATTAATGATACCTAATAAAATATGTAAATAATGATGGGTCAATCCATTTGATGTGTCTGAAAAAAAACAAGCTGTTGCTTGACAAATTAAAAAAAAATTGAAACTTACCCATTGTTTCCTACATGTTTCAGGACCTTAACATTTTTTATTTAAGCAGTTTACCTGTAGCGGCCATTTTTGTTACGGTGCACACACATATTTTTGTGAATGTAAGGGTTTATGAAAAAAAACATATCGAAAAACCTATTGGTCCTGGAAGGTTGAAACAAAAAGCAATTTAAAAGGTTAGTTCAATTTAGATCTCAAGACAAAGTGTGGGTACCGATCTGCAAAGTCCTGAGAATGTTGACATCACTTGAACTAACTACAGTGATGGACCATTCTCACACAATTTCAAGAGAATTATCAGAAGAGATATCACAGCTGTTTGTTAACCACACTAAATAATAAACGTTAATTGTTACAAAAACAGGCTGTTTCATTGAAGAATAATTAAAAGTTTACAATTTATTTCTTCAACAGTGTTTACAACAATAAACCAGTATAAAAATAAAATTGAATTCTTGAAAAAAGATGTAGGCTACTCATTGAAATCTCAGTTTGGGTAACTTTTACAAGCATTTTTGAATCAAAATTGAAATAAGTTATCATTAAATTATGACCTATCATTAATAATTTATAAAAAAGACTATTTTTAAACTATTGAAAACGTCAACTTCATCGTAGGGGCTAAATATAAAAAAAGTTGAGTGCAAAGAAGACATAAAACCCCTTTGGAGCACTTATTTAGCGAGTCAAAATGGTGACGCTTTTAACAGGTTTTTCATGATTTTTGAGAGGTTATAACTTTTTTATTAGTACAATACACAAGAAACTTTTTTATTTGTCATAAACATCTACAAAAATACTGCAAGTTGTGCAACTTTGAAATTTTTATCACCAGCCGCATCAGAGTTATTTGAAGCCAAAATTTGAATTAAAAAAAAAATTAGTTTTCAAAAATACATAAAAATTTAAGGGTAAGTATATCACCATTAATATTATTTATGATAAAATCTACTAACATGTACCAAAAGTGAAATTTCACAATTTTTCATGTTCAACTTTATTGGTAATTTTCTCGTAGAAAGAAGAGAGATAGGTAAATAAACCAATGGAGCAGTCTTTTACCTTGAGAAAATGTGATAACTTGATTTTTGTTTCATCCTTACAGGACCAATAGGTTTTTAGTTAAACCCTTAAAATCACAAAAATAGGTATGCGCACCATGCAAAAACAGCTACCACAGGTAAACTGCTTAAATAAATAAAAAAAATATTTTAAGGTCCTGAAACATGTAGGAAACAAGTAGGTAAGTTTCATTTTTTTTTTGAATTTGTCAAGCAACCAGCTTATGTTTTTTTGGGACACTTAAAATGGATTGACTTAGATATGATTTGGTGATTTCTGGAAATACAAGCCAGCATACTCACCCCACTTAGCTTTTAAAAATCTATTGACAAGGATGCAGCAGTCTTTAAGGCTCAGATAGATTCAACAAATCTACTTAAGATATGTGATAACTCTCAGAATATCTGTTGAATTAGTCAGTGTTCCTTCATTTATAATATTCAGTTGGAGGGGTTGGTATTAAATTAAGGTACTTTTTCAGAATTCGACAGCCACTCTGAAGTACAACTAATGATGCTGTAACAGATGTACATTATTACAACACATGTCATGGTTATCTTTTTTACTGTCATTGTGTGTGAATGATAGGTGTTACAATTCCTGTAGCCTACACAGAAAGGATATTTTTTAATTGCTCTTGCATCTTGAAAATTCAAAATCATGAATCAGATGAGAGAATTCTGCCTAATTAATTTTGTGAGAACACTTTATTTTGTTAGAAGGTTAAAGATGAGATATCCTTCATCAGTATAGCTACCATTCAAAGGATTGCCTGACATGAATGGTTGTCTTACATTGATGCCTACATAGATGCAGGTGGAGGGTATTTCTAGCATTTATTCCAAAGAAGCTACTACTTATTTTTTTATTATATTACTATTTATATTTAATTTCTTGTGGCAGTATAGATTAAAGATTATTTGTGGCAGTATATTATTTACAGTTAGCAAAATTTTTGGATCTTTTATTGTCTAATGCAATGGATCAAATGGTGTGAGCACAGAGTACAACAAATTTTAAGGTTAAATTTTTTATAAACTTTTGTTTTATTTTTTAAGTAGTGGAATATAACAAAATATATAAATTAATGAGAATAATTTTGTGATTTTATGCATTAACTAGTATCAAGTTTTAATATGTGATTTTATTATTCAGTCAGATATATTGTTGTGTGTTTCGTAGCATGATAGGATATTGAGAGGTTGATAATTTAGAATGTTTATATAGTTACAGTTTATTGGTTTAAAATGTTCATAATTACAACCAGACAGATTAATAATAATAATAACAATGGTGATAAATATAATAATGATAATAATAATAAGTGACAATAATAAAACAATTAATGAACATTAATATTAATATAGTAATTACAACCACAATAATAATCAGGATAACAGTATAAAACGATAATAATATTATATGTCAGAAACAACAAATCAAACAGTTAATACATAACATAAAACATAGCATAATCAAAACGGTAAGCAAGTCATAAAAACAGATCATAATCAACAAAGAATAACAATCAAAATATTACACATCAAATAGTGATAAATGTTATTAGTAAATAATAAATACAGATTACACACAAGGCAGAGTTTAGAATTAATAATCCTTTGGAATTTATTCCAGGTAGATAAATAGAAAACTAGACCCATTTACAAAAGAAACCTCTAATCGTAACCCTTTTTAACCACTAGTCTTGTATTAACAAACAATTGTATAGTGTTTTCTTGCAAATACCTTTGCTATCTACCCTAACAGTTTATGAATGAAGTCATAGTACCGTTTAACACAAGATATTACAGTACAAAATTACTTAACATACAAAAAAACAAATACTATATTTAATTAGGCCAACAAATAGTTTTACCCATTTCTAGTTTTCTTGTTAAAATACGTTCACAACATTTTGAAAACATTCACATATTTCCTAGTGTAAACTTTGCAGGAAAACTGTTAAATATTAATTGTCATCTCTCTCTTTGTATCATATACAATACAAAGGAAACATAAGGCAATGCCATATTTGCTACTTTCATCAATAAATTTTACCTCAGTTTATATTTAATGATGGAAAATGACAACAAATCACTTAATTCCTTGACTGTACAATATTCAAACTAGATGGAACTTATACCTTTAAACTATGTAGAAAATGCATTATATATTTTAAAATGTAAAATGGTCATTATTAAATACAGCACCAGTATCCAATTCACTCTGCACAAACATGCAGCTAATTTACACTGCTTAATATAGAATCTATTGTCAACCAAATGGGGAATGCAGTAAGATATTTGGTATAAAAGTTAATCCTTCTTCAGACAAAGTGCTATGAAAAATTATTGAATAAACTTAAAAAACACATTTAAAGATAAAAATTAAATAATGCTAATAAATATAGGATATGTTAAACAAAATTGTCATCTTCTTCAGAAAGTAAGGTTAATCTTTGGTTCCAAAACTGGAGACAAAATATTTAAAAACAATCAATCAACTAGGAAAACACAGACTAGGATAAACCCACTAATCCACGAGTATGCATGCTAATTTTTTGCAATAAAGGCTAAGTTAGATACTAGATGCACATTCATTGTAAATACAAGAACATACACAAACATTCAAGACCCAGTAGAATCAATTTTAACAAATTGTCTCACAGAAACAAAAAAAAACATACAATTACAAACACATTAGACATAACATTTACATTTCATGCATATGGCATAAAAACAAGATCTTAATGTACTCGATCGATATTAAATTTAATAATGTTGACAAAAATATCAAATTTAATACACTGCAACTTTGACAAAACCAACATACAAAGTAATAACTTTGTATGTTGGTTAAACAAAGTAGTATTGATTATTTTATTTAATTATATGCTAAAGAAGCTTCTTAATCATTCTAAGGTGTTATAGCTACCTTAGAATCAACTCCTTTCAAGCAGTTGATGATAATTAGTTCAACATGTACTTTAGAAGTACAGTTTCTGTATAATTTGAAACTGATTGGTTTACAATTTTAAAATGTTATCGCATTTCATTATTATGTTCAACAAATATTTTTTTTTTAGTATCAGTTTATTTTATAAAATACTAAAACTTATGTTTATGATAGGAAGAAGATGGTGAACTGGAAGAAGAAGTGGACCTAGAATTTTTACAAGATTTTGCTGTTAAATTTAGGATTCATGCCCTTGCATGGAGTCCAGACTCTTCTCTTAATGTCTTGCCAAAATGTATTTCGTTCTGTAGTGCTAGTAGTGATTTTACTTTAAGAATGTATAGTTCAAACACAGTCGATCCTTATACAGAATTGGTAAGTTAAAAACTGTTTTTTTTTTTAATGGGTGATGAATATTTCTAAGCTTTTAATACATTAATTTTAAATGAAATCGTAAATGGTAAAGTACTTGCTGCAGGTTGAGTCAGGGACCTTTGATATATTACCCCATCTCTTTACCTGCCATAAAAGTGTTTAATTTGAAGGCTGGTTTTATTTAAATTGTTAAAGTTGTCTGTTTGACTGGGTAACCATGTTTAGATGTAATATGATTTAATTCAGAATTATTAATTTCTTCAACAATCTCAGTATTCCAGGATGAGTGTGCAGGCTTCAATAATTTCCTCTGTTGCTTCAATCAGCCCTATTTCAATTTTTCTTCATTGTACATTTTTGATAACTTCACCAGCAAGAGGAATTAATTCTTCTGTGAAATAAGCTTGAATGTAGTTTTGTAGAGATATGTTTACATATATTATCAGCTGTACTGTTTTAACATTATACAAGGTAGGTTCAGGAAGTTCCCAGAATTGTCTCAAACAGTTTAAAATAGTAAATGTAATAAGGAAATTTTTGGTTTTATGTTGGCAGCACTCATGCCAACAGATAGCATACTTTCTGTTTTGTGTACAATAATACTAAAGCTGTTTTGTTTTGTACCATGTTTGTGGCAGTGAGAAATGTCAGCAATTAAACACTGCACAAATATAAAATTTTGCATTTTGCTTAAAAAATTTCTTTCAGATACATTAATGGTTCTTGAACAAGCACATAGAGAATCGGAAATGAAGAAAACTGTGGTTTATGACTGGTGTAAGCATTTAATGTTGGTCGTCTTTAAGTGTTTGAGATTACCTTTGGTAACGGGTGCTCATCTAACTTGACTAATAAAGGAAATATGGAGTGTGCTGAAAAGGTTGTTCAAAGTGATAGAAGAAAAACTATTAAGGAAATAGTGCCAATAGTTGGGATATCAGTCAGAAGTTGCTGCAAAATTCTTCATAATCTGATCATATATCATGTTTGTTAACACGTTACATATATAGAAATGTTATCTGCAGATCAGAAAGAAACTCATGAAACTGCCAGGAGACTTCATCATTATGGTTGATTTAGATCAAAATTTTCTGAGCAAGATCGTAACAGGGGATGAGACATGGTGCTTTCTGTTTAATCCACAGACAAAATGTTAGTTATCAGAGTTGGAGTCAACATTATTCCTGCAGTCAAAGAAGTTTCGTTTATATAGTTATAAACTATCGAAACGATAATTGGTAGGAGTAAAGGAAAAGTTGTGTTGGAAGCTTGTTTTTATTTACAGTGTATTGTTCACTACAAATTCATTCCTAATGAGGAGATAGGGAACAAGAAAATACATGCTTCTTCATGATTTACAAGATGCAGTAAAAAGGAAGCATTCTGAAAAATAGGAAAATTAAGAATTGGATTCTTTTGCGTAACAATGCATGGACGCGTTGATCTATGCTTGTCAAAGTGCACCTGACATGACACAATGCAGCAACTCAGGAGCATCCATACTCTGACTTGGCACAGTTATATTTACTTGTTTCCTCCATTGAAAATTGCTCTGAAGGAAAGAAGTACAAGAACATTGTTGACCTGATATTTAAAGCAAATAAGCAACATGTGAGCTGATGTCTTGAAATAGGTTCCAGGATTGTTTCCAACACAATTGATATAGGCAAAAGTGTGTAGTTGCCAAAGGAAATTAGTTTAAAGGAAGAAATCTACAAATTTTTCATGCAGCAGTTTTTGAAAATAAAGTAATTCCAGGAACTTTTTGAATCTACCTTGTACTACTTTGTTATTAATTTTCTGTAGTGGTAGAATTAAGGTAAAGAAGAACTAGTGCTAATTGAGTATGCATACAATGCAATCAGCTTCTGGTCTGTGATATTCCTTGATTCCAAAACATTGCAAGTAGAGTTTCAAGTTAAATATTCTTGGTATTTGTTTTATGGAAAAGTGGAGCTGTCCTGCTCTTTACTTAAAATAGCAGCAGTTTACTTATAATAAAAGATTGGTAATTTATAGTAAGCATAATAAGCAGATTATATTTTATTTTTAATATTGGTGGTTATATTTATAAGCACATATATACCGATACCGGGTGGTACAGGAGAAAAAGGAAATAATTTGAGAACTGATTCTAGAGTTAGAAATAGAGAAAAATGTTCATACAAACAAATGCCCATAAACGCTTTGATATCAGGTCACGCTAGTGAAAAATTTCACCTGGATTACAGTTCTCCCAGTGAAATGTCACACTAAAGTTTTTAGGTGTTATATAAGGGGTAAACTTGATGGTTTCTTTTGTTCTTTGATCTGAAAAATAAAAAAATAGGTCCCAGAACTTTATCTGTTGTAGTTTCCATGATATCCAACAAAAAAAAAATTGTTGATTTAAAACATTTTTTTAGTTAGGTTTGATACAATAACTTTGTTAAATGACTAATAAATGCATAAATTTTATTATCAAAACTAGTAGAAAATTTAATTCAGAGAGAATTGATGTAATGTCTATGAAAAAAAATCAACTTTTATTATTAAAAACAAAACTTAACAGAAAAATATAATGAATTTGTAAAACAGCTGTTTTTAGTACAATAAATTTAGACCGTTGAAAAATTAGGTTGACAATACTAAGTATATGCTTCAAAATTAATTTGAATTCTAGTCATTGATGTCATAAAATTTTGCTTTCACGTGTTATCAATAAACTTTTGGTGGTTTAGTTATTTTTACATAATTTTGATTGTGTTAAATTATTTTTGAGAATGAAGTTATGTAGTGTTTCACAAACTGTACCATTTTCCAATTGCATTTGAATTTATAGAAGCTAAACTTCATTTTGAATTCTTTGTTTTGAAAAATGCTGTCTCTTCACTCATGCAGAATATGATATGATTTTTGTGTTGGAAGTGCTCCAGCTACTGTGGAAGAAAACCAACGTTGGTATCCTAGATGTGTAGTTGCCAACTGTAAAATATTTTATAGAATTTTTAATAATCTTCATGAGAATGGTAGACTTCCCAGCGTTATGTTTCATCTGAACATCAGCTGGTACATGGTAATGATATACAGGAAAACATTCTTCAGGTGGTGTAGCTGAGGTAGAACTAGCACGCGAAGGATTCTATTTGAATCAACATTCCGTGTAAATCATTTTCAGAAAGTTCAACACCTCCAGCTTGGTGACATGCCAGATGATTTTTGTCATTGGGATAACAATAATTACCACTTAATTCCATTCATACTGTTTTTGAATGAAGCTACATTTACCTGCAATGGAATAAACAACACATGGAATTCACATTGGTGGTCTGAAAAACCCCATATGCAATAGCTGAATCAAATTTCCAGCAATGATTTTTGGTAAAAAATTTGGTGCTGGGACTTTACCAGTAAATTTATAATTTATTATTCTATTAAGAAAAACATAGTTTAATTTTTAAGAAAGCTTAAGTAAATACTACTTGTTAACTTTTTCGGTTGTTTAATTATATGTATTTTTAATTGTCATTAAGAATTGTAATTATCTCTTCATATTCTTTTAAAATTATGTTCATAAGGATTTTGAGAATTATTTATCATGGTTATTTGTAATTTCATGAATTCTTTTGCTTCAAAGATCAGTATTGTAATTTTTATTAATAATTTTTTTACCCTACTGAACTGAGGTAGTACAGGGTGATTCAAAGAAACGGGAAATTTTGAAAGTTGTGTTGGTAGCTGTGGGCAATTGGTACCACTTGATGATAAGTGGCGCCAGCCTCTCTAACCTAACCTGCCATTTAGTAGTCATGGATCCTTGGAGTGGTGCGCAACGTGCATTTGCTATCAAAGCGTTTTACAAAAACAATGACAGTGTGGAGCGAGCGTGTAGAGAATTTCGCTGTCATTTTAATCTGGAACGGCACGACCGTGCTCAGCACATGCAATTAAAACATGGATATCTAATTTTGAGAAACTGGTTCGGCAATGAAAAAGAAACCTCCAGGCCGTGAGCGAACCGTCCGTACACCACAGAATGTTCAAGCTTTACAAGATGCTGTCACACGAAGTCCACATCGGTCAATCTGTCGTCTCTCAGCATCTTTACAACTGCATAGTTCAAGTGTTCGAAGAATGTTAGTGAAGGACTTGCAATACCATCCATACAAGTTGCAGATCGTCCAGGAACTGAAACCAAACGATGCAGTTGTGCATTACAATTCTGTAATGTAATGCTTCAGAAGATAAATGATAACGAAGAGTTTGTTCACGAACTATGGATGTCAGACGAAGCGCATTTCCACCTCAGTGGATTTGTTAACAAGCAAAATTTCAGATACTGGGCACAAGAAAATCCTACGCAGCTACACCAGCGTCCATTGCACAGCCAGAAAGTGACTGTGTGGTGTGCTATGTCATCTTACGGCATTGTAGGCCCTTATTTTTTTGAGGATGACAACGGTCTTGCGATTACAGTGACGTCGGCTTGTTACGTAGCCATGCTTGAAATCTTTGTTGTGCGACAACAAAAGAGATTTCCACCAATTCTTAACACAGCCTGGTTTCAACAAGACGGAGCAACATCACATACTGCATGAATATCGATGGCAGCTGTACGCCGATTGTTTGGACAACGTGTCATTTCACGAAATGGTGACATTAGATGGCCTCCCAGATCGCCTGATCTCTCAGCTTGCGATTACTTTTTGTGGGGTCACCTTAAAAGCAAAGTGTTCCACAATAGACCTCCTACAACGAAAGAACTGAAGGCAAAGATCCGAGAAGCAATTGCGGAAATTCCAGTTGAGATGTTACGTCAAACCATGAACAATTAATGGTGGATGAATGGCTCTATGTAGTGAGTCTCGAATGATGTTCTCTGGGCACCAAAGTGACTCCACGTCCCCACAGCCCTAGCTTTTGCAGCTTTTCTTACCATTGAACACCGAGCTGCTGAATTTTTTACACCATACACATACACTACATTACGAACACCGCAAATTACAATTATACCCCTATACAGCAACACAGCAACGTCTTGCACTGTCTCTACTTATACTTACACTTGGTGGTGTTGTGACTCCTTAGGAAACGCAACAGGGTGGATGGCTCTACATAGTGAGTCTCGAACGATGTCCTCTGGGACCAGGACAAACCCAGTTATATGAAGCCCTAGCTCCAGTAAGCATGCACTCTAATGGAATGACTGGTTATATTGCCAGTACTTGTGGAACCGTGTGTCAGCCCCAATGTCCAGCAATCATCCTTTGGTGATTGTTGGTCCACTTGAATGAACCAACAAACTCAAGAGCTTTAAAAAAGGCTTTGATCAACCTTGTCAGTTGAAGATGTGATGAATGATAAAGAAGCAAAAGATCTAACAGAGAGAGCTAAAATATCTAGTGCGCGTTTTCTTGTAGTTTGGTATAAAGAGGAAAGTAAATCCTTTACTAAAGTTTATCCATTTCTTATAAATAAGTGCATTGTAGCACCTTTTGTCTCACTGAAGTGGTTTACTGAAAACCACTTCAATCAATCCACCACCAAATAAAATGCCTGCTGCACCAACTATCAAGATCCCTATGAAGGGATCTATTAAAAAACTTGTTGCTTGGTACAGTATCTCTGACCTACCAGGCTTCCAAGTCGCCACCAGCATCTTGAGATCAAAGAAGAAACAAAGCATTTCCTAAAAGTTATTAATAGCAAAAAGAGAAATTGGATTGTATTTGACAAATAATCTGCACACAGAGTTTTGTATATAACAAGAAAATGGGTACCAATATTATTTATTGGAATGTTTATGGCCTCCGTTCTCATCATGAGGATATTGAAATTCTACAAAAGGAAGAAAATCTTTAATACTATGTCTACAGTAGACTCACCTCCATCCCCAGGATGAAGTGTCTTTTGGTAGATACGTCCATGAGAGATGCGACCATGTAGCTGTGAGTAGAGGACGAGAAGGTGTGACTGTTTTCCTAAAGGAAATTGTATTGGCCGCTTGGATACCACTGGATACAAACATCCCTGCAGTCTCAGTAAAGATATTGGTGCCATTATCTACAATTTGTACCTTCCCCCAAATTACGATATCAGCGAGGAATTCTATCCAATTTGTTTACACAAATTCCTTTGCTCTGACTAATAATTGAGTATTTCAACGCCCATCACCATTCATGGGGCTTATCATCTTGTACTTCTAGAGGTACTATAGTTAAGAGACTGAGACAGAACTTGGATCTTCATTTGTTGAATGATGGGTCGTACATGTTTGTCATCTTCATTAGGCACGTTTTCATGGATTGATCTATCCTTTTGTTCAGTCTCACTATTTCCATGTCTTACCTGGTCCATCCAAAACCTTCATTGGAAGTGATCATTGACTAGTTATCATCTCGGTTGGAAATAGCAGTTTGCCTCTGATTGTTCCTTGAAGGTGGGTGGTAGAGAAAGCTGATTAGAATGGATACAAAGATTCATTTGTTCAATACGACAGAGTGGTAGTGTGATCCACCTACTTGCCTTGTTTACAAGCCTATTACTCGATAGTGCAAATGAGTTTATCCCACTAACATCTGGAAAACCAAGGCAGCCTTTTGTTCCTTTTGGTGGGACGAAGACTGCAGGTGTGCATAAAGGTATCGCTGCAGAGTGTTATGTAATTTCAATCAAAGGCCTATGAAGAAATGCTCTGCGCCTTCTGCAATGTGTTGGGATGCTGTCGAGTGTTTCATTGTGCTGAACTATGTTGATACCATTTCTTAGACAACTCCATCATTGGTTATTTGGAGAAAGGTTTGGGCCATGTGTGGATTGGTACAGTTACCGCAGCCGATTGGACTGGAAAGCAGCGGAATTCTTGTCACTGTGCCAATTGATGTGGTGAACACATTTGGAACATCATTTAGGTCAGTTTCACTTATATAACTGTACTGCCCTGAGTTGATGAGATACAAGTTGCAGGAAGAAAATATCCCCCTTCATGATTAGACTCGCAAAATTATTAAATATACCTTTTTTTTTTAATGAGCTAAGGTATCCCTTGAATAATTCTCATGATACTTCCCTCAGAAATGATAATATGATAATATTAGGTTCAGTATAATATCACACCTCCCAGATATTGCATTATGATATTTTTTGTGTATCTATAATAGATACATTAAAATTACCCTATTTTTTGTTTCTTTGTACTGATTAAATATTATTTAGTAAATGTATCTCAACAAAGAATAAAAAACTGGAAGTACACACTAAAGTTTCAAATATATAAACTGTATTCTGTTTCACTGTTTTGAAGAAATCAGATCGTTAGCACCAGGGAAGTAGAATAATGTCCAGCATCCGTGTATTAGAATCATTTGAAACTATTAGATGAAGAATATGATTAAGTATACCATGCTGCACTAAAAATAGAATATTATAATTAAAATAAAACAAGATGAGTGGTATAAGAATTAGTCACACAGCTATGCCCAAGAAAACAGTTTAATGTAATGCTCAGAAGTGTAGCGTACGATGTAATTGCTAAAAGTTCTTCTGTATGGAAGTATAAAATTATTTATTTGGATATATAGAGGTGTGGTTTGAAAGTAAGGGCCAATTGGTAATAAAATGATAACTGTTGAAAAAATGAAAAATCTGTTAATGGTTTCAGATACGTACATATTTACTTTCTTTTTCTACATAATCACCATTTCATTCCAAACACTTTTGATATCATGAAACATGCTTCTTCAAATCCACTGTATAAAATTCTGCTGACTGGGATTGTAGCCACTTTTGCACAAAGATTTTCAGCTATGCACTTTCCTTGAATCGTTGAGACACAAGACAATTTTTGAGGTGTAGGTATGCTAGTCACAGTGTTGGATCAGGATTGTAAGGGGGATGATAAAAAATCTCCCATCCAAATTTTTGAATTGTTTCGCTGTGTTTGCACCCATATGTGGAGTGTGTTATTGTGAAGAACAATTCTTGATTTTAGCATTCCCCATCATTAGTTTTGAATAGCCCAGCGCAGTATGGAAAGTGTTTCACAATCCACTTGTGATGTGATGGATGTTCCAGTTCCATGAAATCATTCAAAAGCACATCTTTTGGTCCCAGAATACTGTTGCCAAGATATTCCTTTGTCAATGGGTTTGTTTGAATTTTTCAGTTTTGGTGAACAGGAATGACGCCACTGCATGGATTGTTTTGTTTCAGTATTGATGTGCAAAATCCACGTTTTGTCACCAGTGACAATGTGGGAAAAAGCAGTCCCCTTTGGTTTTCCCTTGTGGTTAAAGTAGTCAAGAAAAGCATTTGCAGATGTTATTCTGTGATCTTTGTGAGCACTTGTCAACATTTTTCACATCCGTTGTGCACATAGTTTTATGATAGCCTAGAATGTCAGTCAAGATTCTCAACAATGTTGTCTTTGAAACTATTGGAAATTCTAAAGAAAGATTGGTAATCGTAAAGCAACAATTTTCTTTCACTTTTGCATTCACATGTTCAACAAGATTGTCAGTCAAGACACAAGGTCTGCCACTTCTCTGTTTGTCATAAATATTTAAATGGCCTTCCTTAAACTCATGACACTATTGCCTCACTTTTCCTTCACACATTGTGGTGGGCCAGATTTTTCACACTATTGATGGTGAATTTCAGCAGCATAATGTTCTCTTGTATTTAGAAATCTAATCACAGATTACACTTAACAACTGGCGGGATTTGTTATTACCGCACTCATTTTAATGCACTGTTTCAAAGACAAACAACAATGAACTGATAGCAATGTTGTGGTTACATGCCCAACAGACCACTTAAAGCTACTGCGCATGCGCGAACCAATCAGTGTTGACAATTGCTATTTACAACTCACTAACCCTTACTTTTGAGCTGTACCTTTGTGTATGTGTGTACATGTGTGCATGTGGATGTGGGTGTATATATGAGCTAGCATGTTGAAACAAGTTATTCTTTTATAACCTCCAGTAACTTGAACACAAGTAGGTCTGCACATCTAGTTATGGAATCTAATAGCTTGACCTAAAATGATAACATGGTAGAACACAAATCATTTTTTGGGTTAGTGTTGTAGCATTGGATCTCTCATTGTTAATCTACCGGTTGTAATTTAATTGCATTGGGTAGAAGAAAAATAAATTTAATACTTAATTGTTATTTGTTGTAAACTGAATTATAATTTAAGAACTATTGTTTATTTTAATTGTAGTGCTACAATTAACATTTCTTTTTACAGGTTCTTGAAGGTCATAAAAGTTACATTAATTCAGTTGCTTATGAATCTAGTGGAGACTATCTTGCATCTGTTAGTGATGATTTAACATGTAAATTATGGTCAGTTAAAGAAAATAAGGAGTGTTTTGCTACGTTTATTTTAAAATCACCTGGTAGGTATGCATGCATCAGTTTAGTTACATCTTCAGTAGGAACGATTTTTATCTTTGTGAGATTTTAGGAACAAATTTTGTAGAGGAACATGAAAGAAGAGGAATGTTTCTTTGTTTGTTGATTTTTTTTTTTTTAACATGAAAGCTTTCTTTTTCCTGTTAAGTCTCTGGGATTGACAGTTCAGGTATTACTTCAAAGGATGAATAAGGATGATATGTATGAGTTTAAATGAAGTGTAGTCTTGTACAGTCTCAGTTCAACTATTCCTGAGATGTGTGGTTAATTGAAACCCAACCACTAAATAACACCATCTAGTATTCAGATCTATATAAAAGTAACTACGTTTACTAGGACTTGAACGCTCGAACTCGGACTTCCAAATCAGCTAATTTTGGAAGATGCGTTCACCATTAGACCAACCCAATGGGTTAAACATGAAAGCTACTGGCTAGAAAGCCCTTCTGTTAGGGTAAGAGAGTTTAGGAGTTTTGTATGAAGTCCAAATGGTCACTGTGCTGTCTGTATAGAAAGTTTTCTGTATAACATTGGTGAATTGTAGTGAATGTTGAATTTATTATTAAAATTCTGATTACCAAGTGTTGAATGATTTTATTTCGTATTCAGGAAGTGGGTACGTTTGTATGAAGATATTTATTTTAAATATTTAACTTGTTATATATTAGAGCATGAAATCAAAACGCATTGAAATGGAAGTTTATAAAAATATGTTATTTTCTGTATACAGTGAACAGTTATTATTCTGGAGAGACAGTGTAATCAAAAAGGTTGCTGAAGGGTAGGCTGAAATACAAAATTCTGTTATCTTTTGAAGAAGGTAGCTAACTTGCACTCTGTTTGTTGGTATTTAAAATTTGCCAAATTTGACTGGGATTTGAACCTAAAATTTTCTCGATAAAGCCACATTTGTTACCATTCTTGCATAGTTATGTATTGCCCCAAAAATTTATATTATTCATTAAACAGAAAATATTCACTTAATTTTAAATTTGTTTAATTTAAGTTTTCAAGGTAAAAAATTATTACTAGTGAAAAAGAGTGGATTACAGATAATAGCTTTAATAGATCCTTTTGAACAAGAATTGAGTAGAATTTTATTATTGGATAAAAAAAGGAAATTCAAGGGTATGATTAGTACTATTGCAATTTTAAAAAGAAACTGCATCCTAAGAGTAAATTGTGAGAATGTTTTGAATCTATTAAAAATTAAAGATCATCATGGTCATGCCATGATTGCTTTTTAAGTGATATTTTCCTTATTTGAAATCTGAAAAACACTTAACAATTTGTGTTTTACGTAATGCTTCTTCCGTATAGCATTTTAGTTATTACTAATGATTTGCAGAGCATTCCTCAAAAGGAAATAACATTTTTGACATAGAAACAATTCTTTGTTGTTAACCATAAAAAAAAATGCAAAACAATTTCAGAGGTTGTAAAATATGAAAAATCTTCTGCACATTTACTTATAAGTAGATGGCAATGTGTAGAACAATTTCACATGCTTCTAGTCGTCAACATTTTATTTATATATGTTCTTATTGTTCTTTGTTAAAATTTTATACATTTTAACAAATTTCAGTTCTAATTAAATTTCAATTAATATACAAAACATATTTTTATAACAATATTAGAACTGGTATTTTTTTAACTGGAATTTCCAAAAAAAACTTTTCTGAGCTTTTAAAATGTTTTTGTTTTTAAATAGTAGTAGTACATTGTATATCAGAACAATTAGTTTAACTAGTCGTGCATCAAAAAAATTAACTAGAATTCTATACAGAAGAATTGAGAGGAGAGTGGAGGAAGTGTTAGGAGAAGACCAATTTGGTTTCAGGAAAAGTATAGGGACAAGGGAAGCAATTTCAGGCCTCAGATTAATAGTAGAAGGAAGATTAAAGAAAAACAAACCAACATACTTGGCGTTTATAGACCTAGAAAAGGCATTCGATAACGTAGACTGAAATAAAATGTTCATCATTTTAAAAAAATTAGGGTTCAAATACAGAGATAGAAGAATTGCTAACATGTACAGGAACCAAACAGCAACAGTAACAATTGAACATAAGAAAGAAGCCGTAATAACAAAGGGAGTCCGACAAGGATGTTCCCTATCTCCGTTACTTTTTAATCTTTACATGGAACTAGCAGTTAATGATGTTAAAGAACAATTTAGATTCGGAGTAACAGTACAAGGTGAAAAGATAAAGATGCTATGATTTGCTGATGATATAGTAATTCTAGCCGAGAGTAAAAGGGATTTAGAAGAAACAATGAAAGGCATAGATGAAGTCCTATGCAAGAACTATCGCATGAAAAATAAACAAGAACAAAACAAAAGTAATGAAATGTAGTAGAAATAACAAAGATGGACCACTGAATGTGAAAATAGGAGGAGAAAAGATAATGGAGGTAGAAGAACTTTGTTATTTGGGAAGTAGAATTACTAAAGATGGACGAAGCAGGAGCGATATAAAATGCTGAATAGCACAAGCGAAACGAGCCTTCAGTAAGAAATATAATTTGTTTACATCAAAAATTAATTTAAATGTCAGGAAAAGATTTTTGAAAGTATATGTTTGGAGTGTCGCTTTATATGGAAGTGAAAGTTGGACAATCGGAGTATCTGAGAAGAAAAGATTAGAAGCTTTTGAAATGTGGTGCTATAGGAGAATGTTAAAAATCAGATGGGTGGATAAAGTGACAAATGAAGAGGTATTGCGGCAAATAGATGAAGAAAGAAGCATTTGGAAAAACATAGTTAAAAGAAGAGACAGACTTGTAGGCCACATACTAAGGCATCCTGGAATAGTCGCTTTAATATTGGAAGGACAGGTAGAAGGAAAAAATTGTGTAGGCAGGCCACGTTTGGAATATGTAAAACAAATTGTTAGGGATGTAGGATGTAGAGGGTATACTGAAATGAAACGACTAGCACTAGATAGGGAATCTTGGAGAGCTGCATCAAACCAGTCAAATGACTGAAGACAAAAAAAAAAAAACATTGTATATCATGGAAAATCTAGTAAAAATCAAATCACTTGAGCTCATAAGGTTAAATAGTTTTTAACAATACAAAAAACTGAATAATATTGAAATTTTACAGCTTTTGTACATTTGATGGTTAGTTAGAGTCAACAAATAAAAAATTATATAAATCTGAACTGTTAAAATATAATTTTTGTACTGCTTAATTTAAAATGGAATTACTTGTAAGTACCCCTGGCTTTTTTTGTAGCCACAGTCATGTAATTGTCTCCTATTAAAGGACAGGTTAGTTTTCTATTATTAGAAGACTATAATAATAAATGTAGAAATTATATATATATATATATATACACGAGGGTAAGTCAATTATCCGCAATTTAGTTAAGTTTATGTTGGTAGTACTGTCGTGTTGCCTAGGTGATGCATGCGTGGTTTAATTGTTATGTCTGTGCAGGTTTTATGCTGCTAGGTTAGTTCCATTGCTGCCCTGCCGTTAACCATGGCTGCTCCGCTTTCTGTTTGCACCACAGAAGAGCAATGTTCAGTGATCCATTTTTATGGTCAGAAGGTGTATCAGGGGCCGAAATTCATCGAAGACTTTCAGTACAGTACAGGAACTGTTTGTTACCGCAACAGAGTGTCTACGAATGGATTGAAAAATCAAAAATGGTTACACAAGTGTTACGCACGACAAAGGAGCTGGACGACCGTTTACCATCACAATTGAGGAAAACATTGAGCGTGCACGTGAAATGGTTTTCTTAGACAGATGAGAGTAACTATTGATGAAGTGGCACATAGTCTGCAAATTAGTCACGATTCTGCCTATGAAATCAAGATGGGTCCCAAAACAACTCGCACAGTTGCATAAACAAATGCGCTTGGACATCTGCCAAAAACATTTTGATCACTGTGCTAACGAACACGACATCTTCTTAGACAGAATCATCACCGGTGACGAAACATGGATCCATCATTACGAGCCGGAGAGTAAATAGCAGAGTATGGAATGGAAACATTCAAATTCACCCTGCAAAAAAAAGTTCAAGACTCAACCGTCTGGAGGAAAACTGATGCTTACGTTTTTTTGTGACTCGCAAGGCTCAGTACTAGAACGTTATGAGGAAAGGGGCACGACAATAAACAGTGCACGTTACAGTGAGATGCTTTCTACCAAGCTGAAGCCTGCAATTCAAAGCAAACGCCAAGGACTGCTGTCAAAAGGTGTTGTGTTGTTGCACGACAATGTCCGTCCACATACTGCTGCCCACACTGCTGAAACACTCCAGAAACTCAACTTTGAGTACTGGCTCATCCTCCATGTAGTCATGATCTTGCCCCTTCTGACTACCTCTTGTTTGGTTCACTCAAAGAGGCATTAAGGGACTGTCGATTTGCCTCGGATGAAACAATGAAAGAAGCAGTGCATTCCTGGCTCACCGCTCAACTGAAAACCTTCGTTTATGAAGGAATCAGGAAGGTTGTGTAACAATGGACCAAGTGCATTGAAATGCAAGGGGACTGTGTTGAAAAATGAAGTACATGTAAGTTTCCTATTTGTATTGCAATAAAATTTATAACTACATTGCAGATAATAATTGATTTACCCTTGTGTGTATATATATATATTTTTTTTTTCTTTCTTTTTTTGTTAAAATAGGTATGTCAGTTTGTTGGCATAATGAAGAACCTGGTAAGCTGTTAGTTGGTGAAAATAATGGTACTGTAAGAATGTATAATGTTGAGAAACAACAGGCTATTCTTTCATTTGAAACATCTGAAGTTCCACTTTTATCTGCGGATTGGTCACCTGCCAATAGTCTACTAGTTGCTGCTCTTGCAGGAGGAAATCTTGTTATATGGAACACTACTCGGCCCAAGTAAAGATGATTTTTTTTATCTTAGTATTTTGTATGAAACACAAAATATATACATACTTCTTTAGGTTAAGCAGAACAGATGCTAGTGTTGTGTGTGGTATGAATCTGTTACAAACTTACCGGTAAATAAGCTTGCTCTTTTTATGCCATTTTAACTTATTAGATCTTGCTTTCTGTAAGAGTATCTAAATCATTTATGCATTATTTTAAAGGTAGACATCACAGCTATATAATTTGTGATGTCTTTTTGTAATGACTGCCTGTACACTTGTACAGTTTTTTTTTCTACATGTAGTGTTCCTTATTTTGTGTTTTTAATATTATGTAGGTAATATATATTTGTAATTTAATAATCTGTGACATTTCTAAGAAATGTAGGATGCTATTTATTTTAATGAGGGATTAAAGTTTTTCAGTTTATCTTCATATATTATTATTTTGTATACTAATTATTTAAAATTAGTTTGTAACAACACCCTTATTTTAGTACCAAGACAAACACTTAACTGACATCTGGTGTAGGTATTATAATAATCCAAAAATATTTGAGATATACAGTACAAGGGTCATTCAAATATAAACCCCAAAATTTGTTTACACAACTTCATTAATATGACATAAGGTTATAAATAAATTACCATATTTTTCTATATAATTTTTTCAACAGAAAACATTTTCTTACCGAATAGGTAGCTTCCTGATCTTGTCGTAAAAACAAGATGGCTGCCCCAAAGACATGATGCTAGAGTTGTAGACATAATGCTAGACTGTGGCATTATCTTTGAATTTTTCCCTTCCTATAGCTTCTGTAAATGTGTGGAAATCATATGGTGATCAGTCTGAACTGTGCTGAGGTGTCCATTGAATTGTAGTGAGTTTATCGTGAGTCTGAGCTGCTGTATGCGGCTGTGCTTGTCATGGAGAAGGAGGACATTGCAAATCGGTTGCCAGTATCATTTGTTGTGATAAGGAGCCCTGCTGTCATCCACCAACTGACAGTAGTGTTCTGCATTTACTGTCCTTTATTCATGCAGGAAACCAATCGGTGGCAAACCTTTTGAATTCCAAAAAAAATCACAGTTGCCAAAACTTTTCCGCTGATATGTGTTTCGTAGTCTTGATTGGTGGCTTCTCTACTTTTCCTCCTGTCTATACTTGTTCTTTTGCTTTTTGGGGTTTAGTGGAGGACCCATGTTTTGTCGCAGGTCACAATACAGTCCAAATATGCCTCTTCTTCCTCAAAGCGATACAGAAGCTGCTAACAGATGATTTTTTTGACATTTCTCTGGGTTCTCTGTGAAACCTATTTCGCTAATACTTTGCTATATCCAAGAGTATCTGACAACAATGTATGCATACTACCAACACTTTATGTTCACCTCTGATGAAATTTCAGCAGCGGTTTTATGCAGCAGACATCTTCCACAAGGTCACCAACAGCCTGAAAGTTGTCATTATTGATGCTGGTCTGTAGACGACTTTGTGAATATTCTCCACTGCATCATGGCCACTTGAACATTTTTTGGCCCAATCAAACACTTGAGTTTGTGACAGGGTAGCATTATTGAACTGTGCCTGGAGTTGATCAAAATTTCAGATTTGACACCTTCATTGGCAACAAATCTGATTGTAATTCATTGTGCAAGACGATGTTACCTCCAGCTCAGAGATTCTGCTATTGATGTGGGAACGAGACCTGCAAGGCTGGCCAATTGCTCTCTTCCACAATCCAGTTTACTACCTGCAGCACCACCCACATTCATTACTCTTCATAATTCCGTGCTGAAAATTTCTGGTTTATATTTGAATGACCCTTATATTTCAACTTACACTAAGATAGTTGTTGATAAGCAACTTTTGACTGAAAAAAATTTTAAGAAAGTTAAACTTATAGATGTTATCTTGCTGATGTATTAATTACATTTTGTTACGTTAGACCCTTTGTTGTTGTCACCATATTGAAGATTGTCAGATAACCAGTTTTAGTGAATATTTTGTTGGGATTCATTATATAACAAAAAATAATACATACAAGGTGTGTGAGAAGAGTAATGAGATTGGTAACACTGAGAGCTATCTGGCAACGCTGTGTCTACCAGTCTGTGCTAGACCGGTTTGTTCATCCCTTCCACATGTTCAGTACAAGTTTCAACTCCATTCAGCCAACACATTATTTTTGACAGCACCGTCAGTGAAGTTGTGTTTTTGTTGTGCGTTACAAAAATGGAGCATCGGAATTTAGAGCAACGTTGTGCAATTAAGTTTTGTGTTAAACTTGGGGAATCTGCGAGTGTGACCTTTTAAAAGTTGAAACAGGCCTATGGGGAACATTGCTTATCAAGACACAAGTTTTCTGCTGGCACAAATCATTTTTGGAAGGCCGAGAACACGTAGAAGATCAACCTCGCTCAGGGAGACCTTCAACTTCAAAAGCTGACAAAAACATTGAGCGTATGAGCATTCTTGTGAGATCAGACCGTCATTTAACAATAAGGATGATGAGCGAACAGTTAAATTTAACTAGTAAGTAAAAAGTCAGTTTTATTACTTTTCTCACACACCTCGTATTTAAAAATTTTTACATCATTAGTAACATTATTTTCCTGTTGATTAATTTTGTCATGATGATTTAATGTACTGTTTACTGCTTATTGTTTGGGATTTACAATGTCATATCTCGTGTTGTTTCATGTGTTAAACAAGCCTTTTTCCTTAATTAGTGTGCTAGAAATTCATATTTTGATTTTATCGTACTGAATTTATTACAATTAATCTAACAACTAATGAAGGCCATTGCTGTATAATTATCTCATTTGTTTTTGAACCTCTTTTTTTTTCTCTTCTGGCTCTCAAATTTAAAATAAAAATTTTATTCATTGTTGTTTTTATTTTTATATTTTAATTTATTTTATTTTCAAACCATATATATAAATTTATTGCATAGATTGATTTTTATACTCCTTGTTATGATTACTTATTAGCGTGTATAGTGCATCAATTTAATAATTTGTGTAAATTTATTATTTTTTTAATCTATATTGTAGACCTTTGTAAGTCATATTTATTAGTTATACATGTAACTATAAATTCATTACTTAATATGTGGAGTATTTCATTAATGCAAAAGTTGTTTTTATATTTCAGTTTTCCTATTGAGAAACGACCACTCCATACAAAAGGCTGTTTGTTAAGATTTGCACAACAAAGTGAACATCACGTAGCCATGATAGGACAGCCTGGAAATACCCTAAAAGTAGTGCACACTTGTGTAAAACAGCCTGTTGTGAATGCAGCTCTTAAGGTACATATATATATATATAATAGATAAAAAACAAAATTAATTTTTTTTTTATGTGTAGATTAATAGCTATAATCTATAATTGCCCAAAAAAGGAGAGTTTAAAAAGTTAACTTTTAAAAATGACATTAAATGATGACCATTTTATTTTTGTAAACTCATTTCAGTGGGTCAGTGGAGTTCTACATAGAATGCTGAATGAACCATATCTCATGAAATTGCCTGCGTTTCACTAAGAATTTCATCCTTTAATAAGCAATCCTTAATCCTTTTATAGGATTCCATCCTATATGGTGAATGGTTTGTTTATATAAACCTTTCTTTAATGAACCAACCTACAGTGTTTCAGGTTAATTTCCATCTGAACTAGCAGTAATTTATAAAAAAAACTAGAAAAAAAGCAAGAGATTTATTATAATTTTCTGTGCTATCTCTTGTTTCATAACAATAGTTTAAGATCTAATTGTGTTTATATTATTCCTTGAAGAGATTTTAACAAAGTATTCACTATGAAGATAAAAGATCTTTGAAATAAAGATCTTTTTTATTCTCAAAGTCACCCCAATTAAGTTGTAATTAAAAGTCAAGAATAAATGAATTTCAGTAACTTGTTTACAACGTAAGTGAAGAACTCCAGAAATATATTAAATTTCTTTGATTATGTTTGTCTTGTGATAAATTACAGTTGATATTCGTTTTATATATTTATTTAGATATTATATTCTTTTTTTTTAATCCGTGCAAAAATTAAATATTAGATTTTTATAAATAACTTATTTCTTGTGCTATTTTAAAACATAACTATTATGTGGTAGTAGACAATTATTTCTAGCTAACGATTTATGTTTATAATGACTATACTTATCATCATGCATAATTTTAGATTAGTATAAGTTATATAAAATAATAGCTGAAGATGGAATTTTTGAAGGACTCTGTTGTGATGATGATAAATTACTAATTTTATTTTTGAATTTGTCAACGTTCAGTTGCTAACTTTATAAAATTTTTTTTTTTTTTTTGTCTTCAGTCATTTGACTGGTTTGATGCAGCTCTCCAAGATTCCCTATCTAGTGCTAGTCGTTTCATTTCAGTATACCCTCTACATCCTACATCCCTAACAATTTGTTTTACATATTCCAAACGTGGCCTGCCTACACAATTTTTTCCTTCTACCTGTCCTTCCAATATTAAAGCGACTATTCCAGGATGCCTTAGTATGTGGCCTACAAGTCTGTCTCTTCTTTTAACTATGTTTTTCCAAATGCTTCTTTCTTCATCTATTTGCCGCAATACCTCTTCATTTGTCACTTTATCCACCCATCTGATTTTTAACATTCTCCTATAGCACCACATTTCAAAAGCTTCTAATCTTTTCTTCTCAGATACTCCGATTGTCCAACTTTCACTTCCATATAAAGCGACACTCCAAACATATACTTTCAAAAATCTTTTCCTGACATTTAAATTAATTTTTGATGTAAACAAATTATATTTCTTACTGAAGGCTCGTTTCGCTTGTGCTATTCAGCATTTTATATCGCTCCTGCTTCGTCCATCTTTAGTAATTCTACTTCCCAAATAACAAAGTTCTTCTACCTCCATTATCTTTTCTCCTCCTATTTTCACATTCAGTGGTCCATCTTTGTTATTTCTACTACATTTCATTACTTTTGTTTTGTTCTTGTTTATTTTTCATGCGATAGTTCTTGCATAGGACTTCATCTATGCCTTTCATTGTTTCTTCTAAATCCCTTTTACTCTCGGCTAGAATTACTATATCATCAGCAAATCATAGCATCTTTATCTTTTCACCTTGTACTGTTACTCCGAATCTAAATTGTTCTTTAACATCATTAACTGCTAGTTCCATGTAAAGATTAAAAAGTAACGGAGATAGGGAACATCCTTGTCGGACTCCCTTTCTTATTACGGCTTCTTTCTTATGTTATTCAATTATTACTGTTGCTGTTTGGTTCCTGTACATGTTAGCAATTGTTCTTCTATCTCTGTATTTGAACCCTAATTTTTTTAAAATGCTGAACATTTTATTCCAATCTACGTTATCAAATGCCTTTTCTAGGTCTATAAACGCCAAGTATGTTGGTTTGTTTTTCTTTAATCTTCCTTCTACTATTAATCTGAGGCCTAAAATTGCTTCCCTTGTCCCTATACTTTTCCTGAAACCAAATTGGTCTTCTCCTAACACTTCTTCCACTCTCCTCTCAATTCTTCTGTATAGAATTCTAGTTAAGATTTTTGATGCATGACTAATTAAACTAATTGCTGTGTATTCTTCACAGTTATCTGCCCCTGCTTATAAAATTATCGTACCTAAATTCCTTTTTAGTTGTTTTTCAATATAATTAACTCAGTTTTTTAACTGAGTTAAAATGAAGGATGAAAAAATCATTTGTTTTTAAAATTAATATTGATATTATAAATATCAAGTTTAAATAAACTAAAATATGCTGTTTGCTGATTGGACATATAATTTAGGATTAAGCAATGCACTCTCAAAAAATAAAAAGTCAGAGACACAGTGTATTTAAAATGGTAAGATTTTTTGCAGATCTTTTTATTATTCTTTTATTCCTAATGTCTGTTGGACTTAGTCAAACTGTTTCTACTCTGTTAGAAACACTTTTATATTTGTATTTTGAAAATTTAACCACTGTTTATACAGATTATTATTTTTAAATAAAATTACTTGTGAGAAAATGAAGTAAAATAGCTAACAGTATGTTAGCCGAACAAGTTTTGATAACTTCTGTAGTTTATTTATTTATTATGGTCATAACCAGCTCTTAGTTGGTGGAGAAAATATCCGTGTTTCTTATTTTCATTGTGTAATATAGTAAATGATAATTTCCACATTTATACATATTAAATTTTTTTTGTCTTCAGTCATTTGACTGGTTTGATGCAGCTCTCCAAGATTCCCATTTCATTTTGTTATACCTCCCACATCCTACATCCCCAACAATTTGTTTTTCATATTCTAAATGTTGCCTGCCTGCACAGTTTTTCCATTCTATTGTCCCTCGAACATTAAAACGTCTATTCCAGGATGCCTTAATATGTGGCCTATTAAGTCTGTCTCTTCTTTCAACTATATTTTTCAAAATTCATCTTTCTTCATCAGAAATTGCAACATCTCTTCATTTGTCACTTTATCCACCCATCTGATTTTTAACAGTCTCTTATAGCACCACATTTCAAAAGATTCTAATCTTTTCTTCTCAGGTACTCCGATCGTCCAAGTTTCACTTTCGTTTAAAGCTACACTTCAAACATATACTTTCAGAAATGTTTTCCTGATGTTTAAATTAAGTTTTGATATAAACAAATTATATTTCTGACTGAAGGCTCGTTTCGCCTGTGCTATTCGTCATTTTATATTGCTCCTGCTTTGTCTATCTTTAGTAATTCTACTTCCTAATAACAAAATTCTTCTATCTCCGTAATCTTTTCCCTTCCTATTTTTACATTCTGTGGTCCATCTTCATTATTTCTAATACATTTCATTACTTTCGTTTTGTTCTTGTTTATTTTCATGCTGTAGTTCTTGCGTAAGACTTCATCCATGCCGTTCATTCTGAAAATTTTTTACTCTCAGCTAGAATTACTATATGATCAGCAAATTGTAGCATCTTTATCTTTTCACGTTGTACTGTTACTCCAGATCTAAATTTTTCTTTCACATCATTAACTGTTAGTTCTTGTCGGACTCCTTTTTTTTTAGGGAACATCCTTGCTGAACTCCATTTTTATTCTGTTTTCTTTCTTACGTTCGTCAATTATTAATGTTGCTGTTTGGTTCCTGTAAATGTTAGTAATTGTTCTTCTATCTGTATTTGAACCCTAATTTTTTTAAAATGCTGAACATTTTATTCCAGTCTATGTTATCAAATGCCTTTTCTAGGTCTATAAATGCCAAGTATGTTGTTTTTTTTTTATTTAATCTTCCTTCTACTATTAATCTGAGTGCTAAAATTGCTTCCCTTGCCCCTATACTTTTCCTGAAACCAAATTGGTCTTCTCCTAACACTTCTTCCACTCTCTTCTCAATTCTGTACAGAATTCTAGTAAGATTTTCTATGCATGACTAGTTAAACTAATTTTTCTGAATTCTTCAAATTTATGTGCTCCTGCTTTCTTTGGTATCATGACTATAACACTCTTTTTGAAGTCTGATGGAACTTCCCCTATTTTGTAAATATTACATACCAGTTTGTATAATCTATCGCTTCCTCACCTGCATTGTGAGTAATTTTGCAGGTATTCCAGGAAAATTTCTGTCATTCAAATATTTTAATGCTCTCTTAAATTCAGATCTCAGTATTGTTTCTCCCCTTTCATCCTCTTCGACTTCCTCTTTAACACCAATTTCTAATTCATTTCCTCCATATAACTCTTCTGTATATTCCACCCACCTATTGGCCTTTTCTTTCACATTATAAATCAGTATATCATCTTTGTTTAACACATTATTAGATTTTAATTTATGTACCACAAAATTTTCCTTAACTTTCCTGTATGCTCCGCCTGTTGTACAATGTTCATTTCTCTTTCCACTTCTGAACACTTTTCTTTAATCCATTCTTCTTTCGCTAGTTTGCACCTCCTGTTTACAGTATTTCTTAATTGTCAATAGTTCCTTTTACTTTCTTCATCACTAGCATTCTTATATTTTCTATGTTTATCTATCAGCTGATATATATCATCTGAAATCCAAGGTTTTCTACCAGTTCTCTTTGTTCCACCTAAGTTTGCTTCTGCTGATTTAAGAATTTCCTTTTTAACATTCTCCCATTCTTCTTCTACATATTCTACCTTATCTTTTTCACTCAGACCTCTTGTGATGTCCTCCTCAAAAATCATTACCTCCTCTTCCACAAGCTTCTCTAAATTCCACCGATTCATCTAACACCTTTTCTTCAGGTTGTTAAACTCCAATAATACATTACATTTCAATACAACAATACATTTCATTATTACTAAATTATGGTTGCTATCAATGTCTGCTCCAGGGTAAGCTTTACAGTTGATGAATTGATTTTTAAATCTTTGCTTAACCAAGATGTAATCTATCTGATACCTTGCAGTATCACCTGGCTGTTTCCATGTGTATATTCTTCTATTCCTCATAATAGAAGAAGTAGAGCTGTTATTCAGAGACAAAAAGTAAATGTCTCTCCAAACACTGTAGCGTCCAACATAGTGGCAACATCCAGAGCACCAAGAGACAGGGCACACACAATTGAGATAAAATATGAACTCAGAAACTAGTGGAGAGAGGTGAGGGACACTGAGTACACTCACCCTTTTTCACTTGAAGAAATTGAGTCAGTGCTCAAATATATCGCTGCAAGAAAAGCACCAGGATTCGATAGCATCAGTCCAGAATTTGTGTTACAACTGCAGAAAATACACAAAACACTTTGGCTGGCCAGATTCTTTACTGACATAATGCAGATCGGTAGCGTACCCAGAGAGTTCAAAGAATGGAAGGTAGTAGCCATCTTAAAACATGGGAAACCAGCAAACTTACCTGAGAGCTACAGTCCTATAGCATTGCTATCGGTGACGTATAAATTACTAGAAAGGCTTATTTACAACAGAATCTGTCAGAGAATATTTGTAATTATACAGATTGAACAAGCAGGCTTTAGGCCAAAACAAAGTTGCATTGACCTAGTTCTCTTGCTCACAATGTACATTGAAGCGGGGTTCCAAAGAAATCTTAAAACCTCTGCTGCATTCATTGATCTATCAGCCGCTTACGACACTGTCTGGAGAGAAGGCATGATTTGTAAGGGCCTCCGTGTAATCCCATGTAAATTAACGCTCGCCTGCTTAATAACATGCTGAACAACAGAATGTTCTAAGTTATCATGGGATCCGATATAAGCTCACCAAAGAATGGCCTGCCACAAGGGTTGGTACTTGCGCCTTTCCTTTTCAGCCTCTAGTTCTATCATGCTGAAGACATTCTGACATGCTGAAGACAAGATCGGAAAAGCGTGACTATGCCAATGACTGGGTGTTAACAACAAAATGTAGATCATTTGAAGAGTCGCAGCAGGTCCTGATGGCCAACCTGCAGAGACTGGGATGGTACTTCTGAAGATGGCACCTCCAATCAAATGCTAGTAAAACAGAGGTATCATGCGTCCATCTAAATAGCAAGTTTGCTAATGGGGAGCTTAAAATTCTATTCGAGAATACATGGCTCTTTCACAATAAGACACCAAAATACCTAGGGGTGACACTTGATAGAATGCTTTCAAAGGAGCACCTAATGAAAACTGCAGAATAATTGAAAACTAGAAACAACATTATACATAAGCTCTGTGGAATAACATGAGGAGCGTCGGCTTCCACTTTGCTCACATCAACTCTGAACCTCTTTGTCTCGGCTGCGGAATATTGTGCGCCAGTGTGGCTTAACACCCCTTATGTTCATAGAATTGATGCTCAACTTAATAACACTATGAGAATGATTGCCTGAGTTATCAGGTCTACTCCTGTGGAATAGCTCCCAGTATTGAGCCACATACCAACCCCAAATCTGCACCCTGTTAATGCTTTTATAAGAGAGTACAAGAAGATTATGGACAATTGAAATCTACCAATATATGAGGACATTGAGGATGCAATCGTGGTCGCCTTCGATCTTGAAAGTCACCTATAAAAACAGCAATTGCTGTCACAGAGGAAGGATACCTTACTGATACCTGGGATCAAGAATGGACCACAAAGCAGAATAACCAAATTCCATGCATTGCTCAAAAGCTGCCAGGACTTGCCACATAGAACATTGTCAGTGTTAAACAGAATATGAACTCAGCATGTTAACTGCACCTATTTCCTGTATAAACGGGGAACCCCCCCCCCCAAATTTGCAAGTGTGGTGAAAATCAAACTGTTAAACACATCACAGAAGTTTGCCTGAGGACAGCTTATGAAGGGACACCTGAAGATTTCCTGATAGCGACTCCGGAATCAGTAGCTTATATTAATTTGTTAGATGTTTGTAATTTTTTACTGCTGGTGTTGTGTCTTGTGCCATACGCTAAATAAATAAATCTATTACAATTTTTGAACTGAGTGTTGGCAATTACTAAATTATACTTCATGTAAAACTCTATAAGTTGGTATGTTTTATTCTTTTTGCCCAGCCCATACTCGCCCACAATATTTCCTTTCTTGCCTTTTCCAATGCTTGTATTCCAATCTCCAACTATTATTAAATTTTCATCCCCTTTTATGTGTTTAATTGCTTCGTCAATTTCTTTATATACACACTCTATCTCATCATCATGATGGCCATTTGTAGGAATATAGATGTTAACAATTGTTGTTGGCTTAGGTTTTGATTTTATTCTTATTACAATAATTCTGTCGCTATGCTGAAATACTCTACTCTCTTCCCTATCTTCTTGTTCATTACAAAACCTACTCCTGCCTGCCCTTTATTTGAAGCTGTGTTAATTATTCTAAAATTACCTGATCAAAAGTTGTTTTACTCTTCCACCGAACCTCGCTAATTCCTACTACATCTACATTTCCATTTCCCTCTTTAAATTTTCTGACCCACTAACCGTTTTTAGACTTCTGACATTCCAAACTCTGACTCGTAGAATGTTATTTTTTAATTTTCTGGTGACCCCTTCTTAGCAGTCCCCACCCAGAGATTCGAACGGGGGCCTAGTTTACCTCCGGAATATTTTACTACAGAAGGCACCTCCATCTTTGTTACTACAGAGAGTTACAGTTTCTTGGAAAAAAAAGGCTGCTGTAGTTTTCCATTGCTTTCAGCTGCGCAGTTCTCAGAAGATTGAGTGGTGTTGATATTAAATCCTCCTGACCTATTTAAGAGCTGCTGCCCTATTTCAGGAATCATTCCTTAGTCTGGCTCTCAACAAATACCTCTCCGATTTACTTGCATCTTCGATCAAGCTACTCCATATCATTGAGCACTCAAGCCCCCTCACCATCGACAAGGTCTCATAATTCATAGAGGGAGACATACTAATAAAAATGTTAGACATATTTATTTAAATGTGGTATCTAACATAATATTTCATGTTGCTTTATTTTAATGATAACAAAAATGCTTTTATTTCTAGTGTGTTGGAGGGTTATCTTGGCATCATAGATTACCATATGTTTGTGCAGGAGTTGATCATTCTATCTGTTTGTGGAAAGTGGCTACTAATTAAACTAATAAGCAAAGTATTGATTTCACCCTTTTTCTTGTTCATGTTTTTTCCTTTTTTTGTGAATTTGTGTAAATAAATTATTTTGTACTATTTGTGTTATTTTTTTTGCATTGTACTAAAGTAAACTGATAGTTTCTTATATTACAATAATTTTCTGCAGTTTTTTTAATCATCTGTAATAATAAACTACACATTTTTTCATTTTGTTATTCAATAATCTGCTAATTATATTAAAACACAGTATATTGTCTTTTAATAAATATTTATAAAGAAACAAAACAAGGCCATCATCTTAAAAACTAAACGCAAAATGAAACTATCACATTCTGTTTGCTATTGTTACAGCATGTAGGTTTATTACCTTATATTAAAAAATGTTTTTAAAAAGTGTCTCATTGAAAAGTAATTTTTCAGTTTAAAACCCTTAAAATAAGAAAAAGCTATAAGTGTTGGAGAACATGTTCACTAATTACTTTTACTTAACATTCCAAAAATTTACAGTCAAATCTTAATGACTGGCATAACTTTTTAAATGAATAAAACCTTTGAACCAAAAAGGTGTTTTGCATTTGCTTTAGCAATAGATAACTTTCCAATAAAACTCCAATCGTAGCAAGTATTTACAGGGGATGTCAATTGCATATGCAGTATATAAATATCACTTGTTATGAAAAATTTTGACACTTTGTAATTAATAAAAATAGTGGTCAATAAAACCAATATTGGTTTATTGTGCAATACCTCAAGTTCAATGAAACAATTTAAATAAATTAAATGTAGTCTTTATGCTATAACCTTTATGCATGGTTATCACTGATTAAACCTAATCTATTTAGTGTCTCAAAAAATCATACACAGTACATATTGTGTTTAAAGGCAAATTCAGGGTTTATAGATTTACACAATTTTCTGTGAAACTATCATTAAAATGTTTTGGTAAACATTTATTGTCAAAACTGCCAAGTTTCTCTACAATCTAATCACCATTTGTTATTATCAGTTGTATATTAATGACAAGTTATGTTTTGTTTATAATTCATCTACTTTTTGTTTGTATTTTTGTTTAAATGATTCAACATTGACATGGTGGTTCATCTACAATGTTGCAAATAAATTGAGGTTGTTACAGTATTAATTTATAATGTTTAAAAGTAATTCTTCAAATTCTGAGTGTTGAACAAATTTATGCACTTTTTGTAGTAAAGAGATTTTAAAAATCAATTTCAAAATTAATAGAATAAGGAATAATAGTTTGATTGGCATGGATTCAGAGTTGTATACGTTGTTGTGATTTAAAAATATTAATATATTGATAAAATATACATATAGCAGTATATATTATATTAATGTACTATTTATTGATAAAAATATTATATGTATTAACAATTATTGGTGGTCATTAGTTTATTTGTTACAATCTGTATTTTATCTTGTAATTCTTCAGATTGTTCATATTCACAGCTGATAAATTTGATATTTTTTCTTCAATGGTACAGCTCTAATAAAGAAATAAATAAATACTAAATAGTCATACAATTCTCACCTGCTTTGTGTACCATATATACTTAACAATTCCAATCTGTTATTAAAAGCTGTAACAGTACAACACTAACATGTTGTATTGTCTTGCAGCTGTTATATTTCATTACCAAACATATATCTTCTAGTTCATCTTGTTACATGCAAATAAGATTTTGTCTATAGGAATTACTGTATAATTATATGAATCAGAAAGGTGTAAATATGTAACACATACAATTTGTTTATAGATTTGAAAGATCTCTAACAGGTTTTGAAAACTGATGATGTAATATGATTATATGTATACTAATGAGCGTCAGAATTTCCTACAATATTTGTTGAAGTCAAAAAAATTTGATTCAAGCAGTTTTCAATACAAGCGGTAATGGTACATCGCACATATGACGTCAGTCTTTTTCAATAAGTTATACAGTAAATTTCAGATCCGGATGCAGCAAGATATACTTTATCTTCAGTTTACTGGTGAAACCTAAGGGTTTGTGCTGTTCTTATGTATACATATTTTCTAAATCTTTTTATAAACAAATATATAAATTTTTTAAGCGCGTGTTGATTTGTACAGATCAGTTCAGTTATGTAGACATCAGGACTTGTCAAGCAAGCATTAATTAGGGAACCTCATTACCATGCGCCAACCATGTGCTCATTACCATGTGCTATAGTAATAAATGTGCGCATTTTTGTCAGTACGTATTCAATATTGTCCTAGCACGTCACTAATATGCCCTAGTACGTCACGCATTAACTAATGCTTTGTGTGTGCCTACAGGGACTTGGTCATAAATAAAAGAAAGCAATATGAACAAGAGTTGATATAGATTCGGCTATGAGAATATTTTTGCAATCTGTGTTAAGAGTTTTCCTGTGCCATTGTAACCCACGCTTCCATATTCAAGATGGGTGTGGCCATTATCTTATGAATAATTGTTTCATTCCCTCCCTCATTTCCCTCCTTGTTTCATTGTTTAACACCACATATAAATCTAAATTTATTTAATTTGTTACCAACACATCATAACTCTTTAAATAGGACTTGTAACAACCGAAATAATTAAAACTCAATATGTGATCAAGAACGACATCATTTATTACTATCCTAGATGTAATAGGATGCAGACCCAAAAAGGCTGTTGTCTTTGACTTATCAGGTTCTATTTTAATTTTGTAATCAACACATGTCTGCTGCTACTTAAAAATGGAGCTTTTTAGATTATCTTCATTATCATATTAGTTAGAATTTCTGTGGTCAAGCCACTTCTCATTTTAAAAACTGTAGTATCTTCATATAAGTTCCACACAACCGAGATTAGATGACTTGGATATCCTTTCTGTTGTATAATCTGCTACAAATTCCTCTATTCACATTATCAAAGGCTTCCTCAGTCAATGAAGACAATATGCATTTCCAAATTAAATTCTCTTGTTTCTCAATATGTTGCTTGAGAACAAAGGCAGAAACCAACCATACTAGATTTGTACATGATTCCTCCTTTACTGTCCTTACCAGATTCTTAACATTCATCCTTGTCCGCCTGTACAATTCCTTGACCTCTACCCATCATCAACCTACAATCATTATGAATCTTGTTGCTTTTGAACAGTCGCACTCTCTATTTCCTGGTTCCATAACTTCAACCTTTTCCTAGCCTTCTTCACTTTCACAGTCCCAAGGGCTTCAAAAGCTGCTTTTCTAATGATGTTCTCCAAATTCTTCCATTTTTGTTCCAAATTACTACTTACTACCTTCCCTCTAAAATATCCCTTAGTGTTCTATAATAAAACATTTTAATTGCTTCATTTTTCAATAAATGATTCTTAAAAACTTCTTACTCTATGAAGAGTCATCATCAAAATGATGATTCCTTATGATTTGATTATTATTACAATAATCTGTGTTATAATATAGTCCTTGTAGAGAGACAAACTGCTATGCTGGCACTCGCTCTCCAAACACTGTACTATTCGTGTCAAAAATGTTCCCATCTATTTGGAAAGCAATTATTACAAAATTGTTTATTGCTTATACTTGTTTTAATTTAAATTATACATAAATTTCATTTATTTTTGCCAAAACATTTTTGAGGTCTAACAAAGAGTAACATTAAAGATTTCTAGAGTAATTCCACTATGTCATTTAATTTAAATTAAAAACAATGTTATCAAACTAATGATATACATTGACATGTATATGACTCCTGTATTTTTGTTAAAGTTTCTTTACTTGTTCACACTTTAGAATCTATCAAACTAATTTTGTACGCATATTTTTTGCACTTCTAAAATACTGAACCAACATATTCTGTTTTGTGACATAGTTTTTTTTTTTTAATTTTGCTCAAAGTAATTCAAGTGTATTTAAATTAGAGTGGTACGGCGGTATCCATTAAACTATGATCCCCTTTCCAATAACATCAATAATGATAATACTGATAGACACATTTCTTGAATTGCTTTTTTGCGTACATTACAGATCTGTAAACACAATTGTTCTATCGCCCTCGGTTTTAAATAATTATGTTTTAAAAAAAATTACGGGAAAATATAATTAAAATCTGTAAAATTTATAATTTTGCATGGCCATACCTGTGTTAGAATGATTTTGCTGATATGCTTTTCTTTTATAGCCTCAGGCACATCTCAAATTAATGTCCAAGAGTAATCGGCTAGCATGTTAGTATTCCATTTTCCTTTATAGTGGCTTTCCATCACCAAAATGTCTTGGTGGAAATGTTTACAGTATTCTTCATTTACATCTCTGAGGTTGCCTGGGAAAAAATCCAGATGTGAGTGAAGGGGAGCAAATGCATTATCAAAGACATATTACATCCTATAGCTCTGTATGAAGTAAGAAGTTGATTAACAATATTGTGGTAATTGTCAGATTTTTGTTTGCCGAGAAAATGTTTGAAATGTCATGTAGTTGTCAAATATATCTAGATTTAAATACATTATCTTTGACCAACTCTATTGTTTGAGGACAAATAAATATTCCTTCTTTAATTTTCCTTCACTTACAGTCAGAAATTTCTGCCTGATGTACAAAAATCTGGGCCTAACAAAAATTTCATGCCTAACAAAGTAGCTATAACTTTCAAATCGCCACATATGTTCCAGCTATGTTTTTTATAATTTATTTTTTCAAGAACGTTTTTCATCATGTCGTATGACTCTTTTAAATAATACCCTAAGTGATTGGTATCGATGGATATTTGATACTGTTGTGTAGTAGAACTACTTTTAAACTATACTTGACAAATGCAGCATAAGCTCATCAATATTTGTGCAATAAACCAAATTATTTACCAAGAAAGTATTATTACCAAGAAAGTTCTTTTTGTCAGTTTCAAAGGCCCAACATTTTTGAATTTTTTTGAAGTAAATTCCAATCTTGCAGTCTTAATCCTATCAGTTCAGCTTGATTTTTTGATAAATTTATATCCCTAATGAAGTCTTTAATTCATTTTGTGATATAAGATATGGCATATTGGAAGATAATTCAAAATCAAAATCATTGTTTTCTTTAGTACTGCCTGATACTTCATCACTGCTTTTGAAACATACATTCGCAGGTGGCTCAGGAACTGGAATAATTTCACTAGGTACAGGCCTGATTGCAATGAAGGATATTTTACAGTATATTTAGATTTTTTAGAAATTCCAGACACACTTGTTAAACATAAGTAACAATCTGTTACATGATCCTTTAGTTCATGCCAAACCATAGGTACACCAAATGGCAAAGCCTTCTGAGTACCTTTCAGCCATCCTCTTAAATATACAGAACAATTGTGTATACTATATGAGGAGCCCGTGTCTTATCCTGATCACCAATTTTACACTGAAAGTACAAATGATTTGCTTTTTTAATTAAAGGTTAATGTTTTTTCTATCTGATTTTACAATTTATGATTTTATTTGATTTCTATACCCTATTTGATTTGTTAAGATTTTACATACATAACAAAAGGCATCCACATCATTTACACACTTTCGAGGCATTATGACACTGCACTGTTAACAAACTTAAGACAGCAATAAGACTGAACAAAATTAATTCATTCCTAAAAACAACACAGCTGTGTTTTTAGCTACATGTTTTGACCTCCACAGACATGATTAATCTTGTCCATGAAGACTCACTCTTCAGTATTAGATATGATGTTGTAATATGTGACTATGATATGATTTAATTCTTTGTCTAGTATAGTTTTTTTATACCTTACAAATTCTGTTAACAAAGTTAAACAATAAAAAATTATCTAACAAAATACAATGTAGGAGCTTAAAATGCTAACTATACATTGGAAACTGAAAAAATCCTTTAATTAAAATTTAAAAATTTTTCAAAGGTGGTGGGCGATAGAAAGATTCTGACCATTTTCAGCATCAAAAAATTGATTAAAATCATATATTGAATGTTAGGAAAAAAAATTATGTTTATCAGTGTAATTTTAATAAAACTCTTACATTGAAGTATTAGGTTTTATTAAAGAGAATACATATGTCATTTTTCATCAAATTTAGTTCCATTTTTATGTAACCAACATAAAATGTCTTCCTTTGTGCTGTTTTAATTGAGAGCTTTGATTTAATCATTATAATCCTTGTATTCAACATTTGGGAGAATTATTTCTCTTTGCCAGTATACCAGGATAAGGAATTTTTTTGTTATCTGTACACTTAGACTTCTTTTAAAGAATTTTAATAAGTTTTTATGACCATGTGAGGCAGTACATATGATTCATCTGTAAATATAATCCATTTGTACTTGCATGTTTTATCTTATGTTTGTGTTTACATAACTCCAACGCCACCTTCCAGCAAGCTGGAAAGCAGCCCCAGCTTAGGCATCCCATGAACAGTCTGCCAAGCGGGTCCCTTATGACAGGCAATTTCCGAAATAAAACCTTTTCACCTAAACAGATTGACTATTTTGATTTTTTCCAGTTTGAAAACTAATTTTTTCAAATGATTTTACTATTCCTCTTTCTATTGCTAAATCAGTCATATTCACTATTGGTCATCATACACATGATGCTTATAAAGGTCAGAAATTGTTATTACTTCACTAACATTAACTGATTTCATTAAACTCTAACTTTTATTTTCTACTCCCTTGCAACATCTTTTATTTAATCTTCATTAAAACGAACCAGTGAAATGTGACAATAAAAGGTACCTGTGTTGTTTGGTCATAATTAAATTTGGTATGATCTCTGTAAAATTTTTTAAATTTGAAAATTCTACTCTAAACACAAAATTTGTATTTAACATGTTACACAGCTTTTCTCTCTGTAATTTGGGTTCTGGTTTGAAATATGCTATTGAAATTGTGTTTTATGTAAATCATAAATTTGTAAAATCATTTTATAAACTCATTTTGATCACTACTGGTAACTACAATTAAGAATAATTTTTGAATTTTTACTTTTAAACAATATGCATACATGCTTAATAAATACAAAACAAATAAATATATACTCTGTATATGAGAAATAGTCACATACAAACATGTCTGTATGATGACATCATGCGAACATCTGTTGTTACCTACTACATGTGTGTAAAATCTTATTCAGTCTATCTTCATTTGTCTATACTAAGTGTTGTGTTATCACAGAGTTATTAGTGTTTTGCTACATTCTCATCAATTCTTTATAACACGAAAGTGATCTTTCTAATATATATTTGCTACAACATGGCTTCTGTAAAGGTTTGTGGATGTACAAATCACAGACAATTTTTATTACATCTGTTGTAAATTTATGTCTAAATCTCAAAGAAAGACTATTTCTGAGGTGATAAAAACAGCCTAAAAATGTTATTTTGCTTGTGCACTTGGGGAAAAATATAAAATCCGGGTGCCTCATGTTATTTGCATATTGTGCTCTGTAACTGAATGGTTGAAGGAGAAATGATTCGCCAGGTCGTTTGCTGTATTGATGGTTTTGTGTGAACCTAAGGGACCTCTTCACTGACTGCTACTTTTGTGTGATAAATATATTTGGATTCTCATTAAAAATTTTTAAATTTATAAAATATGCATATGTATCCTCAGCTCTAAGCCAGTACCACACAGAGAGGAGTTACCTGTACCTATATCATCTAATCTGACATTGCTAGAAGAACAATCTGAAAATGAAGCAAATTATTTAGAGGATTTTAAAGAATTTGTTTCTTTATGTGATCAGAAATCTCTTCATTTAATTAAACAATATGAACTTAATGATTTAGTTTGCGAATTAAAGTTATCAAAGCCGCAAGCTAAGTTCTGGGGTCTAGATGCAACAGTGGAATCTTTTGGTGGAAAAAACAAAAGTTACTAAGTTTAGGAGACAAAATAAAACTCTTTCAACGTATTTTACTATGAAAAATTCATTGTGCATTCGTACTGATGTTGATGGCCTAAAGAAAGAGCCTTGAAAAAAATCATATGCCTGAAGAATGGCATCCCCGTTTATTGGCTCTTCTAAAGTTAGCATGAAAGCAGTTTTATTGCATAATTATAACAAACCAGTCATCCATTCCAATATTAGAAGCAATAAAATACAAAGAACTTACATATGTGGCAAGTTTTCAGTGATCTGAAAGTTGTGTTACTTCTTGGTTTACAAGGCAGATTTACGAAAATATTGTTTTGTCTTTGGGATAGTTGCAATACAAAAAGTCATTACAAAGTAAAGAACTGGCCATTGCGGCATAACTTTGTGGCTGGTGAAAACAAAAAGTAAAACATTTATCATTAATTAAGAGTAGTAAAATCACTTTACTGCTGCCACTTCACGTAAAACTCGGACTCATGAAAAATTTTGTTAAGGCACTAGACAAAGATGGACCAAGATTTAATCATTTAAAAATAATTTTTCCTAAATTGAGATAAAGTTAGAGAATGTTAACTGGTTGCATGGAAATCCTTCAAAGACATTGGTGGATTTTTAGGCAACAGAAAAGATGAAAACTATGTTTTTTTTTTGTTAAGCTGTTAGAAAACTACAAACGTTTAGGATGCCATTAAAAATTCATTTCCTACACTCCCACCTAGATTTTTTCCTGAAAATTTGGGCTCTGCCAGCAATGAGCAAGCAGAGTATTTTCATCAGGATATTCTGACCATGGAGCATTGATATCAAGGAAGATTGGATCCTGGAATGATGGATGGACTATTATTGGTACTTGTTTAGAAAAACTGATCAAAAATCTTACAAATGAAAAAGTTTGTCATCGTATTTTAAAAATTCAAGGTAAGACAATTTCTACAATTTAAACTTTAAAAACTGTTATTTTAAAGACATTCCAATTATTTAGACTTTTAGACACTGTTATTTTAAAATGTGTTTGAATAAAGAAAAATTTAGTTGATTTAACCAAAGTTTAAATGAATACACAATTTTTTTTTTAATATTGATTTCACAGTGATTTTGCATTTATTGGTAAATAAATCGTATGTATTTAAAAAAAAGGTGACGTATTACACAAATTCTGATAACAGTTTTGAATTCAGCAACCCAAAATTAGTTAAAATCACCGTTATTAGTTAAAATTGCATGAAAAGATTTTTTTTTGTTGATTAGTGTTTTCCAGTTAACTTTACTATTATTTATTTTCAGCAACTACAATACTAGCATAAAAAAAAACTTATAGAAATTAAAACTTATTTCATCCGTGTTTTATGAATCAAATCTTAACAGTAAGTTTTATTATAAAAAAATTACAATAAGTTTTTTATTATAAAATAACTTAACTGAAATGTTTATTAAGTTAAAAATGTGATAAAATCTGCTAAATTATTATGCAATGGATTTTACTTAAAATTAATTAGAGTTTGTAAAAAAGAAATGAAAAGAAAGAAAACAGAAATATTGGTTAAGATTCCTCGAAGAGCAATAAACCATTTAGGATAGCCACTTGAAGTCAGATCAATAAAAAATATCCCTAGAAAGCCAATAATAACCAATGGAAAGGCAAGAAGTTTTGGAAGAACCATTGATATCGTTGCTATTAAACAAGGTATGGTACTTAAAATATATTTTTCCCATGAAGAACTGTCATCTTTGACAGGAACTAAAAATCCCCATTTAACTCCTCCAACAAATGATAAAATAGCTGTTCCATATGCTAACTGAAGAGTTGTTAAAGTAGGTGAATGACCAAAGATTACAGACTGTAATGGGGGAAAAGCAAACGGTATTAAGCCAGCCATTCCTAACCAAAATGCAGATGTTGGTGCTTGTTTTAGATCATTCATTTTGATATCAAAGAATGCTTTTGAAGCTTTGTCTACATCAAGCGAGCCAAATTTCATTTCTTCATTTCTGGAAGTGGTAGTATGTAGTGTTTTGATGGTTTCTTCATTCGATGGAATTTGTGAATGAATCGAGTCATTTTTTATATATTTTAATGGTATCCCTGAATTTTTCTGGCTGTTGCTGCTAGTATAAATGGAAGAATTATAGAGCTTGCTTCTTCTGACATCACTAGGTCCACAAATATAAGCACTAGTTACATGTATATTGTTAAACACTGTCTTTGATATTATGTTCTGATGTGACCTTTGAATCAAAAAACGCAACATGACCTGAAATATAAAAAATATATATATTTCTTTAATCGAATAATAAATTTGATATTTATTTTAAATAAACTAGTAAAAATAACGTAGTAATAGCAATTAAAATTGTCTTTGATTGCTAACATTTATCTGAGAATAATGAATTACATGACAATTTGATTATATCTGCTGAGAGTGTCTACACATAATTCAAACGTGGCCTTCAGGATGATAAAAAAAAATTATTATTTACAGAAAATAATCACCTAATAAACTCTATGAATTGTTCAGACTAAAAGCATTTAAAATTTTTCAAACAGCATGTAACTTCAAAAAAATCTATAATGAACATTTAAAAGACGTCCATAGGGAACATAGTCAAATGTCTGCCATTCATTCATGACAATACCTTAAAAAAGGTATTGACACATGTCCATAAAAAAGGGACATTTTTACTCACTTTAATATTACATAAACATACAAAAATATAATACACAGGAGAGTACCATGAAGAAACTGAGAAACTTTCAGTACATGATATACTGGTGAAAATAATTGAAAAAAAATCATATAAACAAAGGTCTGGAAATGATTTGTTTTTGAGTTAAAGCTAGTGATAGGTTTCGCCCAGATTATATTATATTCTTATAAAAAGAAGCTCTTCTGTAAATTTTGGGACCCAAATTATGGAGTAAAGTCAGTGGTTTATTATGTGATTGAGCTTCGAAACAGGATAAAACAGGTCATTAAAGTATCAATTTTTCTGCACCTAATAAACATTATTCAGTGAATATCCACAGTTCAAATTTAACACACCTTTGACCGTACTGTAAATATGTGTATCTAACTTTAAAAAAAACCAGCAACAATAAGGTCAATCTGTTGATACCTGGGGGAGAAGAGTACCAATCTGAAGATTGTTCTATGGGAAATGGGAAAAATTTTGTTATGAAGTACAATTAAAATACTTGTAGTTTATAAATGGCTTGTATTTCAAAAATTCCAAAGATAATTTCATAGATTTTTCCTGTCAGTTGTGCAATATAAGCAGTATACGGTGTAAGTGAATAAAAAATCAGTAATTATTGATAAGTAATTATAAGATTAGTAAAGTAAATACTGAACATAAATAGTAATTTTTTATATTTTGGTGAATAAGTAGTACATTTACTGATCAGTAGTTACTGAAAGTGTCAGTATTTGCTTGTAATTGTTACGTAATTATTGATAATTGTCTAAGTAATACTGACATTTTTTGATATGTAACTGACAAGTTGGGCGTGCTTTTAATTGTTTAATAATTTACAAGTTATTGATAATTTAAAAATGTAGTAATTTTTTACAATTTAAAGAAAATTACATCTTAAAACTCAACAGATTCATTCTAAAAACACAAATTCCTTGTACTGGGTCATCTCTGACTATTCTCATCTGCATCACATGCTGCCTGAACATTAATACATTTATGTGGCTGTCACCAAATATAGTTTTTTTTTGAATTTTCAGTAAGTGCAGTTAAGAACACCAATTAGAGGTGGAATACTGAATCTATTACACTATTTTTCTTTGGTTTGAGCTATTTCAGCCACATTTCATGGAAAATTAATCCATTCTTCAACTTTAAAAATTACCGTCTCAAGAACAAATCAAATGTTTTTGTTAACAGTACTTTTTTACACCAAAATCCTCACTAACACATTCTGAAATCTTGGGTCTGAGAAAAATTTCCATGTTTTGTTAGGCACTTAGTACCTCCTTTGATTCAGGTAAAACCAAATTTTTTCAACTGATTCATTCTCAAATGTAAAAATCCCTTGTATCAGTTATCATTGTTTTATGTTTCGTATATTCTTTTACGTTATGAATGCTTATAAATGCAGCCATTTTAGTAATCAATAAATGTTTTTGGTATGTTTACTGTTAACTGATTAATGAGTGAATAATTACTGATCAATTGAAGTAAAAGGAACATTTTATTCAACTAAATTTCAGCATTCATTTAATATCAGTAAACAAGTGTAATTTCAATAAATGCTGAGGGAGTTACTTGAAATAGTAATTACTTATTTCTTATTCACAAATACTTAAGTGTTTACTAAAAAAAAGGGCTGGTAAATTGATACAGATTTCTATTCACCTCTATCTATATGAGATTTTCAGTAGAAATTAGGAAAATGATGTAAAAAATGGGGGAAGTGAATAAAAATCAGTAGTTACCAAATTAATTACTAGATCAATAAAGTAAATATCCTCATAGGAATAGAAATTATATATATTTCAGTGAATAAAATTTTGATTTGCTGATCTAATTAATGAAGGGCTCAGAGTATTTACTTATAATTGTACTTGTAATTGCTAAGTAGTATCTGATAATTTCCAAAGGAATTACTTCTTTTTTCTGTTATTACTGTCATTGTACAATGTTTAACACAAGTTGGAATAAGTTTTTAATCATTTTAAAATGTATTAATTTTGTAAATCTTTAAATGATTTTTTACATCACTACATTAGCTGTTGTGTGTTCATTGTTTCAAATTTCATTTGTGTTTGTCTTGAATTTCATAATTTGTGAACTTCTATCAAATCACGTGTAACTTGTTAAAAATGTCTGATGAAATTGAGTTTGGTGATAGTGAAACTCAGTTTGATCCAGGAAAACCAAAATGGAGGAAAGCAGCGTTTAGCCATGTATTGGAAGATAATATAATTGTCATGAACAAATCTATCAAGTATTATTATTGAAGCCAAAGAAGGCATGGAATGACAAAGGTGAAATATGAAAAAAAATCATTGGGCAAATCTTGACTGTAGGAAAAATGAAAAGTGTTTTGAATAATTAAAGAATTGAAGTTAAAACAGAGATTGAACAAAAATAATCAAACTTAAAGAATGGGAGAAAGACTTTGTACATATTATAGAGAAATTTGAAAACTCTACCATCCAACAAATACCAGTTGCGCTTATAACTGGTGGAGGAAAGGCCTTCATTTTGCAGAATCCAATGTAAACATTTCTGTTAGATCACCTTCATTGTCATCATCATCATCAGCAACACCAAAAATAATCATTAACAATGACCAATCCGGGAATTCATCATCATCCATCTTCCTCTAACAGAGATAAAGAAAACATTATTAAAAGGAAAGTAAGATCCTACCAAACCAAAGAATCGATTCTACTATTGGCAACTGAGTAGCAGAGTTTGGTCCTTAATAAACAGTTACATTTAATAAGGATACAAAATAGACATGATGAGTTAAGCAACTAATAGCATGAATCAAACTGAAAAGTAATACAATGATGTTAATACTAAGTAATACAGAAAGTAACAGTAAGATATTACTTAACATAAAAAAAACAAAACAAAATTTGAGACAATCTTTCATTCAACTGATTAAAACACCATTTAATCTTTTTACTTTCACCCATCTTGTTTGCTAGGTTTGTTCATAAACCCTTAGAGTTGTTTCTTTCCTGTTCTAGTATACTACTTTTTACAAAAATGGTTTACTAATTTTGTGGCTTTCCTTTTTGTTATTTATAAAAGAATATTTCTTTTAGTTAAACTAATATGTACAATTCTTTTTTTGTTTATACTCAGACTACATTTAGCTTCAGCAGCTCAGTTTTTTGTTCTTTCTAAATGAAGGGGAACTCTTTAAAGTGGAATCTAACCCTTTTTGTTTCTGTGAGTCAAGGTTAAACTTTTATAACAAAATTCTTTACAACAGCTTGAATATTAATTTGATTCATTTTTCAGAAAATGCCAAAACTTGATTTTCTGTTCGATTGTCACAAACAAGCAATTATTTTCAGTCATCAAAACTTTGCAGCATACTATCTAAAGGTTCATACTTGACAAATATCATAGTTATTCTTTTATACTTGGCCACCTCTCTGTCAGGCCAAGAACTTTCTGAATGACCCTAGTAACTGAAGTGGCCTATTTGGTGAAGTTGTGTCTCCTGATCTCTCAAAAAAATAACTATGCAATTAATCAGTAATGGAAAAACCAGAAAATATTTACTATAAAAATAATCCAGTGAGATTTTTTTTTAAAAACATTCAATAAATATGTATAAAGAAATAATACGGGAACAAATGATGTCATATAAGTGCACAATATAATAATGTTTTAGGTTTGATGGATTCAAATCGTTGCACTCTCTGCTAATAAAAGTTATGTAATAATAATACTATAAGTATAGTAAATATGTCAATTTTTTTTGCTTTAATAAAAGTAACAGTTCTGGCAGATATGCTGTTATTTACATTGGTAATTATGATTTCCTTCTGGTTCACGAGAATTGTGTAATTTTCAGGTGTCCCATGTGATCAATATATAGAATATTGAAGTATTTCAATATAATTTACATTGTGTTCGAACTGTAAAAATTAATCCAATTTATAATTAAGAAAGTAGTACTTTCCTATTGTGATTTAATATGGTTCTGCTTGTAGTGAATACAAAAATTATTAGTTTTATATTGTTGAGTTGATTGTCAACTCAACATTATAAAACTAATGTTCAGATAATGTTGAGTTACCTTAATATTACCAATTTTTAAAATTTTTTTTTTTTTTTTTTGTCTTCAGTCATTTGACTGGTTTGATGCAGCTCTCCAAGATTCCCTATCTAGTGCTAGTCGTTTCATTTCAGTATACCCTCTACATCCTACATCCCCAACAATTTGTTTTACATACTCCAAACGTGGCCTGCCTACACAATTTTTCCCTTCTACCTGTCCTTCCAATATTAAAACGACTATTCCAGGATGCCTTAGTATGTGGCCTATAAGTCTGTTTCTTCTTTTAACTATATTTTTCCAAATGCTACTTTCTTCATCTATTTGCTGCAATACCTCTTCATTTGTCACTTTATCCACCCATCTGATTTTTAACATTCTCCTATAGCACCACATTTCAAAAGCTTCTAATCTTTTCTTCTCAGATACTCCGATTGTCCAAGTTTCACTTCCATATAAAGCGACACTCCAAACATACACTTTCAAAAATCTTTTCCTGACATTTAAATTCATTTTTGATGTAAACAAATTATATTTCTTACTGAAGGCTCGTTTAGCTTGTGCTATTCGGCATTTTATATCGCTCCTGCTTCGTCCATCTTTAGTAATTTTACTTCCCAAATAACAAAATTCTTCTACCTCCATAATCTTTTCTCCTCCTATTTTCACATTCAGCGGTCCATCTTTGTTATTTCTACTACATTTCATTACTTTTGTTTTGTTCTTGTTTATTTTCATGCGATAGTTTTTGCGTAGGACTTCATCTATGCCGTTCATTGTTTCTTCTAAATCCTTTTTACTCTCGGCTAGAATTACTATATCATCAGCAAATCGTAGCATCTTTATCTTTTCACCTTGTACTGTTACTCCGAATCTAAATTGTTCTTTAACATCATTAACTGCTAGTTCCATGTAAAGATTAAAAAGTAACGGCGATAGGGAACATCCTTGTCGGACTCCCTTTCTTATTAGGGCTTCTTTCTTATGTTCTTCAATTGTTATTGTTGCTGTTTGGTTCCTGTACATGTTAGCAATTGTTCTTCTATCTCTGTATTTGAACCCTAATTTTTTTAAAATGCTGAACATTTTATTCCAGTCTACGTTATCGAAAGCCTTTTCTAGGTCTATAAACGCCAAGTATGTTGCTTTGTTTTTCTTTAATCTTCCTTCTACTATTAATCTGAGGCCTAAAATTGCTTCCCTTGTCCCTATACTTTTTGTGAAACCAAATTGGTCTTCTCCTAACACTTCTTCCACTCTCCTCTCAATTCTTCTGTATAAAATTCTAGTTAAGATTTTTGATGCATGACTAGTTAAACTAATTGTTCTGTATTCTTCACATTTATCTGCCCCTGCTTTCTTTGGTATCATAACTATAACACTTTTTTTGAAGTCTGATGGAAATTCCCCATTTTCATAAATATTACACACCAGTTTGTATAATCTATCAATCGCTTCCTCACCTGCACTGCGCAGTAATTCTACAGGTATTCCGTCTATTCCAGGAGCCTTTCTGCCATTTAAATCTTTTAATGCTCTCTTAAATTCAGATCTCAGTATTGTTTCTCCCATTTCATCCTCCTCAACTTCCTCTCTTCCTCTATAACACCATTTTCTAATTAATTTCCTCCGTATAACTCTTCAATATATTCCACCCATCTATCGACTTTACCTTTCGTATTATATATTGGTGTACCATCTTTGTTTAACACATTATTACATTTTAATTTATGTACCCCAAAATTTTCCTTAACTTTCCTGTATGCTCCGTCTATTTTACCAATGTTCATTTCTCTTTCCACTTCTGAACACTTTTCTTTAATCCACTCTTCTTTCACCAGTTTGCACTTCCTGTTTATAGCATTTCTTAATTGCCGATAGTTCCTTTTACTTTCTTCATCACTAGCATTCTTATATTTTCTACGTTCATCCATCAGCTGCAATATATCGTCTGAAACCCAAGGTTTTCTACCAGTTCTCTTTATTCCGCCTAAGTTTGCTTCTGCTGAATTAAGAATTTCCTTTTTAACATTCTCCCATTCTTCTTCTACATTTTCTACCTTATCTTTTTTACTCAGACCTCTTGCGATGTCCTCCTCAAAAATCTTCTTTACCTCCTCTTCCTCAAGCTTCTCTAAATTCCACCGATTCATCTGACACATTTTCTTCAGGTTTTTAAACCCAAATCTACATTTCATTATCACCAAATTATGGTCGCTATCAATGTCTGCTCCAGGATAAGTTTTGCAGTCAACGAGTTGATTTCTAAATCTTTGCTTAACCATGATATAATCTATCTGATACCTTGCAGTATCGCCTGGCTTTTTCCAAGTGTATATTCTTCTATTATGATTTTTAAATTGGGTGTTAGCAATTACTAAATTATACTTCGTGCAAAACTCTATAAGTCGGTCCCCTCTTTCATTCCTTTTGCCCAGCCCGTATTCACCCACTATATTTCCTTCCTTGCCTTTTCCAATGCTTGCATTCCAATCTCCAACTATTATTAAATTTTCATCTCCTTTTAAGTGTTTAATTGCTTCATCAATCTCTTTGTATACACACTCTACCTCATCATCATCATGGGCGCTTGTAGGCATATAAATGTTAACAATCGTTGTCGGTTTAGGTTTTGATTTTATCCTTATTACAATGATTCTATCGCTATGCGTTTTGAAATACTCCACTCTCCTCCCTATCTTCTTGTTCATCACGAAACCTACTCCTGCCTGCCCATTATTTGACGCTGAGTTAATTACTCTAAAATCACCTGACCAAAAGTCGCCTTCCTCTTCCCACCGAACCTCACTAATTCCTACTATATCCACATTCACCCTATCCATTTCCCTTTTTAAATTTTCTAGCCTACCATCCTTTTTTAAGCTTCTAACATTCCACGCTCCGACTCGTAGAATGTTATTTTTTAATTTTCTGGTGACCCCTTCCTTAGTAGTCCCCACCTGGAGATCCGAACAGGGGACTATTTTACCTCCGGAATATTTTACCAAGGAAGGCGCCTCCATTATTGTTATGTGAAAATGCAGAGCCACATTTTCTTGGAAAAAAAAAGCAGCTGTAGTTTTCCATTGCTTTCAGCTGCGCAGTACTCAGAGGACTGAGTGATGTTGATACGGCCGTTTAAGTCGTCCTGACTCACGCCCCTAACAACTACTGAAAGTGCTGCTGCCCTCTTTCAGGAATCATTCCTTAGTCTGGCTCTCAACAGATACCTCTCCGATATGGTTGCACCTTCGGTCCAGCTACTCTGTATCCCTGAGCACTCAAGCCCCCTCACCAACGGCAAGGTCTCATGATTCATAGAGGAGGATTTTTTAAATATATTTTAGATATCCTGGACTAGTACTGGACCATTTTGGGTCTAGTTTAATGGTAAGTTACTGTATTAAAAATAAGAATTGTGACATTAGAAGGAAATGAATTCAAATATTGCAAAATTAATCAACTCTGTGGACACTAACAAAGTTAGGTCTACCCATGCATGAGTTTCCTTTTTTCATTTTATTATTCTTTTTTTTCATTAGTAAATAATAATGAATATGAAAAATTGTTATTGCTTCAACACAAAAACTAATTTTACACTAATGTTAACTAAAAGAAATGTTATTTTACCAACAGCAAAAAGATAAAATAATTTATAAAAAAATAAATATAGACTTCAATAAATAATAATATTAGAAGTTACTAATAATTATATTTTTATTTATACTAAAGTAAAAGTATTTACATCAAGTAACTATTTTTGAATAAGTTATCTGAAGTTAGTACCTCAAACGATCGTTTGGCAGCCAAACAGGATTCCCACATGTAAAATGGGATCTCAAGAGCATATAAAAGAGATTGTCTCACAATCACACCTCATCTTGAGTTTGCTAAGGCTGTATACTTTGTATGCATGTAAGTATTTATAAAGTATTCTTATATAATATTTTTGTATGTCGCATTGTTTGAAGTAGGATTTGTATTATATAGATCATAGGTTTTTTTTGTTTAACTTACTTTGGCTGGCACAGACTTTAAAAATATTTATTTGTTGTAAATACTTTTACTTTAGTTAATAAATAAAAATATAATTATTTGTAGCTTTTTAGTACTATTATTTATTGAAGTCAGTTTTTATTTTTTATAAATTATTTTATTTAACAATTTTTAGTGGTCTAGTGATGTATGTATGATATGTTATATTTAATATAACTATAATATATTTACTGTAGGTTTAATATTTATATTGATTTTAAGAAAGTCGCAAATGAAAATAAGGAATGATTGTTTAAAGAAGAAAGATAGGGAAAGAAACAATGAAAATATAGACTGTTAAATTCCTAGTCATTCTGGGAACTGAGAAACACAGTACCGGTACTAGCAATTAGTGGCTAAGGGTGTCGAGCCATTCAGTTTTTTGGAAATTTTTCTAAGATTATCATCGGATTTGATTAAAATTTATGCAAGACCATTCTGAAAGTATACTCTTGATTAAAAAATAAATTATCAAAATCGGTTTACTAATGTCGAGGATATTACGTAACATACATTAAAAAAAATTGTCGAATTGATAACCTCCACCTTTTTAAGTCTGTTAAAAAGCTACAAAATTAGGAAACAATTTTTGTAAAAAAATGGTTTGGTATAATATAGAAAGAAAGAACTCTTAGGCTTTATAAACAATCTTCTCAAAACCAGACGGGTGATGTAAAATAATTAAATGTTATTTTAATCAGTTCAGTGGAATGATAGATTAATGCTACAAACTTTTTTTTTTTTGTTGAGCAACATCTTTTTATTATTGTACTCATTCTCAGTTTGATTCAACATGTTTGTTTTTTTATATTGATGGTATTATCTAAATTTTTTAATACAATTAATAGTATTTTTTTTAAGAACTGGTTGTGTAACTTTTTTTAGATGTAAACTGTTGAACCTAAATAGTTTTAATACTCTGTTGCTAAGAACTATTTTCCCACTTCAGGTTGTAAGCATGTCACTTGTTTTTAAAAAAAACACGTTACCCTTGAAAATGTTAATAGGAAAATATGTTTCAATAAATGAAAATAATTTTATTTGAAGATAAAGATATAGGTATAGGAATATTAAATAAAATTTTGCTTATTTATAAAGTTCAAATAGCACTTATCTTACTGAAAGTTGTTTTTTAAATGTAACTTAAAAGTGAACATACCATACATGAAATGTCTTGATCCTAAATTGCAGTTATTTAAACCCATATATAAATATATTTAAATTTATTTTGCCTAAAATATTTTACATTGATTATTATACTAGAAATTTTTTGTGGTAAATAAAAATGATCCAAACCTAAATAAAATGATCAAATTTTTAAATGATCATTTTTTAAATGATCAGCTGATTATTTTAGGTCAAGAAATTTCTTCTATACACTTATTATTTATTACTAATTTATTAAAAATATCTTGTTAATTTTTTCATCCTCATCAAAGAGATTATAACATCAATTCTGTAATATAAATAATTAAAAAAATAAATTAAAACGCATAAATATGAGAAAAACTTTATATTTAATTTTTTCTATGAAGTTTTATTTATTTAAAAGTTTTTTTCATTGAAGCAATGAAATGACAATCATGTAGAAGCAAAGTGTAGTGTGAAATTTTTATTTACATCTTTTTAGTGTTTTTAAAGGATGCGCTTAAAATATTTTTCTAGTCAGTCTTTCTGTGAATAAAATTTTTAAATTCACTGAAAAAAAAATTAATGCACATAACATTGCATAATATGAATAATTTTATGGCATTTTATAAAATATAATTGTGTAATAAACAAGAATGTTATTTACTTAAATATCCTTAAATTAAACTTTAAAATTAATACAATTTACCATTTAAAGATAGGTTGTTAAAAGTCATAACTACAAAAAAAAAAAAACTGAAATAAATTTGATAATGTAAAATGTCTATGAAATATTATAGAGATTTATTAATCTCTATAAATTATAGTATGGAAAGTACTTTTAAATCCAAACTTCTTTTGAATGTTTTTAAAGACCAAAATATTTAATTTAATTTATATATTTCTTTCATCTGCTGGAATTGAAGTCTGTTCTGAGAGGATCTGATGGTCTGGATTGGTAGTGATTACGAATAAGCAAAAAACACATAAAACAGCACATCAGCATTATTTGAAGTTTGTTTAATTTGTAATTATACTAGAAACACAAGAAGAGAAGACTTAACTGAGAATAATTATTCCATTCACAAAATAATAAAAAAAACAGGAATTCCTAATTACTAAAAACATTTTAGGAATTCCTAAAAACTGACACTACAGGAATTCAAACACTAGAAAACTGGTTTCTCAAACAATGTTGTGTCTGCGACCTTGATCAAAAACTGAACAAAGTCGATGTGGAAATCTGTCAGATATTAAACAGTTGATACATTTTTAGGTCTAAGAAATTGTTCATCAGATTGCATTACTATTATGTACATCAGTTAATTTGAAATAAATATCTGACGTCTTTAACATATTACTTTAGTAATTGAAATTTCTTTGTCTTAAAAAGGAAAAGTTGTATATCTATTTTTATTTATACTCAGCATGACCTACATGTTGCTATGTTTTGTACATGAGGATTAGCAATGACAATTATTCACTTTTTATAAATAGCAAATTGGAACTAGATTTATCAAATACAGAGTTTTTTAAAATAAATGTCATGACATTTTCTACTTGCCGTTGTGGAGCTATATTCAATGACTAGTGCTATCATTCTCACCATGATGTTATTACTAGTTGTTTTTTTAAGTTAAGCAGCCATATATTTAGAAAGTGATCAAAAAGTGTGCTGAATTTGAATTACGTTTTTTAAACTATATATCATTGTATATTTGTATGTACTTTTTAATGTTCAAATGCATTAAGATTACTTCTGTATTCTTTTTTCTTTCTTTTTGTGTAGATTATAAAGATTGTTAGTATTAGTAATTTAGTGGATCTGTAATTTGGATGTTTGAGATGCCCGCCAAATATCAACTGTGTGTACCTATGAAGGGTTGTTAAGTGTACATTGTATCTTTGGTGAAGTTATTTGATTGTTGTTTTCACATTGTATGTCAGAACAGTTTAGCTTGGGTATAGCAATGACATTGTGTTTGCTAAGTGACTATGTGTGGTTGTTTTTATTTTTTGTTCTGAAGGCCATATTATATTTACTTTTTTAAGTTTCAAAACTGTTTTCTCTGAATCTATATTTAACATAGTGGAATGTATGTTTTGTTTGTTTAGCTTTGTTTTTATTTTAATCTGTTTTGTAGAGGAGAATGTCATTGAGTGTGATGAACATGTTTGTATGTGCTAGCTAGTTTATGATTCTTTTATGTGATCATAGATCAATTGATTAACATATAACATAGGTCAATTGACAAAGATGTGTTAAGTAGTCTGCGAATCTGTGGAAATAATTATAAAATAAAGTAATTTTTGAGTGCATGAGGTTGGTTTGGTATTAGTGTGAATGACAGTATTGGTTTTCTTTAAATTTTTAAAATTTTGTTGGTTACTATTTGTAGCAGGGGTTTAAAATAAGTGGGCAAAAAGGAGGTAAGAGTAAACTATTAATGGTTTTAAATTTATTTTTAAAATTAATATTTAGATTTTGTATTATAATTTATGAAACAAAAACAAGAAAGAATACAAAATAGTTATAGGAAATATATATATATATATATATATATATATATATATATATATAAATAAAGTAAAAAATAAGAAAATAAAGATTGGACAAAATTTAGAGAATGAAAATTCTGTTCATTATGATTTTTTATTTTAATCATAGATCTGTTTCATTTGGAGTTACATTTCTAAGCATTGTTCTAACCAGATTTCATGTCACATTATCATTCATTCCTTTCATAGAATTTTGTGGAGGGTTTTTTCAAATAGTTATTAAATTGAAAAAAAAACAAATTTTTCATCACAAACATATTTGATAGCTTAAAAGTAATATAAATTTTAACACTTATTTTGCTAATGACTTAAGATATGGCTGTCTTTACGGGAAAACTGTTTTAAGCAACTTCTTTTCATAAAGAATAAGAGACTAACCCTCTCAGTGTACTTAATGAATCTTTCTAATCTCATACTGATATAGATTGGAGAAAGATACTTTGCCAAGAGTTACTAGAGTAGAGATTAAGATAGTATTTTGTGATGTATATAAAATGCAAGGAATTGCAGTGGGACTAATTGTTCTGTTATGATAAATGGCAAATAAAAATATTTCTTATCTGAGACTTATATTTCCAAAAACTGATTGATTAATCAATAGAATATTTTTTTGAGAGTTTGAATAATGAGAACCTTTTTTTCAGATCATATGTACAGAGTGATTCAAAGAAACGGGAAATTTTGAAAGTTGTGTTGGTAGCCGTGGGCTATTGGTACCACTTGATAAGTGGCGCCAGCCTCTCTAACCTAACCTGCCATTTAATTGTCATGGATCCTTGGAGTGGTGCGCAATGTGCATTTGCTATCAAAGCGTTTTACAAAAACAATGACAGTGTGGAGGGAGCGCGTAGAGAATTTTGCCGTCATTTTAATCTGGGACAGCACGACCGTGTTCCATCAGCACATGCAATTAAAACATAGATATCTAATTTTGAGGAAACTGGTTCGGCAATGAAAAAGAAACCTCCAGGCCGTGAGCGAACCGTCTGTACACCACAAATGTTCAAGCTTTACAAGATGCTGTCACACGAAGTCCACATCGGTCAATCCGTCGTCTCTCAGCATCTTTACAATTGCATAGTTCAATTGTTCGAAGAATGTTAGAGAAGAACTTGCAATTCCATCCATACAAGTTGCAGATCGTCCAGGAACTGAAACCGAACGATGCAGTTGTGCGAGCACAATTCTGTAATGTAATGCTTCAGAAGATAAATGATAACAGATAAGAGTTTGTTCACGAACTGTGGATGTCAGACGAAGCGCATTTCCACCTCAGTGGATTTGTTAACAAGCAAAATTTCAGATACTGGGCACAAGAAAATCCTACGCAGCTACACCAGCGTCCGTTGCACAGGCAGAAAGTGACAGTGTGGTGTGCTATGTCATCTTACGGTGTTATAGGCCCTTATTTTTTTGAGGATGACAACGGTCTTGCGATTACAGTGACGTCGGCTTGTTACGTAGCCATGCTTGAAATCTTTGTTGTGGGACAACAAAAGAGATTTCCACCAATTCTTAACACAGCCTGGTTTCAACAAGACGGAGCAACATCACATACTGCACGAATATCGATGGCAGCTGTACGCCGATTGTTTGGACAACGTGTCATTTCACGAAATGGTGACATTAGATGGCCTCCCAGATCGCCTGATCTCTCAGCTTGCGATTACTTTTTGTGGGGTCACCTTAAAAGCAAAGTGTTCCACAATAGACCTGCTACAACGAAAGAACTGAAGGCAAAGATCCGAGAAGCAATTGCGGAAATTCCAGTTGAGATGTTACGTCAAACCATGAACAATTTAATGAAGAGACTTCTTGAGTGTTTACATAGAAGAGGAGGTCACCTGCTAGATGTCATCTTTAAAAAATAAACTAAAATGTAGTATCCTAAAATGGCAACATTTGTATAATTACATGAAATAAAATTCATTTTCTAAAAAAAAATTTTTCATTAACGTTATTTAATTTTTAAAATTTTCCGTTTCTTTGAATCACTCTGTATAATATATTTCCGAGAGTACTGCATTGAAAGAAATACAGAAAAACTATGTAGTTTATTTTTACATGTGAAAAAAATGATTTTATGATAATATTGTTTTAGTTGTAAGTCATAAAAATTGACAATCATTGTTGATTTTTGTTGTTTTTATTTGTTGACTTTGTTGATTGGTGTGCTGGACATTGTAATCTAGCAGCAAGGAACAAACTGACATCATTTGTCAACAGGCTTCATCAAAACTAATTCTACTTACTGAGTATCTGAATAAAAGCTCTGAAAAGACCTTGTTGAAGAACATTTCTAAATACAACATTATGAAAATTAGTCTCATCTAAATTTATTTTACCTTATTTAATAATAAATTAAAGGTTTTTATTTTACCTTATTTTACCTCATGTTCACTTCATTGAATGATGCAAAGTTTTAAATTCTGTTAGACTGTAAAAAAAAAAAAAAAATAATTACAGGGGTAGCTAAAGAACTTTCCAATATACTTTAATTGAAGAATCTCTTTCCTTTAAAACTGAGACATAAATTATTTAAATATTTTTCTTCAGATTGCTTTGTAATTATATATTATACATTACGATGGGAATATATAGGTTTGCTCCTCCTACTTATTTTTTTATGTGCGCATAGTTTTCAAATGGCTTGAACTCATTTGGTTCTGTAAGGGATCTGATTCAAACTATATGAATAGTCCAAGAAGTGATCCAGAAAAATCTTTACTGGATTTCTTATAAAATTTATAGGAGGGTCAGATTCTCCACTGTTAAATTTCTTGGTCACCAATTATCTAACTGGAGTTTTAGCTATTACATACTGACAATGTTCGCTCAGGCCCAGTTATTTGTGTTATAAGGCAACCTTCTGGCCAGAAACTGGCTTTTCATGACCTTTAACCTTTGAATTTCCTCTACACCTTTGAATTTTTGTATTTACCTTTGAATTTTTCTGTGAACGAAAAATCTAAAAGCCTTTTTGAATTTTCAAAACTTTAGAAAGTAAAACTTGCTTGATTTATGCACTAGTATCATCTACTATCTTAGATTATAATAATGAATTTTTTTTTGTCTTCAGTCATTTGACTGGTTTGATGCAGCTCTCCAAGATTCCCTATCCACTGTCAGTCATTTCATTTTGGTATACCCCCACATTCTACATCCCTAGCAATTTTGACATATTCTAAATGTTGCCTGCCTGCACAATTTTTCCATTCTACCTGTCCCTCGAATATTAAAGCGACTATTCCAGGATGCCTTAATATGTGGCCTATAAGTCTGTCTCTTCATTCAACTATATTTTTCTAAATGCTTCTTTCTTCATCAGTGAGTCGCAACACCTCTTCATTTGTCACTTTATCTACCCATCTGATCTTTAAAGTCTCCTAAAGCACCACATTTCAAAAGTTTCTAATCTTTTCTTCTCAGTTACTCTGATCGTCCAAGTTTCACTTCCATATAAAGCTACGCTCCAAACATATACTTTCAAAAATGTTTTCCTGACGTTTAAATTAATTTTTGGTATAAACAAATTATATTTCTGACTGAACGCTCATTTTGCTTGTGCTATTCGGCATTTTATATCTCTCCTGATTTGTTCCTCTTTAGTAATTACTAAAGATGGGCAAAGTTGTTACTACTTCCTAAATAACAAAATTCTTCCATCTCCGTAATCTTTTCCCTTCCTATTTTTACATTCAGTGGTCCATCTTCATTATTTCTACTACATTTCATTACTTTCGTTTTGTTATTGTTTATTTTCTTGCTATAGTTCTTGTGAAGGACTTCATCCATTCTGTTCATTCTTTCTTCTAAATCTTTTTTACTCTCAGCTAGAATTACTATGTCATCAGCAAATTGATGGCTTCTTTCTTATGTTCTTCAATTATTACTGTTGCTGTTTGGTTCCGGTAAATGTTAGCAATTGTTCTTCTATTTCTGTATTTTAACCATAATTTTTTTTAAATTCTGAACATTTTATTCCAGTCTATGTAATTGAATGCCTTTTCTAAGTCTATAAATGCCAAGTATGTTGTTTTGTTTTTCTTTAATCTTCCTTCTACTATTAATCTGAACGCTAAAATTGCTTCCCTTGCCCCTATACTTTTCCTGAAACCAAATTGATCTTCCCCTAACATTTCTTCCACTCTCCTCTCAATTCTGTTCAGAATTCTAGTTAAGATTTTTAATGCACGACTAGTTAAGCTAATTTTTCTGAATTCTTCAAATTTATCTGCTCCTGCTTTCTTTGGTGTCATGACTATAACACTCTTTTTGAAGTCCCCTTCCCCTTTTTACATACCAGTTTGTATAATCTGTCGCTTCCTCACCTGCATTGTGCAGTAATTTTGCAGGTATTCCATCTATTCCAGGAAAATTTCTGTCATTCAAATATTTTAATGCCCTCTTAAATTCAGATCTCAGTATTGTTTCTCCCTTTTCATCCTCCTCGTCTTCCTCTTTCACACCAATTTCTAATTCATTTCCCTCATATAACTCTCAAATATATTCCACCCACCTATCGACCTTTACTTTTGTGTTGTAAATCGGTATACCATCTTTGTTTAACACATTATTAGATTTTAATTTATGTACCACAAATTTTTCCTTAACTTTCTATTTTCTCTTTCTTTTCTTTTTTCTCTTTCTTTTCTATTTTCTTTTTTCTCTTTCCACTTCTGAACACTTTTCATTAACACTTGTGAACACTTTGGTTGCTATCAATGTCTGCTCCAGGGTAAGCTTTGCAGTCGACGAGTTGATTTCTAAATCTTTGCTTAACCATGATATAATCTATCTGATACCTTGCAGTATCACCTGGCTTTTTCCATGTGTGTATTCTTCTAATATAATTTTTAAACTGGGTGTTGGCAATTAATAAATTATACTTTGTGCAAAACTCTATAAGTTTTCCCTCTTTCCCTCTTTTTCCCTTTTCATTCTATTTGTTCAGCCCATATTCACCTACAATATTTCCTTCTTTGCTTTTTCCGATGCTTGCATTCCAATCTTCAACTATTATTAAATTTTCATCCCCTTTTATGTGTTTAATTGCTTCGTCAATTTCTTTGTAGACACACTCTACCTCATCATATCATGGGCATCATATCATGTAGGCATATAGACGTTTAATTACCGGAGGCTAAACAGGAAAAAGAAGGAAAGAAAGGCATATAGATGTTAACAATCGTTGTTGGCTTAGGTTTTGATTTAATCATTATTCAATGATTCTGTTGCCGCATTTTGAAATACTCTCCTCTCTTCCCTATCTTCTTGTTCATTACGAAACCTACTCCTGCCTGCCATTTATTTGAAGCTGTGTTAATTATTCTAAAATCACCTGACCAATAGCCGTTTTCCTCTTCATACCGAACCTTGCTAATTCCTACTACATCTACATTTAATCTATCCATTGACCTTTTTACATTTTCTAACCTACCTACCTTTTTTAGACTTCTAACATTTTATGCTCCGACTCATAAAATGTTATTTTTTAATTTTCTGGTGTACCCCTTTCTTAGTAGTTCCCACATGGAGATTTGAACTGGGGACTAGTTTACCTCTGGAATATTTTACCAAGAAAGGCGCCTCCATCTTTGTTATATGAAAATGCAGAGAGTTCCATTTTCTTGGAAAAAAAACAACTGTAGTTTTCCATTGCTTTCAGCTGCACAGTACTCAGAAGATTGAGTGATGTTGATATGGCCGTTTAAGTCCTCCTGATCTTACACCCTTAATAACTATTGAAAGAGCTGCTGCCTTCTTTCAGGAATCATTCCGTAGTCTGGCTCTCAACAGATACCTCTCCGATCTGGTTGCACCTTCGGTCCAGCTACTTTGTATCACTGAGCACTCAAGCCCCCTCACCATCAGCAAGGTCTCATGATTCATAGAGAGAGATATGTTGATAAATGAGTTTATCAGCATAATATTTGCACCTAAGAGTAGGAAAATAACATCTAATAACATCAATAATAAAGGATTATAACATTATATACTATAATGCCTATGCTGATACAGCATGTGTTACATAACTTTATTCACATGTTAGTGTCACGTGTGCTGATAACGTAGGAATTATCTATGTAAAATACTACAAAATTATTTTGGATCCCAAAATATTAATAATAATAATAATAATAAGGGTTTATTTTGAATCCCTTCAGTAGTTTTGAGTTAGATTTTAAAGAGTTATATCAATGAAATTTTTTTAAACTCTAAACAAGATTTCATCAACATCTTAAAGTAGGTTTGCATACAAAGCTGCTTTAAGATTTGCATAGTATAAAAAATGGTGTACAAAATGCTGCTTAGTTCTAAGATTTTGCTTAGAACATTTTATGGCTATTGCCATCATACAGTGTACTAAGGTATAGGTCATCTAATTGTGTGCTAAAGTATGACCACCATATTAAAGGTGATCATTTCTACAACTGCCTGTATAGAATAATCCAGTCTTCATCTACTACACTACAGAAATCAAGTAGAGTTAATTCCAAACATCAGCTGTAACTGATATGGTTTCAAAAACAGCTAAGATAATAAGACAGGTAGGGTTATAAAATTATCTCAAGAATAAAACTTGTTGAGTTTTACTATTAGACAGCTGGACGATAAAGAAATTATGATTTAACTACTGTCTTATACAGCTACAGATGTATCAATCGCTTAGATACCAGGATTTTCAATAGGACACATGTAAGATAAATGTAGACCATCTTGTCATGTTGGCAGCTTTTAACAAGATCTTACCTGGTAGCTTCTACCAAGACCTGCTCTGATAGCTTCTGACCTGGCACTAAAAACCACATCAGAAGCTACCTAAAGTAATACCTCTATATTTTACCAGTATCCAGCAACTCTCTGTCTGCATTGTGTGATGTTATTAATAGTTATATTATTTTAGTTTTATTTGGAATGGGAAAATTAATATTGATCATTAATGTAGCCGTAAATATTCCAGGTCAATTAATGGCTCTTAACAGAAAAGAAAAAACAAGATTATTTGTGCACTGAATGAGAAAATCATATTTATATTTACAATATCCTGTTCATTTGTTGGTAAGTTATAAAAATAAAAAACAAATGTCTCAAAGAATTAAAACCTTGCAGTCTGGCTCTACCCCAAGGCAATAAAAAAGTAGATTGTTTGAGTACTCTAGAAAAAAAAAGGTATTTTGAAGATTCAGTTACATTACTTCCAAGTTGAGAAAATTAAACTGTAGGTAGTATATTTATATTTATCTAATTTTTGCAGTAAAAATATGGGAAAAACTTTAAGGTCCTAAAAATTGTGATGCAAGGATATGCTAATAGCATATCAGCTAACCATTTATTGTTTTTTTTTTGGGGGGGGGTTTTGACTAATGGTTGTTAATAGTAATATATTTCTTGTACTCGTATATACTTATAAAAGCTTTAAAGTGGTGGGATGGAGGAAAAATTAATGCTTTGAAAATGTTATTAGTTTAACTTACATCATAATATCTAAAATATTTTTAAAAAAAGATATGAAATTGCTGGTTTTAAATTAAATTTTAATAAAAATATATTATTTCTAGAAGTAATAAGAGTTTTAAAATAATAGAATATGATTTTAGGAATTTTTACATACTTTATTAAGTCCAATAAATGTATTGGTCATAGTCAATCTCACTAAAAATACTTATCGAGATGAGTAAAGAATGTATTTTGAAACATTAAAGGAAGGACAGATTTCATAAGACATTTGTTAGAAATATCAAAACGTAATCTGTTCTAACAAAAAGAGAAGTTGGAAGACAAGTTAGTTTTCAATTTGTCACTCTTATTGTGCAACATATTTCCTATTTCATTTTTTCCATTTCTGTTCACATAAAAATCTGATTTATTTTAAAAACCAGATGCATAATTTTCCATTTTTTCTAAATTTTGGGAGTGGGATCTTAACATACCTCTGCCTACTTCTCTGCTTATTCCTTAATAAAAATTATTTTTGCCTCATCATATGAAAATCTCTTTTTAATTTACTAGGAAAATTAATAATGAAACTTTTATAGATATAAAAGTGTTCGACTAAGCATTGAAAACTCAAAACTATTTTACACCACTTTAATAGAAAGTAAATAACAGACTGTTTTTTTCCTTTTTATTTCTGTTAAATTTTATATTTTTCTTGCTCAGAATTGTCTAACTAAATGCCTTCCCTAGTTATCTAAAATTGAGTCTAATAAGTGTTTATTTTAAATTATGTTCAATGAAGTGATTTTGTTAAATGAATGAAAATATTTTTTTTCTCTTGAATCAACTGTAATTAAATCTATGTGAACAAAGAAGAGATAATGCACACATGTATGTGTATTGGTATAAGAATATTTTGTTACTATGGGAAAATGTGTGATGTAATTTAAAATTGGATAAGTATAAATTCGCTGCCCAGTTCTATGTTGATTAACACGCAGGCTATAATGCATCACCTGCTTCTGGGCATAGATGTTCAGTCATTTTTTTACGATCATTTCATCTATCTCATCTTTCTTGTCAAAACACTTGCAGAAGCATGTCTGAAGTTGAAATCATAATAATAAAATTATTTAATTGTATATTATATATTTCGGGATTAATTTTTATTAATTCATAACTACTATGAATGGCGATTGGTCAAGTAATTAGGGTGCTAGTTTGTAGATTTTGGGTTAGATTCCTGGCAAAGATCGGGTATTTTTTCCGCTACCTTTTCATACTCATATATCTTTTAAAAATACGTATCCGATCATTATGTCAAAATAATTTAAATTACTTTTAACGTTTAAATTAAATTACATCATTTCTATGTTTAGTACTGTTTACCTTCTTTCTTTTATCTCTTGTTGATGCGTTTCGGAACCACTCCGTTGTCAAAACTTATTATATTCACGCAGTACAGTACAGTAAGTTTTGACAATGGAGAGGTTACGAAACGCATCAGCAAGATATAAAACAATGAAGCTAAGCATTACTAAACATAGATACTATTATGATTTTAGCAGAAAAGATAATATTAACGTAGTGAAGATAGATAGATAGATAGTTTTAATAAATATATAATTATTTTACTATATATCTTAACAATTTTAAATTCAACATTAAACGAAAACCGTAGGACAATCTTTTAATGATTAATTCACCAGGTACGTTTGAAGTTTGAGCATGGGAATATGAAATGGAAATCTTTTAGTGTGCTGTACCTGTTCGGGAATGAAAGTGTCATAAGTGACCGGGATTCGAAACCTCTAGGATGTAAGGCTGAGATATTACCGTTCTGCCATGAAGGTCGACAAATCGTTCATTCGCAATTACGTACGTACTACGAGTACGTATTCATTGCTTATTGAATTATTTTACTATCGTATAGTAAATCTCAATAACCTTATGGACAGAGATTTCTTTACTTGAAACTTGATCAGGTAAAAAAAAATCATGAAATCTTTCTATGGAGAGAGGACAATCGTTAAAAAATAACAAGTTTTAATAATTGTATAAAAAAAATATGAATGAATATTACTCCGGCTAAGTAAAATTTTAAGAAATAGTTAAATTTTTTCCACTGATACTTTTTATAACAATTTTTTTAATATTAAAAATGTTATAAGGCGTCTAAGTAGGTCACTTTTGGGAGGGGGGGAGGATCAGTTGATTTTGAAGTCGAGTTCCAGCGTTCAAGTCCTAGTAAAGTCAGTTATTTTTACACGGATTTGAATATTAGATCGTGGATACGGTGTTCTTTGGTAGTTGGGTTTCAATTAACCACACATCTCAGGAATAGTCGAACTGAGGCTGTACAAGACAACATTTACACTTATACATATCATTCTCATTCATCCTCTGAAGTATTGTCTGAAAAGTAATTACCGGAGGCTAAACAAGAAAAAGAAAGAAAAAGGTTACTGAGGGCAGGGGATAAAAAACCACAGTGTTCTAATTTCGTTAAGAAGAAAATTATTCAGCCACTTATTCCTTCTTTTATCTTTAATTTTTTTTTGGACCTGTCTATAATTCTAATGTGATATAGCTCGTGCAATCTCCCATTCACTTTGATTCTATTTTTATATTTTTGTTTTGTTCTTGAAATTATATTGGCAGGAAATTCATCTAGTTTTATGGGTTATTTTACTAGGACTAGACCCTGAGAATTGATATCCTATAAATGGACAAGAACGATTGAAAAATGAATCTGGACAAAATTTTATCTCAATGTTTATGAGATATTACGAGAATAAAACATCAAACAAGAAGCAAGGAAAGGAGTAAATAAATAATACTTTGATAAATATTTTACCAGAATAAGTGTTTCATTAAAAATAACTAAAAAATGGTTCTTTATATTTTCATCCTTTTAACCTACGGTTTAGAATTAATATAAATGAAATCCAAAAAGCATTTCCATAATTTTAACAGAAATTAAACCTTTATATTTTAAGATTATATTCGAGATCACTTCTCACGGAACTGTTAAGAGGTACACGCAGTTAATTTCACGCCTATAATAATTACTGTAGAAGGGGATATTTTTCGATTATGTGGGAAATTATTGTTTACATATCACACATGCGTAATGCGGTATATATTTTTATATACGTTATTAAACGTGCATAGTGATCAGCGAGTAAGTTGCTGTGGACAAAGAAGGGAGTTTAGAATACGTGATGTTGGTTACCGGCAATACCAGTTTCTGTTATTTATTTACTATTATTACAATAGCAGGTAAGTCAGTATATTAATAGCAGACTAAACAGAAAAAAGAGGTTTAACATAGGTTAGTTAACTGTAATTATATAAGATGGAATAACTCAGATTTTTGTTTTATAATAAAATGTAATTACATATAACCGAATTTAAATAAATTTTTTCAATTAGACTAATATGCATTTATTATTTTTTTAAAAATTTTATGGATTTTCAAGGCAGAAAAAAAATTAATTTAAATAAATAAATTTTAATCTACAACAAACTTCAAATAATAGAAGACTCCAAAAAAAAAACTATAATTTATAGTTATATTTTTTTGTTTTTGTTTCACATGGACTGATTTAGGTGATTTTTTTTTTAATGTTATAGTTCTGGTCGTCCAGCAAAAAGCTTTATCCAGATAATTTATGGTAGATTTTTTTAATGAAAAGTTTCGTACTCGCACAGACAACATGAACATATTTTTTTTGTATTGTGTTTTCAATAAAATTAGTTGCAAGACTTGGTCGGAGTAGAGTATGTATACGTTCTTCATAGAGCCGTAGCTGATGTTTGATTGCAGTCTCGCACCGTTTCTCGGTATTTCTTCCTTTGGTTTATAAACGCAGATTTCTAGCCATAGTAATCTTTTAAAATGGTTGTTTGTTTTCATAGGGAAACGTTTTTTTCTCAGACCGATCCATATTTTAATAAAATTAAGATTTGAAGTAAAGTAGATTTTAAACGAAATTAAGTCGACAAAAACTTACTGTAGAAAGTAAATATAATTTTTAGTTGTTCTTTAATTCTCGTCTTTTATAGTTTATGAACAATCGCGAAGAAGACGTAATTTATAATTTAGTTGGAGATCCTTATTTGTATACAGGTTTGATGGAAGCAGAACAAATCAAGATAGGCTAAAACGGAACTTTTGAATATTCATATTTATGTTATTTAGTACTCTAAATGTAATGGAAACGGGTTCATATTTTAAAACTCAAGGATACTAGGAGATAGAAATAAGTGCAGATCTATCTAGTTACAAAATTACTACTGTAGGGTGTTCGAAATTTTTTTTCCACCATCTTTGACCCGCCACCTTGAATCAAGCTACTTTTTTTTTAATAGGAAGTAAGACATGTGATACATGATTTTAACGTAAGATTTTATGCGTTAAACGATAACGAAAACCGTTCTTCGATAAATGCCTTCTTTTTGGACTTATAAGCTACCAAAGTTAAAAAAACGGAAAAATAGCGTGATGAGGTAAAACGCCCTTTAGTAATCATCAACGGAATTATTCTTTTGGCTTCACTTAGAGGAAGCATATTATTAGATAAAACTAAATGAAACACTGAAGATGATAATCATAAAATTTCTACTAAAGAAGAAAGATTTGAACCACTAAAACTTATTCTCCAATCCTTAATTAATTTACAGACAATCAAATATTGTACTTGTGTATTGGAAGTAAGAAGCCAGAATGAGAAATTTATAAGTTGCATTTTTGGGACGTAATACACATTTCATTGTTTTAAAATAACAGCTGATTTACTGCTATAAATTTGTATTACATTTTTTCAATTGTTTAAAACTTTTCCAAAATTTGTTGTAGTAAGTTATTTAGGAGGAAAAACATTTAATTAAATTTAAAAAATAAATATTGTGATAATTAAAGTAAATAATATCAGTTGACCTGCCCATTTAATTTGTAGTAATGTTGTAATAATTATTAGTGTTGAATATTATTTTGAAGGCTGTTATTATAATGTTTAGGCCATTAATTCCAATATTTTGTTATCGGATGTAATTCTAAAGGTAATATGAAATAAAAAAAAGTTAATATCGGGCTTTTTACCTCGTTTTATTACTTTCGCGATTTTTCCGTTTTTGCAACTTTGATTTCTTATAACTTAAAAAACGAAGGCATTTATCGAGAAACGGTTTTTGTCATCGTTTATCGCGTAAACCTTTACATTAAAATTATGTATCACAAGTCCACCTTCCTATTTAAAAAATAAGCTTGATTCAATAAGTTTAATGCACACCAAGATGGCGTACAAAAATTTTAAATACATCATAAAGTAGTAATTTTAAAGCAGTGTAGATCTGCACTTGTTTTTCTACCTCCTAATATCCCTCAGTATTGAAATATGAAGCCGTTTTCATACTTTAATATCACCGTGTGTAAATATATTAAATAAATAAATAAATAAAAACAGAATTACTAATTTATCTTATGATACATTGATCTATGCAATTTAAAATCGATGTATATGAAGTGAAACAAATAAAAAAAAAGTGAAGGATATTGAAAATTACTATTGTTACCAACATTCTTTCGCTACTCAGCCGAATTTTTCAGTATTTTATGCTAGCAGCAAAAGTGAGCTGTCTGACCACTTCACTGAATTAGAACATTTTACTGAAAATAAAGTAGTGCATACATTTTTTAAAAAGAAAATAGAATTAGAAGGAATAGTTAGCCAAACGCTAATAATAAAATTAAACAAAAAGGATGTATAAATCGGGCTCGGTCAATTCCGTCTGCCGATACCTGACTCCATTTTTAAAACCGGTCAATTGCGTTCCCGTTAGTGCTAGCAATAAGAATGGTTCAACACCCTAATCTCACCTGCTTCTTGTTGTATTTATACCTTTTTAGGGGTTTAATTCTTATTTAGTTGTCGTTAATAAGAATTATCAAATTGGGATGATTTTCTGAAAAGTTTCGAGGCTGATACATAAATAAAATTAAGGAGCAAAGAAAATATAAACAGATTGAATAAAAGGAGATGTATATTCCGAGTAAATTCATCAGAAAAACCTGTTTTCGAATACAGCGTGTAGAAGCTGTCTGCGTGAAACTTTACCAATAATTTAAAGTAACATAGAAGATTGACAAAATTATTACAAGTATCTAAACAAACCGCTGCAAAAAAATAAAATTTATAGAAATAAAAAAATAAATAAAAATAAAAGTTGCACAGAGAATTGACAAAATTATTTTAAGTGGCTAGACAGAACATAAAATAATGAATAAAAAAAATTTAACATAGAGAATTGACAAACTAAATCTCTAGACAAAACATATACTGTATGTAGCTTCTTTCAGAGGATTTCTACAGCTGATGATCACTAATAAGTGTGAAATATGTTTTTATTTTTCACGGGGATATTAAAATCACAAATGATTAGAGGGATACATTAGTATCTATACTTATTATTATGATGATCAATGTTTCAGAATAGTAAAATTAAATATGAGGGATGGAATTGACCGCGTTTATTTTTTTCAGGCGGACGCAACTGACCGACGTCCGTATAAATCGTTAATTCGCCATTAAGAACGTAATTTTCTTATCTCCTATCTTTTGTTTATTGTGAAGTTCAGTAAACGTGAAAAAATAATTGGTTCCCATCATTTCAGATTTCCGTTTTAATTAATTTAACGTACGTATAACTCCTCAGTCTTACAAAGTTTTATAAAATTGGTGTTCTATCAGCAATGGTTTTCTTTCTGTCTGTTTATCAGCTGAAAAAAGACAATCTATTATTTTAAATAATTATACAAGAGTTTATACATTTTCTAAAGACTTAAAACTGTTAAAATATCGAAGGTGGAACTAATTTATTCTTAAATATTTTTATGGTTTATGAAGTTCTATTTTATTGTTGAAATTCATCCTCAGAAAATTAAAAAATAAATCTAATAATTTCCTTATAACTGATCTTTTTTCTCAATCATGTTAAACTTTTTGACAGGAAACTACTATATTTAATTTTTAAAGTTGTTGTTACTTTAACAGGAACGGCTGTTATTGATGGTTAAAAACAATCGTCTTCTTTTGTAAACTATATCCCCCCCCCACACACACACACACACACCATTTTTTGTTTGTTTTTTATTTGTTGGTATAACTATATACAAAATACACGGATAGCTTTGTTACTTCCCGATTGGTTTACTTTAAAATAAGATTAAATATTGATAATTTTTTGTTAATAGTATTAACTTAAGTGAAAATTAAGTGGTGATGACTATATCATGTTCTCAAGTAATATATATGTAAAACTATAAAATAAGCACTATAATTTGAATTAGGTAATAAAGGTGTCCCAAAATCACCTGACTTTTTAATCTTTTAATTAAACACTTTTTTTATTTGTTAATAGATAATATTTTTGCTTTCTTAGAAAGTAGTGACATTGAGGTTATGAGTGATACAAAAAGGCTGACAAATGAGCGCTCCGGCTTTGGCTGCACAAGTTCATTCTTTTGACAAAATTTTCCAAAAAAATTTGACATAATTGCCGGGAAATGTCGGCAATTTTGTGTCGAATCTCTTCTTTGAGGTCCTTAATTTTTTGCGGTTTATTAATGTATATTTTATCCTTAACATAACACCAAAGAAAAATTCAAGTCGCATGATCTTAGCGGCCAATTTACATCACCTCGCTGAGACATAACAGGACCATTAAATTTTTCTTGCAATAACTGCGTGGTTTCATCGGCAGTGCGGCATGTTGCACCGTCTTGTTGAAACCATATTCATATTATTAACTTTAGGCCATAAAAAGTTTGAAATCAACTCCAGTATCAAACTCCATTCACGGTAACGGCATCTCCATTTTCATTTTCGAAGAAGTTAGGTCCAGTCAATCCCCGAACCCAAAATCCGCACCAAACCATGCCCCGTCAAAGGTGCATAGGAAGTTCTCCAAACTTTTTTGGATTTTTTGATCCCTAAATTCCACAATTTCGTTAAGAGGAAAATGTGCCTCATCGCTAAAGATGATTTTTTTCAAAATCTCGTTATATTGTTATTTTAACCCTTTCTAAGCGTTGTTCAAGTGAATGTTTTTAATAATTTAACCTCAGTGTTTACTAATAACACATAAAAATCGCTACTCTGGTTTTACAGTAAAAAAAAATGGCGGCAAATTTAAAGTATCAGTTTGTTTTGTGACACTTTGTAATGAATTTTTATCTTTTTATAGATTGTTTAAATTTTCTTTTTATAGTTTGTATAGTATAGTTTGTTTTAGTTTTATATATTTTTTTATTTTTGTAGTATATGAATTTCTACATACTCACTTGTCTGCTCTTTACATCTACAAGTACGTTTAAGTTGATGAATGATGTATTCTTTAAATTGTGAATTGTAAAGTTGCAACAGTACGAAATAAGTAAATAGATAATTTAAAAAATAAATAACTAATAGGCTAAATAACTTGGATTTTATAAAATTATTTCTATATCGTTAAATTTATGAAATAAAAAAAATTACTAAAATTTCAGATAATCTTTCAAAAACTATTTGTCATTCAGATTTAAAAAAATATATATATTAACTTAAAACAAAAATTAAAATAAGGAATTTTTCTATTTTTTTAAACATTTTTTTCCTTTGAGCGCTTTGTTTTAGACTTTTTGAATTATTTTTTACTTCATAAAATAAAATGATTTGAAAAATAATAATTTCAAATAAAATCATGTATTAAATTTCAAGTCTTTTCACTGGATAAAACTGCCTAATATTTTTTTGACGAATGAAAAAGATTAAAGGCTTTAAAATTATACATTTATAACGTTTAAATTGATTAAAAAATTAATTCCAACTATGAAAGGAATTATGCATTCATTCATCTACGTATGCCTAGGGAAGGTTAAGAAACCACATGTAGTGGTTTAGAAATTAAAAAAAAAAACAGATGCTTAATTTTTGTTTAAATATTGAATATGCAGAAATATATTAAAAATTATTATTTAGAGGTCACGTAGGTAATTCTACGCACGGCAATACTTAAATTACAATACCAGTCGGCAATTTTGATAATGGTTTACGTTGAGAACAGATTTAAGTATTCCAAGGGCATTAGTTAATTTTGTTTCTTTTACCCTATCATCACGAAAATAAAAATTAGAATAAGGAATTTTGTCTATTTTTTAAACATTTTTTTCCTTTGAGCACTTTTCTTTTAGGCTTTTAGGTCTATAACGATACAAAATAGATTTATTTTAGTTTTTTCAATATTTACAAATTTTGCTTTCCATTGATCTTATAAAACTTAACAAAGAATATTAAACATTTTATTGTGAACATTTATTAACACCTTTATTATTTAGGATACACATTGGGTAACAACTTGATAAACATATCCATACCTTAGTTTATTAACTGTTAGGAAAACTATCAGGTTACAGTCTATTAGCATAAAGCATACTAAGCGAATAAATAAATAAATTTTTGGTTTTGCTAGAACTATTTTCATTCTGAACAATTTTCCTTTTTATGTAACAGTGAAGTAAAATATTAATAAGTCATGGATAGTTAAACTACTAAAATAATAAATTTCTTTCTTTCAGTTTTTTCGATAGAAGTTACATGCAAACCTAAACTGGTTTTCAGAAACAAGAGGCAAGATAAGAATGTCTTAGGTGAGTACATTTGATCATCTAACTAATTTATTTTTATTTATAGCAATTATATTTCATTCTATATATTACGAGTAGTTACTTATTTAGTTACTTTTTCAATAAAATTAAAAAAAAACAACTGTAAATTCGAAAAAATATAACTTCCTTATAAACAGTCCAAGCAGAATCTCAACACATGACTTGGTATAGGTTTTATTGTGAACTAACTGTGTGCTTTAGTTTGGACTATATATAGTGAGAAGGTATTTTTTTAGATTTTGTTTTTATTTTTCGAATAAGGATAGACTTTTATTTAAAAAATAGGTTGGGAAGTATGTTTTTGTATCTTTAATTTTTTTTTACATATATTTATTTTTTACATTGAAGTTATGTTGTTATGAAGTTATTGATGATTACTTCAGTAATGCGGTTTAAGTTAATAAATCAATATTCACAATCTAATTATCGTAAATTGAACTACCTGAAAATTAATAGTAATTAATTAAAAATATGTGACAATTAAAGTGTAATTGAGTCTACAATTGGTGGCTCACGAGATAGTGTGTTTGCTAATACCAAAGGTTCCAGCTTTGATTCTCGGTTAAGGGATATTTATAACAAATCAAACCTAACGTAGTTGCTAATTGACCTTTAGTAGTTGATGCGATTTAAAAATAATAAATAAAATAATTGCAAATTAAAATTATATCTAGAAATAAAAACAAAACTGCATCAACCGTATTATTAAAAATAAATTGAAGGTGTGTCGTAGAGGGAGAAACCATTTTAAAATTTTAATCGATTTGAACACCACCACACTTATTCAAACCAAGCCATTTCCGGGAAAAATGTTGAATCTCTAAACTTTCTTAGCCCTCATTAGCACCCTTTAATTTGTTCGAGAGAATGTCCGGGAGAGAGTTTTCGTTTGGAACTAAAAAAACGGATCTATATAAGAGTACGATTATACTTCGGCTCTTAGATTTTGGCAACTCAATTTTAGACAGACGCCGGTGCGAGACTACGGAAAATTTGCTTTATGATGTTCGTTAGAGGTTGGCAACAGTAGCGTGTGCGCATTTCATTACGTAACTAGGTTCGTGTAGTTAACATCAGTGCGTGTACAATCAGCAAGAGAAGTGAGACGCGAATTAACTTGTAATCGTGTTTATACTGGGTATTTATATTATGTACTTTATAACATAAATGTATTCTATTTATATCAAATTGTAAATATGTCCCCTAAAAAATCATGCAACTGGAGAAGCTGTTTTCAATAATTCTGAATATGACTGTACCGTCTCTGTAGCTGACTTTGTTCTTTGTGAAAACGCATGCGTAATCCTCGTTTTATAAACGGCCGAAGTATAGTACCTGTACGAGTAGTAGTAGTATTTATATAAGAGCACGAGTAGTTTCCCAGTTCCAAAGTGTCACTGGGGAAATACATCTCCATTTAGTGACGTGATGCCTTGTCACGTCACCAGATGGAACTGTAACATGGTGTTACGTGACCGTCACGTCATGATACCTGGCACCATCAGGTACTCACGTACGTGGTGGGTATTACTCAGAACATTTGTGATGAGTAAAAACGGTTCGGTTACATAATCTCAAGTTTATATACAAATTTTCTAAGATGTTTTTCATATTCTACATTTTGTTAATATATTATTTTATTATTATTATTATTTTGTTAATATTATTATGCGCTCATTGACTAATTAACAATATTTTTTAAAAAGCTAGTAGATGGTATTTAATCGATGATTCAATGATTAATATACTTTATAATTTCATAATTTTTTATTCCACATTTTTGTATTGTGTTTCTTTGTATGAATTTAATACAAGAAACAACAAAATTCGTTCATGAAATTCTAAATTAAAATGCAAGAGAAGGGGGTCCGATGTTATATATTTATGAACAAGTCTATCCAATTTAAAAAAAAAAATTAGTTGCATAAAATTTTATTAAAATATTGTAAAAAATATATAAAAAAGATTCAATTATATTTAAAATTATTCTTGTTTCAGTTGGTAATGTTGAAAATAATTTGGGACCAGATGAAATTTGCTTACAATGTATTTGTGAGGCAGTATCGTATTGTAATGTGACTAATATTTGTGATGAAGATGGATCTTGTGGACCGTTCCGAATTACTAAACCGTTTTGGATAGATGCTGGAAAACCTATTCTACGTTTAGACGATGCAGAAAGACCTGAAGGTAGCCTTTATTATTTTACACATATCGTTCTATATATTTTTTTTGAGAAAGGAAAAGTTATAAACAATTCGTGTTTATGTGGGATAATTTTTTGATTAGTTTTACCGAAAAATATATGTTACACGTAATTAAGTTTAAGTTTAGTCGTTTTTTATGTTTAAGAATTTTTTTACTTAGTGTTATTGTATATTATTTCGTATTTTAGAAATGAATAAAAAAAGTCTGAATTTACGTGGTAGGTAAATGAACCATTAGGCTTATTCTGAAGCTATCGGATAGGAAAGTGTCCGGATCGTTCCACCGGCAATCCTTCTCCAGATCACTGAATCTATAGATTCTAAGGATGCACTGAATCTATAGGTCTCATCGTCTAAAGTACGTTCAACAGGAATCATATCTACACTCACGGAATTAAAAATGGCGAAGAACGTTTCAAAGACAAGGAAAAGGAATGGGTAAAGACGATTTATTTTCGGAGACAAATAATCCCGTTAAAAAACTAAAAGCTCCTCCATTCATGCAGCGGACGATCATTTTGCACAGCATTCTTTGGAAGATCGAGGAGCTTTTATCTTAATATGAGTAGCAAAACCTTCAGATTAATGATTTTGCGTCGAGCAACTTAAATATAATACTTTGAGGCGTATAATACTTTGAGCGTTCAAATCCTAGTAAAGCCAGTTGTTTTTACATGGATTTGAATACTAGATCGTGGATACCGGTGTTCTTTGGTGGTTGGGTTTCAATTAACCACACATCTCAGGAATGGTCGAACTGAGAATGTACAAGACTACACTCATACATATCATCCTCATTCATCCTCTGAAGAATTATGTAAACGGTAGTTACCGGAGGCTAAACAGGAGAAAAAGAAGAATACTTTGAGGCCCAATACATAATCAAGACCCCAGGTATCTAAATATTAAGCTTATCTCCCACATCAGGTTATAAATATGAACCCCTATCAAGTGAAAACCACGGTAATTTATCACGAGCTTAGTCGTCGCCTCAATAAATTCAAAACCGAATGTAAGATTTAAATAAAATTTTAAACCAAGTAAAAATTAATAGTTTGTTGAAGAAGATTATAACTTACAAGCCTTGCATTATGTAAAACACGCACATTCTTAATTCTCTTTATTTGTATTATTTGAAACCAGATCAACAGAGTAATTATTTTTTTTAATACTTGTAATATTCGCATCAACAATTAAAGTCATTAGCGAATTATAAGTGTAATGTAACTGTACGGTAAATGTGTAGTCTTGAATAAATTCAGGTCGACCAATCTTGAGACGTGTGGCGGGTAAGTGAGTTAGCGGGTAACATTCTATTTTTTTTCATTCTTTTCAGTTTAAAAAATATTGCTTTTGTAATTAATACGTGATGTGTCAGATAAACTGATTGCTGTTGAATTCCTACAACGGAAAAAAATTCCGCATGAATTCCGGTCATGTGCTGCGGGTCACAATATGAGATTTCATACTTGTCTGATAAGTATTATCTAATTTTCCTTGCGTGGCAAACAATACACAATGAAAGCTTTTCACATGACTGAATTCGGTTTCGGAGCGCACACAACCACCGACTCGAAAAGTATCCTAGGAGCAATTTTTATGAATTCACTGTGAAAAGAACCATTAAAATTGGGAGCCTGGGTAAGGCAGTTGAGATTGACGAAAGTTGTTTTTTACGTAGAAAACAATACAAGAAGAATACAAGGTAGCTCGTGTTTTGCCGGAAGAATGGTTTTTCAGATAATATGTTGAGAGGATAGACAGTGTTCTCTATACACAGATCTGAATCGAACGGCAAAAGCGGTAGAAGATTGTATCGTGCCGTCTGCACTACCACGAACAACAATGTCAGATTGCTGGAAATGCCGCTAAATTCCTGGAGTGATATACGCACTACTTCCTCAAACATAATGAAAAGTTTCGGGGACGGGATCCATATTCAAACAATATTATGTATATAGGCGTCAGTTAAACGCAGAAATAAGCGTGAATCTGGGATGCGCAGAGACCTTGACTAGTATGTCTGTGAATATCTTTGGAAAAGTCGTCATCAAGGGAATGACTTGTTCGATCAGACACTGGAAGACATTCACGCTTTCTGGCCACCGAGATAACACGAAGAATTTATTACGCCTCAGCTAGATTAGATTAAGTTAGGTTAGGGTGGTTGAGGTTAACCCACCGGATTGGTCTAGTGGTGAATGCGTCTTCCCAAATCAGCTGATTTGGAAGTTGAGAGTTTCAGCGTTCAAGTTCTAGTAAAGACAGTTACTTTTATATGGATCTGAATACTAGATCGTGGATAGCGGCGTTCTTTGGTGGTGGTTTCAATTAACTACGCATCTCAGAAATGGTCGAACTGAGACTGTACAAGACTACACTCATTTATACTCAAACTTATCATCCTCATTCGTTCTTTGAAGTAATACCTGAACGGTAATTTCCGGAGGCTAAATAGGAAAAGAAAGAAAGAAGAAGGGTGGTTGAGGTTATGAGATCTTGAGGTGGATAGACATGATTTTTCTTAGTTCGATTCGGTGGTGTTATATTTTGAGCTAGTTGTTTTTTTGCGTTTCGTTTTTTGTTGTTGTCCTGTTGTTTCTGTTCCTGGCTTGTAATTTTGTTACGTTTTTGTGTTTGTTTTTCCATTTCTGTGCGCTGACATGCGTTTGAGTTTGGTTGGACGATTTTGGTTTCGTTGTGTCTTCACAACTTCTTCGGAAGTCTTCAGTGTCCTTTATTGGAGTTTTGTTTCATGATTTATTGTTCTTGGATTTTTGACTGCTGTTTTTTTCATTAATTACAATTCAAAAGCTTGTTGAACTTTAATTCTAGCCTACGGTTGCCAGGCGTTGTTTGTTTTGGTTGCCGGCTGTTAAATTTAATCGGTGGGAAATTTTGAATAAAAATCCCTCCTGCAGGTTGGCACTTTTTTATTGACTATCACAGTGTTTTCCGATTTTTTCTTATCAGGTGTGGTTTGTATAATTATTTTACACTACATTTAGCTGAGGATGTTGAGTTCCATTGATAAATCGGAATCTTTACCGGTGAATCGTGAGGGGTCTATGTTGTGCACAGAGAAGGTTGTGATACAAGCTTCTTTCATCCATTTCTTCGGGGGAGAGTGGAGAAGGAGGAGAATATGGATGAAATTATTCGCCTTTGACCAAGGAGGGAACTGTGCTGCAGAGAGCTGTCTTGCCCTCATTCGCAGTCAAATTTGTGTCTGTTTCTTCAAACCAAGAAGACTAAAAGTGGTGGAGGACGGTGGCTCAGGCGAGGAGAGTTAGCAGAGGACCAATCTCATGTTGAGGAGGCTGTCTTGTCTTGCGATCCTACGGGATCTCTTTGCTAGTCGGATGGCGAATTATCTGACTCGGTTTTGGGCCCTTGTGTGGAAAATATGGAGGAGGAGGACTCGGTGGAGGAGTCGAAGGCGAGTAACAAGCATCCAAAGTCACAGTCTACGCCGTTATCCGGCCCGAAGAAGAAGCTTCGGGTGGAAGGTTGTGCTACTGTCGGGGCAGATAGGGGATCTAGTGTCTTGTTGGCCGAAACGGACGGTACGGTTCATCAGCCCTTGTGTGAGGAGCGGTTTCAGGTCCTGGCAGGTTCTACGGCTGTGTGGGCTTTATTGGAGCTCTTTGAGGCGGTCGAGTGGCTATATGACCTTGTGCAAGAATGCCCTAATACCAAGCGGGAAAACAAAGGCGCCATGGACCGGATGTTTGTGGTGGAGAGGAGGTTATCTGGTGTGGCCTGGACGTCCCTGGAGGCATCTGCAGTGGTGGAGGGGGGGCTCCTGCTTCGCCACAGACTGAAGCCGCAACTCAGACCCCCCCCCCCCCCCCACAAGGGACCACGACTTTGGAATACGTGTTGTATTGGCCCCTCTTTGACGCGGAGTTAATTGAGGTGGTGGGCAGCACCTGGTCGCACAGCGTAATGTCTCGGGTGACCCGGGTGGTGAAGGGATCGCTAGCCAAGATGAATATTTGCCGGTTTGTGGATCTCTCCGCGTCCATAATCATGGGATGTGCCCTAGAGCGTCGAGGGGGGGACATCAAGGAGAACTTGACTCAAAATAATGTATTATAGTATTAATTAATATCATGAACTGGAACACTACTGGATAGAACTAAACCGACAGGTTTGAAGTTAGGAAGTGTGCGGTTTATCTGGGTTATCGGTTCCAGCGAAGGAGCTGGAAAGTAGGTGAAAAATGTCCATTTGTGAATTTCGGTTTGTTTAGAATTAAATAATAGCAAAGAATGCAACATAAGCCAAATTACACGCGCGCGTATCCGCACACACACACACACATATACATTTTTTTAATGAAATATTTTGATATACCAACTAGTTAATTTGTTTTTAATTTTCGACGTTAAAATAACAATCGGTTCTCTCAATAGCTTAAAAATTACTCCTATACTACCCTTTAACAAATTTTATACGATTTTGTTAACTTCAACATGTTATAATACATTATGATTACTCATGATTATATCAACTTTCTTAAAACTCACATACACAACAAATTCGTGATTAGAATTATCGCGATTATTGATCCGTAGTGTAACTACGGTTAATACTAACTAGCAATGATTAAATGAATAATAAACTTGTTAATTATTTAATTAATTTGAGAAAAATGATTGTAAATAACAATAGATGTATTTTTATGAAAATTATACCTTAAAATATTATAAATCATAGTAGTTGGCTTTATAAACACATCATTTAGATTAACTCTTAAAGCGGCTTATTTTTGGATTAAAACCTTTTTAAACAGTAATTTTTAATGATTACCTTTATTTAAATATTAATTTAAAATTATTATTTTTGTTTAAGCATTTACTCGTTGTGCATTCGATCTGACTTGTGCAGGAAAAGCAGTTTTTGAGTATATGAAGAAATACAAATTGGTAAGAACTTTACTTTCTTTATATTTTGATTTTTAAAAAATTAATCTCAAATATATATCATCTGTACCTATAAAGCAACTTGTCCTGGTGACTAATTCATCAACGTCCAGCAAAAACTATTACTTCTTTTTCTTCTTCAAGTAGCATCTTCTTTCAGGAGGTTTGCAATCATCATCGCTATTTCGACCTTTGACTAGGCAGTCGGAACAGTTCAGTGGACGTTGTGCCGAACCATTCCCTCAGATTGCGCAACCATGTAATTCTGTGCCTCCCAACGTTACGTCATCCCACTGCATGATCAACTTGTATTTGGTATTCGAACTTCTCTTCCTTCGTTATGTGACCTAGATACTGTAATTTCTGTGCTTGTACTGTAGACGTAATCTCGAGTTGCTTATTTATACTCTCTGGTACCTTGATTTTTTGACACCTTATCCTTCCAAGATATCCTTAGCATGCGTCTCTAGCACCTCATTTCAAAGACCCCCAACTTTTTCATGTGTAGTTTTTTCGATGTCCGTGCCTCCATTTCATATGGTAGCACAGGAAACACATAACATTTTACCATTCTAGCCCGCAGATATAATCTGACTTACCGATCACACAAGAAAGTACGCATTTTGAGAAATGCGCCTCTAGCCGTTTCTAACCGGGTTTTAATTTCCAATGTTTGGTCCATGTTGTTGGTTATCCAAGTACCAGATATTTGTACTTTGTTGTTTTTTCAATTATCGCATTGTCGATGTATAACTCTGGGTCCTCCATTTGTGATCTAGTTATCACATGTACTTTGTCTTATTGAGGTTCATTCTAAGGCCGTACTGTATACAAACATCTTTAATCTTGCGAACTGCTCTCTGTAGATCACTCAAAATCTCTGTTATGATGACAGTGTTGTACCTCAAATTACTAAATTGGTTATAACTTCAGCTTCATCTTCATTTCGAGCCTCCTTGCATATCGCTTCAGAATACAGATTAAATAGCGTGCGGGACAAAATACATCCTTGCCTTACTCCCCTTTGTATTTGTATTTCCTTTGTAATGTCAATATCTACTTGAATGTTAGCTGTTTGATACCAGTATAACGATTCAATAATCTGTATATCTTGTGAATCGATATTCCGCTGTCTAAGTAAGCTTAAGAGAATATCATGGTGAACTTTATCAAAAGCCTTCCTATAATCTATGAAACAGACATGCATATCCTGTTTCACATCTAAGCACCTCTGAACTAATACATTAAAACTAAATAGTGCCTCTCTCGTACTGAAACCTTTCTTAAATCCAAACTGGGTGTTACTAATATCTTCTTCCAGTTTATTGTATGTTCTTTTGTGGTTGATGTTCAAGAATGCTTTTAGTATATGACTCATCAAGCTAATAGTTCGGTAATTCTCTCGGCATTCTCTCCCATTTGGTTTCTTTGGTAACATTATAAAAGTTAATTTTGTCCATTGCTTCGGTATGATTCTAGTTCTGTACACTCATTAAAAAGGTCTACAACAATGTCGAGCTGTTCTTCATCTATTAGTTTCAGGAGTTCACATCGAATTTCATCTGGCCCTACTGCTTTTCTGCTTTTCAATGTTTTTATAGTATAAAGAACTTTTTCTTTCATGATGTTTGGCCTCTCTGTGGCATTTTGATGTATTCTCATACTTCTTGTATCTTGAAATAGTTCTATATATTCCTTTCCACTGTAGAAGTTTCTGCACTGGTTCAGTTATGATTTTGCCTCTTTTATCTTTAATAACAGCAAGTTGTCTTTTTATGGTTGTTCCTATTAGCTCTTTAATTTCCTTATGCAAGTTGTGGTTGTCATATTTCAGTTGTAGCTCCTCTATGTGTTCACACTTTTCCAAAATCCATCTCTCCTTTGCTTCCCTAATCATTTTAGTTATCTTCCCTTGTAATTATTTATATTTATTTGCATTGTTCATACTTTTTCTTCTTTCCTCCATAAGAAGCATTATCTCTTGGGTCATCCATTTTTGTTTAGACCCCCTCTTATCTGATGTCAATCTATCCTTGCTTCCATCAGTCAGTGCTGCCTTTATGTTATTCCATTTATGCTCCATGTCCAAATTCATTGCCCCGTGCCATACCGAATCGATCTTAATATTTACCTCTCTCTGCACTTGTTTTCTTATGCCTTAGTTTCTCTGTTGCTCTCCTATTATCCTTACTTTTATGATTTAACTCTTTAAGCTTGATGTATACTTTAGCAAATACCGGGTTATGGTCTGATCCGATGTCAGCTCCTGGGTAAGGTTTTACTGATTTTATGCTATTTCTGAATCATTTCTTGATAAGTAGGAAATCAATCTGGTTCTTTACTCTCCTATCTTCAGTGTTTTGAGCAGAAATCCATGTCCATATTCTTCTCTTGGGTAATTTGTAGTACGTATTGGCAACTAGGAAAAAAACTACTGAAATAAATTAATGAAAATCTGTGTAGATGTTCTTCTTATTGCGTAAGTGCACAATAAGAAAGGACGTTTTGAAATTCCGAGTATAAAGGGTTAAAATGGAGTAACAATGAAATTTATTTATTTTTTTTAAATTTCTCGGTAACAAATGGAGATATCAACTTGATTTTTTGCGTGTGTAATCTTTATGTGAATATCTAAAAACCAATTTCTAGATTTTTCGAAATTTGAGCTTGAAATTGGTTAATAAAGATAAAATAATTTGAACAATGATTTGTTCAAATTTTCCTCGTTTCCTACTATACTTAACGAGATATTCACTAAATTGGGGCTTGTAAATCCTCTTCAGATAAATATCTAAAAACCACTTTTGAGTTTTTTGAATTTCGATTTTTTAAGGTGTGAGATGTTGTACGGCACTGCGGTTTAACCAACACAGCCACTGTTACTGTATGTGCGACGCAACTGGATGCATCTGTTTCCGGTTATTTGAATAAAAAACATAAAATTAAAATAAAAGTAATTAAAAAATTAAAAAAAGAGAAACGAAGTACGAACACCTCCTCACTAGGAGGTGATCATACTTTGTTTTTCCGATAATGTGTTTGTCCGGCAACGCTAAGAACAAGGCAAAATAAATTTTTTACCCGTACTTCGTATGGAAAACCAGATATAACTAATATTTTTAAGATGGAGGCCGAATGTTTTGAAAATAACGTTCTTAGATTACTCAAAGTTTCTGGTCCTTTCCTACCAAACTGTTGCTCTGAAGAAATTACAGTACATTGATATTTTTTATAAATTGAACAAACTTTAATTTTTGCTTATCATTGTTACTCTTATAAGTATGAAGGTAATGAACACAGCAAGGTCCAAAGGGCAGAGCCCTCCGGTTAGACGAGAAGGGCGAACAAAGCAAGCGGTAACCGGGTAAATATCCCCTGACCGCGACAGGAATCTCAAGTAACAATATAGCGCGGGCTAAGCCGCGACTGGGATGCTAATATGTATGTATATATATATATGTCCACTAATGATAAGTATGTAAAAATCGAAATGCGCATATATTTATAGTTGTTCATTTTTAGTTCTGTTCTCGAGTGTTTTTTAAAATATTTTTTCAAAATTAATTTTGAAAAATATTATTTTATTGCAGTTAAATGTAGAGTATGAAGTAATAGTTTTTGTAAGTGTTCAATATCTTAGAGTAAAAACTAGGTATAATTAATTTTTACCGCAGTTCTTACATAGTTGGTCAACTGTAAAAGAAGATCAAAAGAAATAAACGTCCTTTATTACAAAGGACTAAGAATTATCAAATTTCACAAAGATAAAATTTATTTTAATTTCAGGCTAGTTTACTGTTCATTACCATCATGATATAAATTTCGAAGTTATTCAGAATGACTAAAGTTAATGGAAAAGTTAATTTGCATAAAAAAGTTGTTTTAATGTCAGAAACGTTATGGGTTTGGTTCATTAATTAGCCTAGACTAGATTTAGCGAGAGTGTATTTTATACGTTGGATCGTCGTTTTTCAGAGGTTACGATCCAAAGGGCTATAGATTTTTCTTTCTTAAGAAGGATTTTTGTTTTAAATGTAAGATATCTCGGCCATATGTTAAGAGGACAGTCGCAATGCATCAAGAAAAGTCACATAGTTGCATAAGTATAAGACTTGTATTTATGATTAACTGAATAAGGTATGGAAATGATTTTTAAGGGTTATTTTTCCTTATTTTACAATTTTAAGCATGTATTAAATCTTATGACACTAATTTTAATGATTATTTTTCAGCATAAAACGTAAATGTGTGTTTAAATTTAGCCAAAATTAGGAAATATTAAAATTATAGGTGTAAATATTAGATTTAAATACTAGATTTAGCGAGAGTGTATTTTATACGTTGGATCGTCCTTTTTTCAGAGGTTACGATCCAAAGGGCTATAGATTTGTCTTTCTTATTAATAAATGAAGAAATATGTATATGTATTAGCTTTTTTATATGTATATATATATATACATTTTTTTTTTTAGGATTGTAATGGAGACGGTGAAATAAACTGCGTCGATTATGCTCGTATTCATCGGTACGGATCTGGAGATTTCTGTAAGAAAGAACTGGACATTTTTGTAAAAGAAGATTTGTTTTCTTGTTTGAATGAAACCATAAAGATAAAATCTTAAATCTTTTAGTGGATGGAACTCATTAAGTTGAAAACGTATCGTGTGTTATTTGAATAAAAAAACAGATTTTATGTTTGAAAATTTCACAAATAAATTTCTGTTGCTTATTTAAAATTAAAAATTTTTTGTTATTTAAAAATAAAATTAAAAATGGTTTATAAATGCGTTTTTCTTAAACCGTCTGTCGTTCTGACGGGGGCGGGATGGTCAAACTTTGCCATCAAATTTTAACGTACTTCCGATAAGCTAGCGAGCTAGAAATTAGAACACAAATTCATTGAGGATGACAATGTAATGTAGTGCAGACGTTTTTTACTAAGTTCCAGTAAGTAGTGTCTAAGCTGCCTAATTTCCATTTATAACTTCAACCTGAGGTTAATATCTCAGGTTGAAGTTATTGAATCATTTGTTGAAAAATTCTTCCTCCATACAATCTGTCTAAATTGAGTTTTACAGACGTTCAGTTTAATTTAAAAATGATGTAAATATCGTGTTACAATCTACTTTCGCGTTGTTAATGATGTTTCTGACTCCTCAGTTTGTGAATCGTCTAAAGGTTACGTTCCATTCTAATTTTCTACTGTTCTGACGTTTCTGCTAGTTTAATTGCGAATGAAAGAAACGTTCACCTTCTATCTATCATTACTGTTTTGAATTTGAAGTTATTGTTTCTGATAAACATTGTCTTGAATGTTTTATTCTACTCTCACGTTGTTTACTCGTTTCACTTGTTCTTTGCATTCTTCAATTATTTTATTATCGCTTGTTTTTTCAAAACTTACATTATTAATTTTTTTCGTTTTTTGCTCCGTTCCTTATTCATTGTTGAAAAAAGATCTTTTAACTCAATAATTTTACTTATGACAGAAAATTATGACTTTTTTGAATTTTAGGATTATGCTATGATTAATCATAAGATTTTTGTTTTAAAACCATTTTTTAATTGAATAATTTAATTAATATGACAAAATAATGACTACAAAGTTTAAAAACATGCATTTTTTTAAAAATACGCTTTTAATTAAAATGCATAAAGTAATTTATATTCTGAAGAGTGGAAATTAAATTTCCTCTCATTTAAATTTAGTCCACCGGGCTGGTCTAGTGGTTAACTCGTCGTCGGAAATCAGTTATTTAACAGCTGATTTTCGAAGTCGAAGGTTCTGAAGTTCAAATTCTAGTAAAGGATAGTTGCTTTTATACGGGTTTAAATACTATTTAGTGGATACCTGTGTAGTTTGTTCTGTTAAATAAATAAATACAGTTCTGTTAAAACTATGGTATTGGTGATTCTTACAAAAAATTCAATATTTCGTTACATTAGTGTTAATAAATAAATAAATAAAAAAACTACTATTTGTACTAACTGAGAAATTTATCTCTCATTAAAAAAAAATATTCTTTTAATAAGGCCTACGATTGATTTTAGAATAACTAGAAATTGATTTAGAAAACTAATCCTTATCAAAAAATTTGTGAATTAAAGTATTTACAAAAACATCTAATCCCGGCTTTACGAAAACTTTTGTGTGCATCCAGAAACAAATGAAGTAGGGAATGAACATGTTCTTAAAGAAAAGTAAAATTCCCTATCAATTATGTCCTTGAAAAAGGACTCAATCGCAGTAAGAGAATAAAACTTTTCAACCTATTATTTTTATTATTCCAACCAGTTGTTCCTATTCAATATACGTATTCCACCCAAGATTTGCATGATTTATCAGTGAGGCATGGTATAGATGGTTTTAATGAACATTGTCCGATAGTAATGGACAATGTGTATTAAAACTAAAGTAATAAAAAAGATATTTTAACAGCACAGTAGTGCTAAAAACAAGCAAAATTTAACAGTTTCAGTCAGAGGTAGGGCGAATTGATTCCCGTGAAATTAAGATAAGTAATAAATTATGAATAATTAATGGTATAAGCTATTAATCATCAATGAGAAACATATGCATATCAATTGATAAAGTTATTGACAAGTATGCAGTAAGCTTCCTATGATTTCCACAATGGGTTTGTACTTTCTCACAACCATCCCAATTATCTTACTAAAATAATGTAAAATTCTTGTACAACCACATAAACATATTTTTTGTATTAAGTTAATAGTGGTTTTATCTTAGGAATTCTATTGAATAACATTCGTGAAATAGTTCAATATTGTTTAATAATAAATTAAAAGATCTTTAAAATGAACGTATGATTAATTGAAAGTATTAAGTTAACGGTTGAATTAAGATGGACGTTATGAAATTGGTGAATCATGTTAAATGATTAAGTTTCTACTTTTTTCTTCTTGTGATGGATAGTGACAACCAATTAACTATTCCTGATATTTGATATCCAGTTGTTCAGTTGTGATACACAATAATTCCAAATTGCACGGCAATCTCTCGGAAAATGATTCTATAGCCAAAAATAAAAAAAACGTTTATATAAACATAGGTCAGAAAACGATTCCTTAGCGAGTTTCGGCTCGTGAAATATTTAACCCTGCTTTCCGATCCTTCTGTGAAATTAAAGCGTACTAAAATTCTTGGGGTAAAAATTGTTGAAAAGTAGCGTTGATTCTTTTAATAATTTAAGTCTTGAATTCTTGTCGTTATAAATATTTTATTGTGATTGAAACAAAAAGTTTTTATTGTAAACATTTTTTTTTTTTTTTAATTGTTAATTTATTGTATTTTTACCAAGAATTTTAGTACGGCTTAATTTCACAGAGGAAGCAGACATCAGGGCTAAATGTTTCACGAGCCGAAACTCGCTAACGAACCGTTTTCTGACCTATGTTTATATGAACTGTTTTTCTTCTTTTTTTTTTTTTTGTAGAATTAACTACTGAGAAATTTCCGTGCAATTTAAAATCACTCTGTATTACTAAATTTCATTACCTTTACATGCCGTTTTTTAAAAAAAGTTGCTTACGTTTTAGACTGGGGGTTGATATTTTATTTACCGAAGGAAATTTTGTATGAACGTAAAAAAAATCACAAAAATGATTCTCACTGTATTATAATAGATTCAAAATAATAAATAAATCTAATAAAAGCTACTTGATATAATTTCACTTTAATTACTATTTATAGTTCTGAATTCGTAACGAAGTCATCACAGCAGGTTCCGTAAATTTACGTGTTATACTTTCTAAGATTTGATAGTTTCAAACAATTTTGTAACAAATTATGTGAGTTTTTTATTCCTGGGCGCAAAACGAAGTATCCGTCATTAACACTTGAACACGATATTTATACATTAAAGAATTAAATTAAGAAATATCACCTAGAAATTAAACAACCGTAATATAAAAATACAGTGTAAATGGAAAACGCCTACGTCGTATGCTAAAAGCGAAATAAAACCACAATTAAAAACAGGATTAAAAAATTTAACTTAAAAAAAACAAAAATACCACGTGGCATAAGCCAAACGGCATAAATAGACGAAAAATATAATATGAAAAGTCAAATTTTTGAATCCAAATGTGCTGCATTAATAAATCGTATGGAATTCGATAACACAGTCATATCGTTCCTTAAAATATTTCTGATGTTAGCCCCAAATTTTGTGAGGAATTATCAGCAAATAAGAAGATTTTCGCAATAATAGATATAAAAATAGGCTTTTATTATGACTTACGTTTAAAAATCATGTAAAAAAAATTGAAGCAATTTTTAACTTCAAATAAAATTACAGTTCGCGTTCGACTCAGAGAATAAATTTAATTAGAGATATATTTTTAATAAAAAATCTTATGAAATCTGATAATTCATTTCTGAGATATCACGTTTAAAATCGAACGACTTATAATAATTAATGATCGGATGGTAAATCTTTAATTTATCACATCTTGTAATCGACGCCGGTCAACAACTCTACCTTCAACCATCGCATCTTGTAAAAGGACTTCAAAGAAACCGATCGGATCTTTTGTGAAGGTCAACTAATAGCATGCTTCCTAGGCGACTGTATCGCGGTTCTTTCATTGGCTGGAATTCCTACGTTTGTACATATGACGCAGGGAATAATGATTCTCATTATGCATTATTATCAAATTTTTATCTACCTTACCACCAGCCGGTTCAGTGCGACTTCAACAACTTGACGGAACGGTTTTTGTTTTACGGAAGAAAATTTATTTTTCAGTATGTGTAATTTATTACGTATTTCTTCATTAACGGTATTTATAACTGCGACAATTATAACTGGTAAGTTTTAGACTCGTGGCAAAAAAATGGTTAATTTAAAATGAAATAATTTCATAATTATTATTGCAGTCATAACTATTAATAATAATTATGAATGGATTTCAAAATAATTAATATTTTTCATTGAATGTAATTATTTAAGTGATAAATCATTAGATTAGTTATTGATCTTGAAAATATTTACTTAATTACTGAATTTATTTACTGAATTATTTGGTTCTTTTTATTTTATGGAACATATTCCCTATGGGATGATGTTATTACCATTCAAAGTTGTAATTAATTGAAAATTACAAATAATTAAGAAATGAATTGAGCATGAAAGGATGCAGCAGTGTACACAATATAAATATGTATATGTATGTATGTATGTGTTCGTCTTCTTTTTCTTAATCGAACGCGGGTAAAAAATGTATCAATTGATTTATTTTTTTGTTGTAAATAATTGATTAATTAAGATGCATTTTACTTGGATGTACATTTATTGCAATTTATCCTAATTGGGATAAGTTTTTTTTATTTAATGTTCAATTCTCACATTTTTTTCTGTAAACATTTTTTTTAGATATCATTAATTATTCCTAAGATTACAACAAGAGTGTACATGATAAGAATATTGCAAATTTTTTGAGAATTTTAGTTAAATAATTATGTTTTCTTATCCGTGTTTAAGCAAATATATTTACGGCTGAATTTTTTATTATTCTGTGAATAATGTGATCTGAGTTTGGATTTAAGAATTATTAATAAAATAAAAATAAAAAATATAAATAAGAGTTTAAAAAGCACTAAAAATAGCAAAGATTTTACTTTTCCAGTTCTTTAATCTTCAACTTTTTCAGGTTGACACCAAATTAATATTAATTACAGTACTTAATGTAGTGCCAATTTAAAATATTCAACATTTAAAGACGAATTAAAATAGCATTACTTTTTAATTATTTAAAAAAAAGTCGCTTATTTTTACACGACTGCCCAAAAAGGAGTGTAATTTATTTAGGGTGTATGTATGTTTGTCCACCGTAGAACCTCAACGGCTGAACCGATTTAGATTATGACTCCTCGTTGAAATTCTTACGTTACCGGGAGTGTAGTAGGCTCTATATATATATATATATATATTTAATTAAGATATAAATTTGATATTTAAGCATGATAAGTACGTTAAATAGGATAATATTTAAGTATGGAAACAGCTTTATACTGCATATCTGAGAGATATTTGGAGGCAGAAATAAATGGGGTTTTACATAGTAAAAAAATCTGCATTATGGTGGGTTTTTAATTTTTGTCCGCTACCTTGGATCTACCATATTGAATCAAACTTAATTTTTTTAAATAGGAAGGTGGACATGTGACACATGATTTCAAATTAAAATTTTACGAGAAAAACAATGGTAAACCCCATTTTTCTATTATTGCCTTTGCTATCGAATTATAAGCATTCAAACTTGCAATGATGGGAAAATCGTGTTAACATAAAACGTGGTAAAATGCGATGCATAAACAATTTTATTGAATTTTACATTCAGAAACAAACGATAACGAATTTAAACTGCTAAGAATGCTTCTTACGCATTTATATTAACAGGTCTATTGCTTTAGATAAATTTGTATTACTGTGACCTACGTTAAAAAAAAAAAAAAATTAGAAACTGAAACCAGGCGGTACGATTTAGGATGAGGAGATCATACATTACGAGGTATTTTAAGAGTAACGTTGTGGAATTTAAAAAAAAAATAGTGTCAGTATTATTATTATTATTATTTTCGAATTCTCCCACTAAATGAAAGACGTTAAGCAAATAACTCAACTTTCCTTTCGGTTCTTCTTGTTGCTCCAATAAGTTTTCATTCTTTCCGAAAAAGCTTCTTTACGCTCTTCTGACCACTTTGGTCTATACTGTTTTTGTTTTGGATGCTCTGATGTAACTTCCCATTTGTTTACTTTGTATCTGAAGGTGTCTCTTTTTAAAATGTCTGTTGGACTTACGTTGGGGTTTTTTCGGTCCTTTCGAAGTTTGTCCATCCAAGGTGTTGAGTTCTTGAGCGAGGTTATATATTCTATTACCCTCTTTGTCAATCGATTTTCTGGTAGTCTATTGAGATGACCAAAGAATTTCATTCGTCTTTTCTTAATGTCATCAATTTCGATGTTTGAATACTTAGTATTATTATCTTCATTATTTCTTCAACAGAACTGTAACAAGCAATAAAGATTATGAAATTGCTGCTAGATACTGTTATTTTTATTTTTGAACTATTAAACAACCCTGTGTTTTAAGGCCATCCGTGTGTTTTGAGCAAGGTAGGAGTCGAATTACACATTACCTCGATCAAAAATTTTATGAATTTTAGTCACCAAAGGAACAGCTTAATAGCTACCACATTCGTGTAATTTGACACCTTGCAATATTTCATTCTTATCAAACAAAAAAGACATGCTATTTCCTTTAAATACAAATGACCTTAACCATCTCAAGCACTTAAATATTTGGCCTGATTTAAAAAATCAGGATGAAACTTTATTAAAAAAAAAATGTACTTCAATTGTTAAATGCATAAGAAGATAAGGATAACACTATTAACACTTCTTCCAATGTGAATTGGACGTAATAAAAAACATTTCTTTATTAACTATTTTCTAATAAGTAAATACAGAACAGAATTTTAGTCCACCTGGTATAAGATACTCACCTCAGAATTGTTTCGTACTAACAAGACACATTATTTACATGCTTAATAACACGCATTCCAACTAGGTTTCTATGTTTCTTGCATGTATTGCATGTAATTTCATGTAAAAAATGATATATCACGTCGAATTATATTCAGCATTCCTAATGCTGAGTGAAAAAAAAAAATTGACTAAAGTTTCATTGAATTTCAAAAACCACATTTTTGAAAAAAAATTTTAGATTCAACACAAGTGAATTTTTAAATGACATACATTTTTGGTTTTTTCTTAATTTAATGAATATTAATAACATTGATTGTAATTGCCATTTTGTTTCATAAGATATCCTGATCAATGACATTTCCAATATTAATTTTTTTACCATTATTTTATTTTCTCTAACAGTTATTTATATGTATTATGGATGTAAAATATTATATCCATAATATTTGATGTAATATTGTACAGTAAATATGATTATACATCCTGAACCCGTAAGGGAAGACAGCCTCCGCCACCCCCTCCGTTCCGAGCCCTTATGGGCTTTACCGGTGGTCATCTTCGAAACCTCGGCTTTTGACATATACCAGTCCGCCTTGGCCAGGATGCCACCGATGCGAATGCCACAAGTGACATATTTAATGAACTCAAAACACATCTCACCGAGTCTTAAGTAAGACTGAAAGGACCTAACTAATCAAAGGAAATGAACTAGCTACCCGTAGAAGGTAAAAGTGAGTTCAACACACAACACGAAAATAAAAATATTACACGGGACAAACAACACGGTAACATTGAAACAAAATAAAACAAAGAGCAAAAAAATAATTTATAAAACAAAACATCAACAGAAACAGAATACAAGAAAAATACAAGCAGAGCTCTAGATCTCGTCAGCAATCCTTTTGTTTACTAAGTTCACTATAAAACTCTCCACTATTGCCCATTCTCCCTGGCTCCTCCAGTTTACACTGGTCCGATAAGATCAAGCCGACAGATAGTTTCCGGACGCATTAACTCGTACTTCGAGTACTCATATAGAACATGGTAGGTGTAGTCCAATTGTCCATACTGAGACCACATCCGAGAATCTACCAGGTCGAATTTCTGCAGTCTGTCTCTAAAAGCACCATGGCCGGAAAGAAATTGCGTCACATATTATTGGGGTGCACCCAAGAGGCGTCCCGTAAACCAACAACATTTGTAGAGAGATCATGCGTATAACGTCCACCATCTGTCTCATCCCATCTGGTCTGCCACAAGGCATTGCCATGTTGTTCAATCTCTCGAACTTTATCCGAAGTCAACTCGCCGGACTTCTTAGCAACATACCGCTGCTGCTTCTCAGACGAAATTACGTTTTTAGGTTTCACGCCTCTGCAATCACCATGACTGCCTTCCGTGAAATAGTACGGTAACCACCCGTTACCGTTAACAATTTTAGGCGTTGAGTCCTTAATAATATGTCCCGATAACTTTTATATTTTAGCCTGTCAGCCAAAACAGGCGCCGCTACAGCATAATAGCCTCTCACACGCCTTTATACAGGATGTTCATGGTCTTAAAGTTAAGACTCCAATCAGGATTGATCACACGTCGAATACCGAAGAAGGCATTGCAGGCCCTCTCCGCGACGTATTGAAGGTGCTTCTTAAATTGCAGTTTCTTATGAAGAAACGCTCCGAGGTACTTCAGAATTTGAACATACTTATACGCTGGCCTACCATCGAAACACAGACACGCCGGCTCACTGCCAAACGGCCTTTGAGGAGCATCATCGTGGTCTTTTCCGGGCTAAACGTCATCTTGTGTTGATGACTCCACAGCTCAAGCCCGGGTGGCTCGGAGTTCAACCTCCCTCCGCGAGCTTCCTTCAACCAGTAGGAGTTCATCGTCAGCATAAGCTACGATGCAACATCCGCTGGGCAACCTCTGCAGGAGAGAATCAAACTCCACCACCACAATAATGGCCCCTGCACGCTGCCCTGGGGACATGACTTAGACAGCGTCTTGCCAACCTCGCGAAGGCAGCCATGAGGTTATAATCACATTCCGATGACTGAAGTAACTTTGCATAAATTGCAATTCACTTACAGTACATTCTCTTTTTTGGAGTTGGTAAATAGCCCACTACAATACAGGAGTAGGAGTTACGGATCAAACGGTCAAAACCTGCTTGTTATTTCCTATAACAAAAAATAAATAATAAGAATAATAATAATAATAAGATAATAATATCAGTTGACCCAAGCATTTAATTTGTAGTAGGGTTACAAATTACTAATTATTGTGTTTTATTATCAGTGTTATTTATTATTGTGAAGGCTGTTATTATTAGTGTTTCCGCTGTTAATTCCAACATTACCTGTTTAAAATTTATATGTAATAATATGTAAAGTTTGGATATAATTCTGAAAATAATACGAAATAAAAAAATTACTGTGGGGCGTTTTACCTCGTTTTATTAGTACCGCAATTTTTCCCTTTTTACAACTTTGATTGCCTACAACCAGAAAATTATCAATAAACGGGTTTCACCATCGTTTATCTCACAAGCATTAAAATTATCTATGACATATCCTACTTAAAAAAAAATGTTTGATTCAATATGGCGGACTAAATTTCAAACATAACCATAAAGTAGTAATTTTATAACTATATAGATTGCACTTGTTTCTACTTTCTAATAGTTTTCAATTTTGGAATATGACGCCATTTCCATACTTTAATACCACTGTACACTAAGTTACCTGGCACTTCAAAAAATTACAATATTTAATAAAAATTAAGATCACAGATTCGTAGAATTTTTTAACAAGTGAAAAATTATTAGAACAAAATTAATAGAAATGAATATATCAATTTTTCAGGATAGCAGAAGATACTCGTAAGCAGATAGTTGTCCATTCTTTTAGTAATTTTTTTATTATTGATATTACCAAGGTAATAATAATTTTAATTTTATGCGATGTTTTGTGTACTTAAAATACTACAACCTTGAATATATTTAGCCTGTAATATGTCTGTTATTTAAAATAACTGATGATGAAAGCGGGAATAAATTTATGATTATTGCAAATAACTGGTCGAAGATTGTAAAGAAATAATGCTTTTTCAATAGTTATTTCTATAAATTTCTACTCTTTCCAGTGATTTAAATAAAAAAAATAGGTTATATTATATTTTTGAAAATACATCTAAAATGTGATAAAGCTTATAAAAAACATTACCCTATTAAAAAAAAAAAAAAAAAAAGAAATCGTAATAAGCGCACAGGCGAGAAACCTTCTTTTTGGTAAAAAAAAGAAAAGAAAAGATTGTTAAGACTACTACCGTGTGTGAGCTAAGGCTCTATTGAATATAGAATATGAATTTCCTTATTAAATAGTACTTTTACTTTTTCCCTCATTTTCTGCGTAATTAATTAATTGAGTTATATTATCAACTATAAATTTCCGATTAGTTTTCTCAAATCTGTGCTCAAAAATACTTGAAAATTAACATGACATCGGGCTGCAAACTATTAGGTTTATATTGTGCTGTAAATCATCGGGTTGAATATAATTAGATTATAAAAATTTAATACTAAACAACGGTACAAAGAAAATGAAAACCATCTTGAAATCATACACATAAGTAAATTAACTTTTGCTTAAAAATCTTCTATTTAAATTATCGGAAAAAAAATTACGAAGAGGCGATCAGGGGAACTTCCTTTTTAACTTCAAATAATAATTATTAAAATTGCTTAATATAAGGTTATAATATACACGGGGAAAAAATTATAACAATTATTGCGATTCTATCTTTCGAACAATTTTCATTTAAATAATTTTATCAAGAAAGAATGCAAGTGACATTAGACGAAGACAGTTTGTAATGTGCCAAGGAAAAGTAATTATAAAATATGATGTACATATTGTTCGAAGAAACACAAGAGGAAATGTTAGCTTGTTCTGAAAATATTTCTGTAGTTTAAAATGATGAAAAAAATGAATTATATATTTATGTTTATAGTGTTATTGTATTATATTGTGTTATTGTTTATTATATTTATTGGGTTTATGTTATATTATTTACTTATTAGCTAATTATAGATAGAAAGTTACATGTTTGGCTACATTCCAAATAAGATATAAAAATTTGCTTGTTTTAATAAATATAAAAAAAAAATTTAAATAAAAATCATAAAAATATGTTTAATAATAGAATAAGTACAATACACAGTTTAATAAAAGCTTTGAATATTATTTAAAATAAAAATTGATAGAAGATTTTTTAAAAGTTTTCTATGATAAAATTTATATTACTCATTTGTATAGATTTATAAACCTTCAGAAAATTATAGGAGAATAACATTGTGCTTATTAATCCGTGCATTAGGTGCCTTCGAAGTCTTTAAGAAAAAAAAAAAAAAATTAATAGATAATTATTTCCGAATTGGCTATCTCGGCATTTATATAAATAAATAAATATATGTATTTTTTTCCTGTTTATGCGTTCATCCAGTGATAAGTTGAACAGCTTAGAAGTCTGAAAGAAAATTTGTAGTAATTTCCTTGGATGATATTATAAAGAAGGAAACTATTCGTTTAACTTAGGAGCAATCTATTAATTAATATTTGCAACTTATTTAGGGAGTATCAAATAAGAGCCTTTAATAACAGGGCTTTAAATATACAAGAAAATTTCAAAAGGTCTCGGGAACTGAGAAATCGTGACAGAAAAATTATTATTTATATATAAATAAATGAAATATAACCTTACCAACAATTTGTTCGCAGTCTCTTTTCTAGTACTTTCGGTCATTCAACCATCCTCAGGAAAAGTTATTCTTCAATTTATATCGCTAAAATTAAATTATGTAAAAAGTAAATTTAAAATCACAACTGGTCGTCATAGTATAAAGTTAGTCACGTCTCTTATGTAAGAAGGTCGCAGTTGTAAAAAAAATTTAACTGACAAAACTTATTGTTTCATAAATTGCATTCAAGATACAATATTGCCATCAACGCGTTTTTCTCTCTTGAAGAAAAGAAACAACCGAACATTCGGGTAAGTGAGTTGCTCTCATCGTAGTTGGAGATTGAACAGACTTAAAATATTAACAACTTTCGTTTTATTAAAAGTTATAAAGCTCATTGTGAAACGACATGATTAAAAAACATCACACGTTTATGGGTGGGAAAGCAAAAGTTTTGTGTAGTATTTTTGTGATGATGTTCACAGTGGGGCGCCTTCTAACTGAAAAATTAAGATAACATTGTGGATGTAAGGAGTGATTCGATGAAAATCTTTGAGAAAATAACATCAAAGTTGGGTAATGATGATAAGCTGACATACGAGATGTGTGAGAAAAGTAATGAGATTGGTAACACTGAGAGCGATCTGGCAACGCTGTCTACCGGTCTGTGCTAGACCAGTTTGTTCATCCCTTCCACATGCTCAGTACTAGTTTCAACTCTGTTCAGCTAGCACATTATTTTTGACAGCGCCATCAGTGAAGTTGTGTTTTTGTTGTGTGTTACGAAAATGGAGCATCGGAATTTAGAGCAACGTTGTGCAATCAAGTTTTGTGTTAAACTTAGGGAATCCGCAAGTGTGACCTTTGAAAAGTTGAAACAGGCCTATGGGGAACATTGCTTAGCAAGAGCACAAGAGTTTTGCTTATCAAGAGTTTTCCGCTGGCACAAATCATTTTTGGAAGGCTGAGAACATGTTGAAGATCAACCTCGCTCAGGGAGACCTTCAACTTCAAAATCTGACGAAAACGTTGAGCGTATGAGGGTTCTTGTGAGATCAGATCGTCGTTTAACAATAAGGATGATGAGTGAATATTTAAATTTAAACACTCTCACCGTACATCAAATTTTGACAGACGATTTGGACATGCGAAAGTTTTGTGCGAAATTGGTGCCGAAAAACCTCACAACGGAACAGAAGGACAATCGAAGAAACGTGTGCGTTGATCTTCTTGAGAGGATTGACAACGACTGAGAATTCTTCAATCGTGTGATCACAGGTGATGAATCCTGGATATTTAAGTACGATCCTGAAACAAAGCGGCAAAGCGAAGAGTGGTACACTCCGTCATCTCCTCTACCGAACAAATGTCGAATGAGCAAATAAAAGATCAAAGCCGTGCTGATTTGCTTTTTTGACAGAGGGGTATCGTGCATAAAGAATTTGTTCCTCCAGGACAAACTGTCAACCAAGTGTTTTACAAAGGTGTCCTTGAAAGGCTCAGGAAAAGAGTGATTCGCCTTAGACCCGACATTGCAGACAAGTGGATGCTTCATCACGACAATGCCCCGTGTCACACGGTCATTTCCATCAGGGAATTTTTGACCTCAAAACGCATTCCTACGGTTCCCCAACCCCCCTATTAACCTGATTTGTGTCCTTGTGACTTTTTCCTTTTCCCGAAATTGAAACATGTCTTAAAAGGACGTCATTTTGGAACTCTGGACAATATTCAAAAGACTGTGACCGACCAGTTAAAAGCCCTACCAGTTGAAGCCTTCCAGCGCTGCTACCAGGAGTGGGAACAACGACTCCGCCGGTGTATAGCTGCCCAAGGGAACTACTTTGAAGGGGATAATATTGTTTGAAAAAAATAAAAACTTTGGTAAGTAAAAATTCAGTCTCATTACTTTTCTCACACGCCTTATAGTATTGTCTACAATACTCTAAAGATATATCGTATTTGCCTACATATTGTTCCAAAAATATTGTCTGCAGATCAGAAAGAAACAAAATCGACTGTTTTTTTTTTTTATGTAATCTTGTGTTTGAATCTTTATGTTTTAATATGTTATCTTGTTATGTAGTATCGCTTATAGGCAAAAATTCAAAATGGTGATAAATACGATTTCAGACTACAAAACGAAGACGTAAATCCTTAATATCTTCTCCAGATAACTGACGATTTATCCATTTTAATATTATATACAGGTTTGACGTGATTTTCTATCAATAAATTTTTATTTTATTCTAAAATAATTGAATTTGCTGTAGAATTTTTCAGTTGGAAAATGCAAAGTTTTCAGAAGGTCTTCTTAAAAAATCATTCATTTATTTATTATGAAAAAGAGCACGGTAACCTCATATCCAAGCCGCTTGTTGTTAAAGCCTAAATAAACTAACCTATTCCATATTATTAGTAAATTAATAAAAATATCGGCCTGCTATCACTGATGATTTCCATGTTAATGTGGTAGTTACCCCTTTGTAGATTCTGACCTTGCTCGTCCTCTTGAAACTGATGAACTTGTTCCTGTTGGTAATAATAGTATAATAATTTTTCTAACAGCAGCCTTTTTTCTGATGCTGCTATACCGGCCTCAGTTATAACTTTTACAATGCAATAAAAAAACGTGTGATTTTCATACTAATTATAAAAAACGTAGTTTTCGGCAGTTGAGTAATTGATTTTACAAATTCATTTCACAAAAACGTTTTGAGGGTATGGATTACAAAACAATCTGTATCACAAAAATTTCATTTTTAAGTGTATCAAATAGCATTTTCAGTAAAAAGAATCTTTTGAAAAGTTTTTGAAAGATTAAGTTTACCGGACGAAATATTTATGAGAACAATATTTATTCTGTAGTTTGTAACCAAGATTTCTGCTCACGTTATTAATAAAGAAAAACATTGTTGTAATATTATAAAATCGTGATCATTTCGTTCTTTATTTTAACTAAATGATTTGATTTGAAAGGAACACTGCAACGAAAGAAAAACTGCAATGGAAATATTTAACTGAAGTGTGTTCACGATAAAAAGAGAACGTGTATGGTAGAAAGAACTAAGAAACAAGTGTAAGTTCTTATCTCTTGGTTACAGTAGTATATAATCTATAATGTAATAAAATTATACAGTCACTCCTTTGCAGATTCTGACCTTGCTCGTCTTCCTGGAATTGATGAACTTGTTCCTGTTGGCAATAATTGTATATAATTATTCTTATAGCAGTTTTTTCTGGTGCTGCTATTCCGGCAACTATTATAACTTTTACCATGTAATAAAAGAGGTGTGATTTTCATACATTATAAAATCGTACCTGTCGAATAACTGTTAGTTATTATTAAAACTCGTATTGTAATATATATGATGCAATTAATTTTTATTTGTAATTTTAGATGATACTTTATAATTGAACATATTAAATTATATTCTCTTATTCTTTTTAATAACTTATTATTTACATATTTTCTTTTTTATTAGAGGTTACACGAATTAGCGATATCTGCTATTTATGCTTATTATATCCAGATTGTCGATGCTAATTATTATTTGCGGTACGAATTGAACTTTTATTACTTAAAATACCCTTAATATTTGAACAGTTAAAAAAAAAAATAATTAAAATAAATAATAAAAGTACGTGTTCGTCTAGAAGGAACAAATAGTTTTAATACAAACCTTCGATTTTCTAATAATTCGTTATGAACAGAAAAAAGTATGACGTTTATGAAGAAACATTTATTTAAATCTTAGTAAAGTTAAAAGTAATTTTTCCTGTTAAATAAATAGAATAGATAAAGTTGATTAAAGGTATCACTAAAAGGTTGGGATACTATTTTTAAAATTCTGATCAAATTTTTAAAATGAATTTTCCTCCAAATTAATTTTTTCCAAATTTTTGTGTGAAAAAAGGTCCAGTATAAAGTTCCCAATACTCCCGATTTGTAAAGTTTTTCATTTAAGCTTTTCGTTTTACAGAAAGTAACACATTATTTTTGTATTCTTAATACAGCAAATCAATAAAAATAAATCATGTTGGTGTTTGAAAAGTTGATTTTCAAAACTATTCGACTGATATTCACAAATCAAAAAGAGTTTTGATTAAACAATTTGGGGCTGAAAGCCAAAGCAACAAGGTATATTTTGTTGAGTTTCAGTAAGATTAAGCTCTCTTTTAAAATTAACGTAAATTAGCTAATAATTGTTTTTCTATTTAGATGAAATGATGTGTAATAATTCTTAGATTTAAAAATAATTAATTTTATTTTACCCTGAGTTGTTTTTATTATTGTCCTAATTTTTAAGGTCGCGATAAAATTTATTATTATTACTATTATTATTTATAACTGTTTAACTGTATTTGTAGTATTACAAGGTGTATCAAAAAGAATGACCCAATTTCAAAATAATACACCTGGTCAGTGAATGATAGTGTAACAAGAGCGGTGTAGCGGGCCTGAGTAACGGATTCCTACCAATTATTATGAAAGTAATATAAAGTATAATAATTGCAGAAATCCATAAAAGGCAAAAAAGAAGAACCCTTTTTGTAAAGTACAACAATTGTCCTTTGTTATACTGCCCTCTAAGACAAAATGAATACCTGTTTTACGGTAGAAGAATCCAGGTTTGGAATTTATTAGAACAAAAGCCTCGGTCGACTGTTCTCATGCTTCGACTTGGGTTCGGTCCGGTAGGTAAAGAGGCTAGAAATATAAATAGTCAGGGTAAGACCATCTAGAGGAGAGTTCTATTAGAACCAGTCTGGAGGCGTTACGGCGTTGGTCCCGCAAGGGCAGTTCTGAGAGCTCAGCGAGGAGCGGCTGCGAGTTATGTGAAATCGTGTGGGTTGGGCATCCAATTGTGTGAGTTCTGTGAACCAATCTAGCGAAACTTACTGCGACGATCCAGCGTGGAGAGTCACAGGTGTGAGTCTTCGAGGTGTCAGTCCAGCGAGGAGAGTATCCAGTTTGATACGATTAAGGTGACGCCACGAGTAATTCCAGTAACCGAGAAATACTATCGATGAGTTACAGTAAAACTACAGGGTGTCCCATATAAAACGCAACCCATCAATCACTCATCCATGAAATTTCAAAAGTCAAGCTTACTCCCCTAGTCGTTACTGAAATGGACTCGTCCAACATCTGAACATCGCGGCGACGCAGTAGAACACTACCGACAGTAACAACAATGCAATCAAAGCGTTCAGTGTGTTGCTAGAGACAAGATGGTGTTTTCGCTAAATGAACGTGCTTTCATTGTTGAGTCGTACTTCAGTACGAAATCAGTGGATGCAGTGCAAGATTTGTTTCGCCATAAGTACCCAGATAAACCAGCTCCTAACAAAACATCAGTATTAAGGTTAGTTGCAAAATTTAGAGAGACCGGTTCTGTTAATAACAAGGAACACAAAAGATCTGCGTCAGTGTTGAATACAGATACAGTCACTGAAATCAAAGACCGATTATTCGCCTCACCAAATAAATCGATCAGACGTTTGTCTGCTGAAATTAATTTGTCTAAATCAACTGTTCATCGGGCGACCAAACAATTACAATTACGACCTTATCGCATTCAAACGGTTCATCAACTTCTTGAGCCCGACAAAGAAAAACGGCTACAATATTGTCATCGGTTCCGTCGATTTCTGCGTGAGGTAATTAATGTTATGGATTCGTTATTTTTCACAGATTTTTCGGTTTCATTTGGATGGCTACGTAAACAGCTAAAACAGTCGAATTTGGAGTGCTGAAAATCCCCACGTTTATCACGAAAAACAATTACACCCGCAGAAGTTGGGCGTGTGGTGCGCGATATCGCGGAAGAAAATAATAGGTCCTATTTTTTTCGAGTACACCATTAATGCAGAACGGTATCAGGATAGTTTATTTCAGTTCATCGCACTCTTGGAAGAGGAAGACAGACACTGCTGGCTACAACATGACGGTGCGACATCGCACTACGCAGGTTCAACTTCTGATTTCGTTGAGGAATTCTTTGTTAATCGTGTTATCGGTCTAGGCTTTTGGCCACCAAGATCTCCAGATTTGACTGCGGCGGATTTTTTTCTACGGGGTTAACTCAAAGAAAAAGCCTATAGCAACAAACCACGAACACTTGAACAATTGGAAATCAATATTGAACAAACTGAATTAAATATCCAGCCACAAACTTTGAAAAAAGTTGCAAGAAACGCTGTAAAAAGAATTGAAGCTTGTATTCAAGAAGATGGGGGCCACTTTCAACATTTACTCTAAGTGTAAGGTAATGGATGGTAATAATAAAAATTACATTTACATTTACACGTGCCTTTTTATTATTTCAATACCTACCGATATAAGGTTGGGATGCGTTTTATATGGGACACTGTATAAGTGAAAGTAATAATGCAATAGACTTGATTCATAAATTGTTAGGGTTGATAGCAAAGGATGGCAAGTGAATACTATACGGTAATTTTTTAATATAAGACTAGTGGTTGAAAAGGGTTAAGACTAGCGGTTTCTTTTGTTAATACTAGTTTATTACTGAAATACTAGTTTTCTGTTTATATACCTGGAATAAATTCGAATGATTATTTATTTTGAACTCGATAAGTTCTCTAGCTTGATCTTGCGTGTGATCTGAATTTATTATTTACTAATGAGATTTATCACTATTTATATGTAATATTTTGATTATTATCTTTGCTGATTACGTTATGTAGTTTTCTCTGTTTTTATGTCATGCTTACTGTTTTGATTGTGTTATGTTTTGTCATTTAATAATCGTTCACTATTAATGCTGACTATTATTGTAGTTGTAATTACTATATTAATATTTGTGGTTTCATTAATTGTTTTATTATTGTCACTTATTATTATTAATATTATTAATATCATTACTGTATTTATCATCATTGTTATTATTATTAATTTGCCTGGTTGTAATTTGAGCATTTTAAACCAATAAACTGTAATTATATAAACATTCTAAATTGTCAACAACCTCTCATTATCCTGATCAAGCCGCAGAACACGTGACAATACTGTGAAATGTACCACATACTTTCAAATGGTTTACGTATCCTAGAGTTTCTAATACCGGCGTCAGTTTGGAATATTAGCGCTCAAACGGCTACTAACCTCAGTAATAAACAGCATGGTGTCTGCAACAGAAGGTGTTTTGTGTTATAAAATTTTGCACGACAGAGTCAGTAATAACGGTTCAGCGTGCGTTTCGACAGCGTTTTAGGGTTGATCCATATTGATTAAGAATATTCATCGCTGGTATAAACAATTTGAAGAATGAGGGATGTTTATATAAGGGGAAGAGTTCAGAGCAACCACGCACTTCAGAGGAAATTATACAAGGAATTCAAGAGGCTTTTCACCAAAGCCCGAAAGAGTCCTCTCGTCGCCCAAGCCAAGAATTTGAGGATAACTCATATGACTACTGTGTATTAAGACGACACTTGCATTTCAGGCCATACGATTACAACTGGTGTAAGCTATTCGCGTAAAGAACGAAAAGAAAACGTAAAATTTACTGTGGTATGCTCTTAATTATATGGTAGACGGTAGGTTCTTACCGCGGTTAATTTTTAGTGAGGAAGAAAAATTTCATTTAAACGGTAAAGTTTCACGTCACAACGTTTGCATACGGGGACTTAAGAATCCACACGATATTGTACAGCAGAAGTGAAATTAACCAAAAGTTACTGTTTTTTGTGCGGTTTTGTTTACAAAAATGTGTGGCCCTTTTTTTAAAAGGAAAAACAGCAATCGATCGAAAGAACTCATTTAGAGATGAAAAGTTATTACCAGGACTTTTATAAGTGGAAATGGTAAAGGGGCTTATAATAAACGTAAAAAAAATAAATGCTTGGGTAGGAATGGTTGATTTGGGAGGATGAAAAATGGTATTATTGCGATTTCCGGCGAAAGTTGACGTCAAAAAAATTTATGGTTATTTAAGACACAGAAAGGTATACTTTAACCAAGTTTTGTTAAAATTAAATTATTTTTGCGGAAATGAATATAAAAAAAACAAAAAATAAGATTTTTCGCATTTTTCTCGGAAATTTTGAGATTATGTTAAAAAGTGACCTCTACAAAAGTTGTAGATCATGCAAAAATCTAATTGGAAAATTTTTTTTCAACCCTCCCCAACCCCCCAAATCACCTCTTCATCACTACCGCTAACGCATTTATTTTTTTATGTTTATTATAAGCTCCTTTACCATTTCCACTTATAAAAGTTCAGGTAACAATTTTTTTTCTCCAAATGTAATTTAGTGGACTAAACAGGGTATTCTTAAGTTGAGATACTGCAGGACTGGCTTTATCCACAACTAAATGAAGATTTTGAATTCGTTTTTCAGCAAAATGGAACCCCGCCATTTCGGCACAACCGAGTTCGTCGGTTTCTAAATAAAATATTGCCTCAGCGCTGGATAGGGCGTACAGAACCCCCGAAACTTGGCACAAAACTCTTGGCCCCCAAGATCCCCAGGGGATATCTGAAACAAAATGCTTATATTTCGCCATTACATGCTTATTTGGATGTGTTGAAAACCAGGATAACAGATGGAATAACTTCTGTAACAAAAGACTGCCTGAGACGCGTTGTGGAAGAATTCAGCTTTTGATGTTATCCGTACTGCGGATGGAGGGAATGTAGAACATTTGTAACGTATTAAGCAAACTTTTAAACATTTTATATAGTACGTAATTGTAAACACTTTTATTATGAAATATATATGTGTTTGAAATCGGATTTCTTTTTAATATCGCTGTATTTTTTGATAACAGATCGTATTATTAGCTTGATCAGTAAGGTTATATAACAGAAATAAAGGAAATTTTACAATTTTATTGAAAATTTGTTAATGAACAGATCATAATTAAAATAAATAATTCCATGTGTAAATTCTGTTTGGATTAGTGAAAGACATCTCAGTATCACGATGCTATGAATTTGGACAAGAGTATTTAAACAACATAACTAGCACCAAAATAAAAAAAAAAAAACAGTTATAAAATAATTTTTTAATTACCAAGTAGTTTATTTACTGTACCTTTACACACAAGGGTCTAGTATTAGATTTTCGTTTCCAGTTTGGTGGATGACTCAACTCCTTTAAAATTAGATTTATTCACTTAAGTAAAAGTCGGATAAATGTAATTAAAAAAAAAAAAATCAATTGATTTTGAGATTTATTCGAGGAAACTGTTTGTAACATCCGTAAAAATCGTATGGAATGAAATATATTATTTACTAACAAGTAATTAAGTGTGTAAAAATCGGTAGATAAATAATAAGAAACAACAAATTAATAAAAATTATTTAATTTAGCGCAATCCATCGAGAAACACTTCTCTTTAATTTTAACATAAAAATGGAGTAAAAATAAGTGGTAATACAAAAAGTAGAAAATTTTGCTAAAATGATACATTAAATTATCTCATTTGTATGTAAAAATAAAAAAAATTAAGAAAATACGTTACGGCTATGTTAAAATTTCATCAAGTAGAATAGAAAAAATATTTGTTACCTCAATGTATTTCTTCAGTACCCGATAAGCTGTTGTCTATTGAACTATTGACATCGTTTTCAAAATTTATCATATCTTCAATAATATTTTCACAGTAACTGTCCGCTTCTCATACTTTGTTCTTTATACATGTTGAAAACAATTTTTCCAACTACTTGGACCTATTCATTAACATCTTCTATCAATAGATTTTTTACATCACTTAACTTAAATGTTGTGTTATTACTCCCAATGTTTGACTTGTTCCAATATCATTTCTATCGAGTAAAGTGGCAATGGTATGGAGGAAGACGTAACACGACACATTTTTTTTAATTTTGCTATTCTATCTACTTTATATTGATTTTTTTTTTTGTTTGACTGATTTTACTAATCTAATAAGTTCTACTTTTAACATGTTTTCGGTGTACGCGATATTCTTCGATTTTAACCATTTGACAATTTCCGATTTTCGGGTCGAAGCGTTTGGAAATTTTTCAGTTTTCAGGCAATGGTACGGCGCATAATTCATTACTATGAGGGATCCTTTCAACAATTAAATCGTTGCATACAATTGTCACCATTCATTTCATCGTGATACTCTGGGAAGATCTGGATTCAAATACTACCACTGTTCAAAAACCAATTTTTACTTCCTACTTGTGTTACTATTAATCGTTTACCTTTTTCAGCCGGGGCTTTCACCCCAGTTGACAAATCTTTTATAAAAGCGTTGATTGTGCTCTTTATAAAGACTCAAAATATTTTTAACTGCTTATCAACGGCAGCCATGGCGCCAGATGAGTGATATCTTACTGAACATTATTAAACGCATAAAACAATAATTGTACTAGCACGTGGAAGTTATCAAATAATTCATCCTTAACTACTGTGACTCATGTATGCTGAATTCATATTTATATCTGCAGCACAGTTTCGTGACACAAGGATTAGTACAGTAAATAAATACTGTATTTAATATAGAATCGTGCATATTGAATTGACTACTTTGACAGCGGGTGAGATGACATCATCTTTGCTAACCGCATAACACATTGCAATGCTATGATTTCATCTGCTTGCTTTATTCACCTTGGTTTATGCCAAGGTGATTAAACTTTTTAAATTTTCGTTTAATTATTAAATATATATAGATGTGTGTTTGTGAGATAAGGACGTATTATAAGGTACATTAGTATTCATCCCAACTGAATCGTTAATTAGTACAATAAAAATAGAAATTTAATAGGGAAATAAATAACAGCAATTGTATATTTTTTTGTTGCACATGCTTATTTTATTTGTTTACTAAGGTTCTGTGGCATCTTACAGAAAAGAGCGGTCAGTAAAAAACTTACAAGAGTGTATAAATTTCATAAGATATTTTTAAATCTTATTTAATCTCACATCGGTTCGAATCCCTCTTCATATACATATATTTTTTTTAACTTTTTTTTAAATTTAAATTTATTGATTTATTAATAGATATTAAACTCTGATTGTAAAAAAAAACGTTTAACAATAAATATTGATTCAATAATAATACAGAAAAAAAATAATAAATGAAAAAAAAAAACAGAAGTTATTAGCGAAATAAAATTTTGTGTACTTTTCATTTGAATTCAAGAATTTTACAAGCAGAGATTAATAATTATCAATAAATAAATATATTTAAATTAAAAAAAAAATATGTTAAAATTATATGTATATGAAGTCGGATTCGAACCAATGTGTGCATGGTTACGGATCCGACTTGTTTTCACTTACACCAACATATCTACTGGTGCGACGTGAAACAAATTAATATATAAATTAGTATAAAATGCTAAGGGAATTTTTAGCGCCATTTTTCTTGAGTATAATTGAATATTGCAGCAAAAAAATGTGTATATGTAATTTAACAGGTGTAAAAGGAAGTCATGTAGTGTCCACATCACATTTTTTTTTTATATTTTGTAGTGTAAAACAAATGAGTTTGAAATCTTTTTCCCCAAGTTAAATAGAGATTTATGCTTGCATCGTGTTGAAAAATAAGGATCTAGTATAAACATTCTTATGTAGTTATGCGCAAGAAGACTGATTTTTAGTTATTTTATTTTGTTTCCTTTTGAAAAAGTATAAACTCATTTGTCATTTAACCTCTAAAAAATAATTACACGTCAAAAAAGCACTACAGTGAAAAAAACAAAAATAAAGTTTCAACTCGCTCACCACTTAAATTTAACGTAACTTAAGAACAACTAAACCAATCTTCATAAAATTTTCACATGTTCAACTTCAGATACAATACTACAGCACATATAAGTTTCAGAGAAATTGATCTAGTAGTTTTGGAAATTTTCGAGCCACAAACTTTTACACATAGCCTTAAAATCCAGTTTATATATGTATCTATAAACTCGGTTTTAAATAAACTGTATTTTCGTACTCCTTATATCTCAAAACGTAAAGAGAATTCATCCACCATACGACCGAAAATAATACTTAGCTCTTTGAAAAGTCGGTAAAAATTAAAAGGGTTTCTTGAGAAATTAATAGGAGGAGTATCTTATAAGAATCTCCTTTTCCTTTCTTTATTGTACTTCAAATTGCAAGAAACTAATAATTTTTTCACCAATAACGTCCATGGTATTTTAGAAAAATTCAATTAAAATTTTAGTTCATTTAAGGTAGGGAAGAAATTAATGATTTTTTAAAATTTATGTTTTGTAAGATTGTAAAAATAATTTATTTTTTGGAAAATAATAATTATTTTTCAAAGTTGTTAAATTTTTAATATTTTTATTTAAAAATCTTTACAGTATAATAATATGATATTTTTTATTTTATCTTTTTTGAATATAAAATTGTTTGATTTATGTAATTAAGGCAATTATATGACAGAAAGAATTTATGTTTTTACATCTTAATTTGAATAAAGGAAAAATGACTAAAAATGTAGGTAAAATGACTACTTTTTAAAAATTTTTTAATGTGATATTTCTTTACTGTTTATAAAATTTATCCAATAGCACTGAGTAAAATTTAGTAGAATAAAACCTTCAACTCTATAAAATCTATTTTAATTTTACTTATTTTTATCTATTCAATGAAGATACAGCTTTCAAATTCCCTAATAAAATATTGTGTTTACACTACAAATTAAGTGTATATTTATAAGATAGAAGTTTATATTTTCCAAATGTTTTACTTTTATTACACAATTACCGTTGGAATTAATCTATTTATTTATTTCAACAGTAACTAATTTACGTAAAATTCTAAAAAGTAATACATAATTTACAATAACAGCCACATATTCGAATTCAAGCATTCAACATGTAAAAAAAAAATCTGATGTGGACATCACATGACTTCCTTGTACGCCTATTAAATTACATATACATATTCTTCTTTTTAAATGAAAAGTACATAAAATTTTATTTCATTAATAACATTTGATATTTTTTATTGTTATTATTGAATAATTCTTTATTGTAAAACTTTTTTTACAATCAGAGGTTAATAATTATAAATAAATCAATATATTTAAATTAAAAGAAAAAATTAAAAAAAAGGAGATGAAGTCTGATTGGAACCGCTGTGCTTCTAAGATCCAAATATTTCATTAATTAAAATTGTTATTTGGCTATAACTCTGGAACCAATGAAAATAATTACCACTTATGATACATTTTTGAAAAGCTCTTAATGAGAGCTTATTACAGCAGTTAAGAAAAAGTCTAACATCCAAATTTTTTGGATTTTGGATTTTTTTTGGACACTTTTGGTCCAGTCGATTGCAATCAAAAGGGAAGGTGCATAACTGGATGTTACAACAGTCTAAATTGAAAATTTCAACATCCTACGGGTAATCGTTTTTGAGTTATGCGAGATACATACGTATGCACATACGTACTTAGATACGTACATAGAGTCGAGTGGGAGTTTTGGTTGCGTTAAGACGTGTTCTTATCGCTCCGTGTGGTCTTTTAATTTTGATTGGTTTTACGGTTTTTGATTGGATTGTACGTTAGCAAGTGTGGTGGATAATTTACTGGATGTGTGGTTTTTATATACTGGATGATTTTGGACAACGGGCGACTTTTTTACAGTGATTTTGAGTTTTTATTGCTTTATTGCCTGTTGGTAATAAGGGTTAAATTTACTGTACTGTACTGTAGTACTGTTTGTGTGTATGTGTGTGTGTGTGTGTGTGTGTGTGTGTTTGGAAGTAGACAATAAGAATTATTTCTTATCAAGTTGTATAATAAGCGGTTCAAACATTCAAATGTTTTAGAGTTACATTAATTTTAATTGTAAACAAGATAGCAATTGGTTATCTTTTTGATATTAGAGATTGGTATTTAGCTTAGGTAGATAATTAGCTATATTGTACAGCTAAGCCTAAGCTCAGTAAATTTTTCGAGAAATTACTAGGTGAGTTAGTTTTTACGTTTTTATTCTAAGTGCTAATATTGAGTTATAAGGGGAAATTTCCTTTTCCCGTAATTAAGCAATCCTCCCTTTACAGATAAATCCTTCCTGTTCCACATGAATCTCAACCCTTCGATATTTTACCCCCTTCCCTCTCACCAAATAAGGGGTCGGATTTGGGGACATACATTTACTTGCCCCTCCACCACCCCTTGCGGTAGTATTTGACCTTGCGAAGATGAGGAGCAGATTCTCAAAGGTGATCTTCAGGGCAGCCCCGAGTTTGAAGGATTTGTTAATGCAGGGGCATTTGAAGGCGAGTCAGCTCCTGGATTGCACAGAGGCTGCCACGATCCTTCGGGGCGACAAGTAGGAGGATTTTGTGAGGAAAGTCTTCACTATTGTGATAGATTCGTTGACAGGGGAAGCAAACGTTTCCCACATACTGAAGGGAGTTGCGAAGGGAGTCTCCAAGCGAAACAGATATAGTGTTTGGGATCGAGGAGGGCGACACGGCTCGTCTGTCGCGAAAACGCGGGACGCAGAACGAAAGGACAACGGGTATTTATGTTGACAGGACGGATAAAAGAAGGACTAGGAGGGATAGGTCTGCGAGTACAGCTCCTGCTGATAGGGTGAAAACTCTTGTGGTGAATGCGGCAGACAAATAAGGTAAACAATCCTTTGCAGACCTACATAAAGAAGTAAAAGGAGAAGTCAAGGATGGAAATCCGGAGATTCTCTCTGTTCATAAGGGACAGGGAGATGATCTCTGGATACGGGTTAAAGACGAGGCGGAGGGCCCTCAGAGACTCATTAAGAAATTATAGGAGAGGAACTTCAGGGTGTGCGGGTTGCCTTCAAATCTAATGCAAGAAAATGAAGAATCATTGTTAGAGATTTAGACGCCTTACCACCAGGGAGGACGTGGTGAGAGCGATGAGGGATATTGTCGATCTGGAAGAGGACGTAGAACAAACCATAAGAGTGAGACCGGCACACTCAGGCACGCTTCTGTGCTCATTAGTGGTAGCGAAGCGGAGAAGCTTTTGCAGAAGAGGCCCCTGTGTGCGGGATGGAGTCCTGTTGAGTGACGCCCGACATGGGGCAGGAAAGGTGCTTCCGATGTTGAGACCTTGGTCACAAGGCCTCCAGGTGCAGGGTCCCGACAGGTCGAGAAACTGCTTTAACTATGACAAAGAGGGCCACTTTAAAGCAGGATGCAGGAAACCGGCGCCCTGCAGGAAGTGTGGCGCGGAGGGTCACATGTATGGCAACTCTCTGTGTAAACAATTAAGGCTCTCCAGCTAAATGTGAATAGGTATCTTCAGGCTCATGATATTCTGTGAGCCATCGCCAGAGATCATGGAGGCGAACTTGTAGTGGTCTTAGAACCGAATCTCGGGGTTCTGAGACATGACAGATCATACAAAGATTCTTACCGATCATGTGCGATTGCTTCTGTGTCTGAGCGAGTTGCTATCAGAGACAGTGGCTATGGAAGAGGGCTTGTCTGGGCTGTGGTGGAGGAAGTGACTTTTTTCATTTGCTATCTCTCACCGAATATACCAATACTGCAGTTTACTGAGGTGGTTGAAGAATTATCCGCAGCGGTGGGAAACTGTGATGGATTGGTGCTGATAGGAGGAGATTTTAATGCCAAGAGTCCAGAGTTGGCCAACGAAGTAACTAATGAGAGGGTCAGACTCTTGGCAGAGGCGATGGCTTCTGTGAGTATGGCCTGCATCAATGAATTTGGAGTTAATACGTTTCACAGGGGATGCAACGGTCACACTATGAATTTAACCTTCATTGGGGAGTCACATGCGGGTAAGTGAGGTGGCGAGTGCTGGAGGAGGAGACGCTTAGCGAACAAAGATGTATACAACTGGTCGTTGAGCGTCCACGAATCTGCCGCGTTGACACTGTGCAGTCCTGGCGGTTGAAGTCGGCACTGATACCAAAACTAAGAGCAAAATTCGAGCAAGGAAGCGTGAGGGCCCATCAATGAGCGCAATGGGAGAGAATATAACTCGTCTACTGAAACAGGTCAGAAAAGAGTTGATGAAAGCCATCATCAGCTCGAAGAGTGCGAAATGGGCAGAGCTCTATAATGACTTGGAGAGGAACCCATTCAGGGATGCTTATAAAATAGTCACGGGCAAATACGGGAAGTCGCTCCCCAAGCTACATGGGGCACAGCTGAGGGACATCTTGCGCGAGCGCTTTCCAGTCGATAACAACTAGCGAAGAAAGGAGATGGTGGCAGATGACATTCCGCCGTTCACGCTGAATGAACTTGAGTACGCGGTGGCAAAACTAAGACCGCGGAAAAGTCCCGGACCGGAAGGCGTCTCGGCGGATGTCCTTATAGTGTTTACCTCGACGTCCTTCCTGACACTACTGGCGCGTTCAACCTTGTCACTCAGTGTGAAAGAATTCCTGGCAGTTGGAAAAAATCTCGTTTAGTGCTGATACCGAAAGAAGGAGAAGGAGGCTACAGACCTATTGCCCTTATTAATATCTTAAGGAAGGCATTCGAAGCCCTCCTAGCTAAGAGGTTAGAGTCGGAGCTGAGTCGGCGGGGAAGTTGATCGGAGAAGCAATACGGCTTTAGAAAGGGGAACTCGACGTCTGACTCAATCATGAAGGTTATTAGGATAGCTAACAAGACGGCCGGCCGTAGGAACGCGACATACAAGGAGAATTCCCCTGGTCAAAATGGTGGATTTTACAAATGCATTTAATAGTGTGACATGGGATGCAATTATCGATAAACTGACGGAAAGGAAGGTGGCTCCTTACCTGATCAGAATGATACAAGAATATCTGTCAGGTAGGGAGATGAAGATTACCTCGGAGAAGGAGGAGGAAGTCGCCGTGACCATGGGGAGAGGGGTATCCCAGAGGTCAATTCTGGGCCCCCTTTTATGGAAAGTGGTCTACGATGGCCTTCTCTGTAGGAGTGTTCCTGCTGGTATTGAGCTGGTGGCGTATGCGAACAACCTCGCAGCGGTGGTGACAGCGAGGGCCATCGGAGGTGAAGACCCGTGTAAATCAAGCCCTGGTGGTCTTGGTAGTGGGGTTGAAGGTAAGGGGTCTGATGGATGTTACCACAGAAGAGTGAGATCTTCCTGATGACGGGTAGGAGGTGGATGCCTCGATTCTCCATTATACTGGAGTTGGTGGACGTGGCCCCCTCGAGGAGAATGAAATACTTAAGTGTTTGGCTCGATGAGACGAGGGTTCACTACTCACATCATGGAGTTATGCAGGAAGGCGAGAAGGGTGTCCTCGTCGGTCGCTAGATTAATGTTGAACGTCGGGGTCCCCCGAGCTTCGAAGAGGAGAATGATTGCCTCCACAGTTTTCTCCGCTATTTTATATGCGGCTCCTGTATGGGTCAAAGCCGTAAGTATTTAGAGAAACAGGGTTAGGATGCTTAGTATCTACTGCAGACTAGCGCTTAGAGTTGTCAAAACATACCGATCGATCTCACTTGAGGCTGTATTAAAGTTGGCCGGTGTGCTTCCAATCGATTTGATAGCCAAGGAACGCTCTGAGAGATACCGAGGAAAAGACTTCTCAGAGACCGAGACTGCACCGATTAGGCGGGCAAGAGAGGTAGGATACGGCCTCCACAGAAAGATGGACGTACAGGTTGATTCAAAGTATGTCTAAAATTGACCTCCTCATGTCCTTGGTCGAGCCAGGACGACCAAGGAGGTCAATTTATGGATGGCCCAATGGCTTTCGGGACATGGGTTGTTCAGTTTCTACCTCCACTCCAGGTGGAGAAAGGAGCTACCTCGCTGTCAATATTGCAAGGAAACAGATGATGTCGAGCACACCTTTTTAAGGTATTCCTAAGTAATGGGAATCATGACAGGCTCGAGAGAGGGCAGGGACCTACGTGTAAGCTGATTCCGGGGTGTCCTCTCTAAAAAGATGGAAGCAGAAGTGAGATGATTGGGTGGTGTACGGTTCGAAGGGGGCGGTGGAAGGCTAGCTCTCGGGGTTGGCAGCGGGGTTCAACAGGATCGTTGCTGCTGGCTGCTCTCGAGGAGACACCGGGTGTACCCGAGGTCACGAGTGGTGATGATGCGAAACCGAACGATGATTCCTTCACCACTTTGAGAGTGGGGGAGGGTTTTTAGAGGGTCCTCGCCTTCAGCGGGAAACCTCACACGCCCAGCAGTACAGACTGCTGGGCGTCTGATTGCAGATTTTCCCTCCTCCAACGCAAAATGAGATACGTAGTACAGTCGTCACGCCGAAACTAGTAAAACTTTTTTCGTATTATCTGATTAATTATTGATTGTTGTAAAACTAAGTTAAACCAAGATAATAAAAAAAATTCCAAGTTACTCTTCTTCTCTTTGTCAAAATAAGAATGAACAAAAATGCTACGAATATTTTAATAATCGATTTGGAAAGTCTTTCAGAATTGTGGAATGTAAAAAATGATGATTATAAAAATCGTACAAAACGCACCGGTAGAATTTCTTGCAGATTAATATAGCACCAACCAGGAAGAAAGAACCTCGGAAACTAAGAATTCTAAGAATTCAGTTACAAATGAATGACAAAGAACTTTGAAGAGGAAATTAGATCAGGTGAATTAAGTAATAGCGAATGAGAAGAAATCTCAAAGATTTTTATAACTGTACAAACTTTGTTTTCTTTTTACTCATCCTTTTGTCCACACTTCTTTATTTCTTCGCTGTTTTCTTTTAATAATAAAAGGGGTTACGACGGCTGCTACAATACGATCGTTCTTGTTGACTGATTTTCATAAACTGCTGTTGGTCGAGTGTTCACCCAGAATAGCTGAGACTTGGAATCGTTTAAGACCTGGAAACTAGACGTATCGACGGTCTAGACTAAAACTTGTACTACGTGTGGGCAGGAAAGACGCCAATTATACAAAAATGTCGTCGTATATCCTTGTGAAAAAGCTTAGATTTTATTCTAAAATTTTGGTTGAAAAATGAATATTTATGAAGAGGAATTAAGAAATTCGTTATTTGGTAATTTAAGTAAATAGAAAATAGTAAACGTATTTACTAAAAATGATATGATTCACTAATTGATAATATAATTTTGAGAAAGAATGAAAAATTTAGAAAAATATGAAGTTATTACATACAGATTCGAATTAAGTTTGGTATAATAAGTAATCAGTTTACAGCAAAATGACTTAGAACTTACATCCTTAATTTAAGTTTGGTTTTCATTTTGGGTGTCTTTCTGTGCTTTCAAAATTTGTTTCAGTTCCTTTTGTGTTTAATCAGTTTATATGTTATAACTTTGTATAGCAGTTAAGTTACTTTTTTTATGTAAATAGCGTCCAGGATAGCATCAAGTTTGTAACAAAACAAATATTTGTCTGATTTTAAAGGAACTACTTGGTTAAATCATGTAATACTGCTGTCTATTATATGCAATAACAGGCGAGATATTGATTTTAATATAATACTAATCGGATAATATTGCACTGAGTTAATTGTTTTTCTTTTGCAGTTGCGTCAGTTGACAGAAACTCTCTGGGTGTAATGTGTTTAAAGTGCATTTGTGAGACGATATCAAGTTGTAACGCATCATACGGATGTACAGGCCAAGCCTGTGGGCCGTTTCAACTTACAAAGCCATTTTGGTTAGATGCTGGAAAACTTACAATAGCATCAGATAATCCTGACAGTCCTGAAGGTATACTATTTTGCCGTATTTTAAAATATAATATTAGAAGTAATTGGTTTTTTAATTTAAAAATAGTATCTTTTCTGAAAAAAAGGCAACTTTATTGGTTTGTTAAGAATCAAGTCAAAAATCGACCGACATAGATAATGCACCTATAATGCACCTATTTATGCCTAATTATAACAATTAATGGAAAACTTATGTAAAAAAAAAGTAATATTTATTTAAAAATAATTTTAATTGTATTTTCCTATACAAATAAATTGCAAAATTAATTTGGTATAAAATATTTATAATATTTTTATTAATTCAAGTATAACTATGATGATAATCATGATTAGATAAGAAAAGCATTCTGGGAATGAGAAAATTAATTAACTAGACTTATAAGTCTAAAAAAACAATTATTGTTTAGCAGAAATTTACTGGAAAACAACTAGCTTATCTTCAAATAAACATATTATTATTCGATATCTTGTATACAAGGTCATGTATAAAGTATGAAAATGATTTATGTTTTTTATGAGCAAATATTCTTTCAGTCTTAGTCATTATATTTTTTAATTTAGGTAAGTAATTTACTTATTCCAATTTTTATTTTATATATAAGATCCTTCTTTAATTCCTTAGATCAATTCATATAATAAACAGACGAAAGTCTAACATTTTACGAAATATTTCTTCTTCTCTTTATGATATTCGAACGGATATACCTTATTATTGTTATTACTGGCATATTTTGTTAGTGGTAGAATTAACTGAATACAGCGGAACTCACAAAGAACGAGCTCGCTTGTAACGAGACCTTGGTTGTAACGAGTAAAATTACGGGATTTGTTTGGTTTTCTATCTCATTAATGATAAATTAACTTGCTTTTAGCGAGGAACCGACGCATCATAAACTCGGTTATTGCGAGTATGTTCATTTTTTAAAATACTGTAATTCAAAAAAAGTTAAACAACCAAATAACCTCAACGTAAGGGAAATTCCATTCCTTCATTTGCGATTTATACGTAGAGATTATGACATTTATTTATTATTTATTTTATTTTAGGCTTGTTTAGGTCAGGTCTGAAGGTGAACAAATGATTTTGTAACAGGACGTTGTACAGTACGTTCAATTCAAGTCTGTACAGTACAAGTTCCATTGCGGTATTACAAAGGCTGTAGTTATTTTAATTACTCGCGTTTTTCTGTTTGCAAAATTCCAGGAAAGACTGGGGCCAAATAACGATCCATCAAAACCGCCCAAACAGGTTTATCGAACTCTACAGCACGTTTTAAACGATTTAAGTGAAAGACTGAAGAGGAGCGTGGTTAAAGATAAATTTTACCTGTCCTACCGTCACTGATAAATTCAATTTAAAAATACAGTACTGTACCGTAGAATCACTTAAACAAACAGTACTGCGTTAAGTGATGAATTTGTGAAGTATTGAATAAACCACAAAACTGTTTTGATGATTACAGGTACAACATTTTTAAACAAACAAAAATAAACGATTATTTTACGGTTAATTAATTTGTATGCGCAATTAAGTTGTGACGAATTCTGTTAGAATGAAGAAAAAAGAGATAAGAATGATTTTTTAGATTTAATAAATACCGTTTGTACGTAAAAACGAGTGACAAAAATTTTTGTGTGGTGTTCATTTGTTGACTATAAGTAATTTTAATCTCTCTCTAAGGTGTTTTGTTAGTATTAATAATTATTTTTATTTGTTTTATTATTACTTAACTATTTTTATTATTATAATTATTATTCTAATTAAATGATTTCATGACAATTTTATTGTTAATATAATTTAAATATGGTATCTATCTCCTTCACAGATTCAAAGATATAATTGTAATTCACATTTATAATTATTTGCGTATAATACTTCTTGAGATAAATCATAAAAATTCAAATATAAATCAGACTTAGTTGAAGAAGGAAAAAACACAAAAAATAAAATAAAGACATTGACTACAACTGACCTTGAAAAACACTTGCATAACTGACTACACATTTCTTAAATCTATTTTCATTACTAATACAATTATCAGAAACCACAATTAACACACTACCACCTGCTCTTAACAGATTACTTAATATCACATTCCTTTCTGTAAACACTTTATCTCTTACCAGTTTACGTCTATTTAAATTAGGTTTCAAAAAGATTTTGTCAATATCAGCAGCAAGATGATTCTTCATCAGCTTACCAAACAAAACTTTTTCTATTATTAACCCAGATGTATTTGTATTTTATCTATTTCCTTCCAAGCATCTAATAACAGTTTTCTTTCATCGACATTAAATTTTCACTCATGTAAATAGGAATATTTAACGGTTGTTCTAATTTTAAACGCTTAGTATTTAGAAGTCTTTCTTATTTTTATTTTTATATAATACCATTTATTTATTGATCCAGGTAAAGAACAAATTTTACTATTATCGTTACAGGTTCGTTCCCATTTTAATAATAATAGTTGGTCTAGAATCATCAATTTGAAAGTCAAGTGGACTTCCTAACCTCCTCACAGATTCAAAGATACTCTCTCGTTCGTTTAACTTTACATACACTCACTATCTGTCGCCTGTTCAGTCTGTTATATTGTTCATATTTACCCAGCTTCGTCTGAATATTCTTGACTTTTTTCGTTTTCTTTTCTTCAAGAAATAATTTTTACTAAAATTCTTACTAGAAATGACTTAATTGAAATCTTTTGCTCAAATAAAATTCTTAAAACAATTAGTAAATCTTAAAAAAAAATTGTCGAGAGGTTATTATGCTGAAATATCTGAGATTGTCAATGGGATTGTTAATATGGAGATTGTAAATGCTTCTTACGTAGCGTATTATAAATTTTAAGACCAAATCCATAGTTTTTTTTTGTAGTAAGAGGAAAATCTGCAACCAGACGCCCAGCAGCCCGCGCTACTGGGTGTACGGAGTTTCCCGCATAGTGCGGGGACCCACTAATAACACCTCCTCCTTTTGTACAGCAGCCCGGATACCTTTTTGTTTTCTTTTTTTTCTCTCAACTCTCAACTCCACTGGGCCGGACCGACTTGGTGGTATTGCGCCGCCCAGGGGAGTGTCTTTTAACTCTAATAGGCCTCCCCACCTGCCGGCTATATACCGGCATGGCAGGTCGGCCTACCGGTGTAGCTCTTTTGAGAGAGTAATCATTGGTTTTTTCCCAAGTTTAGACACCACACCATACCTCGTGTGTCATGGTGTGGTGCCGGGTCTTTTCCTAAATCACTTATTTTCCTTAACCCTATCTCATACCCTTAGAGTCCCCAGCGGCTCATCAGAACCGACACATCTCGGCATGCCGACCCTCCCCGCTGGGGCTATCCACCCAAACCTAACTGCAACTAATAGCCCATCTGTCGCTCATCTTCATTCTTTTTGGAGATAACCCTTTTTACAAAATCAGCAACTCTTCCCCAATTCTCTTCGCTAGCTAACATAAATTCTACTATATTGGTTGGTTACAATTATATAAGCGCCGCATTAATCCTTAGCTCGGCCCATCTGTTACAGTCAAAGATGGTGTGCTCGGCGTCATCCAGTTCCCCACAGTACATGCACCCAGGATCTTCTCTTCTCCCAACTTTGTGCAAATAGTTGTTAAAACATCCGTGCCCTGTGAGGAACTGGGTCAAATAATATTCCACCTCGCCGTGGTTTCTCATGAGCCAGGGTTTAACCATTGGTATAAGAGTCTTGGTCCAACGGGCAGCTGCTTAGCAATCCACACGCTTAGCAACTCTCAACTCCACAAACGGCATATTCGTTAAGAAGAAGGCAGCATCAAAGGAAATAGTCCGGTAGGCGGATATAACTCTAGGGTCATCCTTCTTAGAACCCTGCTCAACGACGTCCTATATCTACCGAATCGTAAAGCTTGCTGCCAGATCGGCGGTGCATGCAGGACTACAAAAGACACCGTCGTAGCAAGGAGCTTTCGCTTTGATGCCGCCGGACCTCCCACATTGGCCATCAACCTTGTCAGTGCACCGGTCGTCTTTTCTGTTTTGTTAACCAGTTCATCCACGTGCCTGGTGAATTTCCTTTCATGATCCAACCAGACACCTAGATATTTCGCGCATCTGACCAACACTTCCGTTTCCTTGGCAGTGAGTGTCATTCCCTTTGCCTCCAGGCAGTCCTTCACCATACTAATGGCCCGGTACCTTAGCTACCAGCTTCTGTGAACCCTTGTCCATCACGACTAGTGCAACGTAATCAGCAAATTCCACCCCCTCCACCCTACCCGGCCAATCGAGGTCAAGGATACCGTCATAAACGAGATTCCACAATAGAAGCCCCAACAGGGAGCCCTGAGGCACCCCTTGTTCCATGAAGAAGTCCAAATATGCAGTCTGCCGTCGAAACAATGATTTTACATTGCGACAGATAACTCTGAACCAACCTCACTCACTAAGTAGCGGGAGATCCTTCTCTTTCCAAGTTCCTGCAGTATCGATGACCACTTGCCGGAGTTATAGGCATTCTTTACACCAAGAAAGACCAACAACGGAATCATCTTTGTGCGTCTAGAACCACTGACTGCAGAGTTGATTATGGAGATGACCCGTTTTAGTGCATCTCCCCTCCTGAAACCATACTGTCGATCCGAGAGCTCGCCTGTTGCTTCGACTTCCTGCTTAAGTCATCCCAAAAGAAGTTCCTCGAAGAACTTTCCTAGGGAATTCTCCGGCGAGGAACATCCAGGTAACTGTCTCCGCAGAAGTTCTTCTTTGTATTTCTGTTCGTTTCTCTCTTGGCCTTGATTCTGTATTTTTGAAGAAGTGTATGGTTTTCAGCATCAAGGCCAGAGCGTTTGTCTAACAACCTCTTATTCGAAACATTCCCCACAATGAAAGGACACCGTACCTATGCCTAGGTAACCTGCCTTTGGATGAAGACATGTTGGATTAATCAAGACAATAAATATTACCAGGATAATAAATAATAAGAGTAACAAATATCTCACAATTAGCAGGTATTAAATACTGATAATCAGTTAAATTAGGAATTATGAATAAATCGCTAGATAAAAGTATAAGTAAACAAATATTCCTTGGTAATGTAAACAACTCTAGCAAAGTACCGAAATGTTCATTTAAATGCTAATATCTATCCAAAATAAAGAATTTCTATGTACACCTTCACAATATGAAGTAGCAATTAAGAAATATAATAAGAAAATCCAATTAATAATCGCCAGATAAAAGTGTAATGATTGTGCTTGTTATGTAAACAAATCTCTCGCAACAATGTAAACAAACCCTAGCAGTATACTGAAATGTTTATTTAAATGCCAATATCTCTCCAAAAATAAAAGAATTTCTATGAACAGCTTACAATATGAAGTGGCAGTTAAAAGGAACACTAAGGAAATCCCAATTTACAAGCTGAATGGCTTGAAGGAAAAAAATGTGAATAGTTCAGTCACCCTAGGTAGACAACTCCACTGGGTTGGTCTAGTGGTTAACTCATCATTGAAAATCAGCTGATTTTGAAGTCAAGTTTTAAGGTTCAAATCCCAGTAAAGACAGTTAATTTTATACGGATTTGAATACTAGAGCTTGGATACTGGTGTTTTTTAGTGGTTGGGTTTCAATTAACCTCACATCTTAGGAATGGTTGACCTGAGACTGTACAAGACTACACACTTCATTTACAATCATACATATCATCCTCATTCAACCTCATCCAAAAGAGAGCCTAGGTAGACAATTTGGCTATTCAAACTCGGCTATCAAAACAGAACAACAAATGTCAAACAAAAAACAACACAGAATGGAAAACTATAACAAAAAAAGAACACAAACAACAAACAATAACAAAAGACAACTATAAAATCACTAAAGATGACTTCTAGACAGACTCTGTATGATATGACTACTCTTGACTAGAGATTGCAATCAACTTCCACCAAATCCATATTAGATCAGAGTCAGTGTTCTATAAAGGAAGGATAAAACTTTGCCTCATATTTCAATAGTTTTATTGACTATTGTGTTTTAATATTGTTTTATTCAGTTGAATTAATGTTTATATTTTTATGTTTTAATTAAGAAGGAATTAACATTAAACAATACTGTTGATTCTTGTCAAACTGTAAAGTCAAACCGGTCTGTCAAACCACAAAGTTTGGCTTGATAACATTAATCTTGATAAAAAGAACACTTGAGTGAAAATGACTTAAATAAAAAAAATAATCTCCAAAGGTATACAGAATAAAAGCAGAATTAAACAGATTTCATTTAAAAATAATTTGATTAGTTGATTCATATGGTACTTCTATAATCTGTAGATATCTGAGGAAGCTAAATTTAGACCCATACACACCAGTGTACCTTTGACTTCTGTACTTCTGGGTTATAAAAGTAATGAAAAATTAGTATCAATGTGTAAAAAATTGATAAATCCTTAAAACAAAATAAATTTATTTATTACCAATAATTTGTAATCGAGCAATATCTCTACACAAATAGATTTGATTACACTTAACAAATTTATTCTCAATTCTGAAGATCAACACTATTTCTCTAATATGTTACTGTTGTATATCAAATGGTACTAATATTATTATTTTTCTTTTAAGCATTTAATCATTGTGCAAGTAATCCAGTATGTGCAGCAAAAACAGTCTATAGTTATATGAAGATAAATAAAAAGGTAAGATTTATTTTAGTGTAAATCATAATTTAATATCTTTACATTAAAATCAGGCCTATATTACCAATTCAAATAAATAAATTAAAATTATATTTAAATGTGTTAATCATACAGAAATTAGTTCTTTTTTTCCTTTATTTTGGGGGGCGAAAAACGCCTGCGCGTTATCATCGCCCGGGATTTTTTTTTTATTAAAAAATAAAAGAAAATAAAGCTAATCTAAAAGATGAATAAAACTTACAACTAATATCACAGATAAAATCTAAAATAAAACCAAAAGTTAATAGAATTTAACAAAGTCCGAGATGGGTGTAAAGGGTCCATTCTCAGATAACAAAATGACTAAAAAGAAAACTAAAAACCATAAAAGATCTAACATAAAAATATATACAAAAACATTAAATTTTTTGTTTTAACCCAGTACTACGCAGAAATAGAAACATCCGGTTTAAAATTTCATTATCATTGTACAAGACACTATAGATGTTTCTGGGTAGATTAAATTTACGATGCAACGCCGCATAGAAATTAGTTCTGTGTACTGTTTTTTGACTAGTAAAATTTTCATGTCCATCTAATTGTTATTATAACATTTTTTAATAATCTACTTGAAAAAAAACTGATAATTTTTTGTTTTAACCATGTTTACTAATAAACTATAAATCAGAAAGTGGTGAAATTTTACTGGGTAAAAAGGATGTACTGTATTATTTTTTATTACACTAATTTATTTAAGGGAATTTTAAGATAATTTTAAAAATAAAGCATGGCAGTTAAAACAGTAATATGGGCCTGATTTTGGTTCCTTCATTTAAAAAATTTCATCATATTAAAGTGTCATCAGAATAGTAGTGCAAATTCTTCCTCCACTTCATTAATATATAAAATCCTGTTTGGCTTTTTGAAACTGTATTCTAGATCTAATTTTTATTTTATATCCAGGGGATGTAAGTACAGTGACAGTTGCTATTCTAAGTACATTCAGAGAATGGACATGTAAATGGACATCTTCTGATCTTCTCCTTTGAATCTGAAGAAATGAATGTGCACCCTAGATTTATTGATCAACTTCTGTTGTGTAAGAAAACTGTGTAATTAATTAAGAAAGTGAAGAGATAACTAAATTCTTAAAAACTCTGCTAGAAGCATGTGAATCATTACAACTCCAATTCCAAATGTGATTTACAGTCTCATTCATACTATGTAATATTTATTGAACCTGAACACTAAGATCAAGAAATATTATTAGGAAGGTTACAACATCTTAAAATACTGGTTATTTTTCTAACTGTTAATTCTAATTGTGTCATTTTCATTTATCCCTTTTTTATAATTTGAAAAGATGAAACTATAACATTTTTGTTAGCTGTAAAGTTATAAAATAATAAAAGTACAAAAATCTAAAAAACATTCCTATTACTAATAAAGGTGATGTAACAAATCATAGTTTTTAACATTACAATGTTAAAACTATTATTTTTGGGATGGTTGGTTTGAATTCAACCAAGCATACAGAAGTTGGGTAGGAATGTACAACATTATACAATTTAATACCACTGAATCAAATTTACAAGAGTAAACAACAATATCCAACAATTATTGGAATATCCAACAATTAGAAAGAAATAGCCATAGACACAGGGTGATGTACAAGATGCTTTGTTTCCAAAATTTGTTGACTAGTGCATGCAGAACATAAGAGAATGTGTGCTGTTTAATACATTCAATGTTATGAATTCATATGGTGAATTCAAGTTAGGAGGTTAGCTCCCACTTTATTATCATCAATTTTATTAAACAATGTTTCAGAGAACTAGCTTAACTATGGTATCATTGAATTACTATTTAGAAAAACAGGTAATTCTGAATTTAAAAAAGGATACATTCTAATGTGACTAAACTGAAATATATATTCAGATGGGTCATGGGTTGCTAATTGTTTAGTCAAATTTTGTAATTTTCTGGACATTTTCTTTACTTTTTCTTTTTTTTGTAGGACTGTAACGATGATGGTGATGTGGACTGCATAGATATTTCTCTCATTCATAAGTTTGGATTGGAGAAGACAGATTGTTCACAAAATTTACATCCAACTTTCAAAAACAGCTTATGTTCATGTTTGCGTAAATTTGAAAAGCCAGAAAATATACCTAGTAGTTGTGGTAGTCCCAGTAGTATTTAAAATACATGGATAAATATGGTACAATAAAATTACTTAAATTATTTATTTTTTAGTCTGTAGTTAAAAATGCATTATACTTCAGATTACAGTAATAAAATTTGGACAAAAAATATTTTTATAAACTAAAAAAATAAACTAAGCAGTGATGCAGATAAGAAAAAAAGTGCTTCTATAATTTTTATATTTATTGATAAACTGCCAAATTAGGTTTGTCAGTGATTTATATTGAAACACATTGTGTTTTAGTTAAATATGAATTGTATTAATAATTATATTAAAGATAACACTAATTAAAAGAATAAATTGATTAAGTGAATTTCATAAGTTCAGTATTTTTTCCTTATTACTACTTTACACTGAATTTTGATATTATGCAAATAAAAATTGTTGTTAGATAAGGATCACCTTATCTACCAAGACCACCTTTTGAATACCAGTTCAAGGTATGCTGTAAAAAAGTTACACTGGTTCTTTGGGCTGAATTTAGACATTAAATAGTTTTGCATGTTACATAGTTCTAAAACACTACCTGAAACCAAGATACTGCTAAAAAAAAATTATATACCTACATATATATTTCATATAAGCGATTAATGTAATTCAGAAATACATCCATTTTGCATTTCAGGTGTATTTCTTACATAATTTTTGTTATATGTATATGTTTGCCAGATGTAATAAGTCGACACAAACTTGCTATTCCTTTTTCATGTCTACCTAAAAAATAATCACGGTTGAAGTCTTAATGGCAAATAATCAGACATTTACTATATTCCTTAAATCACTTATTTTATAATATTTTGCTAAATGACTCACAAAAATTCTAGTATAGCTACAAGGCAGCGCATAATGTTACTGAAATTCAGGTATTACTCAGTCTGATGTACAGCACAACCAACCTTTATGTCAGATTACAGTATTTTAGCCTTTCATATTGATGACAGTGGGTTTGAACAAAATCACTTTTCACCTCTTTAAATATGATTAAAAATAATGGAGTTAAAACCTAAATCATTTGAGTGAGTTAGCCTAAATTATTAGTCATTTTTCATTAACTTTAATAAGAAACTAAAACAACACTAAAAATGAGAAAGTTAATATACTGAATGTTAGATGGAAAAATCTAAGTTTTATTCTTTAAAATAACGGGTAAAGGATTTCCTTTTATGTTTTTTAGGAATAAGAATATATTACCTTGAACAAAAGTTTGTTTATTCTGTAGCTAATACAGATACGTGCAGTCTGTAGATAGGATTCAATGGGCGGGGTACAGAACCTGTCATCGGAGCAAAACGGCCATGCGTGGCGACTCTGCAACCCGCTTACAATCTGACGGTTGTTACTAGTTTTAATGATACAGTGTAAAGAGTCAGATTTTGTTTTTTTTTGGTGTGTCACAAAGTAATTAAAATTCAAACGTATTTTGAATACTTTTAGAAGGTATTATTATTTACAATTGCTGTGGAATAAGGACTAAAGCAAGGTTTTGTATAATTTCCGTGTATGAGGGAATAGCCAAAATGATCCCAGTTCTCTTTTCTTCTTGAATTAGGGAAAGAAGAATAAGTAGAATTGGAAAATATAAGCAGAAATACTAATCTTACTCATACCAAAAGTATTAAATTTGATTTAATGATGTTACTCCAAAATTAATTCTTTTGATTTTTTTTTTAAAACAGACTTGAACGTTTGTAATGCAACTTCCGTTTGCCAGAAAACTGTAATTATATACTGAACACTTTCAAATTTTGCTGTCGGTGTATTTTTTCTTACTGTAGCTGCAATAACGGCATTCACTGTAATTTCAGGAATTTTTTGTTGGGTCCACTGATTCGGTGAAATGTTGCAACGTAAAAAGAACTTATTATCCTTCGCTTCATTTCTTCTTAAAAATAAATTTATCTACAGTCATCGCAACTTTTTTTTCTTTTAAAACGTTATTTTAATGAAAATATTTGTTCGCAATGCGAATTTCAGTTAATCATAATAATTCTATAATAAATTCTCATAAATCAACCTTCCTCAACATCGCACTTACTCCCTATTGAATATTGTTTATAACGTTTTTAATACTTAACCAATTTTCATGAAACAAAAAGCATTTTGTTCCTTACAATGGTAGAATTGTTATGTATTGCTAAAATTTTACATAAGATTCACCATTATCCAGCAGTTTCCGTAAACGGATAGTGATGTTTGCCACAGACTTCTGCAGATAATCCAGTGGCAAGTTTTGAAGAACTTGGTGAATTCGCTCCTCTAATTCATCAAAAGTTTTTGGTTTTGTTCGATAAACTTCCTCTTTCTCCCAAATCCCAGAGGAAGAAGTCGCAGGGCGTTAAGTCAGAACTCCTTGCTGGCCATTCAAGGGGGCAACGACGTTCCAACCAGCGTCCTGGAAAATGGGTGTCGAGCCACGCACGGACAGTACTTGCGAGGTGAGGTGGGGCTCCATCTTGCATAAAGATTAGGTCGTTATAATTGTCCCATGTGGTTGCAACACAGTGAACAGAATCTTCAAGCATATCAAGGTACCGTTCTGCATTCATTGTGTCCCAAATGAGATATGGACCCACAACTTTCGTGGATGTCATGCTGTACCACTCTGTGATCTTTGGGCGATATTGGTTTTTTACTTCCCTGTACGAAGTAAAGGAAATATTGTGATGGCGAAAAATTTTGTTTAGTTTGATTAGTTTTGACTAGTTTCGGCATGATGTCTGTACGTACGTACGTATGTATCTCGCATAACTCAAAAACGATTAGCCGTAGAATGTTGAAATTAATGATTTAGGACTTGTAACATTTAGTTGTGCACTTCCTCTTTTGAGTACAATCGACTGGACCAAATCCAAAAACATTTGGATTTTGGACTTTTTCTTAACTGCAGTAATCAGCCCTTAACGAGAGCTTTTCAACGAGATATCATAAGTGGTACTTATCTTCTTTTAATTGGTTCCAGAGTTACAGCCAAATAAAATTTTAATTAATGTAATAATTGGATCTTAGGGGAAGGCATATCGTTTCGAATTGGACTTCATCACCATTTTTTTTTTTAACTTTTTTTTTTTAATTTAAATATATTTTATTAATAATTATTAACCTCTTATTGTAATTTGTTTTTACAGTGAATAATAATTCAATAACAAAAAATAAATGAAGAAATATCAGAAGTTTTTAATGAAATAAAATATTATTTATTTTTAATTTTAAAAAAAATGTGTAATGTAATAATAATAACCCAATAATAACAACTGTGGCGGTTAAGAAACCCCCAACATAAAACACGGCTTCATTTGACCACAGGATATTACCGAAAATATCGGACGAATCTTCCACTAAGTAAGCATCATTTCCCCATATTCCAACCGATGATCACAGTCTTCCGGTGATAATTCCTGGCAAAAATGTGTTTTCCACGGACGAAAATTCAACTCTTTCTTCAGTGTACCACGGACCGCCAATAGTTCGTACCGGGTTGCCAGCTAACCCCGCTCACGCAAGGTTAGACGTTGCGCCATGGTCCGCCACTGATACCTGCAATGATATAAATGAGATATCGTGTAATAAATTCTACTACTGTAAGGAACAAAATAATTTTTGTTTCAGGAAAAGCGGTTAAGTATTAAAAACGTTATAAACAGTTTTCAGTAGAGAGTTAATAGCCGCCCATCCGGTGTACCGGTATATCAATTCGCTTTTTCCGCGTAATGATGGAAAGAATAATTGTTTGAATGTTTCAGATTCATGCTGTAGGTTAGTGATGCTTATTTCTTTGTAAATATTTCCTAATCATTTCCACAAAAAAAGATAATTGCTGAATTATCTAACGAACCGTAAAATCGTTGCAAGTCTGTTTAGTAATTAACACACTACAATCTTTAATTAGAAAAAAATATTTGAATGTATCTAATTTAAATAAATAATTTATGTATCGTTATATATCATTTGTTTTAAGTGTGATATATAACATGTTAACGCTGTATTATCACTTTTAATTAGTGTTAACAATAGTTAAAATCATTAATTTTTATGAAATGACAATTATCAAATAATTGTGAAAAAATGAATTAAATACTGTGGAAAAATTAAAGTTTTCCTTGTTTATACCAGTGAATAATGTTTTTATTTTATACAATGTTGTGGAGGGGGTTTTTATATACTACGTAAGAGATTAAAGATTGGCATAGTTATATCTAAGTTCTTAATGTACACCACAACCAGGCAGTTACTATTTCAGGAGGGAATAGTTTTTGGTAGATGTATAAATATTTATTTAATAATATGTATAATTTGCAGTGTATTTCTTCAGTTACAGCCGTTCTAGCATCAATTATGTATGGTAAGTTTTATGTATAATTATTTATATCTATTCTGCATGTGTGTCTGTATACGAAACTCAAGGAATCGCAAAATAGATATATCATGTTTAATTTTACTAACATTTCGTGATAACATTTATGTGAGCCCTTTCCGAAGCGATTAATATAAGTCGTTATAAAAAGTTCAGACATGTAGCTTTATGAACGAATGTGAAGTTAGTTTTTTATGTTTAATTATTTTGTTTTTGTTTACTATTATTAATTTCAATTATTAACAATAATTCATTTTGAAGATAGCTATGTTTTTATTCATGTAATCCGCACACAAGAATTTTTAATCATACATTTGAGCTAGTACATGTGGTTTTTTTAAAGTACTGTAAAATAAAATAAACACATAACGGAATTTCAAAATAAATTAATAAACATTAAACACGTGCAACATAATGCAGAAAAACGTAAAACTAGCTGTTTTATTTATTGCTTACTATAATCGTAAAGACTTTAGGCGATCTGTCACTGCAAGTCAGTTTCAAAAAGGCTATGCATTGTGATAAATAATGCGCTTTCAATATCAAGCTTTCTGGAAGTGAGGAGTGAAGGGGTTTTCTTTCCTAAATAAAATGTACTGTTTTATATCACCGTGCTAATTAAATAGAATGCATTATTACTGTGACAACCCACTCCCAGAGATTGAATGTCCCTGTAAGGAAAAGAGTGAGGATGGAATATCTTTATTGTCAGAAAGGAACTGTGACCGTTGACTATTTAACCACAGATGCTTCTTCTGCATCACACACATAAGGATATCTGGAACTGATAGTTTAAAGCAACAATAATAATGACGATTCTGTCATGAAACGATCTAATATAATTTACACTATTTTTACAAGAGAAGTTTTATACCTGTATCAAAAAAATCTAACTAATAATTACATTTTCAGCTGGTATTTGGTTCAATTCTCGGAAAAGATTGAAGTTTATTAACCTATCACTTCATCTTGCTTATTAAAATAAGTGTGTAACATGTTCAGGACCATGAAAAATTAATAAATAAAATTTTTTTTACTTGTTCTGTACACAATTGAATTCAATTTTATAGCCTAAATATTGTACTGAAATTTATTTATTATCGTATGAAAATATTAAAAGATTTAAAACTACAAGAAAATTGTATGGAAATGAAGGTTCGTAGAGCTGAAATGGGGTTCGTAGAATTGAAAGAAGGATTTGAACATTTAATTTACTTGTATTTTATTTTTCCAAGAATTTAATATATCTTATGAGAAGCTCTGAAGTTTTTGTAGAGGAAAATAAGAAGTAAAATTTGGAATATATTTTAAAAATTTAAATGTTTAGTTTCTATTTACTTATCTAAATGATTTCACAAGTTTAGCGTTTTATTTTATACATTTGGCCTTCCTTAAATGGTCATAAAATGGCAAGATAAAAATTTACTTAGAATTGACCTTCGGCGTAACAGGTTTCTCGTAATCTTCCTGTAATGCAATTAAATGAAAAGAGCTGTATCTTTTTCTCTTAATTTTGAGTTTGATGTAAACAGTTTATTTAATATAAATAAAGTCTTTTAGTAATCTTTCTTAACCGAGCCTCAGTATTTCTTTAAACTTATTCACAAACAGAGACTTTTCCTAAGTTTGACAAGATTTATTTATGTTAACCACAGCATTATTTTCGATAGTTTTCCTTTTTCACTAATTTTCTAATCGCCCCAAATTTCTTTCTGTGCTTACGAAGTTTCACCATTTTCCACTCGTTTACACTATACTTCCTCTGGGAGACAACATTGTTGTTGCAATCATTATTTGTTAAGGGAATTATCTTCTCAATATCTTATTCGGTCGCTTCGCTTTCAATCCATCCTCAAATCATTTCAAGTTTTGTTGCATATCTGTACAAGTTAATATTACTGTCAGAATCTGGACCAACTTTACTTGAGGACATGAAATCCAGCTTTTCTCTCAATAAAACATTTTCGGTCTTTAATTATTTAACTACTGTTGATGAGTCGTTAATCTGCATCAACATTTGACTCATTTCTTTCTCTAAGTTAGAAATGAGCACAAACTTGGGAACCAAATCGATACATAAAAAATTGGCTTTAATTATAACGTTATGTTTTTCAATTTCAATACTCTTAACTTTAGCAACGTTTTTCTTTTTTAAACGTGAATCTCCAGCACCAGTAATCGTGTACGATCACTTTTGGATGTGTATGATCAGTATCAGATGTAAATCATTACATACATATTTGTTCACACCAGTAATAGCGAGGAAATATAACCCTCATCCGTAATATCCACGCATTCCAAATAAAATAATATCCGTGAAGGATCATTTCACGGCAAACGTTTCGACTAACCTTTCATACATTTTTCACATTTGACATGAGACGGTGCTATCCTGTCAAAAACCAAAAATTAAATCACACTAACTAAATTTAAAAACTTTGTGAGCCATCAGCTGATGTATCTACTTAAAAAAAAAAAAATTCATTTTACTACTTCGGACATGATGTTAATATATTTATGACATGTATTCATGTTACATGTATTTTAACGAGAAAGAAGAGAAAAAATGAAATGATAAATGAAATCATGCCAGACCAGACCCTTTACGGCAGCAATTCCCAACCTTTTTAGTTCTACGATCTTAAAAATTAAAAAAATATATATATAATGAATATCTCGTGACCTCGCAATCTCAATCTAATGAAATCTATTTAAAACTATTTAGATGCGTTGATAGCGACGGGTATAAACATGCATTTATGAAGTCTATAAACGAGCAATTTACAGGTTTCAACTTGTGTACGAGCTCCTTGTAATTTGGTCTGCTGACGTTGCAGCTGCTAAGTTATCAGTTCAGATTCACGACCAACTTATCAAAATATCTGCCTGTAAAAGTTATAACTACGATTCACATCTAAAGATTTAGATACGTTTTGGCTTGCTCGTCGAAGTGAAAATGGAAATTTAGTTACAGAAGCATTGAAAATATTAATCTTTTTCGCCATGTCTCACCTCTGTGAAAAAACAAATATACCTTGCGCTAAAAAACAAATATAGTAATAATTTTTTATCATTTGAAAACAATTTGCTTTTGTGTGTTTCTAATATAGATCCACGTATGAAGTTAATTTAAAAAAAAAACAAACACAACCATTTCATTAATTTATTTTCTTTACATGTGAACTTATAAACGTAAGTAAAATGTTTATAATAAATGATTTTTTCTCATAAAATGCTTTCATTATTGTTTACGTGTGAACTTTTAGGCTAATTTTGTGACCCACTCTTTCCTATCACCGTGACCCACAGGTTAAGAAAGGCTGGTTTATGGTAAGCTAATCTGAGACGTGGCTTACTAATTACGACACCTTTTATTTATTATAAATATAATCCCAGTCTTATGTTATTTAATATTTCTTAAAATAGATTATTTTAATATTCTTTTAAAAATACATTCAAATGAAAAGAACATTAAGTTTGTAAAAGATATGATTTTATATACCACAATATCAGAAATGTACATTGAATAGTTTGGTGAAAGCTACTGAACCGCATGTGAGGTTAATATATTATTACGAGTTGAAATATCCGTTATGCCCTCGAGTTCCATTTCTTAACTCTTACCCGAAAGGGATCCCTCAATAAAAAAAAACCTGAAAAATGTAACAAATGAAAGTTTACAAAATTTTATTTTCTTCATAGGAAAAATAGAACAAATAAAAAAAACTCTAAAAATTAACTGATTTCTTAAAAGCGTAATAAAAAAAAAAATATAAAACCATAATACCACTATATTTAATTATGATCCACTTAAAAAACTCGAAATATAATAAACAATTTTGGAAAAAGTTTTAATTTTAATCCGGATTTATTATTATTATTATTATTTTTTTTTTAGTTTTATTATGCATTGAAAATAAAATTGAAATGGACTAACAAAAACGGTGCCCATTTGAAAAAAATCCGTTTAAGAAAATGACTACCAACTTAACTTTCTCTGGCTGGCTGTTTCTTTTTTACTCTTAGTTATTCAACTAATTTTCTTGAACTTCCGTCCAAAAATACTTTATGTAACAGAATAGTATAGTTCTATATCATTACACAAAAAAATCCAGTATTAACTAATTTTGTGATGACGACAAAAAGGGAATTCTTTTCAAACCATCCATATTCATATTGTAATTTTTTTGTTTGTTTAAAGATCACCCTCTAAGTCACCAGTAAAAAAGTTTCATCAAGGCTAGGCTGCCAAAGAAACTTCCTATGTAAAATATAAAAAGAATCATCGAAGTCGTTGTGTTTGGTGAAAATGAAAAATTTGAACATATACAAAAAAATTACATTAGTTCGTTTTCCCAAGAGGGAACAGAGACCTACTTTAATAATTTTCCTATGAAAGTTGCTTAAAGTTCTATTTTATTTTATTTTTTACAATGGAAAGTTTCAGCCAATTAACCACAGAAAAATAGCCAGTTAAACATCTACATCCAGCACGGTCCGCTTCGCTTGGAGTAATGCAACTGGTGGAATAAAAATCAACAACTTTACAAGTATGTTTTGTTTACCGACGAGGCAAATTTCACTCGAGATGACATCAACTTACACAATGAGCATACATGGGCAGAATTAAATCCTCATGAAACGGTGGAAGGTAATTCTCAACACCGATTTAGCGTCAGTGTGTGGTGGGCCTTGTTGACAATCAGCTGTGTGGATCATTCATATTACCTGGCTGCTTAAATGCTGAGGTTTACTTACACTTTTTTCAAGAACTGCCGCAGCTGCTTGAAGATGTTCTTCTAGTATCGAAACGCAAAGTATAATTCCAGCACGATGGCGTGCCTCTTTACTTTTCTTGTGACGTTCCCACTCACTTAAATCATCTCTCTCTGAAAATTAGATCGGTCGTGAAGATCGACCCCATTTCTGGCCACCAAGATCGCTTGATCTAACACCTTTAGGTTTTTGGGTCCGGGGATGGATGAAAAATATTGTATACAAAACAATAATACATTCTCGTGAGGAATTAATTGTCCGCATTATGGATGCAGCTGAGCAACTTAAGGACAGTCCTGAATAACTAAAAAGAGAAACAAAAGCAGTACAGAAGCATACCAAAAAATGTGTTGAAAATGACCGGCTCATTTTTGAACATTTGTTATAAAATGCTACTTATAATACAATTTGGTCTAATGTACTGTTTCTAAATAAAATTTGAATTTTTCTAACTTTTCTTTGTTTTATTCAACGTATCTCATACCATTTTGTTCGTAATTAAATTCTCTATAAGTTTTATTAAAACTTTTGTAAGTTTATTGCTCATTTAACAAAGTTATTTCGTCAAACATAAAAACAGTGTTTGTTTACTGCAATTTATTGGTTTTTACTCCTGATTTCTCATAAATTACTGCAGATAGGATTCTTAGACCTACTTTATCCGATTTTTCATTAAAAATTATAAGAAATCAATATCTCTACCCCTTAATTAACGTCCTAAAAATTTCAGTACTATCTCATTTCACCTGTATTGCTGAATTCCAAGCGAAATTATTCACTAGCCGTAACTCTCAAGCAAAGCATTTTAGATCATATGTTTACATGAACTTTTTCCATTATTTTCACAAATAGAGTAGGCAATGAAAGTCCCTGAAGAACTCCGTGATACACTCTGTATTTGGTTTTCATTAACGTTACACCGGAGGCGACTAATAATGACAACTTTAAAAGTGTAACATTGAAAGTAACTGTAAGTTTAAAGGCAGTTCTAGTGAGATATGTACATTATATAAGGAACTAAATTTCGATTTCAATTATCGATTGTTGGGAAGAACTGCCTAAATAAGCTGGTTTTTCAAGTCTAGAACTGAGCTTATATTTTTAAATAAGTATTCCTTTAAGAGGATTAAACATTCTGTACTATATGTAAGTTAAGGGAAGATGAAGTGTATTTCATTTTTTAGTGTCCTGCATTAAAAGAATTTAGGTGTAGGTTTTTTAATAAAACTTTTTTGAAGACTTAAAGAAAGGGTATAGCTATTATTAAAAGTAAATTTTGTGGATTAGTCAGAAATGTAAATATAATTTTGTCCAAGTATTTAATCCCACAGGTCAAAAAAAAAAAAATAGAACTGTGATAAAAGCAGGTGAATTACAATGTATTTTTTATGCTGAATCTTAAAATGAAATCGCTTTTCTTCATCACCTTCAGATTTTTAGTTATGACCTTTAAAATATTGAGAAACTTCTTACATAATAGAGTACAAAAATAATTATTATAATTAAAATTCCTACCTTTATTTTCCAAACATTTATGTTTATCTTACTTTCTTTTTTCGTATTTTCCTTTTGTGTTCAGTGAAGTCTTCTCTTTTTATCACCCATTAGTAGTTAGTCATCATAGATTCATCCCATCTGCCTTGACAACATTGTTCCGTCTGCAATATATCTAAGTAGAACATTTCTCCTTGTTCATCGCTAATGTCACCCAAGTTTAAAAGGAAAAAGTCAAAATGAGAATGTAAAAAATGAATTTTCAATGTCATTCTGCAGTCTAAATTTTTGTAGTTCACTAAGAGTTTATTTATAAGCTGATCATGGTTTTCATCTTTTTTATTTTCAAGAAAACCAGTAACAACATCTTTGAATGACTCCCATGGTGCTAGTTCTTTAGGTTTCAATTTGCTATCAAATATATTTTCATGAATTAATTTTCTTATTTGTAGCCTGATAAATATTCCCTCTTTTAATTTGGCTTCACTTAATTGTGAAAAAACCTCAGCTAAATATTTAAAGTCTCCATCTTTATCTAATACTTTTACAAAATTCTTCATCAGGCCTAGTTTTATGTGTAGAGATGGTAAAGTAATATAATCGTGTTTCGACATGGGGGATTATTGACAACATTTTCCTTTCCTGGGGTAAACTGATTTCTTTTTGGCCAGTTTTTAACTGTGTAGTGTTTATCTGAAGCTTGACTATCCCCAAGAAATACATATATTTTGTAAAGCTACTCTGGACTGAGAAGAAGCCCTATCGCTTACAGGTCAGCAATGATTCACCATGAGTTTTCATCATACTTAATAGCTTTTAAAATTTTTGCCATATTTTCATATGTTTCTTTCATTCCTACAGCAAGTGCTACCAGTATTGAAAAAAACTTACGTGAGTTATGGAGCAACACTGCCTTTAAGCATCTTTTTGATGAGTCTATAAATAAATGCTGATCTTGAATAACATATTCAATGTTCAGTTTAGACATTAGTCCCCTAACATCATGGCAGGAACAAATTAAATCGTCTCTTCTAAAGCATTTCAGTAAATTTTTGTTTCAATTTCTATATACTGAAATTTTAATATCCTTGTTTAATAAATTCCATTCTTTAAGATGTGAACCTAGGAGTTCTGCATATTGTTTCGATAAATACAAGTCATAAATTTGGTCACCCTGTTCTACTTGTGGGATGAGGATGAGGTTAGGTTCAGTATTTGATTCTTCTGGAATGTAATTAATATCTATTGAAGCTGAGGATTCATCGGTTGATCCTTCTGGGAATCAGAAACTTCTTTCCAAGAAGTTGGATGAATCAGATTTGGTAAATCAACACCATGAAGTTCTGGTCTCATAGCTGAACAAATATTTGTATATACAATACTGCTCTTATTGTTTGAATTGAAACCAGTAAAATTTGTTAAGCAAAAATAGCAGTCATCATAATGGCTAGTGGGCTGTTGCTAAATCACCAAATCATAGGTACATCAAAAGACAAATGCTCTTTTTTCCTTTTGACTACTGAGTTAGTTTAATGTAACACTTGATGCATGTTACATGTGGAGCCCAGGATTTATCTTGATCTCCCAAGGAATAGTCAAAATAATGTTTGCAAGCAGTTTTCAGCAGATTCTGTACCGGTTTTCATTGACTTTTCATGGTGAATTCTCCACAAATGTAACAAAAATTGTTTGGAAAATTTTTACAAGCCTGCTTTTTATTCATTGTAAAATTCAAAATGTTTTAATGAATGAAAGTAAACTGAAATATAGAAATACTTAATTATAAAAATAATAAACTAATCTTGATGTACTGTCATAAAAATCTTTCACTAAATTTATGGCATTACTTATGAAACAATCTTTATGTGTATGATAAAACTACTATCATAACTAAAGAACACAGCAAGTCATATCAAGAGCTGAACTCATGCTGAAGAAAGTCTCATCATGTTGAATTGCTCATTACTTGATTTACTGACATGTCTATACACGTCTGGCTTAACATGAAATCACATCATTTGACTGTTATGTATTAATTATAGTTTTATAGCATGCATCATAATATAAATAAAATGTGAATAAGCAAACATACAGACGTACAAACTTATTTGTATTGTTTGTTCCACAAATGATGGAACAAAAAATTTAAGCGGTTGTAACTTAAGATCATTAAGAACGATGGGTTGTTTTGGAATACATATTCAGATTCAGCATATAAAATACTACATAGAACATCTAATCCCTCTTCAGTTCCAAATTTTAAGTTAACCATTGTTAATATTTCCAGTAAATACATTATTCTTCTTCTTCATGTGTTGGGTAATCCTGTTATGACAATCACAAATCAATCAATATCCTGAAGCTGATCTCGCTAACGTTTCCTAGATCGACCCACACTTCTTCTTCTGTGGGATATACGTATAATTGTAGAATAGTTTAGGTAACCTTTCACTCTGCATTCTATCGACATGTGTCTTCCTGTTCTTTGTTAGTGCTTCAATTCTTCCATTTAATTCTTATTTCACTATTTCTTTTTCTGTCATTCAAGCGATACTAAGCAACACTTTGTAAAAACCGTATTTCTGCCATCTGGATACATTTTTCCATTTGTCTGGTAATGCACCATGTCTCTGTGTCAAGAAGCTAGTTTATAAAATTTTAAAAGTGTATCTTTATTCACTTTATTTTTCAAAATTCTTTTTATGACTTCATTATGGTAACTGAATTTTTCTATTTTGCTGCCAACATCAGACTTTCCAAACACAGAAATCGTGTATGCTGAATATTATGCATCACAAACTTGGTTTATTACATCCTTAACAAAGGTGATCTCACAATATCCCTACCATAGAAAGCCATAACCTGTGTCTTACTTAATCCAACCGTCATATTATATTCTTTTGTGATTTGATCAAATTCATCTGCTGCTCTCTGCAAAGAGTTTTCACAATCTGCAACTATTACCAGGTCATCTGCAAAGAGCACTGAGAAAACAAAGCTCTCTGAATTTAGATCATGTGTATAATTCTTCATCTTGCTTATCCAAACCCAAAGGAGATCATCAATATGTATATTAAACAAAAGTGATGATAAGGTACATTCTTCTTGAACACCTACATTTACTTTTATGCTTAATTAGTCATTAATTTGATTTGATATTAGTCATGGCTATTTGTGTATTGCTATACATTTCCTGCATGATCTGCATAAGCCGTCTTGGTATTCCTCTTTTTCTATAATATTTCCCACAACTTTACACTGTTTACTTTATATTTACTTATATTTTCAAATCTACAAACAGTACATGTGTTTAGTGATTGTACTCTTGATTTGCTTAGTGATCTCAATGATTTGTTTAAAACAAAGACATTGTCAGTAAAAGACCTTCCTTTCCTGAAGTCAGATTGCTCTTCTCTCAAAGCTCTTTTAACTAATACCTTTAATCTTTGAATAATTATTCTTGAGAATATTTTATAACTTGTATTTAGAAGGCTGATGCCCTGATAATTCTTGCACTGACTTCTGTTTACTTTTTTAAAAATAGGTATGATAATTGCTTATCTCCATTTATCTGGTATCTTGAGTTTAATCCAGTATAAATTTAGAAATCACAAGAATCTGCGTTTAAAATTCTTGGAAGAGTATTTTATTAATTCTGTTACTATCCCATCACTTCATGAAGTCTTTCTATTCTTGACTTTCTTTAGTTCATTTTCTAACTCTGAAATTTCCAACATGTCAATTTCCTCTAAGTTGTCAACATTTTGATCATCCAAATTTTCTTCATTAGAATCATCCATTAACCAAAACTGTTGGAAATAACTCAATGATTCTTTGTGTCCCAAAACTGAAATTTGGGCATGATCCTTCTCCTCACTTTTTAAGCACTTCATAATTTTATACAAAATATTTTGACGCCATGGACGTCGTCTTTGATTCTACTTATGAATGAATCTCACTTCATACTTTGATGTTCTTTAAAAATGTGTTTAGCAATTTTCCTCTGATAAATATATTTGTTTCTATCTTCCCCTTCTTTGTTGTTAACCACTTTAAATATAATTCTTTTTCTTCTGTGCTTCTCTCTCATCTCTTCAACTCTGTAAATTTATCTTTTTCCTCTGGGACTTTCTCCAATAACAAGGCCTTCATAAGCTGCTTTCTTTTTTATTCTAGTTAAATTTTCCCATTCCTCACCAATATTATGACTTAACTGGAATTCTTCATTAACAGCATCCATCCTGTGCCTATAGAGATTCAGTTTTGACCTGTCATTGAGAAGATGCACCTTATATTGATATTCCTTATTTGAATAAGATCTGTTCTTTACCCACTGAACCTTAATATTAACTATTTTGACTAACAGAAAATGATCAAAGTCGACATCCACTCCCCAAAATATTCTGTCATCGTTAAATAATAATGCTGCTTTTTGGTTCACAATGAAGTAATCAACCACTGAGAATTATTCTCTGGCAGACCAGGTATATTTATGAATCCTCCTATGTTTAAAATATGTATTCGTTACTCTCACGTTGTTAAAGCTTGAAAAATCTCATAGGAGTTTTCCATTAAAATTCCCAACACCTTCCCCATTCCTTCAACAATTCCTTCTAGGGGCACCTTCCCAACATGTGTATTTAGATCACCTCCCATAACTATATAATTATTCCTTTTACATCTATCAATAGTTTCTTGTACCTTCTCACAGAATTCTATCATTTCTTCTTCCTTTCCTTATTCTGGTGCATGTTCATAAATGAGACACATGTGAGTCATGATTCTTTCATTTATCCATTGGTATGAATGTATTTGGTTTTTCCATTTCCTATTCACCATAATAGCCACTCCTGCTTTTGCATGTACATTCTGTGATAAACCACTAAATATTAATGTGTGTTTCTCATAATTCCAGCTTCCTTTCAGGTTCTTCTTCATTTCTGTTGTAAGGGCCATGTCAGTATTTCTTACCTGCAAAACCTCTTCTAACAGATGCACTTTATTGTTTATCCCTCTTACATTCCATGTCCCTAAATGCAATTGATTCGAAATTCCAAATCTTTATTTCTTTGTTGACATGTCCTGTTATTTACCATTAAATCCGATCCATCTGAGGCTTGTGATTGTTTGCTAGTAAATAAACTTCCTCTGGCTGTGCTATGTACGTTGCGCGAACTAAGACCAGTGGTGGGGGTGCCACCTTAAAGCATCTGGGTGTACTCTGGGTTTTCTTTGAAGACCCACCTCCTAGGCTCTTCTGCCCCCTCCACTGTTTAGAAAACTCCTCTTCCATCTTTGGTATCGTTGACCATCTCCTCTTTGCCTCAGTTGATCCGTGGGTACTATTTGGTTTTTTCCTTATTCGCACCTGCGCTGCATATATCCAGGATTGTTCCCTATCAGGCGTTAGGATGCACAGTGTCAGGGTTGAGGTTCCCCATCCCAGTGTCTCATGCAAGATATGCCCAGCCCCTAGTCAATTCAGAGCCGGACCCTCACATAAGCTAACAAGGTACGGATTATTATAATATTTTTTATTACCTTCGCATAGTTATTAGCCAAGATCATTTATTATAAACATTCTAAGGAGTAGTTCTTATAATATGTTGGCCTAGATTAAAAAAATTTCAACATATTTCTTAAAAGATATTTTAGCAGATTTAATTTTAATTTTTTTATGTTTTGGTCCCGACAAAATAAATAAAATTTAATAAGATTTCCAGTGATATATTTTTTATACTTTCCTCATTACTTGGAAAAACTTTTTTATTGAATTTTACTTTACAACTAATGATGATAAATATTTTTATATTATTATGAGGATTATCATCCTTGTGTTTTTCTCAATGTAATTTTTTGAAATCTTTCAGTTTGAAAAAATGGATAGTATTATGGTAATATTTAATGGATGCGCAGGACTGAAGGAGAACATATGTATCTCTATGAAACACATATGTTCTGTTATCTTTATGAGGAGAATAAGTAAGAGAGAGAATATATAAACTCCACCTATTTGCTAAAGTAATGCATAAATTTGAATATCTTTTGCAGGTATTCTCTTATAATTGTAATAAACTTATAATTGTTTTTTTTTCTTGAAATTGTAATAAACTTGTTTCTATTAGGAAAAATAGAATAATTTTTTTTTACTTATAAATGAAGTTTATAAATATTTATTTTTATCTTGCCCCGTGTACTAGATTTGGTTTTAATTGTCAGTAAAATAATGGTTTTTTTCATATTAATTGATATAAAAAATATAGTTACATACGATGTGTCAGGTATCCTATTAAATCATTTTATATATAAATACATTATTACATCTTTATTTCCAATTCAATGGAACAATTAAGTATATTATACAAAGCACGTGTGTACTATAATCCTATAACATAAAAACTATGTTATATAAATGATAGATTAATATCGTTAAGGATTGGGATGCTACCAAAAGATTTAATTATGGTAAAATTATATATTCCAACATCAAATTATGAAGAAAATATTGAATAGATGTATGAGAGTATTGAAGATGTAATAATATCAGAAAAATACTAATAAGGTAAGGTAATGATGGGATACTGTAATGCTATGGTCAGAAAAGGTGAAAAAGGAAGTGTAGTAGGAAACTTTGGGTAGGGGTAATGCAAGATTACACCCAGCCCTGTATAATGTGCGGCCCTTTTCAAGGCTACCACAAGGTTATAAATTACGAGCGTCAACAGATTAGTAGAATTCTACCAAGAGAAAAATTTATTTATAACCAGCAGTTAATTCAAAATTATAAAAGGAGGAGATATATGTGGTTATCCCTTGATGGCAAAGTTTGCTATCAGATAAACCATATCTTAATAAATGAATGCAATAGGAATGCTGTTAAGAAGTTCGGTGGATTGCCAGGTGCAGATATCAATAGTGATCATGCGCTATTTAGATGAAAATTAGAATAACTTTAAAGCAATTAGAATAACTTTAGAGAAAGTGAAGGTAGTTAAGTAGTAGAAGATGAAGAAATAGGGTAAGGAAACAAGGGGAACAAAAAATAAGGAACAATAGGAGAAAAATTAGCTGAGAGAGCAAAAAGGAAAATGGGAACGTTGAAGAAACCTGGATTGGAATAAAAAAATGCCATTGAAATACAGCAGAGGAAGAAGTAGGTTGTTATCAAGGAAATAGATGCAAGAAACCATGGGTAACAACAGAAATACTAAATAAAATGGAAGAAAGAATTTAGTATAAGAATAAGACAGGAGAAAATGAGAGCATTACATTACAAGTATAAATTAAATTAAAAGTTTAAGTAAATAAATTAAATAATTCGCTAGAACTATTGTATTAATGAATACATATTGTTACCACATATATACCTAATTTAATATCGGCGGACGACAACAGTAGCAGCTCAGATGTCAGTGAGAGCACAGTATACGTACGCGTTGGTACAAGCGTCACTCCCGCTGCGCAGATGACCGCGCAGTACTCCCACCATAGCAGCGCTGCGGCCCCACCACTCTCAGGCTTCAATAAAACGGCGTGCACGAGAGTGAATTTTTAATTCATCATCAACCACCACCAGGAGAAGAAGAAGAAGAAGATGGAAGAAGACAGAAGAAGTTCCCTGGCCGCCACAATGCGGGAATTTCCGGCGGATGCCAACGTCCCCGTCGGAGCAGCAGGCCTGGCCGGCCCGCCGAGGAGCCGCTGGACGCGGATGCTATCTTCCCGCTTCAGCCAGCCGGGCTTCAATCGCCAGCCGGCGGACTCAGAAGCAGGAACGGGCTCAGCGTGGGATCGCTCGGGGAGAACCGCCTCGGGCGCGCCGGCGAAAGACGACCGACCCCGACCCGACACTGCGGGGATTTGGGGGCCACCACTGCCACGCTGTATTTGGGACCCAACTGCTGCTGAGGGGAAGCCCGGTCTGATTTTAATGGATGATTCGCAATTCCCCGACTTCGCCGGAGACCAGCTTCCGGTTCCAACAGCTCTTTTCAGAGCTCACGCAAACAACGTCTCTTTTCATAAATATAAATTATAACCTGGTAGTTAAAAGGGATAAATTACGTCGAAGCCGGAAATTACGTCCAAGGGGGAGCGTCGAAGCCATTCGACGGTAACAGCCCTTCTCAGGGCTACCATAAGGTTATAAATTACAACCTTATGGTAGCAATTTCTCTAAGCCGTCGAAGCCAATCGACGACAAAAACGGCCCTTTTCAGGTTATCACAAGGTTATCAAGTGCTACGTACCGTTGAAGCCATTCCGCGACAATACAATACATTTTTTTATAATCATCATTTTTTTATCACGTATAGGAAGGGAAGGGGAAGAGCATTACATGGAAAAAATGGAAAGGAGTGGTAAAATGAGAGAGAATGAGGATAAGGATCGTAAACCGCTACATGAAGAGAAAAGAATGAGAGAAACATAGAAGGAATACAAGAAGGGCCTGTATTTGACAATAGAGGAAACTAAACATAGAAAACGAATGGGAAATTGCTGAAGAAGACAAAGGACCATCGATATTAAAATGTGAGGTTGAGAAAACAAGTAAAGAAATGAATAATCAAAAATTGACTGGAGTTGATGAACTTCTTAAAGAATTTTATAAATGTTTAGACAAGGGAGTGGAAGAAATAGTTGAACAGTGAAAGAAAAACATTACAATGGCGTGAAGACTTTGTGAAACCGGTAATGATACCAATTCTGAAGAAAACTGATATCAGCAAATTTGCAGAGCATTGAACAATGCTCTGTTTAATAGCCCATACTGCTAAAATATTTTTCAGAAATCTAAACCTAAGGTTTATAAGCATAATAGGAGAGAAACAATTTGGCTTCAGAAAAGGGATAGGAACCAGAGATACCATTTGGTTACTAGGAATGGTTTGGAAAGATAATTAGAGAGAGGAATTAAATAAATGAGTCTGTGTTTCATAGATTTAGGGAAGGTACTTTATAGTCAAATGGGAGAAAAGTTTTAAAGAAAAATAAAGTAGAATGGAAAGAAGAAAGTTAATTAAAGAACTATGTATGAGATAAACAGTAGCAATAGAGGTAAACAAGAATAAAACTTTTGTATAGACCGGGTTGTTCCTAGATTGGATTGTCTAGGCCGAGGTGGTAGACAAGGATGCTGCCTTTCACCGACACTATTCAACATTTAGAATGAGGTATGATAATGTACATATTAGAAGAAAGAGAAGAAGGAATAAGTATAGAGGCATGAATAATAAAACGTATACGGTTTGCTGTCAGTTTAGAACTGACAGCACACATACGCTTCAAAGATTGTTAACAGCCCTGAGGAAGGAATGAAAGATTACGGAACAAGATAATGTAGAAAAAACTGAAGTAATGGAAGTAAATAATGAAGAGGATTTGGGGGTAAGGACAAGTGAAATAAAAACAGAAAAAGTAAAAAAATACAAGATATTTAGGGTCTATAGTGACAGAGGACTGGAAGAGCACAATGAAATAAAAGAAAGGATAGCGATGGCAAAGGAAGACACATATAGATAGAGTGAAGGAGAAAATTAGCCAAATGTTCTATGAAGTGAAGCATGCACGATGGGGAGGAGAGAGAGAGACTGGATTGAGGCTTTTGAGATGTGAATGTGGAGAAAGTAAGATGGACGAATAACGTGAGAAACGAGGAAGCAATGAACAAGATGAAAGAAAGAGCACTGATTCAGAAGGTACACAAAAGAAAAGGAAACTATTTAGAATATGTAGTGGAATATTGAAAACTGCATTGAAAGCGTTAGCAGAAGGAGAAAAGAAGCAATGAAGAACAAGGTTGAAGTTATTAGATGAGTGAACTTGGAAACTACAAGTATACGAAGGAAAAGACTTCGGGCAGAAATAGACGGAATCAGCGGTGGACTAAGTGACCTGCCGCCGCAGAATATCAGATGATGATCACGCAACAATTTATAATTCAGTGTATTAAATTCTACTCTTTCAAGCTAATAAATAGCGTCCTAAACGCTATTATTAGAAAACTAATTGCGAACTGTTTCACGTTTTGCTTCTTTTTTTTATGATCTAGGTTGAATACTTTCGGAGATGCTTCTTCAGAACGAATTTTTGTGATATTATTAATTACAAAAATAATTAAAATTCAAAACTTTTTTGTACATACATATGTTTGTTATCTTGGTCATTGAAATAGATTTTAAAATAAAAATAACAAAAAACAAAATGTTATTTCAGTGATTGAAACAGCAAACATCTATCTCTAAAATTTAAAAGTCTTATTTTTTTATTAATTAATCTATTCAAAAAAGAATCCGATTTGAAGAGAACAGATCTGTGTAAAAAGAGCAGAGATCTCTTTTGAAAGTACTCAACAGAGATCATAAATAAAAAGTAGAAAGTGAAGCGATTTCAATAATTGTAATAAGATATTTTTCAAGTAATTAGATGTCTATTTTATTTTTATAGCAACTTCATACTGATGTAAAAATGCTTACTAGTTTAAAATGCAAGTACATTTAAAAATAATAATATAGAGGTGGAAGTAGAAGATAAAATAGCCTCTTGCCTCGTTGTGATATTTAATCATCTTCAGAAAGGAAGGACATGTTCTCATTTCAATCCGTATGTACATATGTATATATATATATATATATATATATATATATATATATATATACATACAATATCAATATATATATACATATGTATGTATATATATATATATACATACAATATCTATCTATCTATCTATATATATACATATTTTTATACGAGGACGATCCAGAAAGTAACTTAGCGTTTGTGCCTAGCGTTGAGATGGGTGGGAATAGAGTCTCCATCTTAACCCACCTAGTGGGTGGTCTAGTGGTTAACGCGTCTTCCCAAATCAGCTGATTTGGAAGTCGAGAGTTACAGCGTTCAAGTCCTAGCAAAGACAGTTATTTTTACACGGATTTGAATACTAGATCGTGGATACCGGTGTTCTTTGGTGGTTGGGTTTCAATTAACCACACATCTCAGGGAATGGTCGAACTGAGAATGTGCAAGACTACATTTACACTCATACATATCATCCTCATTCATCCTCTGAAGAATTATCTAAACGGTAGTTACCGGAGGCTAAAAAGGAAAAGAAGAAGACTCTCTATCTTGGCGTTTCGATACTCAATACGTAGCAAGCTGTCGTAGCGTGTGAACTGTGATGTTTCTTTTTTGTTCGTTGTGAATTATTGAAATGTGCGCTTCAATAGAAAATCCTGCGAGTTGTGAGGTGCGTTCAGTGATAAGGTTTTTACTGGAAAAAATCTTAAACCAATTGAAATTCATTAGCGCCTTTGTGTGGTATACGGAGATGGAATAATGAGTGAAGGTGGAGTGAGGCAGAGCTACAATCAATCTGAAAATGGCCGCACCAATGTTCATGATGATGACCACAGTGGCCTTGTGACTGATGATCTGACGATGAAAATCAACGATAAAATTCATGAAAATCGCCGCATTACGATTACGGAATTCTCGCTTCATTCCCCCCAAATTTCACGAAGTACTCTAGGGGTTCCTTCGCAAATTTTTCAAAGTATAACTTTTTAAAATATTTTAAAATTAAAAAGTATCATTGTCTACGATTTGAGAGCAATATTCCCCTTCATCATTGTTTAGTTTTGGATCATTAACAGTAACAGCGTAACATCCGATGTTCAAAATATTTTCGTATGAAAATTCAAAAAATTAAATTAATTACATATCTAGGGAAAAAAATTATAAATATTCCCGCGTTCCAGAGAGAAAGTATAAATTAACGCTCAGTAATATTCTCTTTTTGTTGTTCCTCTGCTCTTTCTTTTTTACTTTTTATCTTGCTCTTAATTACTTTATCATAGAGGCCGAGATTTATGAAAGCTTATGTATTTTAAAAGTAAGAATAAAACTAAAATATGTGATTTATAATAAAGTAGAATCAAAATCAGTTTGAAAAAACAAGCAAAAATTTAAATTTCAAATTTTTGAAGTCGAAATTTTATTTTTCGATAAAAATAAACATTTGAAGAATAGATGAAGAAGTTACCTGAAATGCAAAAGTCTGCTTCAGCTATTTACGAAAAAATTAATTTCAGTGTTTAAAGTAATGTTTCCTTTAAAAAGCATTGACCAGCTCAGTGTTACAAGTAATTTACATTCCACTGGTCTACGTGAATGTCCATTCATCTGACATCGAAACGTTTTCAATAACGCTAGTTGAAGTTTTGAATACTTTATCACTATATTACTTTAGTAATGAATACTTCATCACTGGAATCTTTGTTCCGATTTTTCGTTAAGAAAAATGCCTCTAATCACCACTAAGTTTAGGTCATTTAGCAGTTTGAATGTTCCTGATGACAGGCATGGGAGTTAAGTTTACAGATTTTCCTTATTCACTTTTACCATTATCATTTCCTTCCATTTCTTGCACTGTACTTAAAACAGTGTTTTCTATTTTTTATGATCTGAATAAGAAATACATTCTGATAAACAATTACAAATAAGATTAGGTAGTGACACCATTCAGTTTATGATTTAATTTGTAATGAATTTCCTTCTAACGTCATGGTGGTTTTCTGTTTTTTGGAGTTGACCTTCCTAAATCAGCAAATAATTTAATTTTTAAACCTTCTCAATGTTATTTGTCTTTAACAATAATTATTAATAATTTACGTCAATAACAAAATGACTTAATTTTTTAGTAGTTACTAAAGTATAGTCAATAATGGTGGTTAATAATAATAATAAAAAGATTTATATCATAGTAAATTACGCTACTAGAATGTCCTTTTGCTTAAATTTTAAAGTTCTACTTGCGATATATTTTAATTAAAAAAAACTGCAGTATTAGTAATAGTTCAAACTAAATTTTAAAACATATTTCAACTAATAGAAATTGTTATTTGTATCTATTAAATTACCTAATCAACAGTGTAACTTTAATACATTTATTAAAAGTCAATAGATTTAGTAAATTTTAAGAATTTAAAAAAATAAACCAACTTGGTAATTGAAGTGCGTTTTCTAAATAAAAAGAAAAAAGAAATCTACACATTTCAAATTTTGTTTTTTGACTGAGTAATTTGAAAATATTACTCAAACAACAGTTTTTCTCTCGCTAATGTAATTCATTATTTGTTGTACTAAATACCCTAAAATTAATGGTAATTACAGAGGTAGCTTAACGAAAAATTGGTACAAATGTCAAAAATTTTACTCACCAAGAGTGAGCCAGAGAAATTCTAAAACTTTGAAAAAACCATTTCCAGGATTAAATTGAAATTTAAGAAACTGAGAAACTTAAATACTTCCGATCCAAATATTTGCTTTACTATTTCACGTATTTATTATTTTTCAATACTGTGTGATCTTAAATAACTTACATCTCTATTTGTTATTAATTTTATAAGAGATATTTCTCTGAATGAGGTTTTCCTACAGTTTCCTTTGATCCTTGTAAGCAAATACCGCGGCAGGTACAATTTTTATCCAAGGGATAGCAGCACATCTATTTCCTAAGGTGATCTGTGTAATGTATAATTATATGCCAATCTGAATTAAACATTTATTTATCTAGATAGATGGTGCTATGAACATTGTCTTCTGAGGTACAATGACGAAAGATGTCAGAAGACATCATTAGTGAACATCAGAAGACAACGTTCATAGGAACTGCAATCTACGTTGAGTATGAAATCTTTTTTTGCAGTTGGTGCAATTGACAAAAATTCATTGAGTATAGCTTGTTTACAATGTCTCTGTCATGCAATGTCAAAATGTAATGGAGCATTTGGATGTGACGGCAGGACCTGTGGACCGTACAAAATTTCACAGCCGTTCTGGAAAGAAGCTGGAAAATTTACAATAGAATCTGATAATGCAGACAGTCCTGGAGGTAACTAGAATTGAAAGTTACTTTTATTTTCTACCTCCTCACACCAGTTGCTAGCTGGATGTACATGTTTAATCCAAGAAAATATGTTTTATATATATATATATATTATATATCAATGATTAAAGTTAGTCATTTTTTGTTAACTTTTCAAATAAATGTACTTGAGGTGGATTAATCTTCACTTACCATCACTTAGATTACTTGCTTAGAATAGTAGTTTGTAGATTAATGGTTTTTAGCTTCTAGATGAACTGGTCTAATAGTTTGTTTTTTTCCCACTACACAGTGAGATGCAGAACACTTTACACTATACACATATACTACACCAAGAACACTACACATTACAACATATACATTTACTAAACTACACAACAACATCCAACACAATTTTCTCTTACATATACACTCGGTGGTGTTGCGACATCTTACGAAACGTAACCGTAACCTAAGGTGAAACTATCGTGCCAATGGGTGAATGGATCTACGTAGTGAGTCTCGAACGATGTCCTCTGGGCACCAGGGCAAACCCAGTTGTATTTAGCTCTAGCTCCAATACGCGTGCGCTCTGCTGGAGTGGTCCGTTATATCACCGGTACTCGTGGGACAAAATTTCAGTTCCAACAATAAATTCTATGATGGTTGGTGGTCCATCTGAAAAAACCACCATTTTTAGTCTAGTGAAAAGGCCTCGGTCAGCTTCGTCTGACGAGGATAATGTTACTACAGAAGAAAAGGTAAAGTCAAATATAGGAATGTTCGTTTTGGTGTTCTTTTGAATAATCAATAGGGTGGCTCCCTTCAGAAGGTCTCACCTTTTCTGATTAACACTGTGTCACCGGTTGTATTGGTTCTCCGAAGAACATCAGAAAATTACGAGATGGAACAATTCTGATAGAAAAATTTAATGATGAGCAGAGTCGCTCCCTGTTACGTCTCAGCAATATGGGCGGCATAAACATAAATGCGACATGACACAAGACTCTAAATACCAGCCGGGGAGTAATTTTTTGCCGCGACCTTCTAGAAATGGATATAAACGAAATTGCTGATGAACTTCGTGCTCAAGATATTATAGAAGTGAAGCGTATAATGCAATGGCGGAGCGGGACACAGATGAACCGACACAGTCTCTTACACTGACATTCAATCTGCCTGTTCCACCAGAGAAGATTAAAGTGGGTTACCTCTCGGTTCGGGTACGACCATTCATACCCAACCCACGGCGATGTTTCAGATGCCAAGGATATGGTCACACTACAACATCTTGCTTGAAAACGGAGATCTGTGCTCGATGTGCTAACGAAGGTCACAATGACACTAACTGCGAAAAAGGTGAAAAATGTGCGAACTGCAGTGCTTCACATACAGCCCGCTCCCGAGATTGCCCACCCTTTAAAGATGAAAAGGCAATTCTCAAAATCTGTACTTAGCAGAAGCTATCTTTCCCAGCTGCATGCAAAAAATATAAAAGATATATATATATATATAACTCACGGAACCTGTTTAAACCAGATATATCTTTTGCCACCGTTACATCGAAACAAACTCCTACAAATGTTAATAATCAGCAATGCGGATCCTGCAACCAACTTAAAAAACTTGTTCAGATGCTTTCTGATCAAGTTACTTCACTTACAGCCACTATTTCAGACCTGAAAAAGATAAGTAAAAAGTCTTTCGTCGCAGTTAGTGAATCTAACAGTGTGATCTATACGAAAGTTCCTGTTCCCAAAGTCTTACCGGAACGGGCAGGGACTATCACAGCTGGCAGAAAGCCACCTAATAAGCTCCCTATAAAGGGAACCCACATAACCACCCCCTCTGAGATGTCAACTGCGGCATCCCATTCTAATAAATATCCTCCACCATCACCTCATATACAGGAGGATATGGTTGAAGAACCGCACGATCCAAGGCCGTCGGAGTTCTCTAAAATAAAAATTACAAAAAAGAAAAACCGAATCACATACAACTAATTTTTATACAGTTTCCTAAATTTATTTTTTTATTATTTATTATAACATTATATTATAACATCCCTTATGAACATTATTCAGTGGAATGCTAGAAGTCTTCGGTCCCGCATTGAAGATATTAGAGTACTGACGCACGTACATGATCCATTATTCATGTGTTTCCAAGAAACTCATCTTCTACAACATGACCCAACAACACTCAGAGGATACTTCTGTGAGAGATACGACTGTCTAGTAGACAGTAGAGAGAGTGGTGGAGTGGTTATTTTCATGAAGAATGAGGTATCGGCTACAAGGAATCATCTAACCACTCTTATTCCTGCTGTTGCAGTAAAGGTCCTCTATCCCTTTCAAATTGCATATCTGCAATCTGTATCTCTCTCCAAACACTGAGTTCAGTGCTCTAGATGTCTCAAATCTTCTCACGCAAATACCATCTCCATCGTTAATAGTAGGAGACTTCAATGCCCACCATATTTCCTGGGCATTCCACCTTCTGCTCCACTGGAAGTATGATAAACAGAGTGAGACAAGACTTGGACCTTTGTCTGCTGAATAATGAATCACACACATTCATGTCTTCATCATCTGGTACTGTATTTAAGATCGATCTCTCCATATGCTCACCGAATTTACTCCCTCATCTTAATTGGTCTGTTTGTGATGACTTTCACGGCAGTGATCACAGACCAATTATTATTGGTTTCAGTGTAGACCGCGAGTTTAAAAAAAGGCCACGGAGATGGATTGTTGAAAAGGCGGATTGGAATGGATATTATAAAGCCTTTCAATCAGAGTATGACGATGGTACGAACATCCTTGACCAATGTTCCTCTTTTTTACGTCCATGATACTTGAGAATGCCAACAGATATATCCCAAAAACATCGGTTAATCCTAGACGTCCTTCCGTTCCATGGTGGAATGATGATTGCAAATTGCTATTAGGAATCGACGGCAGGTACTACGCACATTTAATCGTAGGCCTACAGCTGAACATCTAAATTTATACCGCAGGGCTAGAGCGGTATGCCGTCGAGTATTCTTGAACGCTAAGAGGAATTCATGGACGAAATACGTGAACACCATCTCACGTAATACTCCCACGTCTACTGTGTGGAAAAAAGTCCTTAGTAACACCAATTGGGGAGCCGATCGGTCATGTATGATATGTTTTTATTATTCCTTTGTTCGTTCCCGTTTAGATTATAGTTGTGTCACCTACTCTTCAGTTCGTCAAACCGTGCTTAAAATGCTAGATGGTGTACATCATGCTTTCCTTCGGCTTGCCACCGGCGCGTTTAAGTTAAGCCCTGTCGCAAGGTTACTTGTAGATTGTGGTGAACCATCACTTTGGGATAGACGAGACCAGCTTTTGTTATCTTATATTGCTCGTCTCAAAGGACAGCCAAATCACCCGGCTTTTGACTCAGTCCTTAGAAATCCTAATTTAAGAATGTATGAGGACCGTCCACGTTGTACTGCACCTGTAGGTGTCCGTACCCGACGTCTGCTGCAGCATATAAATGTTGACACTCCGTCATTCTTTCCATCGTATCCGTGCTCATATCCTCCGTGGAGAATAAACCTTGTAAATTTTGCTTTTGACCTTACGAGATACAATAAACAATCAACTCTACCATTCCAGCAAATGTTTCAATGTGTTCTCTCCAAGATGAACCCAGACGCGGTGGTATACACTGATGGATCGAAACAAAATGAAACCGTTGGTTGTGCTTTTGTTGTCAATGAAAGAACTTATATGTTTTGTCTACCCGATATTACGAGTGTGTTTATCGCTGAACTATACGCTATAAATAAGGCTCTAAATATCATTAACCCTAAATATAGAAACATTCTTATTTGCAGTGACTCGTGTGGTGCTCTCCAGGCGTTAGAAAAAATTTTATTCAAAAGATCCTGTCGTCATTGAAATTTACAATGCAATGCTGAGTTGTATAATCGCAACACAGAAGTAAGTTTTTGCTGTGTTCCTAGCCACGTAGGGATTCCAGGTAATGAACAAGCAGATTATGCTGCCAAAGAAGCATGTATTAAGCCTCCTTTCACCACCCGAATTACTAACTTTGATTTTATTAATCGTGTAAAACAATCACTGACAGCAAGGTGGCAAGGTGACTGGACGATTACCGTCGATAATAAACAACGGCAGATTAAAGATTCTGTGTTGGCATAGGACTCCTCTTGGAGAAAAACTCGTCGTGAGGAAGTAGTCCTCTGCCGATTACGGATAGGACATACGAGGATCACACACGAGTACCTAATGTCAGGAGGACACGCACCCCTATGCACATGATTCAACTGCCGCATGACTGTGCACCATATTCTCATAGACTGCATATGTTATGCGGCGTTCCGTCTTAAATGTAATCTACCCAGAAACATCTGTGGTGTCTTGTACAATGATAATGGCATTTTAAATCGGATGTTTCTATTTTTGCATGGTACTGATGCAAAAAATGTAATATTGTCGTGTATATTTTTTGTGCTATAAGAGTTTTTAATAAGTTTGTTTTTTATTTTTTTAATTTTACTTTCAATTTTAATTTTTTTGGTTCTGTATTTGTGATTTTGTTATCCGAGTAGGGAGCCTTTTGCACTCCCTATCGGAATTTTTTAAATTTTAGATAGTTTCTTTTTTTATTGTTTTAGCTTTTATGTTTTAAAGACTCCGTCTGTGATATTAGTTTTAAGTTTTATTTAACTTTTTTACTTTTTGTTTTTAACTTAGTTTTAAATTTTTATTACATAATTTATATTAGTTTTAAGTTTTATTTAATTTTGTTATTTTAGTTTTCAACCTAGTTTTAAGTTTTATGTTGGATCTTTTGTGGTTTTTAGTATTCTTTTTAGTCCTTTTTTTATCCAAGAATTGGCCCTTTACACCCATCTCGGACTTCGTTAAATTCTATTCACTTTTGGTTTTATTTTAGATTTTATCTATGACACTAGTTGTAAACTTTATTCATTTTTAGATTAGCTCTTCTCTTTTATTTTTTTATAAAAAAAAATTCCGGGCTATGATAACGCACAGGCGTTTTTCATCCCCCCAAAAAAGTTTTGTTTTTAGCAAGAACTAAAAACAAACTTATTTGCTAATTATTTTTTGAAAATCAGTACATCTTTGTGAAAGAAAAGAAAACTAAAGAACTGAAGAAAAGACTGAGTCTGTGTCGTTTAAGATTTATAACTTTTGTTTTTAAACGGCTTAAATAATAAGTTGATAGGATATCCTTTATTAACATATTTTCAGATAAAATGTAGAAGTTAAAAAGTCAGATGAAAGTCTTATCAAAATTCAATGCCGACGATAGTGAAATTCATAGGGAAATATTTTGAAAGCATCTTGTTTTCTATTTATGAAAATATTTTACGTTTAAGTAAAATTAAAGGCTCTCCGATAGTTTTCCTGATGATACTCCAATTCTGTAAAGAGATAAATAGATTAAAGTTTACAAAACTTACATTTTTTTTAAGCATAAATATTTTGTGAGCATAAGCATAAACAGCGTGAGAAAAAATGTAAACTATTAATTACATAAAGAAACAGTTCAACACCGTAGGCAAAATCGCAGTATTTATTCAATATATCCTCCGTCGAATTCCAAACAAGTCTGTAGGCGGAATTCCGGGTTGTTTAATAACCTGTCGTCATAATGATTATTTGTGGCACAGCATTCGTCCTCATTTCTGGTAGGTAGGCTGCATCGCGAATCTTCAGTGTTCACAAATGACCTCAGAAAAAAAGTCTATCGGATTCAAATCTGGCGACCGTGGAGCCCGTTTAAAAAGTAATTTTTCACTAATTCAGAGTTTAGGGAAGGTTTCATCAGAAAGTGTCGAATCGCACTCGCATAGTATGGTGGGAATTCGTCTGGTATAAACCGTTCAGGACGCTCTCCAGAGACGATGTGGGCTGATGCAGGCATCAGCCAATCTCTAAACATTTACAGGTATTTTTTGCCGTCCAAATTTCGTTCAGAAATATACAAGCTCTTGATACAATCACACTAGATGGCCACATCCTACGGCTACACAATCATATCCCTGCTGTATGGATCGTACGATCTCTCCTGTTACCTGGAGCGCAGATTTTGTCTGTTGAATTCATCTTTTACGCAAAAGTTTAACCTCATCGGAAAACAGGACAGAGGGTAAAAAGTCCGCATTGTCCACAATCCTGGTCCAAAAACCACCGCAAATTCCATCCTATGATTACGATCACCTTCCGGTAAGTGTTGCAGAAGTTGGACCGTAAGCAGGTGAAATGTTTCCTTCCTCAGGAACGGTGAATAAAAGAAGTTCAGTTCCAGGCTGGTTCACCGGATTGATTTCTTTGAACCGCAGTATTCCTTGGCAATCACAGCTTGTTGTATTGCGTAATCGAGTAGCCTTCCCGATCGGGGCAGATCGATAACATTACCCGTATCCTTAAACTTTCCATTAATCTTCCCACAGTGCTGTATGATACCGGCGTCCAGGACGAGGTCGATTAAACTCATTATTAACATCACGATGAAAATAACTTTTACGACCATACAGCAGTTCTATACGTTCTTCCTGGTACAACATCATTACCTGCAACCGACAAAACGAAATAGAATTATTAGAATTTCGCTTACGGTGGGGAACAATTCGCACACCTGAAAATGTTGCAGTCGAATAACATGTGGTTATATTGCTATAATATTTATATTTGATCAAAAAGTTGGATTAAATAAAATATTTTAGATCAAATAGCAAAATTATTCACTCTTCCTAATTACCTTTACCTTTTAATCATCGTTTTCAAGTGAACTATGGTTCACATGTTGAAAAAATTGATAAATTATAAATGTAGTACCTTAAAAAGTTTTACTGTAACAGGTGTTGAAAGATTATTTCTTTAATTCTTATTTCTAGGAATCTTTTATTAAAATATACCTCCCTATCCCAGTAAATAAAAAACTGATTTTCCTAGCTGGACACAATAGAATGATGTGAAATTAATAAAAAATAAAGTAAACTAGGTTTAAAGACTCATTTTATTTTGAAGTGATTTCATTTATTATTATTATTATTCTCTTGGGCAAGCCCAATAAAAAGCATCCTGGCCGTCCCAAATGCAAGGCGCAGGAGCTATAACTATTGTTCCGACATGCGTTGTATATGGGAACATGAACTATTGAATACTATGGGTGAGATATATGAATGAAAGGCAAAATACCAGACATGAAAATTTATGAACTGCCAGATGTTAACGGCCATTGTCTCCCGCTTGTAGCTCCACCTGATCGTCCCCCTCAATAACAGGCGTTATCTTATCGCACGAGCTTGTGACGTACCGACGGACCAAGCGGCATGTTCCAGCAACACAGCCTTCTGCATTGGTCTGAACAGATTTGCTGGTACTCCAACGCATCTTAACGAATCATGCAGAGAACGTGGAATCTCTCCCATCGCGCACAAAACCACTGGGACTACCATTACCTTCTCCTCTTGGTTCTAAATCTCCCTATGTTGATCTGCAAGATCCCTATACTTCACTATTTTGTCCGTGTACTTTCTCACTAAGCTGGCGGACAATGGGATTGTAACATCAATCAGGAAGGTGATCTTCTCCTGCTTCTTGGTCAGAACGATGTCTGGCCTATTATGCTCCACTGTCCTGTCCGTCAGAACAGTACGATCGTAGTACAGTTTATACCGATCGTCTTCTAATACAGACCGAGGAGTATACTTAAAATACGGGACTGATACGGCAAGGAGACCTAGGTCCAAAGCGAGCCGCTGGTGAAGAATCTTCGCCACGTTGTTATGTCGGACTGTATATTCCCTTGGAGCTAAAAACGACACCCGCCAACGATATGTTCGATGGACTCGTTGGTCGATCCACAAAGACGGCACAGGTCAGTGGTTACAGCAGAATCCTTAACGACATGCTTTCTGTAGCTGAGTGTGCTGACGACCCTATCCTGTATAGCAAATACAAGGCCTTCCGTCTCAGCAAACAACTCGGCATACTCCAGCCAGGCTACAGACGCATATCGATCAACCGCTTCATCCATAAGCGCCGCATAGTACCTCCCATGCAACTCCCTCGAACGCCATCTATTCATCACACTAATCTCGGAGAAGGTATCCTTAAGGGGCTGAAATTTCTCATCCCTTAGGCGTAGTGGGGTTAGGCTATTGTCACTTTTTACTATAACCCCGTGGAGCAAGCTGGACTGGCTCTTCCCTTGGAAGTATTTCCGGAGATTCAGCACCTGTTTTGCATGAACCTCCCGCAAATTCAACACGCCTCTTTCTCCTCTATTCCTGGATAGGTGAAACCGCTCGACGGAGCTGCGCGTGTGATGGGAGCGGTGTCGCGTGAACGATACACACATCATTCTATTAAGCCCCTCAAGGTCTGTCCGCGTCCAATTTATCACGCCAAAGCTACAGGAAATCAACGGAACAGCAAATATGTTGATGGCCTTTACCTTATTAGAACCACTCAACTGGGAACTCATGACGGCTCTTACTCTACTCCTGAAGCCAGAAGTAAGGGCCTCTTTCGTTCGACTATGGCTAATTCCAATATCCTGCAGGAAACCAAGGTACTTATATGTCTCACCACTCTGCATTGCATTCATGAGTGCAGGAGACTCCATCTGCGGCACATCACATGCCTCAATCTGCGACCATTTTCCTCTCTTCATGGCACTGACCCTACACTTGTCAAGATCAAAACTCATGCATATGTCGACACTGAACTTCTCGACTAATTTGACAAGTTGCCGGACCCTTTTTCAGTGTCAGAAATAAGCTTAATATCATCCATATACATGAAGTGGCTAAAACTGTACTACCCAAGAGCAAAACCCTTCTTGGACTTCTGTAAGATGGAAGACAGAGGGTTCAACACTAAGCAAAACCATAGAGCGCTCAAGAAATCGCCCTGAAAAAGTGCCTTGGTTGATCTGTGTTACTCCGACCTTAATGGGGTTCTTATCTGAAATAGTCAACAAAAGATTTGTGCACCACTTACCCATAACGACACTTAGGCACTCAACTACAACGGGATCGACTTTGTACAGACATAAGACCTCTATCATCCAGGAGTGCGGAACCGAGTCAAAGGCCTTCCTGTAGTCTATATATCCAGTATATAGGCTGCCCCGACTCTTCTTTGCCGTTACAGAGATAACGCTATCAATTACTAGCTGCTCTTTGCAGCCCCTTCTACCCTGACAACCAACGACTTGCATCTCGCAAAATGGCAGAGTAAAATTCTGCAAGACGCTTGTGAACAGAAGAAAAGCGCTTCTACCAAAAGTTATGCACTCCATTGATCACAGGCGCATTCCAATTACGGGTTTTCTTAACCGCCTCCTGTACATCTTCTAGAGTGATTAAATGATCTACCATTGTCTGGACTCTATCAACTCGTTTTCGTTCATCACAGATCCACGTTGCCCCACTGTTATGCTTATGCTGTGAGGAACACGACCAAAGCGTGCCCCAATAACCCAAGACCTCCTCACTAGTAGGGGACGCGTTCGCCTGAGGTTGTTGCTGTGGTGAAACCTGCAACTGCTTATGCAGCTCCTTTTGATTGGTACGAAACAAGTGAGCTTGTTCCCGGCGCATGGTACTCTGCCGATACCGCCGTAGCCGACATGACAGTACCATCAATCGTTGCTTTAACAAATCCAGGATTTCATGGCCGGTGGTGTTTTCCGGGTTCTCATACGTTCGGATTATCGACTCCGCCGCCTTCCACTGGGGTTAGCAGATGTTAAGAAACTGGACAAACGGCCAATCTCTTTCCTCAGCTTATCGACTTAATAATTACTATTATTATTATTATGCTCATAAATTCAAATCTAAAAAAGATATTGTAAAATGGAAGACTGGATTTCAAAGATAGTTGTCCAAAATCAAAAACCCTTGTAGGCTACCACAATAAGTTTTTGCAGTAAATCTAATGTATGATTGAATTTTATCCTATTTAATACATTATTGATATCTGAAGTCTCTGGATATCACTGTATAAGTTTCTTGAACCGGCAATCTTGTTCATGTAGTGTTTGTAGCTATAACACATCTATTTGCTATGGTCACTGAGACTCACTATGTACTATTTTGTGTATACATTTTTTAACACTAAAAAAAAAATGGACTAATATCATTTTATTAATATGGATTTTGTGAACAATATATTAATTGATTTATTTACTACTTTTTTAGCATATAGTCGTTGTGCAAATGATCCAGTTTGTGCCACAAGAACAGTCTATAATTATATGAAGCTCTTTAGAAAGGTAAGATTTATATTAATCTAAATTTTAACTTAGTATCCCTTCATTAAAAACAGTATTAATTAATTGTAATGCTTGTTTTTAATCAATTAATTACAAAATGTTTGTCAATATATTTTTCAACAAAATAACCTAACTGCTAATTCAATTATGAATAATATTAAATAAATAATGAAGTAAATCTTAACGTTCTAGTTAAACATAATATACTGATACCGATTAATGATGTATTTTTTTACAGCAAAGTACCAAATTTGCGATATAAATTTGAAATTGCAAATTATTTGAATTTTGTGAACAGCTTTTCTTTTTTAAAATAACTTCAAAGATTTTTAAAAGCAATTTTAATGATTTTGTTTACATATGAAGAGTATTAAATCTGCAGTGGTATCACCAAAATTTATAAAGAAAATGTTAATCTTTTTTCAAAAAGGTTTACATTTTATTCATATTTCTGAACTTCTGAAAAAAAAATGGTGATTTTTATAGGATAACTGGTTGTAATGATACATTTTCTTAAAGAAAACTTCAAATCTTGAAGTATTTAAAATATTTTAAAATGTTTAAAAAAGTAGAATTATCCTCTAGTGATTTGAGAGGGTAAGGCAAATAACAATGAGTAAAATTTGTAGAAAAATGGTGTAGTAAAATAGAATAAAACTAGCAGACACTTAGATTATCCAGTACTTACTTAAGATTACAATAATACAATAAAGGATTTATTAATAATCTACTTTTCATTAGATATGAGCATTTTTTCATTTTTCAGTTTGATATGGTTCTACCTTAAAATTCTTTATGCATAATGAAAATTTGTTTGAATACATATGCATAAAAAGTATACATGAAAGAGAATTGTCCCCCAGTATGTATACTTGTTTCATTTTGAAAAACACTTTATAGTGGTTTTAGCAGGGAAACTTTTATAAGAAAATAATGAAACAAGATATGTTTCATTTTGCTCTTTCATTTAAGCTCTGAAGTAGTGATAGAATTTTTTTGCATTATTTCTGGGCTAACAAGTGGGTTTAGCTGAAGACTTCTGGTTTGTAAAAACAAATGTTGGAAATCATTTTAATTATAAGAAGCTACATTAAGTTAATAAAGACCGAAGGAGTGATTTTGTTTTCATAATAGCCAGAACAAATAAATGCACCACAAGAGAAGTGGTTATCAAATTTTAAAGTTCCTTCTTACATTCATACTCTGGACTAGGTAGAGATAAAAAAATCTGGGAAATTGTACCTAATATAGGATAGGTTTTTCAAGCATTAATATGAGTATATGAGTAACTTCAATGCTACAGGAAAATTAGATGCTTCATGGTCTGAAAATATTCACTACTGCAATAGATTATGGAAGAGAAAGTTCTCTTGTTTATCAATACTTATCAACTCAAAAAGAATCAATAGTGATGGAGGCTTAACAAGAAGCACTGTACGAAGCATAGTCTTTCTCAGCCATAGATGTATATTTAATGTACCAAAAATAAGTTCCACAGGATTTTTATGGGATAATGGTATTTTAGCAAATACTCAAAAAATCATTTTCCCTTATTTGCAAATTGATTTTTTAATTCCATGCTGTGGTTTTATCTATTTTCTTTCTCACCACCGTTTTAATATCATTTAAAGTTTTTTTAACGTTTCCTATAATCGTCTTCTATCTTCTTATTTTTTCATAATCTTTCAGTGTCGCATTCCATACTTGTTCTTTAGTTAGCATGGTTTTAGGCAACATTAATCTACTCAAATTAATAATAATACTCAAATTAATAATTGTTCTTAAGAAGACCAGCTAAACATTTTCTATTATTTTTAATTTCTAAAAGTAAAATATGTACGGTGGATGAAATGTAATTTCATCAGTAGGCACTAACTGAACCATATTCATATTCCAAATGACTAAACTGATGTTATGAATGATATTTTAACTGAATGCAAGTGGTTGTTCATGTAAATGGTTTTAACATGCATGTTTTAATTTCTTTCATAATCAATTTTGAAAATGTGCATATGTCATTCTATGTCTTTTTGTATTATGTTAGTTTATGTTGATTATTATCAAGTTAATAATTTATTTTATTTATTATGTATTAATTGGTTAATAATAGCAAACTTCTATTTTCATAAAATCTAGAATTCACTCTTACTTTAAAATTCTTATTTTATTTAACTTACAAATTCCAATTTTTATTTACTTCATCCAATAGATGAATTAATAAGAATAGCTTTCTCTTACAATAATGATTTCTTCAGTTCTAATTTGAGTGAGAAAAGCTGGAATTATGTTTTTTTTTTAACAAGCTGTTACACTTGCTCAAATCTTTGCAGTCACTCTTATTTTAAGGAGTTCAGCTTCGGTTTCCATGAATTCAAATATTCTCTTGCTCTTTACTTCGTCATGTGATATTATGATTGTGTACATCACAGAATTCTTAATTTTCAGAGTCTTAATTTTTAAGACTTTGAGTATTCAATATAAGGGCGTGTGCAAGGCAATTATGCGGCGCTGTTTGGGCGGATAGGCTAAAATTTAAAAGCTATCAGAATATATTATTAAGAGCTCAACGCCTTATATTATTAATGGAAACAGAAGGTTACCATACTATTTCGTAGGAGGCAATCTTTGTGATTGCAGGAATGAAACCAACAGATTTAATTGTGTCAGAAAATCAGCAGCATTATGTTGCCAAGAAGTCAGGTGATTTGACTTTAGAAAAGATTCGCGAGGTAGAACGGCATGGTAATTAATGCTTTATGGCAGGCCACATGGGATGAGGCAGAGAGTGGGGTTATATGCATGGTCTCTTCCCAGACGTTGTTGGTTTGTGGGACGCTCCTTGGGTTAACCCTATCAAGTATGTGATGCAATTTCTTTCTGGTCATGGCGCCTTCGAGACAGACTCCAGTGATTTGGCCTGTAAAGAAGAATTGAGAGGAGAGTGGAAGTGTTAGGAGAAGACCAATTTGGTTTCAGAAAAAGTATAGGGGCAAGGGAAGCAATTTTAGGCGTCAAATTAATAGTAGAAGGAAGATTAAAGAAAAACAAACCAACATATTGGGCATTTATAGACCTAGGAAAGGCATTCGATAACGTAGACTGGAATAAAATGTTCAGCATTTAAAAAAAATTAGGGTTCAAATACAGAGATAGAAGAACAACTGATAACATTTACAGGAACCAAACAGCAACAGTAATAATTGTAGAACATAAGAAAGAAGCCGTAATAAGAAAGGAAGTCCGACAAGGATGTTCCCTGTGCCCGTTATTTTTTAATCTTTACATAGGACTAGCAGTTAATGATGTTAAAGAAGAATTTAGATCCAGAGTAACAGTACAAGGTGTAAAGATAAAGATGCTATGATTTGCTGATGATATAGTAATTCTAGCTGAGAGTAAAAAGGATTTAGAAAAAATAATGAACGGGCACAGATGAAGTCCTATGCAAGAACTATCTCATGAAAACAAAATGAAAGTAATGAAATGTAGTAGAAATAATGAAGATGGACCACTTTGTGTGAAAATAGGAAGAGAAAGGATTATGGAGGTAGAAGAATTTTGTTATTTGGGAAGTAGAATTACTAAAGATGGACGAAGCAGGAGCGATATAAAATGCTGAATAGCACAGGCGAAATGAACTTTCAGTCAGAAATATAATTTGTTTACATCAAAAATTAATTTAAATGTCAGGGAAAGATTTTTGAAAGTATATGTTTGGAGCGTCGCTTTATATGGAAGTGGAACTTGGACGATCGGAGTACCTGAGAAGAAAAGTTAGAAGCTTTTGAAATGTGGTGCTATAGGAGAATGTTAAAAATTAGATGGGTGGATAAAGAGACAAATGAAGAGGTGTTGCAGCAAATCTATGAACAAAGAAGCATTTGGAAAATATAGTTAAAAGAAGAGACAGATATATAGGCCACATATTAAGGCATACTGGAATAGTCGCTTTAATAATAGAGGGTCAGGTAGAAGGAAAAAGTTGTGCAGGCAGGCAACATTTGGAATATGTAAAACAAATTGTTAGGGATGTAGGATGTAGGGGGTATACCGAAATGAAACGACTAGTACTAGATAGGGAATCTTGGAGAGCTGCATCAAACCAATCAAATGACTGAAATCAAAAAAAAAAAAGAAAAAAATTTTTACTTTTATTTCTTGTTTTGTGTTATGTTACAGTTGCGTGTTGAACTCAACTTCAAACCTATTGGGTAGGTAGTTGCACTTTCAATTTCAGTTCCTTCATGTCAGTCAGTCTTGTTAAAGACTCATCATAGATATGTTTTGTTTCAAAGATTCAAAGTGTCAGATGAAATCTCTAGTGAGTATGTTGCCATTGCTGGTTTTCCAAAAAGTCAAATTTGGGACTACTTTTATTTAAAATTTTTATAGATTGTAACATTGGAAATGATAAATCTAAAGCTCATTAAATTTGCAGATGAAATATGTGGAAAAGTTAACTGTTAACAGAAAATTTTTGGCCTTTCAAAGGGTTGTATGTGGGGTCATGAATGGTCTATTTATAATATGCCTTTTTATCATAATAAAACTGCAGTTATGACTTTATACTAGGAAGACATTAAAAGTTAAGCAACAATATATTGTCACGTGTTCGTGGTTTGACAAAGATATTGAGAGACAGCATAGGAAAGAATCTCTTATAAATACGATTTATTACACTAGTGCAAAATAGCAATTCAAATTAAATACAAAATTAATTTAATATCAATTAAATTATAAATACCAAAATATAATTATGATTTACTAAACACTTTATAATAACTAATAGAAATTAATTGAGTTAACACTAAGATAACAATCGATGATCTACTATTCATGCAATTCACTTTATGCATATTATTCACTTTCACTGCTTACAAATGAACTACTCTACATTTATGAATGAATAGAATAATGTCACTTTCATGCCTGTTCACAAGTAACTCACCGAATAGTTTCTTGTTTTTAATCACTGTCCAAAATGGAATGCTCATGATGCACTTTTTACTCTTTTGTTACTTGACCACTCCAAATGCTTCCGAACACCATAATTACTTTTATTGAAACAGAACTGAAATCGAACTTGTAATTTGTAACTGGCACTCCACTGGTCCCCGGCAGTATTTATATCTCCTGACCTGCAGTACCAGTACCTGACCTGCCCTTTTGATTGTTCAAGCATAATAATTTCCATTGTTCACATGACCTTCTTTACCTTTTTCACTTTTCTATAAATCCTTTTCTACAAAAAATCCCTTTAACATTCTTCTAGATTCTTCCTTCTTCGTTTTCTCTCTCTTTCTTCTTCTTGGAAGCTTCTCTACCTTTTACACTATTATAGATACTTAAGAAATACATCTAGCACACTAGAATCCATCTATGATTTACTTTTGATGCTAAGCTTTTATTTAAATAATACATAGATATTATAACAGTTACAGCATGAAAGAATCTTGGTTTAATATTTTTGGTCGACTGGGCACTTTCAGGGGATTAGCACTATTTGGTACCTCTACCAAACACTGATTAGATTGATATTGGAGTACTGTTCTATAAATTGGTACTATAATAGGGAGGTTACCAATTTGAAGGTGGTAGTGCAGAAGTTCCTTTGGAATTTATGGCATAATGGAGTGTTTTTGCATCAATACTTGTTTATAGCAGAATGTATTTTTTTGGAAATTCCATCCTTGGAAGCAAGGAGAAAAATGCAAATGTAACATTTATATGTAAGGCAATGCATGGATACATTGAGAGTATTAGTATGGATTCAGAATCCTTATGTTAATAATAAGAGGCATAAATTATTTAAATATTATCAGCGAGATAATTTATCTCCACTGGCTGAATGTGCTGAAAGCCTTAATTTTGTTAATGAAAGTCGAGCTGATGTGTTTAATGAGAAGCTTACTCGTACTTCTTTTAAAAGTATAATTGGAGATATTTATTTATAATGCTTCTACTAGGTGAGTGGGAATTCATGATCACCTTAGGATTTCTGCTGAGTGGAATACATAATCTATTTTTTTATTGTAATAAGATCATGGTTTTTTATGGATAAGTTCTGTTAAAATTACTTTCCCCTCTTTAGATTTTAGTAAGGTTAAGATGTTACTTTCGGAATTAGATATTTTCTGACTAAGTATACTAGTACACTTGTACACTAGTTTTTTGACTTCGTACTATTTAGAGTGTAATTGTATTTTGTGGTATATTTTAAATAATTTCTTTAGGAATCCTAATAGGTTAGCACAGCATACAAAGGTTTTTAATGTTCTGCTTGATGTCTACCTTGTCAAGAAGATGTGCAGCTAGATCTTCCCTGCTTCCTTGGGTAGATAAGGTATTTTCTTGGAGACTGGGATGGCTAGAAGGGGTGACAGGAAGCCATCCACTACAAAAAAAAAAAAAAATTATTATTATCATGCTACTGTTAGGTTTTTAATAGATGTATTAATTTTTGTTAAGTATTTGTATATTTTTATGTTATATTTTTTTATGTATTATTATTATTTTATTGGTGGGTCATTTCTGTAAATTCTTTTTCCCGTTATTTTTCATAAATATTTTTTTAAAGAGTTATTTACAACCATCATTACAATACAAATCTTTTTTATGAGCTATATCCTTTTTGTATTTCATCTCTTCCATGATTATTTGCTTCTTGAGTAGATGTGTATTCTATTACTTCTATTAAACAACATACTGATCTTATTTCAATACTGATGATTTGAATATTTATTTATTATTTTGTAACTATTAAATGTTTTTCTGTGTATATTATTCTCATGTTGTCTATATTAATTTTTATTTTATGTGTAAAGCATTTATAACATTTTCTGATGCTAGTTAATATGTGAATTTAAATTATTATTATATACATTTAATTTGTTCATTGTAATTTTCAACACATTTTTTATGTTTCTCAATAATGAACATCATTCATGTATTTTACTTTTAGAAGGATCTCATACATTTTTATTAAATCATAACAATATTCTATTTCTAAATTCTTTTACATATATTTCTGATATAGTTGCTGATAAAGACATTCTCTCTGGCAGACCAGATTTCTGTTTATTTTCTTTATTACTAGATTTAAAATAATTTTGGTATTTCTTAATATTGTATTGTATTGTTTATATTAACTTTGTTATAATACTTAGTAAATTAATTTCATATTGTTTCTATTGTTTTATTTACCTGGTACATTAATAAAAATTTTATTCCATGTAAAGTCATTTTGTTTTTCCATTAACATTCTATTTTCTGTTTCCTTAATCAGTTCAATTTATTATTATTGTATTTTTGAACTAATTATTTTGTACATGATTAAACTATAAAATATACATATGCTTTTTCAATAAAACAAAATAAAATGAGAATCATGACCAAATGATTTACATAAAATATACACCCAGGGATATCAGTAAGTTCACTTAGTTTTTGGTGTATAATTAAATACCTCCACCAAGAGGTGTATTTATGAAACTATCACCTCTAAAAATTTGGATAGCTAGCTATGGACACACACACACACACACACACACACACACACACACACACACACACACACACACACACACACAAGCTGAGATACAACACATTCTTTTTCCATAATTGGACAACTAGAATGTGGAGAAACAAGCTAGCTGTTCAAGTTATAAATTTTGAAATCATCTAGTGAACACCAGTTAGTACCAACCACACCAACACCAATTTTGTTTATAAGAATGATTCTACTGAACAAGGTATGAAATATAATATAGAGCGATAAGTAATTCTATATTATCAGAAGGTGCTCAGTTAATTATAAAATTAAATTGTTTATTTAATACAATGTAATTACTTATTTAAGATTTAATGAGAATTTGCTTAATTTTTTTCTAGGATTGTGATAATAATGGTGATGTGGACTGCTTAGATATTATTCGTGCTCATTTATTAGGTTTGGAAAATTGTTCACAATACTTATATGATAGTTTCAAAAACGGTTTATGTTCCTGTTTACATAGACGTGAAGATCCGAAATATATGCCAGTTGGTTGTAAACACAAATAGTTTGTAAATATATAGATGCAAACTGTACTCTAAGAATACTTTAAATTAGTTAATGATATCTTTAAGGAACATGATATGATATCTTTAAGATGCATAATGTAGAGTTCAATAATAAAATCATCTTTTTACATAAAAAAAAAAAAAAAAAAAAAAAAAAAAAAACAGTGATGAATATAACAAGAAATATCAAATTACTTGTTAATTTTTTTGTAAACCTATTTCTTTTGCATCAGTTTCTTTCTTTTTCTTTTGTACCAATTTTTTTTGTAATTGTAAATGAAAATTTATCAAATAAAATTTCAAAGTACAAATAGCTTGTGTTTGAACAGATTGTATTATAAAGATAAAAAAATAAACTGCGTTATTAGTTATAAAGGTGTTAAATGTAACATTAATGTATTAATAAAATTATTTTTAAAATGAGTTTTACAAATCCACTTTTTCTTATTACTTTAATTCATAAAAAATACTGTATTTCCTTATTGTGGTATATACTCTAAATCCTAAGATGTGTTCTTGTACTTCTTTTCTCTCCTCTTAAGTAATCTCACCTGATGATTCAAGGATTATTTTACCTACAGATTTTTTATCCAAGAAGAAGCCAGTATAAAATTAAAAAAAGAAAGAGATAAGAAAAAGCATTTTCTTAAAATATAAACCTATTGTTTACCATTTTTTCAATAACGCTGCACTCAAAGCCTAAAATAGGCCAAATAAGGAATAAACAAACATAAAAAATATGCATTAAATTTGGAATCTCTTCCTTTTATAGAAGTCTGTTAAAATAGATTTGTTGTGAGATACAACAATTCTGCAGCAGACTTAGCAAAAAAAGTTTACTAATTAACAAAATTCAGAAAAGGACAATAATTCCTAGGATAGTTTCCAAAGACGACTAGTAATAGTCCTGGTACTAATACTAATACCTTGCATACTAGTTTTCATATTTCAAAGTCTTTAAGAATATTCTGAAGTCATTCTTATCAAAATATTTTTCATACCAAACCTGAGAATAATTAATTTAGAAACTTGATCTAAAACTGTAACAAATTTCTGCATTACAGACAGCTCTTACTAACACTCAGTAGCAGTTTTTTTTATACCAATAGAGTTATGGTCAAGTATGAATTATAACGAGTGATTAAAGCCCTCAATGAAGTTGTAAAGAATAATGAATTCAAATTTTCACAAGAGAAAATTTGTTACGTACGCTTCTGTAGGGAGAGAACTCTTCATTTTAGTCCTGTTTTGACCATCAATGACCATCCAGCACAGTGCAAAGACAATGTGCATTTTCTAGGTATATTATTAGATAAAGCCCTCAGTTGGGATCTTCTGTACACATACTGGATCTTGTGTTAGTTATAAGAAAGCCATAACCATTATTAAATGTTTATTGAGCATCAATTAGTGTTCAGAAAAAAAAAATAACTGCAATTATGCATTGATACAGCTGAAGCTCGATTATGTGTGTATTGCATATTCATCCGCTAGAAAGTTGCATCTAAGAAACTTAGATGTTATACATAACAGCAGAATCAGATATGCCACAGAGCTTTTCGTAGAAGGCCAGAGACTAATTTAATGTCTGTAGCTGGCACAGTGCCATGACCTTACAGGAAAGAGATCTTACTATTAAGATATGTAGCAAATATATGAGACTTTCCTATTTGTATAAACAATAAAGCAATCCTTTAATAACATTTTTTGGCTACATTATATGAACATTGAGCTACATATTCTAGACCAGCAGGAGCAATATGTTATTGTGTATTAGCAACAAAACATGGAATTGCTTTTCCAAACATTAACAATTTCTATGAGAGAAATACTTCCATGGCAATATCCATAAGAACAAGATTGGAACTCTCTTGTGGAAAAATAAAAGAGAAACTAGCAGTGATCATCCAATAGGAATTTTTGTCAATCAGTAACTATAAATGATATATTAAAATTTAAACTGATGGTTCTAAAACTGAACATGGTGTTGTATGTTCTGTATACATAGAAGGAGAGCTGCATTTTCGGAAACTGCCAGATATGGCCAGTGTTTACATGACAGACCTCGTTACTATACAGAAAGCTCTTTGATACACAGGGCATTTTGTGAAGAGTAAGTGCTTATATGTTCCGACTAAGCGCACTAATTGCTATTTGGAACAAGAACACTGAAGATGTTTTATTGTAATCATCCTTTCCATTCTGTTTGTGTTAAGTCGATGGGGGCAGCGATGTGTATTTGTATGGACTCCAGGGCATGCTGTTATCTCAGGAAATGAAAGAGCAGATGAAGTTGCCAGAATGGCAATAATTTGTGAGAATATGGATGTAATCCTAACTTGTGTGGCAGACAATAAAAATCGTCTAACACCATCAGAAACACGAGGAGTAATAAATTGAGAAGACTAAACATGAAATTAAATTCAATTAAAACTATTCCATATATACTCGTATGTCACAGAGTCATGGGTAAAAAATTCATACAAACTTGTGCATAAGAAAAAATCATCAGTCAATGCTATTACATCTTGTGTAATAAAGATGAAGAATTATAGAGCCAACATGATACAAACCATAGCTACCAAAAGAATAACATAATATAAAATAAACTAGAATAAAAATTTAATTTCAAAAGAATAACAAACTAATAAAATAAAAATGAAGATACCCTATGCCAAAAATACAAACTGACAATAAAAGCGAAAAGAAAAGAAATTATGTCAACCATTAGGATACATAAATAATTAAATAAGTAAAATAATATTAGTGTTATCAAAATATTGGAGCAGAACAAGCAAACCCATCATCCATATATCACACATACATAACAGTTGCAGAAGTCCTATTCATAGTAGTCCCATTGCTAAGGTCACTATCTAGCCAGCACCATGGTGAAGATCCAAAAGCAGCACCGACAGGCTCGCTACTTTTCAGTTTACAATAGGACTGCCAACACTATCCAGAGCCCAACAGCAAAGAAATCTTGGATTTGAATCTTGAGACTGGCTGGAAAAAATCAAACCTCTAAGAAAACTCATTTGCAAGATCAGTACGTCACATAACCAGAGAGCAAACTTGTGGCTCTTGACTCTCAACAAAAACTATAGAAATCCTTATTTGAAAATTGGGCACTCTCAAAGCGATGTTTCTCTTAAATGGTTGATTACCATGAAGACTTTTATAGCAAGTCAGATGTACATCGTAGATCACCAGATGCTGAATTTTGAGGAAATGGAATCTCGTTTCACATTCATCAAGACATGTGATTTATGGAAACTTAGATGCAAGAAATGAAATAGATTTATACTGGACCTGTTCAATATCATTAGTTATAAAACCCCGAGGATTATTCATTCCAGATCACACTACAGTACTCAAGATGAGAACTAACCAAAAATTTATAAAGAACACATCAAGTATCCAGGACAGAGAAAAAACGATCCATTCACCTAATTAAACCCAAATTCTGCTTAGCCCTACTGGTAATATTCTCATTATGAGGAACAAATGAAAACCTTTGATTGTTGAGTAGACCAAGATCTTTAACATGCACCTCTCTCTTGATTTTCTGATAACCAACAAAATACAGTGTAACAAGAGGATTAGTCATCCTCGAAAACATCACCACAAATATCTTCCCCAGATATAATGGAACTCAACATAGCATCGACCACGCATGAACTCCTTTAATAGTCAATTGTAGTGTCTGATGTTCATCCTAAGTCAGGATCTGAAGAGAAATATTTACATCATCTGCGTAAATTAAAATTTGAGATGTTATACCTTCAACTATACCATTTATAAAAAGTAGAAGTAAAAGGGCAATCAAGAATAGAAACTTGCAGGATGCCAGAAGACAGAGAAATTTTAAAGAAAAAATCCTCTAAACCTCACTGCAAAAAAATCAAATAAGACCTCATTCATTTCACAGAAATGTTGGAAGGCCAAGTCCCTTTAGTTTTTCAATTAACACTGAATGCGACATTCTATCGAAGGCCTTGCTGAAGTCAAAATAAATCACATTCCTCAACTATGGGACAAGCATAATCCATAAATGTGAATAGACTGGATGTACTAGATTTTTGACCTACAAAACCATGCTGGAAGGATGATACCTGATCCTTCACCTGCAATTATAAATAATGCGCTCAAATATTTTTGAAGTACAACGATGAAAGTATCTTTGAGACTGGAAGAAAGGAACCAATCTCATGAGACAAGACCTTTTCGGAATAGGTGAAACAACATTCTTCCATATGACTGGATAGAGACCAGACCATAGAATTCTATTGAACAAGCAACAGGGCAATCAAATCAGCCAACTCCCATAAATGAAGATAAGGATGTCATCAGGTCCCGACCCAGATTTGAAATTTAAACTACCAGTGGCCCTCATAACTTCTTGTTCAGATTTAATTTTAGTGAGTGGAGTTGGAGGATTTACTGTGATCAGTTGTGGTTTACTGAGCTCTTATTTGAGCCTTGTTGGTTATATTTAACGGATTGTACAATGGAAAATAGTGATTTAGATATCAGGACGGTTTTGTAGTATATTTATGAGTTTTTTTGGTGAGTGGATTGTTTTTTTTAGTGTTTCTTTACTATTTAGTATTATTAATAAGGCCTGTAATTATTTGCTGTGGCCTCCCTGTGGGAGGCATCTTGTTTACGGTAGAAGTCTTATTTGACTCTTATCTTGGTGTTTTGTTTTTCATTAACAATAGACATTGTTTGTTATATAACTAATAACACTGTAGTAGATATTCTTTTGTCATTGATAGCATTAACTATTATTAATTTTATTGATGTTAGTATTAGTGCATTGAAATTGATTTAATTTTAATCTCAATTATTGTTATCTTAAATTATGGACTTGTAGCTTTATTCAATTAGTTATAGTATTTGTGTACAGGAATTGAATTAATTTTGATTTCTTCTTTGTTGTTATCTTTATAGTTTAATAGCTTTATTTGTTAAGCTTCTGTTCAGATATAGCCTGAGTTACTCCCCCCTTTGAGTTGGTGAAGAGAAGCAGCAGCAGCAGGCACTACAGTATACCTTTTCCTTGCAGGAATCCACCACAAGTGACTCTATGGATAGTGTGGTGTCAAGTTAGAAGCTGAAGGATCAGGTTGGCGAGCTCCTCTCAGAAGGAGTTATTGACATACTTGAAAGAACTCAGCAGCGTTAGAAGTACTCTGTCGAAACATGCAGAGAAAAGTCATACCGCCAGGGAGATTAAGGAACTCACTGCCAATATGGAGAAAGTAGTACTAGCCTTTAAGGCTTTTCTTCATTCGAATCCTTTTGAGAAGAAACTGGAGGCCAAAGATGTTGCATGCCAGACCAGGGCAGTGGCTGATAGTGAGGAATTGCTGAGGCAGTTAGAGGAGGGTACCACCGGCTTGGTCTAGTGGTGAACGCGTCTTCCCAAATCAGCTGATTTGGAAGTCGAGAGTTCCAGCGTTCAAATCCTAGTAAAGTCAGTTATTTTTACATGGATTTGAATACTAGATCATGAATACAGGTGTTCTTTGGTGGTTGGGTTTCAATTAACCACATATCTCAGGAATGGTTGAACTGAGACTATACAATACTACACTCATACATATCATTCATTCATCCTCTAAATTATTATCTGAAAGGTAATTACTGAAGGCTAAAAAAGAAAAAGAAAGAAAAAAATTACAGGAGGATGTCCGGAACAATGAAATTGATGCCTTAGTGGTGGCCAGGTGGCAGAAAGAGTTGTTCCAGAGGACACTGGAACTAAAGGACTCCATATTTACAGAAAGAGAAAAGGACCTTGACATCACCAGGCCAAAGAGTGAATTTTCAGAGGTGGTGTGTAGTGTGGCACCAAGAGTCAGAGATTTGGCAGAGATTTGGGGCTCCTGAAGGTTGGGCACTTATTGGTCTACTCGGAAACGGCAACAATTTTGAGAGGAGAGGATGTGAAGGATTATGAAAAAAGTGTTTTCACTCTGATTATAGAATCATCGATTGGTGAAGGTAATATCCCTCACCTAAGGAAGGGGATAGCAGAGGTCTTTCTCCAAGTAAAACATGATGTGTTTGGAACTAAGGAAGGTGATGCGACTGAAGTAACAAGGAAGTTTCTTGAGTATGTGGGTCGCAGGACAAACCGCACAACAAGAATTTATGACGAGAAGGTAAATAAAAATAAAAAGAGGATGGACAGGACCCAGCAGGAACCCAGCAGTCAGCAGGACCCCTGGTGAAAAGGCTAGGACGCTGGTTGTTAGAGCTGATGGTAAAGAGAGGAAAAGAATCTTCGCGGATCTCCTCAAGGAGGTTAAGGGTGGAGTACAGGAAGGTGACCTGGAGATCCTCTCTGTCCGAAGGGGAGAGGGAGAGGACCTGTAGATCTGAGTCAAGGATGAAGACAAGGGCCCAAAAAAGTTAGTGAAGAATCATCAGGAGGGAGTGCAAGGGTCAAGGTGGCCATGAGACAAAAAACACGTAATCAGAGAGTCAGCATCAGAGATATCGATGCTTTACCTACTAAAGAAGAAGTCATCAAGGCCGTTACGCAGACTGTAGAGGTGGAGGAAAAGGCCATTCAGGCGATAAAGATGTACCGGCCCATCTGTGTACACAGATGGCCTCTTTGCTGCTCAACAGTGGGGAAGCGGAAAACCTATTACAAAAGTTGCACCTTAGTGTGGGCATTATATCATATAGAGTTATGCCTGATGTTGAACAGTAGACATGTTACCAGTGTTGGGATCTCGACTATATGGCTTTAAAATGTCAGGGCACCGACAGGTTCAGAAGCTATTTTAACTGCAACGAGGAGGGCCATTTTAAGGCGGGCTGCAGAGAACCAGTTACTTGCAGGAAGTGCGGCGCAGAGAGCTACAGATATGGGAACCCTGTATGCAAGTGATGAAAGTTCTTCAATTGAACGCGAACAGATCCCGCCAGGCCCATGATCTGTTGTGGGCCATCCAAGTGGAGCGTGGAGATGATCTGCTGTTCATCTCAGAACCGAATGTTGGAGTATTGTAGGCAGATTGATAGCATAAGAACCCTGACAATACGTGTGCAGTGGTTGCTGTCTTTACAGCAACTAATAACTAGACTTATAACTAATAACTAATAACTTACAACTAATAACTAGACTAATAACTAATAACTAGACTAACTAATAACTTAGACTTTTCTAAGTGCTCTCCAGTGCAATCAAGGAGATCTTCTGATGTCAAACAGGAGCAAGCTAAGCCGCAGGACGTTGCCTCTGGTAGCAAAGAATTGCAAGTTGTGGTTAATGTGAACCCGTTTCAACCCCATTTCTACACTACGACGTTCACTGGAAATGCATAGAATTGCATCAAGTGAAAAGAAAAAAGATAACAAGACAGGCGATGTTGCCTTTAGCAGCAAAGATGTTGAGACGGCTGATGCTGGTAACGCTGAGAAAGCTAAAACGTCAAAAGGAATTGGCACTAAAAAGAGGTATGACATACCAAAACTTGGCGGGATCGATGAAATGATGAAATCGAGCTAATGGTTTCTGATTTGGAGAGCAGCAGACTAGTGTGTCTGCTGATATGGAAGTGGTCCAGTGGATACATAGTGGTACAGTGAATAGACAGGAAGGGAGGAGTAGACCACAGCAAGTACTTGGTGGTAAGAAGGAGGCCACCAGACTGCTAGTGAGTTCTCAAGCATTAGGGGCTACATCACCCTCCTCTGACAGAGAAGATAGAAGATCCAGAGAGGATAGAAAAAGACGAAGACCCTCGAGTGCTGAAGACCGAGGAGCAGATAATGAACTAGTTGAACTAATAAACAAACTGGAGGACAAACATGTAACCCAAATGTTACATGACAATATTGACAAGAATAGAAAGCGTGAAATTAAGCGAGGGTGAACTGTCCATTTTCGGAGGGCAGATCACAGAATTTAGATCTGTACTTATATCACAGGCGTTATAGAAATCGAGAATTAGCGATGCAAACTGAAAATTGGCTGGGTGTCATGTCGTGTGATCCCAGGTATTGATTCAGAGAAATGTTACAGATGTTGGACAGTAGATCACAAGGTAATCAATTGTGTCGGCTCAAATAGAATAAGATGCTGCCTTATTTGCGGCAAAGATGGTCACTTTGAAGTGGATTGTCCTGAATACCCACGAAGGACTAGACGCAGCACCGGAGGCCTAGAGTGTCGAACCACGCGTGATGCTTAATTGATTTTAACCATCTCTAATAGTACCATGTCACACGACATGGTTGATGAGATAGCCAGAAGTTATCGGGGGGATTTTTTGGTGATAACGGAGCCGAAAAAACTACTAGCTGTAAAACGTGTGTGATGCACTGACACCAATGCGGATGTAACAATACGGGACGTAACTGGTAGACTTAGATGGCGATTGTTTGATAGAAGCCAGGGTTTAGTTTCGGTAGAGGTTTGGGATGCAATGATAATAGGTGCATATATCTCCCCTAATTGTAGTTTAGAACAATATGAAGATTTTGTGTCTAGGTTGCAGGCTTTAATATACAGGGCTCGTAGGAGAGCTATCCTGGTTGGTGATTTGAATTGTAAGGCTGTTAGTTTAGGAGGTTCTTACACTAACAGATGGGGCGAATTGCTGACTGAGTACTTGCAGACTATGAATATATATTGCCTAAATGATCAGACGCCGACCTCTCATACTAGAGGTCATGAAGCAGTTCTGGATTTAACTATACTTGACGGGAGATGGGATCACAGGATGTAACTGGAGAGTTTTGGAGGATGAGACGGCGAGTGATCACCGAGCGACCTTCCTGGAAATCAAGAATATAGTTTTTAGAGAAAGAAGTGGGCCTCCTATGAGACTCAATGACAAACAGATGGATGCTGACAGAGTCATTTTGAAACTGGAGGAGGGTTTTCCAGTGACTGCTGAAAATCAACAGGCGGTAATGATGCAGGAGATCAAAAAGATAATTCAAGTTAAGAGGAATATTAAACCCGCGTACTGGTGGTTCCCAGGTATTGGGGACCATATATATTGAACACTCCACTACCCGTATCGGGAAGTGGAGACTGTTAAGCATTTGGGCGTTATTTTGGATGAACGTTGCTTATTCAGTGAACATGTGGTGTACGTTTATAATCGTGCAGAAAGTACACTCGCGAAGTTGAGACGACTTATGTTGGCCCAATTGGCACCAAGAGCTTCCAAAAGAAGAACTATAATGACTGCTGTGACATCTATATTTTTGCATACAATGCCTGTTTGGAAAAGCGTTATACGCATAAAAACGGAGTCTGAGCAGAATCATCAGTATACACAGAAGATCTCTGTTGGGAGTGGTTACAGGATACCGTACAATATCGTACGAGGCCGTATGTGTGCTGGCAGGCGTTCCGCCAATATAACTGTTGATCATGGAGGGGGAATACAGGCATGAAGGCATCTGTAAATCAGATGCGAGGTTAAATGTCATGCGATTGTGGCAAGACAGATGGCAGTAGGCAAACAAAGCTGTATGGACCAAAAGACTAATTCCAGACTTACTGAAGTGGAAAAATAGGGCTTTCGGGGAGATGAATTTTCATCTCTCCTAGGCGTTGCCGGGTGCTTTGAGGCATACCTACATCGATTTGGCAGGAGAGAAACGCTTATATGTCTCTTTTGTGATGACGTTTATACAGTTGAACATACTGTTTCCCATTGTATGGCTTGGCGCAGTTTACGAGAAGTTGCTGGCATTGATGGGCTACAGCTAGCGGACCTGATGGTTAACGTCTGAGGTTAACTGGAGGTTGGTAGACGGATTTGTTGCTGAAGTAATAAAGAAAAAGAATGAAGAGGAGCGAAAATTAGGGCGATAATGTGTGTGGGTGTTAGCGATGGGTGGACAGCCCTATTCAAACAGCCGACATGCCGAGGTGTACCGGTTTCATTGATCGACTGGGGACTTCAAGGGAGATATCGGATGATGGGTGCCTATGCATATATATATATATACACACACATATATATATAAACAATTTATATAATATAAAAATAAATATGTTTATATAATAAATTTATATTTATATATGTATAAATAAAAAAAAGGGATTGATTAACATAGGTGAGGGAATAAAAAATCAAATGATCCGGCTGTGACTGGCTGATCTGCCATGCCGGACGTACTGCCGGTAGGTGGGGAGGCCATTTCGTGGCGAGGACGCGCTCCTGGGCTGTGCTACGTTTAACTGGATGACTGGCCCAGGATTGTAGGGGGGGAAAAGTACTTAGCGGAGTCGCCTTCCGTGGTAGCGTCTCGGCCTTTCATCCAGAGGTCCCGGGTTCGAATCCCGGTCAGTCATAGCATTTTTCACACACGCTACAAATCATTCATCTCATCCTCTGAAGCAATACGTAACGGTGGTCCCGGAGGTTAAAATAAAAGATACTTAGCGGAGTAGATGGTGGCCCTGGAGCTGATATGTAGAAATGAATTTGGTGTGCCCATGTTTTTTCATAGAACAGGATCCGGTCACACCCTTGACTTGACATTTGTTACTGGGCCCTGTGGCGGCGAGGTTGAGTGGAAAGTGCTGGAGGAGGAAAGGCTCAGTTATATATAATAATATATATAATTTCGTGAATGCCTCGTAAATCGAGGCAAATTAAACACAACATACCACCAAAGATGATGATCGCAACAACGAAATTTAGTCCTACTTTAAGGGAACCGCAGACTTAGGTTAAATTAAAATTATGGACTCCGATCTGCTCCACTAGGGAAAGGCGGACAGACCTCCTACTCCCACTCGCCTCCATCGCAGATTCCCGCGTGACATTCACCTCATAAACCATCGTCGAGATGCCGCTACACCTCACGGCTGCATGGTATCCCATGCCCTCGGCAGTGCAGCCGCCATCCCGCCGACAGTGTCGTTTACTCATTCTAATCTGCCCTCTTTAAAGCGCCGCTACACCTCACGGCTGCATGGTATTCCATGCCCATCGGCAGTGCAGTCGCCGTTCCGCCGACAGCTTTTGCAATTATAATACCTCTTGTCTAACTAACCGTGGCTCGCTGCCAAAACGCCTACCTTCGGCCAATTAAACTGTCCAGGCGGACCCTAACCACTCATTTCTACTATATCCCCTCGGCGTTGTTCGCAGGGGGAGAAATCGAAGGAAGCCATCAATTCCAACTGTTCCAATTGACTCGCAGATCAAAGGAGTTTACTCTCTCAAGTTCCCTAACAACTCTGGTACGCTCAGCTTCGTACCGGGGACTGACATACAGGTCATGGTCCACCGTGTCATCGACCCTACAATCCGGACACAAACCGGAGTCAACCAACCTAAACCTAGCCAAACTATCCCTAAAAGCACATGTCCCGAAAAGAAATTGAGTAATGTGCCGATTGGGGGAAACCCAGCTAATTGTTCGCAACTCCCTAACATTTGAAAAAATGCCATGCGTGTATCGACCAGTAGAAGAATCGTTACACCTAGCTTGCCAAGAGTCAAAACCTTGGTCTTCTCGCATATGCCCTGACATTAGAAGGCCTCTCTTTTTGAAACACACCGCTCTACACGTTTCGTAGCCAAAATGTCAATGAGTTTTATGCCGGCGATCACAGTGACTGTCTCTCACGAAACAGTTCTGTAACCACCGACAACAGCTAACAGTAGAAGACGCTGGACTCGCAAAAGAATATCCCTATAGCATTGGAATTGTAAACGATGAGTCCAGATGGGTGCAGCGTATAACATTATAGTCTCACAGACACCTTTGTAAAAAATACGCATGGTACGATAATTCAACCCCCAATCCGGATGGATGACTCTACGGACACCAAAGAAAGCATCGATGGCCTTCTTCGCTACAAACTAGAGGTGCTCCTTGAAGAGAAGCCTCTCATCAAGGATAACACCCAGATACTTCTGAACGGTAACATACCTAATCGGAAGGCCGACCATGACAACCCGCGGGTGACGGGCTACAGCTAGGCGACCCTTCAATAACATCATAGTGGTTTTCTACGCACTTAAAACCATCTTATGCTGAAGACTCCACAACCTTAATACCTTACACGCCTGTGCCGCTTTGAGCACTATCTCGGCACGCGAGATGCCCTCGACCAGCAGCAGCCAACCGTCGGCATAAGCCATGATGCGACAGCCACTGGACATCCGCAATCGCATGTGAGAATCGAACTCTACGACCCAGACGAATGAACCTAGAACACTGTCCTGTAGACAACCTTTAGACATGGTCTTTCCTACCTCCGAACTACCGTCACGACGGACGATAGTTCTGTCCCTGAAGTAACTCGATAGAGTTCTGATTTCATTTAGCGTGCAACCACGCTGCTGTTGTTGAAACAAGGCAGAGGGCCACCACAAGTTGTTGAACGCCCCGGATATTTCTAAAAGACACCGAGTACATACTTGCACTCGCTGGCCGAAGCCAAATCCATGACACTGAGAATCGCGTTCTCTGTGCCCTTGGGTGGAAACCATACTGGTCATCCATCAGCTTATGGTTAGAAATTAACCTACGATTAACGCGGAGTTACAAGACCTTCTCGAAAACATTACCTACTACAGGTAAGAGCGTCAAAGGACGGTAAGAGAAACTTACAGTGGGATCCTTGTCGCCACTTTTGAAGAGCAATTTCAGCACACCACGTTTCCAACACGCTGGGAAGTGCCCAGCAAAAAACAACTTATTGAAAACCCTAGCCAGAGGACCAAAAATTACGGGCAATGTGAGAACAAGAAGCTCCACTATGATACCATCATATCCGGAGGCTTTATTACTAGCCAGGCTACAAATTACTTGACGGACTTCCGCCTCAGTAATTTCTGAAGACAAAATCTCAGAGTGAAAACCTACAAATTTCTTTTGGACACGTTTATGATACGTGGTATCAAGAAGCTCGGTGTCATCTGGAAGCAGATCGTCCATCAGATGAGTGAGGACGTGATCTTTATCTATAACAACACCATCCCGGGTCGAGATAACCGACAGAAGAATGTATTTTTTCCGCTTATGACCAAGAACTCGATAAACAACACCCCATGGGTCTTTATTTCCCTACTCTTGCACGAAAGAGCGCCAGGAATCACGCTTAGAATACCTAACCTTATGAAAATACTGGGTCCTCTTCCGACGATAATCCCCAATCAAGACTGCACGCCGATCAGGATCATTCGCACGCTGTGCGGCTCTCTAAGCCGGCCCACAGTCCGCTTCATCGCTGTCAATTCCCGAGCTACCACAATCCAGCTACTCTCCCTGAACCCGTACTTCTGGGAATAGAGTGTTCAGCGGCTTCAACTACCGCAGAAGAGAAATTCTTAGCCAGGTCATCTAATGCGACCTTATCTAGACTTTGAGTAAAAAACTCTTAGCCTGGCTGCAAGAATGTTCGAAAACTTGGCCAATCCGGCCGCCTGTGCAGGAAGCGCCGCTGCTGAACTGGAATGTCACCCCAAAAGACATCGCGCAGCCCACCTACCCAATCAAAAACTATTAGCCGGTGATCGCTTCGCAATCTTCGATTACAGATCAATTCAGTATCCTACCGGCGATGTCCTTACCAATGGCAACATCAATGTTGGTACAATGGAAGGCCCTCTGCAAACCAGCTGCACCGACGAAGGTAGTCAACTCGCCGGCTACAATGAAAACATCAAACTGATGATGCGCAATGAAACCTTCGATTAATTCACCGCCATCGTCCGTGATCCCACTGTGCCAAAGAGGCGATTTGTCATTCGCATCAATTTCTATAAGTATAGGACGACCCGCGCTACCAACCTAATAATTCTATCCCATCTTTCCAACTGCTGTTCAGTGGGTTCCCTGTACTGAAAGTACGAACTAACAACAACCAGGTCCAAACCATTCACGGCAAGCTTAATAACTTGGTATAATATTTGTTAAACAATCATCCAATATTCCAGAGAAATTAACAGCTGCAACCTCAACATCATCAGAGTCCAACATAAGTATGCATTCCACTATCTTTCACCTCCCTAAACAGACACAAATAATGGCCCCGTCTAAAATTCAATGATTTTCTGTTACTTAATCTGATTCGCTGAACGTCCGGAATGATCATCTTCAATGGCGGGTGAGTCGGTTCAGGACGATAAGACTTATACAGCCAGTGCACAATCTGACCAAAGAGAGAGTTATCTAACATGAAAGCTCGTATGATATACTCTTCATCATTTTTATGGCGCAGCCAACAAGAATCTAAAAACAAAGAGTTAGTAAACGCCTTTCATGTTATAATAACAATGACCATGCTCCAGATTACACGGATTCCACCGACGCCTGCCGTGTTGAAGTCAGCCAACGTCAGAATCTCGATAATACAACTTCTCCTCAAGGAAGTCAAAGTATATATTTAAATCCGTTGAAGAAAAAAAAAGAAAAAAATAATGACTAGAGATCAACATACGTTTTTGACCAGGTATCTCTTTTTCTGTTTAGCCTCCGGAACCACCGTAAGGTATCTCTTCAAAGGATGTGCGAGGATGATATGTATGAATGTAAATGAAGTGTAGTTTCGTACAGTCTCAGATCGACCGTTCCTGAGATGTGTGGTTAATGGAAACCCAACCATCAAAGAAGAGATTTGAATACTAGATCGTAGATCTATTATTCAATCTACGTACAAACGTAACCGCAAACACTAGATCAGCCCGGTGGCCTTTTTGACCAGGTCTAAAGATCTCAGTTCACACGCATCGTCGTCGGCCTTCAAATCAGCCCTCATTAGACAGGTTATCTCGCTTTTCACCGCCAAAAAAACTTCACCATCTACACAGCCAAGCTCCACATACTTTCTATCAACTCTGATAACAATATAATAATCAGGAAAGAAAACCCCAAATAAATGCGAATCGTTCAGTTACGATTCAGAGAAGGAAATGACCGTAGTAACCGTCCACAACAGTAGCGAGCAATTCATCGAATTTGTGCGCAATCCACAAATATACAATTAAGTGGCTACTTTCATGGATGTACCAGTAGGTCCGTACCCCTCGGACACATCAAGAAAGGAGCCACAATCACACCCTTTGGCCAAATCTCAGCCTTAGCAATCTTAGAAAAATCATCGTCCTTCAGTAAAACATAAAAAGAATTATAATTTGTTTAGCCTCAATCCTTACACAAACCACAGCGACACATTTTTAGAAACCAACTCCTCGATAACCGGCTTATTAACCTACGTGCTAAATCTTGACAAAAAAGGGCTCTTCATCTCTCCTTCATCAGACGGTTGCTATCTAATCCAATTCGCGGCAAGAAGACTTTATGCCAATACATGGCCTGGCAGAAGAGAGGGGACACCTCTTTCGGTAATATCGCGACAAGGGATATTACGTCCCTTGTCGGGATATTCTTGTCCCTGAGTAGGATCCCTGTCCTGCGTAATTATTACGTCCACTCCTGGATTTTTCCTCCAACAATTTCTAGCAAGATTCTCACGGTCCTGAGATGGAGTAGATTATTTATCAACAATCATATAATCTCGAGAATCCCTTACACGCAACATTTCCAGGAGAGTCAAAGGAACCCTTTCTGAAGAGTCAAAGGAACAGTATAACCAGTGTCGTTCGTCAACAAACTATGCAGTTTTCTCTCAAGCATGAATTCTCGTCTCTCTCCAACACGAGTTGTTCTTTCAGGCACCAATCTCGCGTTAGAAGTACCTTTCAGACAAAGAACTTATTCCACTGTCAAGTACGCCTCAAAGGCAGCCTGAAGATTTAACGAAAACTCAGAGAACTAGTCAGAAATCAATCCAATAATATCACTGTTCAGAGTTATCCTTAAACGTTGTAATCCTACTATCCAGACACGAGGACTGTTTCTTTAAGTCCGTAGTCAGCATCCTTCAACCTCAGATATCACGGCTGAAGAAAATGGACGAAGTTCATTGTCAAACTCAGCAATATTAGAAGCACCACAGAAAGTTACAAAAGATTTCATTCGTGTATTTTCATCAATTACTCATTTTTAGACAGACAGTTAGAAAACTTAAAAGAAGATTTGAGATAAAAATTATACTTGACGATAAATAACCGTAAATACTTTGACAATATAAAAATAAATAAATCTAAATCAATCTTAAATCTTATTTTTTAGTAATAAAGAGAATTTTTGAGCGGTTAAGTAAAACTTTTGTAAACGGTTTGAATGCTATCTCGTCTTCAATTATTTTTCCAAAAATACGGTTAGAAATGTATGACCTTTTTACGCTCATAATTCATAATTTATTTATTTTGCGATGTCATTGATCATACAACAGAAGTGGATTTGATTTTTGTCTTACGTGTATTACGTTTAACACTTCCATTTTTACATCTCAGAGGAAATATAAATAAATGCTTTTTTATGAGGAGAGGATCATCATAATTTGTATAACTGAAATTTCCATTCTCTTAAAAACATATTTTTTTTGATGAATGAATTTTTTTTAAAAATCTGTAGAGAATATAATTTTGAGCAAATTGTCACAAATAAAGTAAATACAAAACAATTAAACATTTTTAAAAATCAACTTTTTTTTGGAAAGTAAACAATCTAAAGAAGGAAGCAGGCAAATCTAAGACCAATAATGAATGAGATAAAATTTAATGCCTGCTGTCCTTCTGTTGAGCAAATGTTTTTTTTCCAAATATTTTAACTATAAGTTACATAAAGAAAATCAGAAAAACAAAACTTTTATTTCCAGGTCTAGAGGAGAATAAATTTTAGCAACAAACTCAAAGGAAACAAGCTTATCTGATCTTTGTTTATGAGCTGAAGAAATATTGCACATTTCCATCAAGAATAAATGAAATCAGAAGAGTATAATATTGTATTATTAAACATAATATTATACAAATGACAAGTGGTTCTTTCAGATTTAAGCGTGTCTAGATTTGCATAGAAGTGAGTAACCGTAAAGCAAAAAATAATGATTTACGTTAAATAAAGATTATTATTTAAAAATAAGTTATTTTAATACACAGTAAAGAAAGCTACATGATTGTTTACATATATATGTGCACGCGTGCGTGTGTTTGTGTAATTCTTTTCTTTTTAGTGTATTATAAGAAAAAGAGTATCATTATTAGTTTTTATTATTGTTGAAATAAACTATGATATATTGAGCAAATAATTTAATTCTTATTAATCCTATGTTGAGAGTTAAGGTTTAAGCAATTGTCTTTCTATGTGGAAGATCAGTTATTTATTAGATTATTTATGGAATTTTTTTTTTAATATATACAAAAAATGTAATATTTATAATCGCTGTGGAATAATAACTAAAGCAGGATTTTGTATGATTTTTATATCTAGGGTATTTGGGAGAATAGGGAAGATGATTCCAGTTCTGTCGTCTTCTTGAAGAAGGGAAAGAAGAATAAATACCACTCGCAAAGGTAAAAAAAAATACTAAATTAACTTATTACATCAAAATGTATTAAATAAAAGTTAAATGCAATTCCTAAATTAATTCTACTGATTTGTTTTTTTAAGGTGACCGTTGAAAGTTTGTAACGGAATTTCCATTTCTGAAAACTATTAGTCTATCTTGAACATTTTGCCGCTTTTTTGGTGTATTTTTTCCTTATCGTAGCGCCAATAGCTGCATTCAATATAGTTTTAAAGACAGAAGAAAGTTTTTGTCCAACCATTGACTTGTTAAAATGTTACAACAATGGGACTATTGTGTTCGTTTCTTTTTAAAAATTAAATTATCTGTCATCACCGCTCTTTTTTTTAAAAACATTTAATTTTAATGAAAATATTCTTATATAATAATTAATTTTAGTCGATCAAAATCATTCGTTTCTAATAAATCAATCTTTTTCACAATACACGATGTTATCGACATATTATGCATTATATTATACTATAGACGAAAGAGAAAAATTCCTCTTTCGCATAATAATGGAAAGCATGAGTTGCCTGAGAGTTTCAGGTACATGTTTATCGCTCGGGATGCGAACGTTAATAAAACAACAATAACAATAATAATAATAATAATAATAATAATAATAATAATAATAATAATAATAATAATAATAATAATAATAATAATAAAAATAATAATAATAATAATAATAATAATAATAATAATAATAATAATAATAATAATAATAATAATAATAATAATAATAATAATAATAATAATAATAATGCCCTGAGGTAGATAATCCCCACGTCCGGAACACAACATCTATGTTCCACGTCCAGGGCGGCAACAGCTGTACATTTGTACATCACATATAGCTGGCTAACGGGGTTCCGAGTAAATTCCTCGGTTATGCTTTGCTAAGTTTGACCTGGTTCCAACTTCAGGTCACTAAACGGACTGGATTTTTGGCTACCTGCAGGAAATGAAATAACAAACGATTTTGGAAATGGATTCATACCATTCTTAGAGCTGGCGATGTGGCGGCCAGGGTCAATGTTATTGCAGGTGTAACGGAGACCCTTCCGTTGTCCACATGCCCCCTGCGATGGCAAGCATGTAGTTAAGGTGCCCATGTTCGGAGCATGGGAGCCCTGAAAGCTTCGGTGAGTAGGGGCCTGGAGTCAGTGCAGAGACTGCGCATCCGCTCTCTGCCAGGACATATGCCGGTTCCACCGGAGTACCGGATAGGACCTCCAAGGTTAGTAGCCCTGGAGTGGGGGTGTACCCCGGCGGCTAGCCTTGCTACAGAAGGGATCCACTGTTCATGAATTTTTCTGAACATTCAAACGTGGCAGAGGGTGCACGTAAACACCCTCGTTTAGAAACCGCCGATTCGCCACAAGCGAAGCGGAAAAAAAGTAAGGAGAGTGATAGAATTAGAAAAGATGCTGATAAAATCAGTAAAGATTTGAGAAAAGCTTTGTTTGGAAATAACGTTCCCAAACCAAGATTTTTGGTCATTACAAAAGAGAATGGTAACTTCCAAAAGGTAAGTCCATTCTTAATTGCCAGAGAGATTACAAATTGTGCTGGTGGTCCTGTCAAGGAAATCCGTAAGACGTTTAACGGATTACATGTCGAAACTATAAACGACATGCAAAGTCAGAAAGTCCAGGCGTTGAAGAAGATCGGTGAATTTGCGGTTACGGTCCAACCGCATAGTACACTTAATTCATCTAGAGGAGTTGTTGTTTGCCGTGATCTTCTTAACTGTACTGAAGAAGAAATAGTGCAGGAAATGTCTAGTCAGGGAGTGACACATTGTCGCAGACTTTCGATGAGACGAAATGGTGAGATTCTTCCTTCGGCCTCTCATGTTTTGACATTCAATAGGCCAAGTCTTCCTGAAAAGGTACGAGCTGGCATCCATCGGCTTGATGTACGGGCATTTATTCCGCAGCCGATGAGATGTTTTAGATGTCAACGTTTCGGACACACTGCCGCTAGATGTGAAGCGCAGGAAATTTGTATATGCGGAATGAAGGTACATGAGGGTGATCCATGTAAAGACCCTCCAGTCTGCATTAATTGTAAAGGGCACCATAACTGTCGATCCAGGAACTGCCCAGTATACAAATCAGAAACAGCCATTCAGGAGGTTAAAACGCTTCAAAAAGTCAGCTACCCTGAAGCGAGGAAGATTGTAAACCTACGTACACCTAGACCATCGACTTCATACGCAGAAGCAGCTGCTGCTCCCCCCACACCTAAAATCAACGTGGAGCAGTTGCTTAATACGATGGCGCCAAGTCTCGCGACAATGATAGAAAGAATCATTGATTCCAAGATCGAGTCGACTCATCAGATACAACAAAGTAAACATGAGAAGGCTCATTCCCGGACTGACGTCGCCGACAGAAGACCCGTACCAGCTCAGTTTAAAAAACCGGCAAAATCTTCGATTATAACTCCAGCAATAGACGTAATGAAGAAAAATCTTGATTTATCCGACAAAGATCTAAAGATCATCCCGACGACGAGTCATATAGCTAAGGATACTGTGACAAGAGTACAGGAAAAATCTGCGTCAACCAAAATGGAGGTGCAAGTAACTATCCAAAAAGCACCGGACACAGACGATATTAAAATTGTACCTACAGAGGCCCCAAAAGCTCAGAGAACAACTGTGGCGAGAGCATCTGTATCAGCCGGTCCAAGCACAGCCTTAGACATAGAATCGAGTTCATCAGCCGCCGAAAGTGCATCGGTTGCAAGTTTAGACTCAATTGCAACGATGCTCACAGCACCATTGAAGCTTTCATCACCTGATGTAAGCCGGCGAACGTCATTGGCGTCAGAAAGAGAAGACGAAGCCATGTCCGAAGCCTCAGACACTCTGTCGTCGGAAGTTGAGGCCGTTCGCAGGATGGAAAAGCGGTGTAAAAAAGGTTGGCCGAAAGGAAAGCCTAGGCGGTAATTTGTGGATTTTAAATTAGAAGATTGAAATTTTGCTCACTTATTTTCATCATGGAAATATGAATTAAAGAACCTTTTTTTTATTTTTTTTTGAAGTGGGATGGGGCTAATGACCAAAGTAGTCGATGCCCCTAAAAACCTCAAAAAAAAAAAAAAAAAAAAAAAAAAAAAAAAAAAAAAAAAAAAAAAAAAAAAAAAAAAAAAAAATAATAATAATAATAATAATAATAATAATAATAATAATAATAATAATAATAATAATAATAATAATAATAATAATAATAATAATAATAATAATAATAATAATAATAATAATAATAATAATAATAATAATAATAATAATAATAATAATAATAATAATAATAATAATAATAATAATAATAATAATAATAATAATAATAATAATAATAATAATAATAATAATAATAATAATAATAATAATAATAATAATAATAATAATAATAATAATAATAATAATAATAATAATAATAATAATAATAATAATAATAATAATAATAATAATAATAATAATAATAATAATAATAATAATAATAATAATAATAATAATAATAATAATAATAATAATAATAATAATAATAATAATAATAATAATAATAATAATAATAATAATAATAATAATAATAATAATAATAATAATAATAATAATAATAATAATAATAATAATAATAATAATAATAATAATAATAATAATAATAATAATAATAATAATAATAATAATAATAATAATAATAATAATAATAATAATAATAATAATAATAATAATAATAATAATAATAATAATAATAATAATAATAATAATAATAATAAATAATTGTTTAATTATACAATGAATCGTTTAGCTGTTGCAAACCAGTGTAGTGATTAAATACATACTTTTAATTTTTAATAAAAAAGAAATATGTGCATGTAATCAATAAATGTATATAATTTTATTTAATGCATCAGGTTTAGGTGGTAACGTGTTGACACCTCTTAAATAATTAATATTTGTAATATGATTGTTATCAAATAATTACAGAAATATGAATTAAATAATGATGATAAAATTATTATTTTCCGTGTTTTTAGGAATGAATATTTTTTTTTGTGAACATCGTGTGGAGGGGGTTTTTATATTTGTGGTAAGAGATTAACGATTGACATAGTTGCACATCAACGTTCCTAATCTACACCACAACCAGCCAGTTAATGTTTTTTTTTTTCCAGGAGGAAAAGGTTTTTGTTAGAGGAACATAAATATTTAATAATATGTATAATTTACAGAGTATTTCTACAGTAACCATCATTACAGCTGCAACAATCATAGCTGGTAAGTTTTGTATTCACGCCGATATAAAGAATTATTTACAAATTTAATAGCAACGAATAAAATGAATAGTCTGTTGTTTTTTTTGTTTTTTTTTTTAATTTGTCAACCGTAAAAGATTTTGTGAATGATTTTGGCAAAAATCAATTTGAATTAATTACTTTTTTATAATGTGGTTTTGTGGTATTTCCTTTAGGCGTTATATTATTACTCTTAAAATTTGTAGATTAATTAATGTCAACAAAAAGGATATATGCGTAAAAATGTGTACGAGCCTTTTTGCGTTTTTGTATGTGTAACTATTTCATCCGCATACAATAGTTTTTCCTGTTTCCTAGCTCGTTAAGTTTAATGTACTATTTATCGTACATAAGTATGCTTAGTTCAATTAAATAAAATCAATAATCAGACAAGCGACATCTTCCTCTCTTTTCATAAGATAAACGTCCCTGTTCCTGTGATGGTCGGGGGACTGTTCTCTATTCCTAGGAAAGGTCTGATGCTTTTTAACTTGTAATTTTTTTTTTGAAATACGAAAAAAATCATCTTTTTTTTGTTTAGCATGTTATAATAAGAAATGAAATGAATAAAGAAGTTTATTTTTTTATTTTCATTGTACGCAATCGAATTCGATTTTACAGCCTGAGTATTGTACAAAAATTCATTTATTATCATATGACAATATTAAACGATTTAAAACAACAGGAAAATTTTACGGAATTAAGGAAAATCCTCTTTTTATAGAATTAGGAAAAGACTTTGAAAATTAAATTTATTTGCGTTTTATTTTTCCGAGAATAATTGGAATCTTATATGAAGTTGTGAAATTCCTGTTAAGAAAAATAATTATTTAGAACATTTTGAATTTATTATAATATTTGCATATATACGTGCAATTTGGAATATTTTTGATTGGTTGTTGGTTTTTTAATGATTTAAGTAATTACTGAGGGACATTCGCCGCATTCTAGGCAACAATAAAAATGTACTAGACCGGGTATTGTTACTTCTAAGAAGTATTAATATACTTCAAAAAATTTAATGTTAACCAACCATGAATTTTGATTTTATTTTGTTATTCTTGTATATTTTATCTTAATGGTTACGTCTCCTTTATTATTTTAGTTTTACTTTTGTTATTATAATAATTTTCATCTTAGTTTTAATCTTAAAAATCTTTAATTTTGTTAATATTTTTGATATCCGAGAAGGAGCTTGTTTTGTCCAGGGCGATGATAACGCGAAAAAGTTTTTCGCTAAAAAAAAAAATTCATTTATTTATTTAAATGGACTCATAATTTAGCTTTGTGTGTGTGTGTGTGTGTGTGTGAGCGCGCGCGCCATTCACATGCGAATTAATGAATCAATTTCTCTAAATTTGAGTACGTGAGTATTTAAAATCTGAACAACAGATTTTACCCAAATATCAAGATTCTAAAAAACTAAAGGCTTGATAGATGTTACGTACAATAATTACTCGAAGGTTAATAAAATAAATAGTAAATTATAATTTTACATTTTAGCTTGCTAAAACAAAAATTAATTACTAGATACTAAACAAAAAAAAAAAAAAACTTTATGATTAAAAAAGGTAGATAAAGCTTTTTATAGATTTTTTTTTAATTTTGACAGCTGGATATAATGTAATGATACTAATTTGTGTAGTTTTAGAGAATATTGCTAAAGAAATGTAATATTAAAGTAAATTAAATAATTAGAAAAAAAAGAAATGTAACTAAATGTTTTAGGTAACTAATAAAAAAAAAATTATTCATAATTTTTAATAATAAGTAAAGTTAACAAAACCTGATTTCAGAGAGAATCAAATAGCGCTTAAAAAGGAAATTTCAAAAATGTGTATTTTTAATAAATACATAGAATAAGGTTGCTAAACCGTTATTGAAATAAATTTGAAAATGAAAAGCTCAAAATAGAAAAAAATGATAACATTTGTAACTAGATATCATTTAGATTGTTATAAATTCATTAGACACTGAGAATTAGTATTAAAAAGCCCAACATTTTATAAAAAGTATAAATAAAAAAACAAGTTTTAATGAAGCAATAGCATAATAAAATAAATAATTGTTACGAAATGTTAAAAAAGTATTTCTAGCCATATTTATAAAATAAGGATAATTTATTTACAAAAAATTAATCATTTGTTATTTATCTAAAAAATTAGGAAATATTGTTTTAGAATATCCTAGTTGAAAGCAGAAAGTTACCTTTGAAACAGCCTAAATCACTCAAACGTTCGCTTTAGAGTGTTCACAAAAACCTAATATGAAACCGGTTACACAAAAATTTAAAAGGATTCTAGAAAAGGCTTTTTGAAGCCTGAACTCTAAACTGCGACAGCATTTGCAGAAATTAATTCTTCCACATACAGTGACGTGGATCCCACTTCGACTGTTTCTACACTTTTTTTATAGCTTCATTTTTGGTGCATGCATCATTTATATTTAATATTGTTTACAAATTAGTTATGCAAGTTAACAATTTAAAAGCTAAAGATTTTTTGTAGACAATGTTTTTCGTAAAGCTTACGTAAATGAAACTTAAGTAAATGAACGACTGTAAAATTTGAATTCTGAGCTAGCACTGGTTTGACTGAGATCTGAACTTCGGCATATAATGATGGAAACTGATTGATAAGGGGAAGGAGTAGATGAATACAACTTAGAAGGGCATTTAATTTTATAGATGGGAACAGAAATCCGTTGGCCATTACAGATTGAAGACACTATTTAAGAAAGTTTGATACGAACTTTATGGATTTACGTTTTGATACAAAATATTTCTAATTTTCTCGATCAGTGAATAATTAAAAAAATGGTTCTAATTTAATATCTTTAATTGTCAAGAAACTAAGTAGGTTTTTCCAGTAGATTTTCCCCCAAAAAACGGGATTTTAAGAATTTCTGAAATATTCATCTTTTTATTTACATGTTAGAGCACAAAACTACGGTTTTTATAAAATTCTTAGTCTTTTATGTAAGAAGACTGGTTAGGTAAAAAATGTATTTTATGAAATAATGAGGTAGAAAGAATATTCAGCCACCTAAAGAATTATATTCTTTGAACAAAACTTAAGGAATTCTTTAATAAAAAACTTTCGCGTTATAGGTTTAAAATTCTATTGTATTATACAGATCCCTACCATCATTTAACAATAAAGTTTTTCAATCATTGTTAATAAACTTCCCACTTACGTATTTCCTGTTTGTACAGTCTTTTTTAAAACACTGGTTTCCAACAAATAAATTCTGTGACTAGCGTCCTTGTAAATTTTTCTTATCTTCTATAATTATGATGAGACAAATTCTTCTCATTCTTGTTTTAAGTAGTTTTCCTAATAAACCCTGGATTGCACTTATTTCCCTTGAAAATTACGCAAAAATATGAAAATATGTAACTTATTTACTCATACCACAAACGTACATTGACTACTTTATTAAAAATAATTGAATAATTTGAATTATTAAAATAATTGAAATAATAATAATAGGTAAGCGAGTTACCTATTATATTATGAGCTGCAATATCCGCTATTCTTTTGAGTACCAATTCTTACATATTATTACCGAAAACGAATCTCTCAATAAAAATTCTAAAAAATGTCACAAATTAAAGTCAAAATATTATTTTCTTTGTTTCCTGTCTCGTAAAAATAAAATAAACTTAAAAATACAAAATTAAACGATTTACTAAAAAAGATTCTGTTTTCCAATTCTTTAAACATCTGCCTTAAAAATATCTGCCCCAAATTAGAAATTAAAAACTCATAAACTTACCATATTTAAATTGCAGCGACTTAAAAACTCGAAATTTAATAAAGAACAGAGAAAAAAGTGGTTTAGTACTTTTTTTACGGTTTTAATAACTTTTAAAAATTTATTTTTGTTTTCTTTTTAATGATCAATTCACCGTATAAGCTCGAAGCTTGTGCCGAATACGCAATGGAAATTTTACAGAAAATGCCAAGCCTGACCGGATTTGTTACATTTTTTTTTTTAATATTTAAAATAAGCCAACCAAAACGATGCTTCTTTGAAGATAATTCAAAGAAACTCAGAATTTTTTTTAATAAAGTCGTTTAAATTTTGTATTTTTAAGTTTATTTTATTTTTACGAGACAGAAAACAAAGAAATTCAAATTAAACTTTCATTTGTAACATTTTTTAAAATTTTTATTAGGGATTCTTTTTAGGTAATAATAGGTAAGAACATTTATGCTACTAGTTTTCATGAATTTTTACTCAAAAATACTTTACGTATCAGAATAAAAAATAAACATTTTTTATTTGCTTTCTCTTGATCTTTAGCTTAGAGATCTTATATTTCACGCATTCTCAGAGGTGTCAACCACGATCAAAAAAATTTCAACATATTTCTTAAAAAAACGTTAAATTCCATTTTTTTACCTTTTAGTCTTCAAAAAATAATAAAATTTAATAGGCTTTTCAATAATATATTTTTTGAAATAATAATTCAAACTTAATACAGTTATTTTTGCGAGATCAATGATGAAAGTTAAACTTTACCGTCTAGAAATATCACAATTCATAATTCTTTTTTTTGGCTTTGCATGTTATTGTAAACAGCAGAATAAAAAAATGGACTGAAACTGACAAAAACGAATTGAAAAGATTTTTTCTCATTATTATGACTGTGAGTCTGGTTAATTTACCAAAACTGCAGCTTTACTGGTGAAAAGATAATATGTACCGCAATAATTTTATCTCAAATATTATATCGTAATCGATTTTACGTATACGTAATCGATTTAATTTTTAAAATGTTTATGTAATTTTTCGTATACGTAATCGATTTTTACTGCTCCTTCGTTGCTTGCATTTCGCTGATGATTTCCAGATAAAAACATGATAAATGGTATAAAGTACGCCTTCTAATTGATAATTTATTACAAAAATTTCAATAAACCGGGATAGAACACTGTAATAGATGAGTCTATGATACCGTGACGGATTGGCTGTCCTTCAGGCAGAATAAAAAAAATAAGCGGCATAAATATGGTGTGAAAATATACAAAATTTGCACTACAAATTGTTTTGTGTATAATTTTAAAATTTACAAAGAGAAAGGAGACACTAATGTCGGAGAAAGTCACGCGTTATCTGTAATTAAAGAACTGTTAAAAAATTTAACGGAATTTGGAAGAATAAATTATGTATATAGCTTCTACACAAGCTTTGACGCTACAAAATATTTGCTATCTCGAAAAACAAAAATATGCGGAACATTTCGAGAAGATCGGAAATATCTGCCGAAAAATATTGTTTACCAAAGAATTAAAAAGGAGAAATAATTGGTGTTATGAAGGACGACAAAAATAATTATGTTGAAAGACAAGTGACAGGTACGTTTGCTAACTACAAAAGAGGAAACCTAAACTATTTACAGAAAATTTGTAAAAGGAACCAGTGACAAAACCAGATCGCTTAATTAATTTCAACAATGCCAAAAAGGTGTCCACTTCAATGATCAAATGAGTAGATACTACACAGTTTTAAGAAGTGTTTGAAGTGGTAAAGAAAAGTAGCCCTAGAATTAATATTTGGTTAATTATTAACCAACGCATGTGTTTTATACAGTAGGAGATCAAAAAAATGTTCAATTTTAAATTTTAAGGAAAGGATAATCAAAGCTCTGGTTGCAGAAACAATTCAGATGCAAAAACCAAGAACTACTAAGAGAATTCATTCATTAAAAATCGATCCAGTTCATTTAAAATAGATTTTCGGGGCAAAAATCTAGTAACTGTTACAAGATTTTACGGCAAACTTTATCGAGCCGAGAACCGGACACACATTGTGATGAATGTGACGGAAAACCGGTTTTGTGTTTAAATCGCTTCAATCCTTCTCATAAGAAAATATAAATATATATCATGTTAGACAAGCAGTGAACAAAAATTATTTTGTATCATTAGTGTAAGGTTATTTTGTGGTGGGTAGTGAATCTTTCCCACAGTAATTTAACTATAAAATTATGATTTTTTCAGCGAAATATTTCAGTTTGGATATTCATTCATTACAAGGTATGTAGATATTAAATTTTGAATATAGAGATAGTAATTCCAATTTTGTTTCATCCAAATAATTCAACTCAATCTTTCTTTATTTGAATTTCGATTTAGTTCGTTCTTAAATATTTGTTCTAATTACTTGTCCATTTCTACTGTAATTTTACGAATATTGTTTTCATTTAAAATAATGATTTTAGGTAATTTCATTAATTTTTTTAAAGGATTTCCTATATTTTTTCTTTCGTTGAGGGGCATAACATTTATTATTAAATATATTCATTACATATTTACTATATGTCAATTTCAATGCATTTGTTTACTTTTTTCTATGATTTGTTTCACGTAATTAAATTTATCACATTTTTTCTAAAATTAATGCTTTCTTGTATCTTCCTGAATCGAAATTTATATTACCGTAACATTTTATTTTATGGACAAATGTGAATTTGCCAAATAATAAGGTTTTAACAGGTTCTATTTTTAATTACGTCAATTTATTACAGACTCTAGATATATCTCGATATTTAAAAAATAATAATTACCACTTATTAACATAAATATTCAAATTTTAAATCATTCATTGAATGCTTTTATGAGAAAGTTTTACTTTTTCCACTGTTGAAGTAACAAACAAAAAAAAGTAATCTACGTACGTGGTTTATAGCAGGAAAAAATTATAAAGAAATCGTGCCTATGTAAAAAGAAGTACTATTTCAACTTATTTGCCTCTTTCTTCAAGGTGACAATTCTCTGTACTAAGTCGGCTGTAGCAAATATGTCGTACGGAATTTAGCTAAACTGTTTCGGAATATGATAGTTCATATTATTTCTGATAGGTGGCAAAACCTTTCAACTCGTTTTAAACATTGGTTATAATACAAAAAGGAGAATAAAAAGACAATACGTACACGGGAAGTATTTTCCCGTGCCGCACTTGATGGAACACGAATACGGGGTATATGTCGGTCGTAACGCACAAAACAGAATCTTTTAACTAACACCCTAGCATGTAACTGGTGCGGTTAGAGACAAGGACGCACGGCATTACTAGTCCATACGGGACACGTTTTACCCGTGCCGCAGCTAACGTGGTTTAAACTGTGTGTGTATTCCATAAAACTTAAAATTTCCTCTGTACTAGGAATTAGCAATGATTTTGTAACTGGTCTTGTAAAACTAGAAACGATAAATATTTTTGTATTACAACGGGAATAATGATCCTCGCGGATTTATTACGGCAATCTTTTAAAATAAGGTCTGTTAGTAAAATGGACAGTTCAATGGTAATATTTAGCGAACGTGGAGGAGTAAAAAAGAACATAGGCATATATTTATTGGGAAAGCAAATAAGAAAAGAGTGTAAACTCCCACCTCTTGGCTAAAATAAATTCTTTTATTTTTGTGTAGTCTCTGACCTTGTTCGTCCTCTTGTAATAAGTTTTTGTTGGTAAAAATATAATTATTTTTATTACGGCAATACTTAGAACTCAAACTGATTAATTATTTATTTTTATTTTTTCTGTTGTACTAGAAGCGCCTTTAATTGTTAAAATGGAGCAAAATAATATAACTTGTTTTCAGAATAATTATATTACTCCTCAGTAATAATACTGAGGAAACGTCAGATACTCCTGTAAAGTTGTTTAGTATATAAGATTATTACATTTTTATTTGTCATTCTATGCAACAACTTATAATTCAGCATATTAATCTACTCTTTCAAGTTAATAAATAGTTTAATAAATTACATCCTAGCAGCAGAATACTATTGAAATTAAAAAATTATTCCTCGTATGTTCTTTCTTTTTATAGATTTCCATTGAATAGTTTCATAGATCCCTGCTTCTTCAGAACATATTCATTTTTATCCCATTAATTAAAAACATAATTAAAGTTTAAACATTTTGTAGTACATTTGTTGTAGTTGTAGTGGTTGTGTAGTTCATTTACCTTGGTTATTGAAGTAAAATCTAAAAATAAGATAATATAAAAAAAAAAATTAAATAACTGAGAAAGCAAACATCTCCCCAAAATTTTTAAATTTTATTTATGTTATTAATTAATTTATTATTAAATAGTTTGGTCTGAAGAGCAAAGATATCTGTAAAAAAAGAAAAAAAATTTCTCTGCAATTCAAAAATTAAGTTTCTTTATCCCGGTAAAATTTTTACATCGTAATAAAACATATTAAATGTTATGTTTCAAAAAATTTAGCCTACGTTTTTGATTTATTAATCGATCTTGAATATTTCCTTCACTATTTAAGAAGTCTGCAGTAAATCCTTTTTTTAAAAATTATGATAATTTCAAGTTAACCTTCTAACCTACTTTTTTGCTAAGATCTTTTATATCCTAAGAGTAGGTACAAAAAGAATGAAGAATTTTTTTAATTTCTTCCATGTAATAGTTTTGAATCGGTTTCAGAAAGAAGCACTAATAACCCTTTTTTTGAAATTAATAAAATTAGGATCTTTGAATACTAAAAAAGATTTTTGTTGTCTTTATTGATTAAAAATAGACTTTTGATTGTGTTATCAGCCTTTCTCAACCTGGGGGTTGCGATGATATGAAAGTCAGAAAATTAGTCTACAACTTTACATGTAAACAATAATGAAATCACTTTATGAGAAAATAATTGTCTATTATAAACATTTTACTTACATTTATAAGTACAGTACATTATAATGTTTTTTTGCTTCTTCCCCACCTATTAAAACACTGACCATATCAACTGAAACAGGCAATATGACGGTTTTAGCAATTTTATGGGGTTTGGACATCTTAGCTACTCATAATGCTATGAGATAAGATAACCCTTCAAGTGTACTTTTATCATTACGATTTGATTTAAAAATAGAAGCTTGTTGATTTCTCAGAGTATGTAATTTTCTCTCGAAAAATTCCACGGGTTTCCTTTTATGATATTGATGTTTAGCTTCCAAGTGTCGAATTAATTTTTATGGCTTCATGCTTTCTCAGAGAGGACTTGAAAGCAAACAATCCACTGTGGCTTTCCATCCAATTAAGTAAAACCATAATTTAAATAACTGCCATTGTACAATATTGCTTTTTACCAATCAATTCACTGGATGTAGATCACGCACTTTGTTTTTTCACTAATTTATCCATTTTGCATAAGATCAAATTAAAAAAATAACAAAACAGTTACACCGTGACTGTACACTAAAAACCCAATCCTCAATGATAATTATAATTATTTTAAAAACTTAAATAAAGGTACCAGACACATAGTTCTTATTTGAAATTAAACTGATGTTCTGTGATCTCTGACGCCTCTTTTATACTGCTAAGATTACGACGTGTTCAAACGTATTATATGCATGTTTGAACATGACGCTCTGACAGCGAATATTATGCAAGCTGATCAAATTACAAGGAGCACTTACAAATCAAGTTGAAACCTGTAAATTGCTCATGTTTGTATATTCATACATGTATGTTCATACTCGTTGCTACCAATGCAGCTAAATAGTTTTAAGTAGATTTCATTGGGTTGAGGTTGGGGATCACAAAATATTTATTATATATATTTTTTTTTACTTTTTTGTGGTCGTGGAGCTAAAAAGGTTGAGAATCACTAGTGTAGATCATCAGCTGCTTCTTGAAAACTGTGGTAGCAGAGGACTTTTATGTATCATATTTTTCTATTAGAAAGATATGAAAACAAAAATTAATAATTTTAATTATTAAAAATAGCCTTCATTCAGATCTGTTTCTTGTTGTTTGGTACCTTTTCTTTCTTTTTCCTGTTTAGCCTCTGGGAATTACCATTCAGGTATTACTTCTCAGGATGATATGTATAAGTGTAAATGAAGTGTAGTCTTTTACAGTCTCAGTTTGACTATTCCTGAGATGTGTGGTTAATTGAAACCCCACCACCAAAGAACACCAGTATCCACGATCTAGTGTTCAAATCCGTATGAAAGTAACTGCCTTTACTAGGACTTGAACACTGGAACCTTCAACTTCCAAATCAGCTGGGAAGATGAGTTCACCAATCCGGTGGGTTTTTGTTTGGTACCTTGAACTAATGTAAATATTTGTATCTGTATTGTGTGTTTCCCATACATACATGCGATGAGTGTATTTGCATATGAGATATTGTAATGGCTGGTAAATTTTTAAATAACACAAATTATTCAAAAAAAAACCTGAATTTTTCTTGCATTCTTGTTAAATGTCTGAAAGTAATTAGTTTTTAAATATTCTAATAATTAAAAAATATAAACAAATAAATTTTATTCTTTGTGTCAATTTATATGGCATTGAATCTTAACAAAAATTGATATTTTATTTTCTTCTAATTTCATTTATTTATTATCCTCTCATAATTGCTCTACTATTATATTTCATGTACAAATATTTATTATTTTTATAAAATATGGTATTAATCACTTCTGTTTATATTTTTAATTTTGGTTTTAGGGATGTTTTTCCAAGTGCTTTCTTCCTTCCTTCCTTTAAATGCTAAGGCTGTAACTTTTATCTCTAAACATGGAGTTGCACACCTATCCTGATGTAATTTGTATAACATATAATAATCTCAATCAAATACTTATTTGTAATGAACTCTTTATTGTTAGCATTCTCTATAGAGAGTCTAAGGATATTGTTATCTGATCTAAAATGATCCTTGTCTTGTGGTATTAATCTATTATTAAGGAACTAGATTTTTACTTAAGATTGGTTTTTTAGATTATGCTTACAAATTATTTAATATTTTTTGTCATAAAACATATTTACATCAGAAAGATAAAACATTATGATTTCTGTAGGGTGAAATAATCTGTTAATTACACATAGATTACTCAGTTTATACAATACAGTTATCTTACATCTTTTATTTAATATCCTTTACCGCTAGAACAGATGTGTTTTTGAGATCTATTACTTTAATTTGTACATTTTATCCAAAATAAATAATAAGTCTGTAGATTTCATTTTAATTACTAAAATACATGAATAAATTGGATTCTGAAATTCTCCTAAGAAAAAATAGACATTTAAAATTGATAGGAAATATATATCACTTACTAACCTGAAATAGGAAACGGTAAAGATATCTAAAAAAGTGAAACAATTAGCTTCATTTCATCAGACAAACTGTGAAACATTAAAAACAAATTGTTTTTATAACAATATCGTTGTACTTGTTTTATAACAAATACAACGATGCAGTTTGTGAAGTGTGAAATTAGTTTTTAATCAGTAACAAATGAGAACATCTTTCATCTTCATTTTGTTTATGATATTTGCTTTTCTAGATTCTTCTGGATTTAGGCAGCTACATATAAGATTTTTTACAGCCAAATATCTTTTTCCTGCAAATATCATCCATGTCAGTGACATGTTTGAAAACAAACCAAATGCTTGTGTGATCTAAGGCGAACCAAAGGTTTATCAAAAGTATAGATTAGTGAACTGATTTAATAATGTTTACTAAATTTAAATCTTGTCAAAACAGATTTTAATTTTGCTCATACAGAAATATTATACTTTACTGAAATTATACTTAAATATTTATTGAAATAATAATGCCTAATACTTTACTCATTTTTTTTACAGTTACTTCAATTGACAGAAATTCAGTAGGTATAGTTTGTTTAAAGTGTCTCTGTGAGTCAGTATCAAATTGTAATGCATCATTTGGGTGTGATAGCAACAACATATGTGGACCATATCAAATTACAGAACCATTCTGGATAGATGGTGATAAACCTCTAGTAGAATCTGATGATGTAGAAAATCCTGGAGGTAATTAAAAGTAAAAATTATTTTTGTTTTCTGTTTTTTCATTCCAGTTTTTATTTGGAAGTGTATACATATGTAATCTAAAAGATTTTTTTTCTGTTTGTTGGTTAGTGATCGTGGCCAAACATTTTTGTGATTTTCAAATAAATCCCTTTGAAATGGATTAATATTGATCATTCACTTAAGTTAGTGCTGCTACTAGATGAACTGGCCTTATATTTTGGTTATAGTGACAGTCTGACAATTTTTTTCTGTTATTCAGGCATTTCATACTCCTTGTGAAAAGCATGTCCAAAATTTTTTATTTGTATATTAAAACATAAATATGTGTGTGAATATACTTTTCCTGAAGTTAAGTATAGTTTAATGAAAGAAAAGAATACCAAGGATTGAGGATCTATTGTTAAGATTTGAAACTTTTGTTTTTAAGAGGCTTAGTTAATAAAGGGATAGATTTTATTTATAAAGTGTAGAAATTAAAAAGTTATATCAAGATCTTTCCAAAACTCATTGGTGAAAACCTATAAAGTACATTGGAGATCTATGTTAAAGGCATTTTTATTTCTTATTTATAAAAATAACTTATATCTAAGTAGAACTAATGCCTCTCTCATAACTTTGTTAATGAAACTCACTGTTATGAGAAAAGTTTAATAGATATGTTGGAATTAAGAAGAAACAGGACTACCTAATACAAACAAGAAATCTCTCTTATTTAAGAGTTTAACATCCCTATCTTGCAAAAGGGCATTTGGTTAGCTGGCATTTCTCCCGCCACCACCCCATTCGGTCGCCCTAGAGCATAGACCAAATGTACTGTGCCAATAAACGGCTACTGTGCCTCGAAACAGATTTGCGACCTCGTTATCCTAATTGCTCCTAATGAGCTCCTATCTTGCGTGAGCGGTTAAGCTGGGCGCCGTACAGCACCCGCCTATGTGTCCCTACCGCTCACTTGTCACATTAAAACGTAACGTCACCTTTGGGCTGTATTGTTCATGCCCTTGCAAAAGGGCATGAACAATACAGCCCAAAGGTGCACCACCCTTGGACATACATATACAATCAGTGTGTATACTCTATATATATATATATATATATACAGGCAGTGGGAGAGAAACAAGACTGACAGCTCCGTGAAGTAGGGTTTACATAAAAACTGACTTTTTAAAAAAGCGGTTTCTAAATTTTAACTTAGTGAACTGATTTAATAATGTTAATAACTAATGTTGTAGTGTTAATGTTGAAACTTTTCTATTAAACCGGCTTTGAATTTTTTCAGATAAGAAACAAGACATATCTACAACTTAAAATAGAAGTTTTTAATTTTTTTAAATTTATAATTCAAAAATACAAAAAAGGAAAACATAAGATACATATACGAACTGGCATAAAATTATTCACATAAAAACTTAAAATAATACCCTTAAAAATCACAGAAATTAACAAATGTTTTATATTTATGTAAATCATTATTTTACTTCTTTCTTTGTTTAATAAAATGTGACTTCAAAAAGCAAAGAAGGATTTATTGTTTAGTCACCAAAACGTTTTTGCTTAGTTAGCAGAAATAGAAAAAACTTGCTCATTTGCTACTGAACTGGGCTTAATTGTCTTTAAAGCATTAAATAATAAAACAAATTTTTTTGTTCTTCTATTTGTAGCCCTCAAGACCAAAAACTCCTTCTTTAATGTTTGAGGACTAGAGGAAGTCACTCTTCAGGTTTTTGTAGATATTTATTTATTGCTATTCTCAACATAGATAGTGTAGATGCTGGGTTGTTTTTTGTGAACTTGGGCTGACATCAGATGATTTTTTGTCTGTTATTTTTTCATGGACTGTTTTTAAATGATTGTGGAGGCTGCTCATGGATGATCCTTTGCAAGTTAATATTTTGTTTCAGTAATTGCAAGGCTTTGGATGCTAATCTTACTGGTCCTAAAACTTTAAGAAGCTCTACAATTTTGCAATATTCTTCTTCATCTTCATTCCACATATGAGAAGGATTAAGGTCATTCAGAGTTAAAACAACACATTCTTTTAACTGTACAAATCTTTCTAACATGGCTCTAAACTATTCCATCTCGTTTGACAGTCAAGAATCAGATTTAATTCTTTTTGGTATTTCTGTTTCACATAATTCTGAAAAATGCTCTTTCTGACAGGGGATTTTATAAAATATTTGCAAATTTTTCTTATTTGAGATATTCTAACTCCTCACAGTCATTCTCAGACTCGTTATTTTCAGAGTCCTCACTTGTAGCATTTACATCTATTTTAACAGGATTTTTATTTTTATATGTCAGTAATTGCTAAGTGTATGGCATGTGAATAGCACTGTTGATTAATTATTGATGATATTTGGCCAAACTTTTTTATAACAGCAGCACCATCATTTGTTGATGCAACTATATCAGTTGCTAGATCCAAATGAAAAATATTTAGCTTCTTGTAAACCAGTTTTAACGTCTTAGCATCATAAGAACTTGCTATCAGAGCTAATCCTAAATTAAAAACTTTTTGGTGGTGTACTTTGATATTCAAATATCTACATTAACTCCAAATATGATGCTTCTGGATTTCATTTGCCCATTGCCAGATTTATTATTTGTTATTATCACTCCTGTGGAGAACAGATTTATTAAGTTTTACTTCATTGGGGGTAATAATTCTTTCAGAAACCAGAGGAATTCTTTAGTTTCTCAATCAAAGTGTCTGGTTTATGATCATATTCTAAATCAAAATTATTGCTTGTTTATGCAATAACTCAGCCTCTGTTATGAAACATGTTCAACATCACAAGTTTCACAATATCACAATTTTTTTCTGTATTAAGAAGATACAGTATTTTAATACATTAAGATTATTTAAATAATTCCAATGATATTAAGATATAATTTAAGTTTTATTTTATACATAAATACTTATACTGGATCTAAAGTTGACTTGAACCGATAATCTCCTGCACAGAAGAAAGTCAGGTGAACTTTGAGCGAGCCAACCTATGTAATAATCACATCCCAAAAAAAATAATATATATATATATATATATATATATATATATTTTAGTAATATGACTTTTGTATGTGCAAAAAAAATTGATTTATTCTATTAACTACTTTTTTAGCATTTAGTCGCTGTACAGCTGATCCAACTTGTGCTACAAGAACTGTCTATAATTATATGAACAAGTTTAAACAGGTAATTGGATTTATATCAATCTAAATTTTAATTATTTTGGTACTTTCCTTTCATTAGAAGCAATATAATTAACTTAACTGGCTTTTTAAATCAGTTGTTGGGGAAAACCAATATTTTTAATTGGAAAATTTAAATTAGTTAATTAAAAAAATAATTTATACTTGGAACACATTTTGTCTTTTAAAAAGATTAATTTTTTACCTATAGAAGTTGAGCATGTACTTTACATATTTTGAAGATGTCTGTGATTTAAAACACATATGTAGCAAAATATCAAATTGAGTAAATTATTACACCTTTGAGAAAAAGTTGAAAAATTGTACTGTGGTATGTTGTAAAAACCAGTAAAATTGTGAACTACCAACAAAATTTATTTGGTATGCAATTTTTTAAACTATAGAAAAATAATGCAGTTATTTTTTTATAGTCAGTTGTAGATCATAAAGGTATTAAAATTATAATCACTCTGCAAAAGCTATACTATTCAACTATGCCAAATAATATAACAGCTTATGGTTCTGATTAAACATTACATACTGACAGTGCCAAAAGTGTATGTTTTAAGATTCAGTTCCAAATTTTCAACATCATCTCAAAATACTACACCACTTGAAGTTTGTGGAATGCTGTTTTTTTTAAATAACCTCAACAATTTTTAAAACAATTGTAATATTTCTGTAACAAAACAATTTTAATATATTTACTAATATATTTGTTTACTTTTTACATCATTCGAAATCGTGTGGTTTTTCATTCCATTCTATTCTGAATTTTCTTAATCTTTTTAAAGTTTTTTTTTTATTGTATACATGGAATTTTTATTATACAGTGATTTAAAGAAACGGGAAATTTTAAAAATTAAATAACGTTAATGAAACATTTTTTTTTAGAAAATGAATTTTATTTCATGTAATTGTTCAAATGTTGCCATTTTAGGATACATACATTTTAGTTTATTTTTTAAAGATGACATCTTGCAGGTGACCTCCTCTTCTACGTAAACACTCACGAAGTCTCTTCGTTAAATTGTTCATGGTTTGACGTAACATCTCAACTGGAATTTCCGCAATTGCTTCTCGGATCTTTGCCTTCAGTACTTCCGTTGTAGCAGGTCTACTGTGGAACACTTTGCTTTTAAGGTGACCCCACAAAAAGTAATCGCAAGCTGAGAGATCAGGCGATCTGGGAGGCCATCTAATGTCACCATTACGTGAAATGACACGTTGTCCAAACTATCGGCGTACAGCTGCCATCGATATTCGTGCAGTATGTGACGTTGCTACGTCTTGTTGAAACCAGGCTGTGTTAAGAATTGGTGGATATCGCTTTTGTTGTTCCACAACAAAGGTTTCAAGGATGGCTACGTAACGAGCCGACGTCACTGTAATCACAAGACCGTTGTCATCCTCAAAAAAATAAGCGCCTATAACACCGTAAAATGACATAGCATACCACACGGTCACTTTCTGGCTGTGCAACGGACGCTGGTGTAGCTGCGTAGGATTTTCTTGTGCCCAGTATCTGAAATTTTGCTTGTTAACAAATCCACTGAGGTGGAAATGCGCTTCGTCTGACATCCACAGTTCGTGAACAAACTCTTATCTGTTATCATTTATCTTCTGAAGCATTACATTACAGAATTGTGCTCGCACAACTGCATCGTTCGGTTTCAGTTCCTGGACGATCTGCAACTTGTATGGATGGAATTGCAAGTCCTTCTCTAACATTCTTCGAACAATTGAACTATGCAATTGTAAAGATGCTGAGAGACGACGGATTGACCGACGTGGACTTCGTGTGACAGCATATTGTAAAGCTTGAACATTCTGTGGTATACGGACGGTTCGCTCACGGCCTGGAGGTTTCTTTTTCATTGCCGAACCAGTTTCCTCAAAATTAGATATCCATGTTTTAATTGCATGTGCTGATGGAACATGATCGTGCCGTCCCATATTAAAATGACGGCGAAATTCTCTACGCGCTCCCTCCACACTGTCATTGTTTTTGTAAAACGCTTTGATAGCAAATGCACGTTGCGCACCGCTCCAAGGATCCATGACAACTAAATGGCAGGTTAGGTTAGAGAGACTGGAGCCACTTATCAAGTGGTACCAATCGCCCAGGGCTACCAACACAACTTTCAAAATTTCCCGTTTCTTTGAATCACTCTGTATTTTTCGATGAACTGTTTTTGATGGTTGTGTTTGATGATGGTTGTGTTTTTCAGTTTTTGATAAATTATTTTTATGTATTCTTTGGTGCTGAATCTGAAAATAACCTTCATTTTTTACATAACGTCAGTATTTTTCGCAAATTGCAAATTTCAAAATTTGTAACAAGTTGAAGAATTGCAAAAATGTGATACAATAAAATAGATATAAAAGTTTTTTTTTTAAATTCACTTTTTTGGTTTATCCTATGCATTCTTGTAGCTAAACAGTCAAGTGGTCTGAAGAGGAGACAGGGGGGATCATTAACACTTTAATTTCTAATGAAAATTGCCACAAAATAAGTATATTTTCTATTATAGTGGATTTTTTAAATAATTAATTTTATTTACTTGTATTTAATTAATTTTCATGAGATATGTCATGCCTTTGGAAACCATATCCCCTCTTCACCAACCCTTAATAACAAAGTATGTAAAATACTTACAATTTTTTTCCATGTGTCAAAGTTTCTTTAAACCACTTATACTCACTCTGCTTTGCACTTTTCCTTCTGTGTTCTTTATAGGGTTCATCTCAGTTTAACATCCAGCAATAATCAGCTATCATTGTAGTAATCCATTTTCCTTGATATCTTCTTTCCATTTCTTTCATGTCCTGATGAAATCTCTCACCCATTTCTTCACTAACTTCACCCAAATTTTCAGGAAAGTAGTCCACATGTGAATTTAGGAAGTGAACCTTCAAGCTCTTGAACAGCCTAAATTTTTTTACTTCTGCAGCATGTTCTTAATGATTGATTTGAGGTTTAAATCATTATTGCCCAGAAACTTGGTTACTATGTCTTTAAAGGATCCCCAGGCTTCTTTTTCTGCAACTTCCATTTGTTTCTCAAAATTATCATCTCTGAGAAGTTTTCTGGTGTGAGACACCCTTTTTATTTTGGTTGTTGATAACATTGGCAATTTGTCACAAATGAATTTAAAATATTTACCTTCCTTTGGTAAGGCTTTGACAAATTGCTTCATCAAGCCTAACTTGATATGCTGATGTGGAAGGAGATTTTCAGAGCACATTTTTGGTTCCAGGTTTTAATGAAGCTCTTTTTGCCCAATCTTTCCTTATCCAATCATTTTCTCTGTCTCTGCTATCCCATTCATACAAAAAACAAGGAAACTTTGTGTATCCTCCTTGCTATCCTAGGCGCATAGATTTTATTTTGAGATGGCCACATGTGATTCACTTATGATTGTTGTATTTAATTTTATCATGAACAAATTCCAAATTATCATAAACTTCTTTTAAATGGACTGAATGTCCAACAGGTATTGACGGATACATATTCCTATTGTGAAGAAGTACAACTTTGAGGCTTCTTTTAGATGAATCTATGAACAGTCTTCAATCGGTACTTTCATACAGAATATTAAATCGAGTTAAAAATCCACATGTATCAGTGCAGAGGACTAATTCTCCTACTTCTGAAAAATATGGAAAAAATCCTTTTATCTGTACTTAAAGCAGGAAAATGAGGTGCAGCTGGTAGCAGTTTTTTTCTCTTTAAGCCTCTTACCTAGCAATTCTGAATTTTCTTTGGTCAAATGTAAGTCTCTAATAAAATCATTTAGTTCAGACTGTGAATAAAGCTCTGGTGCACAGCTATATCCAGGTCCATACTCACCAATGTTATTTTCATTTAAATCACATTTAGAACTGTCTATTTCAGCTGAATTTTCTGGTGGAATTGGCACTGGTATGTCTGGACCATGAGGAACTGGGCATAATGTGAATGGCATATTTGGATAAATGATTCTTTTTTTTAATCTTCAAATTGAAACCGTGAACACCAACCGAACAAAAGTAACAATCATTGGTGTGATTTCGTGGCTCTTACCACACCACTGGAACTCCAAATCTGAATGCTTCTTGTTCACCCTTTAACCACCATCTAAGTCCTTCAACACATGTGTAGCAAACATAGTGGGGTGCACAAATTTTGTCTTGATTCTATTTTCACTCTGAAATACATACGGTACACTTGTTGAACGAAACTTGTTATATTTCGTTTTTGCCTTTTCACCATTAATTCACCACAAATACAACAAAAAGAATCTGCAGAATTTTTGCAGCTTCTTGAAGCAATTTGGAAAATAGAGAGTTTGCTTTATGGCCTGAAATATATTTTTCACAAGCAAAAAACGTGTTTGATCACAGAGGACGGAAAAAAACTCGATTTACGCATGCTGATGGTTGAAACAGCACTGATAATAGTTACATGGTGCATGAGTAGCACAGATAGCTGCCAATAAACATGTGACATCTTGTCACAACCTGTAGGTCAAGCTCTTTCACTGTCTCGTCATCTTCAACCCAATCCCCCCCGCCATCCTCTCCAGACCACTCAACTGTTTAGCTATAACAATGCATAGTATAAGCCAAAAAAGTGATACATTTTATCAATTTATTGAAAAAAAAGTCTTATGTCTGTTTTATAGTATCACAATTTTGCAATTTTTCAACTTTTTACCAAATTTTGAAATTTGTGAAGCGAAAAATTGTGATGTGATGGAAAAAAATGAAGGTTATTTTTGGATTCCATGCTAAAAAATACATGTGAATCAATTATCAAAAGTTAAAAAACATTCCACAACCCAAACTTTGCAGACTTGTGTAATTTATCTAAAATACACAAACAAGGCAGTGTTAGGAAGTTCACTTATTAATTTTTGATGTTTAACAAAATAAATACCACAACTAACAGGTGCATTTATGAAACCAACACCACCAAAAGTTTGGAAAGATGGCTATGGATAAATATGACACATTATTTTTCTATAATTGGACAGTTTGAATATGCAAAAAAACAAGCTTGCTAGCCATTTAAGTTATGTATTATGAAATTATCTGGTGATTTCAAGTTAGTAGTAGCAAACTCACCAATACCAGTTTTTTTTAATAAGAAACATTCTACTGCACAAGGCATGAAATACTGAATGGGACAACAGGTAATTCTGTGTTAACATAAAAAAGAATATTTCACTTATTTCTAAAACCAAAAATTACGTTCAAATACAATGTAGTTAGTTAATTATTTAGTTAAATTTTTTGTAAATTTGCATAATTTTTTTCTAGGACTGTAATGATGATGGTGATGTGGACTGCTTAGATATTGGTCATATTCATAAATATGGTTTGCAGAAGTCAGCTTGCTCACACAAACTGGTAGACACTTTCAAAGATAGAATATGTTCATGTTTACGTGAAAATGAAGCTCCAGAAAATGTACCAATTGGTTGTAGACACAAATAACTTTTAAATACACAGATGCAAATTGTACTTTAGAATTATTTAATATATACATTTAAGGTGCTTAAGATGCTTAGTTAGAATACAACAATAAAATCTGAAAGAATTTTTTTCCATAAATTACAAAAAAGGAAAAAGAGATGAAAATAAGAAAAAAGCAAAATCATCTGTAATTGTTATTGATAATCTTCTTTATGTTTGAACAGATTGCATTTGTGATTATTAATCACAAATGATTGCAATGATTGTTTGATTGCATTTTGTGTTTATTAAGATAAACAATAACTGTGTTATTAATTATAATGATAAATATTTGTATTATGTGTAGCATTAATTATATAATAAAATTAATTTAAAAATGATTTTGTAAGTCCATTCTTTCTGATTACTTTTCCCCTAATAAAGTGTTGCATTTTCTAACTGTGGTTTTAAATCTTCAAATCCTAAGTGGTTTTCCTTGTTTTACTCCTTTTCTTTTAGAAAGATATTTTCTGTCGTAAGATATTTTCTTTCTTTGCATTGTTTTTGTTTCTTTTATCTTTTTTTTATTCTTCATGGGATGATTCTCTTCATCTATTTTCACTGAGAAACATATATAAAGTAAAAAAAAGAACATTACAATAACTAAAAGAATGGATAGGTATGTAATTCATTTCTGACATTCTATCCATTGTAAGCACTTCCATCGTAATAAATTTGCGTATAAGAAGAAAATATTCCTGTGTTAAATAACTTAAAGATTTAATTGTGTGACTAATGCAAAGAATTTTGTAGCCGTAAGTCAGTAGAAGAAATCTAAAAATAATCTGTTGTAATGCTAACAATTTTACAATTGTTAAAATTTGATTGCTTGTTCACTATAGTCTGTTCCAAGTAATTAAGCTTGGATAATTATAGATTGGACTAAAAAATCAAATTTGTACATTGATATTACTTTGAGGAATATTCAACTTTAGGAATGAGTGCCAACAATTTGTGTCCACTATTAGCAAATATGATGGAATTTTAGATTTTGTGCAATGCTTCTTTAAAATTCAATTACCAAAAGAATTAATTAATTATTTGATGATTTTTTTATGTGTATATAATATTAATTTATATGTATATTCTCAAAATAAAGATAAGAAATTCTTCTATTGGAAATTGAACTTACTGAAATCAGCAGTCAAGGTAATTCCATTGTTTTTCACTCTCTAATTAACATTTAATTAAACACATCATCTTTGACCAACTCTCTTATTTGAGGACCAAGAAATATTCCCTTTAATTTTCCCTTCATTTACATTCAGAAATTTCTGCCTGATCTACAAAAATCCAGGACTATCCTTCTTCATTGCTTTTACAAAATATTTCATTAGTCCTAGCTTGATATGGAGAGGGGGTAAAAGTATTTTTTTTTGGTTCAACTAAGGGCTCATGAATAATATTTTTCCCATTTGGAGTTAAGTTGTCTCGATTCTTCCACTCTTTGGTAACATAATGTTCATCCGTAGCTCGGCTGTCCCATTCTCAAAGAAAACACATGTATGGTCTAACAACATGCCTAATAAAATAGCTATAACTTTCAAATTACCACATATATTCCAGCTATGTTTTTTATAATTTATTTTTTCAAGAACGTCTTTCATCACATCGTCTGTCTCTTTCAAATTAATACCATAAGCGATTAGTATTGAAGGATATTTGTTACCGTTGTGTAGTAGAACCACTTTTAAACTACACTTGGACGAATCTATGAAAAGGCGCCAGTCCTCAGGTTTATGAACTTGTCATAAGTGCAACATAAGCTCATCAATATTTATGCAATAAACACATTGATGAAAATAAAAATTATTTTCATCAATAAAGTACTGAGAAAATTCTTTTTGTTAGCTTTGAAAGCCTGAAATTTTTGTATTTTTTTAAAAGTAAATTCCAACCTTGCAATCTTGATCCTAACAATTCAGCTTGATTTTTTGATAAATTTAAATCCCTAACTAAGTCATTTAATTCACCTTGTGATGTAAGATGTGGCTAATTGGAAGATAATTCAAAATCAAAAATCATTGTTGTCTTCTTCAGCACTGCCTGATTCTCATTGCTGCTTTCGAAACATACATTCAGAGGTGGTTCAGGAACTGGAATATTTTTACCGTGAGGTACAGGCCTGTTGCAGATTGCAATGAAGAATATTTTACAGTATGTTTAGATTTTTTAGAAATTCCAGACACACTTGTTAAACAAAAGTAACAATCGGTTACATGAAGCTTTGGTTCACGCCAAGCCATAGGTACACCAAATAGCAAAACCTTTCGTGTACCTTTCAGCCATCCTCTTAAATATACAGAACAATTAGTGCATATTATATGAGGAGCCCATGTCTTATCCTGATCACCAATTTTACACTGAAAGTAGAAATGATATTCTTTTTTAATTAAAGGTGTAATGTTTTTTCTGTTTGATTTTATGGCAAAATCACCACATACACAACAAAAGATATCCATATCATTTACACAATTTCGAGGCATTATGACACTGCATTGTTAACAAACTTTAGACAGCAATAAGACTGTACAAAATTAATTCATTCCTAAATCCAATGCTTAATACAAACAACACAGCTGTGTTTTTAGCTACGTGTTTTGACCTGCACAGACATGATTAATCTTATCCATGAAGGCTCATTCTTCAGTATTAGGTATGATGTCATAATATGTGACTATGATATGATTTAATTCTTTGTCTAGTATTGTTTATTTATAGCTTACAAATTATGTTAACAAAGTTAAACAATAAAAAATAAGCTAATAAAATACAATATAGGAGCTTAAAATGCTAACCATACGTTGAAAAATGAAAAAAATCCTTCAATTAAAATTTAAACATTTTTCAAAAATGGTGAAATGATAGAAAGATTCTGAATCAAAAAACTGATTAAAATCATGTATCGCATGTAAGGAAACAAAAATTTTACCAGTATAATTTAAAGATTAAAGCTATGTAGGAAATTCTGTTGGAATTTATGGCAGCAAAGACTGAATATGCACCAGTGTTCAATATGCAGTGGAAA